>NC_092604.1:6730937-7333750 GCF_047663525.1 Anas platyrhynchos
ACTGAAATAACTGAAAACCAACTGACAACCAGAAAATCCAAGTACGATTGAGCAGAGTAATTTCACCATAGAGGCTGAATAAAATGTCCAAGGCCATATGCCTCCAAACAGGTCTCTCAGTGGATTTTCTATGTTCACAGCTCTGTCCTAATACAGCTACCAGGCCTCCAGATGGGAGACAGATTATTTCTGGCCAGCTCAAGCGGACATAAAGGAATTTGGGTCTTCCATGTCACTGGCTGTAACCGCTGGGGTTTCTTATCTCTCTTGAACGAGGCATACAATGCTGTTCCAAGCAGAATTTCTTCTGCATTTAATAGGCACTGGCTGCACAACAGAGTGGGCAGCAAACACTGAGCAGGGCTTAACATTTGGAGAGGCAGATCAGGAGGGTGTTGAGTCCTTCGGAGTCATGCTTTGTACCGACACAGCTATTTTGGTCAGAGAAACGGTTGTTTTTTGATTCACATAGTTCCTTTGCCTTCCCTATGACGTCAGTAAAAGGTGTGTGGGTGTTTGCCTTTAAGTTGACAAGGAACACACTTTTACTCATGATTTCATGTAAAAGTGTAATATCATCCTGCTCCAGCAATATCTTGGATCCTGTTTAACTTTCAGAACTTGTCTTGAGCTGCCACATTTTCATGAATATACTGGCACCATTTGAATGCTCACGAATAAGGGATAACATGACTATGCATAGCAGACGAGTCAAAAACCCAGAGCTTTTGCTTATGATAATTTTTTTAGTTATTATTTTTGCACCCGGCCAGCTGTTGATCTTGCTAATGTGTAGTCTAGCAGCCAAGCTTTGTTCCCTCTTGGTTAATGAACTATGCAAGAAATCATGGGCCAGTGGCTGCCTTTAAAGCTAATAGTGATGGTCCATAAAGAAAAAATAGCATGGACCACTAGATCTGGAGACCTAGCAGTGCTGTTGTCAAGGATGATGGGAAGAAAAAGTGATTGAACACACTTACTCCTCCTTTAGTGTACTTATATTTCTTGGACACGTGCAGAAGTTAAATCTTAAGATGTGTTGCACATGCTGTGGGATTATCAAGGCTTTGTGGCCTGGTAAAACATACCAGTCTTCATCCAGGAGACCTTGCAACCCATTGGAGGTCACCTGCCTCAAGTGACAAAGCATAGGGACAAGCACAAGGAGATACTGGATGTCTCTGTGCTCTGTTGGAGATGGCCCTCAACCATGGCATTTGGTTAACAAATCCTCAAGTCCAGGAAAGGGCTGTTAGATTTGGGAACCGCCTCACCTCCTAATAGCTTGGAGAACAGGCAGAGTGAGCTGCCCTCAGTCCTGCACGCAAACGTGTCCCCATGGAAGGGCTTATGAGTGTCAACGTGAGCCCATCCCTCTGCTGCTCGGGGTGCTGGTGAGAGGGGGAGGCTGGACATGTGCCCGACAGTGTCGTTTCCACCAGCAGGGAGCTAGAGCCTTCAGTAGCTGATGGTTTGCTGCCAGCAGACTGCCTCATTCTCATTCAGGAGCTGAAACCGAGCTTGCTGCCAGCTCACTCCTATTGCTGGGGCTTCAGGAAGAGCTGCCTTTTCCCCTGAAGCCCCTTCTCAAACATGTTAGCCCTCTGCTTTGTGGAGCCATCTCTCTCTATCCTCCATCGGTTGCTTCTTTTGTTGGCTTTGGGATTTCTCGCAGACCCTCCGCTCCCCCTTCCAAGCACCTCTCGGTTATTAAAATGCAGCTCAGGATAGTTCACTTTGCCTGGTACATTATCATTCCTCGTTAGAGACCCCTCCAGGGCCTGTGATATGCCTGCACCGACTTTATAATTACAAAGTCAATTTCTAAACAGACATTTGCAAATAAGTCAATTTAAATACCGAGATTTGCAAACAATAATTAAGCAGTAGCTTCTTTTTTAATATCTATATATATAATTAATGCCCATGGGCTTTTCATTTTACCTTGCGACTGTGTAGTTTGCAATTGTTTGTTGAGCTAAAGCCTTCTCAGAAAGCAAATCAAATCATTGATGGGTTTTAAAGCTGTTTAAGGAAATGCCCTACCTCATCCCACCCCAGCCCCACAAGTCACGTCTTATGCAATTTCCCGTCCACCTAACAGCTGCTGGGAAGTTATGTCGGATGCCTCACACCAGAGCAGCTGAGCTGCAAGGCTTTTCCCTCCAACATAAGGTCGGCAACCTGATCTGCCAGGAACTATCCCAAACCACAGCAGACTGAGGAATACCTCATTAAAGAAGCTGAGCCATAAAGGTAGTCTGCAAGGGAAAAAGCACTCTGGAGGGGGAGGTGAACATAGTCTACCCCAGGTTTCCTCAAAGGGTGTAAAGTGAGAGGGCTCATGCCACGAGCGGAGTGTTAGGCACACACAGATGTGCCTGGTCCAAGATAAAAAAGGATCTCTCTCCTTTTCTTTGAGACAGGTCTTCATGTTATCCCATGTCCTCCCATCACAGTCTGCCAGAGCTCTTCTTCTACCTCTCCCCTTCTCTCCCTGGAGCCCTGGGCAGGATGTCCATGGCCCCCCTGCCCCAGGTCACCAAAGCATTGGCAGCACCATGGAAAGGAGGCTGTGGGACCCTGGGAAGGAGAGGCATGAGGAGATGAAGCTGGACATAAAGGGCTGCATTTTTTGATAGGATACTCCTTGATCTTCACCCTGTTGGCTCTGCTCTGTTCAGATGCTCTGTGTAATGGCTGCAGCACTGTCCCTGTGTGCCTTGTTAACCCCAGGGCCATTCCCACCTCTCTAGAGAAAGCCAACCCATCCTTCTGTCTCACTCTCCCCTCCAAATCTCCTTTGCATCTCTAAGTGTTTTTTAACTTACCCAATGACCTCAATAAGATCTTAACTCCTCCTATCTGGCCCTCACCGATTTATAGGTTTCCTTTTAGCACATCTTCTGGACAGAGCTTTCCCCAGCATGCAGACCATTGACCGGAGGCCACATTACTGCCGTGAGCAACTCAGATGTTTCACAGCACTGCCCATTCCCGGCCACCCTTCTAAGCCTCTTTTCTCTCACTTTATCTGACCCCCATTACCTTCAGCTTTCTTTTCCCACAGATTATTTCTCCTGTCATGGCTTTCTTGCTTTTCTTCCAGTCCTCACAAGGGCAGCTTTTTGCTTGTCCATTCCTCCAGCCTGCATGACTCTACACCATACCTGTGTCCCCCAGGGGGTTTTAAGAACAAATCTCCACAGGGCCTTGCCTAGAAAGTAACAGGAAAAAGGTTAAGTGCAAAGAGTTTGGTGCCCTCGTGTCGTGGTGCATTACAGACGGGCTGTTCTTTCCTGGTTTGCACTCGTGCTTAGTAATTTCAAAGGGCTTACTCATTATTTTATGTTGGTTCCACATTTTTGAGCATGCTCATGTCTTAGCTCATCAGACTTTAGCCAGCTGGAGCCAAAAATATCCCTGGCATAATCAGTTTGTTCATCCAAACCCAAAAACCTCATTTCCCGATCCAAATAGACATTCATGATCAGCGCATTTGAAGGGAGCGTAGCCCTCAATATCATCTTGAGTGACATTGCTGAAAGGAGACTTCCTTGCGCCCTGGCACCCTGCATCCAACTGCTATAAATATGAGCAACAATTATACAACCCTTCTTTTCCCTTTTTATGGGTGTGTGAGGACAATAACTTAAAGCGCTTGCTGCTATTCAGCACAAAAACAAATAACAGAACAACTCTGGCTGTGATGCACTTCAATGGCATAACTTAGACGTGCCACTGTTATATTAAGTTATAAATATCTATCACTTGACAATGCCAATGCTTTTCGGCAGGGATAGGAGTATTAGAAGAAAAAAAAAAAAAGCCCAAACCCTGAATTGTGGTTGCTATAGCAATTAACAATGGGCGTCCTTCTTCAGGAGCCAGAGATGCTGACGCAGCTAAAACAAATGTTTGTGTATGGCCGTGGCAGGGACGGTGACAGATTAGGGAGTGCTGGCCTTGAGCCTCAGTGTAATCCAATTCTAAATAAATCATAAATCTAAGTGCAGACTGGCAGGCTGGAGGGAATACCAATGTGAGGAGGGTGGTGGCAAGGCAGTTTCAGTTTCTGTTGGGGTGGCAGAAGTGGGATGGCTAGGAAAATCCAGATGGAGAGGTTTGTGGTCTGGATTTCCAGGCAAAACAGCCACAACTTCTTGCTGGTCTCTCATGGGATGGATTCCCATCTGTAGCAGCCCCTGTGTCCACTAAGCATCTTTGCTTTAAGGATGAATATAAGCATTAAAGCTGAAGGAAGGAAAAAAGATGTGAAGGGACTTCATAGCTCCTTCCCATCACCAGATGTGGCCTCTGTAATCCGTCACCTTCCACCTTAGCCCAATCTATTCTGTTACCAGACACTCTGGGAGTCATCTGGGTCCAGGCCCAAATAAAATCATGCCAAGGTCCCTATGGAAGCCCTTCTGTCATATGACATGGGCAAGCCCAGACCCCCTGGGGTTACTGTTGGGCTGAAGACAAACTTCTGCCTTTAGGAAAATAAAACAAGCAAAATGACAATGATCTGGTTTCTTCTAGCCTCTCTGACACATGGATTCAGCCTTGATACGGAGTGAAAAATGAAAATGAGGACAGTTCAGTCAACAGCATGTCTCAGAAATTAATGAGCCCCGTTGCCTTCAACACCTGATAATTACATCTTTCAATTAAATGAACTCTCTCTCTGTCCAAGTTCTTATAAATTAACTCAAAGTGATGCATCTTTGTGGGCTGCCAAAGCTTCCTTATGCCAAAACCTGTGCAAGCTTCCAGGTCCTTGCATTGATGGAGTCCTAGGCTCATACATATTTGAAGGATTTAGTTGGGATGGCGTCCCAACTCCTAGGTTACTATCAGGAGCACAGTCCGTGACCCTGAGTTCAGCACTTTGTCTACCTGTGAAATGAGGGAGAACAAAAGACCTTGGAAGACCCCAGACAGTCAGCTGCCAGCATGGGAATCCCATGTAGAGAGGTTTCTGAAGTCCTGCCCTTAGCTCCTCAGTGCTAAATACAGGATTCCCTTGACTCTAATCATGGCTTTCATATAACGGTTTAGAGATTAGAGCCTTCAGCAAGGTGGTGGAGTGACTGACTGCTTTCTGGGGAAATTCACACCATTATAGGCAATTGTTCGCAGTAAAAGGCACTTCCTAGGGAGAAGAAATACCTGTCACTGTACTAAGGCCCATTACCATATTTTGCACTAAGTGGTCTTAGGGTAAAATAGGCAAAGCTGCTGGAGCAAGGATTGGAAAAGAGGACTTGCACGTCCTCATGAGGTTATAAACTCTCATTCTCAGCTCCAGCAAGAGAGATTGAGTCCATTTTCACCCCAGAAGTGCTCCCAGCCCTGAACTCAGGAATGGGGGAGTAGGTCTTGTGGTCAATCTGGTCTCACAGGTGAACTTTAAATATGCAAAAGCACTTGTAAAAAGGGCAAAACCAAGTTTTAGGATGCTATGGGATCCTGAGAATAGCTGAAGGTAGGTGTGTTTGTGCCCTACACTGGATGGATTTTTTTTTCAACTCTTTAATACAGAGATGTTGCCAGACCTGAAGATCCTCTGGGGCCACCTGGAAGTGACAGAAAGTGTTAGGAGCCTAACTCCTAACAATAAGTTAGGTGAAACATGGGCAACCTAGTCTTCTTCTGTGTCTAGTGAAGAAGCCTGAGGGACCAAGAGCTCAGATCTTCTGCCACTGAGCCGTGGCTACACACCATGGGACGCAGGGGAACTACACCAAGTGCCTGAGGCTCTGTCCTGCTTGGAGAGGGGCTGAGCACTTAGGGATGCACTGAGATATGTGCTCAATTTCCTGATGAGATCACGTGTGTTCAGAGGTAGGGAAGACAGATGACTTTACGTCTCCTCCTCCTCCATTCAAATGAGCCTTGAGATATTTCTAAGGCTCTCCGAACTCTCCCATTTCATTGCCTTCAGCCTGGAGAAAATCCATGCATAAAATGTGGGCTTCAGTTTGCTGTACGTACAAGCCTTAGTCAGACAGAGAGGAGATGCTGAGAGTAGGGAGAAGGGCTGCGGACAGAAATCCCGCTGCATCAGGGTGAATGGTACAAAACCAGACAACTGCTCCATTTTCTTTCTATTCTCCCCTTTTCTTAAGTAACCAAGTGCAACCAATGCAGCTTAAAGCTGGGTTTTTATAAGCTTGCAATAAATCCAGCCAGCTTTTCTAAAGCACAGCAGGCAGCTGATGCAATCACATAATTCAGCCCAAACCCATCGGACAATGGCTGGAAACGCTGAGGATATATTTTCCTCCTAAACCCACACAAGCATGTATTCCCACTTGCGCAGATGCGCGCCGTTTCAATTAAGGCAATTAGCAGTGACCAAGGGCAACTGCAAAGCTCCAATTAAACCAGCACAAAGGCTAACATGATCTACAGTGTCATGGAGCAGGTTGGAACATGCATCCCCGACAGCCGCTATCTGCCAGATTAAAGGGTTTGTAAACTCTCTGTTGTCCCCTCCCAGACCTCCTACAATCTCTTCTCCTTCACTATGCCCAAATGCTAATCTCCAGTCTTTGTATCTCCTCATTAATTTACCCCTTGTAAGGGGCCTCGGGGGAAAATTGAAGCTTTTTTCCCCTGTCTTTCTGTCCCATGTAAAGTGTAGCTTGCAGCCACGGTGCCCTATTCCCCTTCACCTTGTTACGGATAGCCGAGGAGCGTGATTTAGGCTTCAGTGAACTTTTTCTAACACTGACTGGTGCCGGACTGTGTGTTTGCTGTTTGCGTTGGTGGGCTGTGATAGAGAGGAATGGAAAAAGGCTGCAGAAGAGCAGCAAGGGAGGAAACTGCTTCTCTGCTCAGGCACGGTGATTTCCTGCTAGGATGATTTGGGATGGCCCTTATTTTGGGAAGGGGCTGCCTCAAGCCCTCCCACAGAGATGCCTGGTCACCTGGGGGAAGAAAGGCGTCTGTCTGAGACATCTGCTCTGATTTCTATACCCAAGAAGAGTGGGAAGCTCCTTGGCTTGAAGACAGGCCTGAGCTTGGGGTTATTTTGCAATTGAGATGGTGGTTTAGACCCAACTAGAAAATACTCAAGATGCATGTATGTTGAGCTAGACTACTTGCTGTTGACATTCAGAATGGAGGAGGATTTCTAGCAGCAGTGTCTGAGCTCTGCCTGTTGCTAATATCCTATTCCACAGTCTCAGTCCTTGTAGGCTTTAGATTAGGCAAGGCTCTTCCAGCCCCTTCTCAGTGCCTTGACCTGCACATTTGGACACTCCCATCCATGCTTGGTAGGTGGCAGCTCTGAACCACCTCAGAAAAGATATTGCTTGCTGTCTACAAACTACTTTTATTGGCATGTGTTATTAACAGAACACTGCATCAAACCAGGGGCAGAGACTGGCACAGATTGCCTCTTTCAGACTGAGACTGGAGTGCGACTGGGGAAAGAGGGACAGTTAATGACAGAGAAACTTTCTGAGGATGGGGAAAGACTGTCCCAGGGGCACTAATGCTTGCACCTGGATCTCGCAGTCAGTGGTTAAGCCCTGGCAGAGGCAGGTAATGGGGTGCAGTGATTAGCCTCTGGCAGCTGTTCAGTGGCCTGAGCTAAATGCTCAGGTCAGATCCTGAGACGGTCTCACTCGGTTCCTAGCAGACTCCTACTTATACAGCAAAAGCCACGAGTACAGTTAGTGCTAATTGGTGCCTTCGTTAGCAGTTGCTGCTGAAAAGCCACTTGTTGAATAGGCCCAAAGGTTGAACTCTTTTCCTTAAAGGTGAGTGCTCCAATTAAGGGTTGACAGGCAGGTGGGGTAAGCTGCTTGCTACCTGCTTGGAGAATATATAGAAATTTCAGGGTTAGAGCCCCGAAACCTTCCACACGTTCTCTTAAAAAGAACATCCTTCAGTTTGGATATGGTTGTGAAGGGAGAAAATCAGAAGATATATTTGATACAGAAAAATGCCTTTAGCATTTCTTTCTGTGGCTCTTGCACCTTTTGGCCATGTTAGGTTTTTCCTTACTGTTTTAGGTTTTCTCCCATGTTAGCACCGAAGCTAAACCCCATGAAATCCCTTGGGTTTGAGACAGCTCAATAGAAGTGGTTGCGACATGGCCTTGAATTAGCAGCTGATCCAACAAAAGAAAAGAGGTGAAGCAGAATGCCTCACCACGGAAGGTGGAAGGGTTGTTCCTACGGAAATGTTTTGAATTGCAACAGCATCAATAACAGTAATAATGTCACTGACAAATGCAGATATCCCTGATCAAAACGGGGATTGGTGCAAGAGCCATGCAGGTGCAGCCTAACGAGCGTAGCAAAGACATCCCAGGGGCTCCAGCTGGGGCTGGTCCCAACAACAAAACCACCACTGGGAAAAGCAAACTCCCACAAACACACGTGTACTGGCTGCAGGGATCAGGAGCAGCCCATGGGTCACTTTGTTCTGCAACAAGCGGCCTCCTGCAGAGATGATGCTTCTGACCTGGGGACAGTTTATCTCAGCCTGAACCAGGAGCCTCCTCTCACACCTCTGATCTAGACTGCCACTCCAGAGGAGCTCATTAAACTGAGCCTAACAGATCTTTCTCTTCCTTTACTTACTTGATTACTTTTCTCCCCCTGCACAGAATGAGTTAAAAGTCCTTCATTCCTCATCCATTCTTCCTATTAGAATCTTATCTCATTCTAGTCCTCCCCCTCCTCTCTCACACTCCTCCTTTCCTCACACACAACTACTTGCTCCCTCCAGGAAGCCAGCTAATTATTTCCTGAATGCCCCCAGTGTTATTTTGCCTTGAGAACCTCTCCTGCTGGGACTTCTCACTCGCTTATGATTCTCTGTGTGACAAAAGGTTTCTCAGTTTAGCTTTGAATGGGTATTTCTTTAATTTCTACATTTAGTCCTTTTGCCTCATCATCTGCACTTGGGCTGAGAATAGAAACTTCACTTGACATTATCTAAACCATTATCAATTAAATCCCTTCTTAACTTCCCTTTTTTTTCCCCTAAGCTGTGTAAGTTTTGTGTTTTTTTTTTTTCTCTTTCCTCATTCTTGCTTACCTTTCAGTAGAAGATAAAGCCCTTTGCCCTTCTGCATTAACTTTGCAAACGTAAAACTTTTTTCTTTTTTCTTGTTGGTGTTCTCGTTGTTGTTTGTTTATTTTAGTTTAACACCACGGCAGCAATCCAAGAACACGGGATCCTAGCTTATTTCACACCTGAAAGCCAGTGCATCTTCTTGGATCCTGTGCAGACGTGGGTATGCTGGCTGTGTACAACAGAGCTTCTCCAGCAGAGCACGGAGATGACTGCTGCTGAGTCAGCAGCAGAATGGCACTGGTCACAGATGAGTTTGGGACTCATGGCTTTATGTGACCTACAGACACATGGAGACTGTACGGTCTGCAAAGAGGCAACATATGACCCACAAACCAACATTGCTATGGTCCTTCGTACAGAGAAATCAAAGCAGAGACTTGTCCAAGGCACTGCTCTGAGGCAGAGTTTTAAACCCAGCCTTAGGAATGATAACCCAGGAGCTTACCCAAATATTTCCACGTGGTGCTTCACATATTCCCTGGGGTCCAGTGACTGCAATGAGAAGGTATGAGAAGGTGACAAAGAAAAGCAAAGGTATCTCCAGCATGCTTCAGTTCTCTTCCAATAGCCTGCACCTCCACTGCAGTAACAACAACACTATTTTTCTCCACACATAGCACAGAATAAGAGGGTTGTAGTCTGAGCAGGACAGAAAGTGACCCACTGTAGTGAGCAAGCCTTTGATGGGTCAGCATGCACGTGACATTGCACTACGGCTCTGTCGTAGCACATCCCAGCTCACGGTGAAGGTCTCCAGCACACAGCAAAGAGCTGGTGTGGGTGGAGGAACTCCAGAGCTAATGGAGTGGGTGATTAAGGTGGTAAATGCCTCTAGCAAGGTGACTCAAAGGGGAAATGGGGGTGAAGCAGTGACACAAATACATGGAAGCTGGGATTTATTAAGTTTCGGGATTCGTTTGCCCCCCACTGGAACAGAACCAATGCAGAATTATAGTTCTGTGAGTCAAAGGCATACAGGTCACCTCCTTTCGACCCACACATACTTGTCACAACTGGAAGCATGCCAAGTTAAAAGCATAAGCTGCTGGAACTTAACCTAGTCACCATAATTCTGCAACAGTTCATAAACTATCAAACACACTAACACGGGGGGTTAAAAAGTACCAGGAATTTATGACTTGGCACATTTTTTAATAAGAACTTTACAGATCCAAAGAACTGGAGAAAATGCAGGTAAGCAGCTGAAATCCAAACCTGGAGCTCTCTGAAAGTTTGTCTTTTTGAGGTTGCACAAGAAGAAACATTAATTGGTTGCTGTTTCACCTCTTTTCTTTGTTGGATCAGCTGTTAATTCAAGGCCTGTGGCCATGTCATAACCACTTTTATTGAGCTGTTTCAAACCCAAGTCCCAGTGAACCTTTTTGTCATTCAAGCAATGAAGGAGACTGCCTCCCAGCTCTGCAAAGGCTGTGCAACCTAGCCTCAGAGCACCCTGAAATCTATCAGCGCTAATTAGGGCCTACTTAAAGGATCCCAGGCTGCCATTACTGGTTTGAAATGCAGAGTGGCATGTGAAAGCCCTTATGCATGGCTCCTGACAGGAGCAAAAGCAAACAACAGGCCCTGCTGTGACCTCCATTTACAAGACTCATTTGCTGCACTGAAGGCATCAACTTCTTGGAAATCAAAGGGACAAATTAGTTTTGAACCCCTACCAGTTAAGATGGACTTCTCACTGGGACAGTGCTCCCTCCTGGCTGGCTAAATGTTTCCTTAATCTTTGAGTCTGTGGAGTTTCTCCAGGGAGGTTGGGTAGAGGTGCGTGCTGCTGGGAGCAGGAGGCAGCACATGGCAGGCAGCTCTCCAGCTGCCCCTGCTCTCTGACACCAGGTGGGTACCAGCTGCCATGTAACTAAAACTGATGTCATGATTTCCAACTAGTATTACCCACTTTCCCTTAAATAAAGGCAGAATCCTGTGTTCTGCCCCATTATCGTGCTGCTTTTTTCACCATGATAAGAGAGCTCTGTCCAGTGATGCTTTAAGTGATGTGCCCCACGTCTCCTCCCATGAATCATGCTAATCTTAATAACAATTCTCTCTTTGGGGGAAGAAAGGGTCTCTAATTCATCTTTGTTCTTGGCTCCATAAGACTCCAAGACCATCTGTCTATTTTCAGTTAAGTCTACCCAAATTCCCTGTGCAGTGGGCATGGAGCCTCCTGAGGATCTGTCTCTCCTGAAGTTCAGCCTAGCCAAAATTGTTCCCCATGCAGGCCAGCTATTGGAAAATGTGGGTTGAGAATCGGGAGCCTTAGCAAACAAAAATGACAGCATCTTGCCCAAGAATAATAACATGTTTAATTTGTCACCCATGGGATCCCTCAGTCCTTATGGCAGAAATACCAGAGAAATCCTTCCTCATCGCAATCTGCCCCACTGCCACCGCCTTCCCTCTGCATTCCTCTCTTAATCTTCCTGAGACCCAAGTGGCTATCTCAATATGAGATATTTCTATCTCCTATTCCGCTGGCATATGGTTCTGTGAGCCTTCTAAAGTCTTTCAAGGAGAATCTGAATTTATTGAACTCTTCTGTTTCCTCGCTGGGCTGTCTCTGAAAGCCAGCATTAGAGGCCCATCCTCTGAGGTTTCTCTCTGTCTCCTGATGCAGTGCCAACAGGGAGAAGCACTGAACACATTAAACCGTTTAGTGTAGCTCAGCCTTTCCCTTGTTTACCAGTGTCTGGCCAATTCCAGGTCTGTTTGACAAATAAGTGAGCTTTTAGCTTAAGTAAAGGCAGCTTAATATAGCCATACCTGAACAGGAAGGGAATATGTGGATCAGGTGTGTCCAGAGGAGCCAAAAGCTGAAAGATAAGCAGAGATTATACTTTTCCTCATTGAAACCTTGGTGTGAATGTTTTAGATATCGTCTTTACTTTCTACAATCTCTGTAATCCGGCATGGGCCTCCAGTGGTGGCAGTGGCTTCATGTGGTCATGGTCAGACCAGATGCTCTGCAAGATCCCCTAAAAAGAATGGAAATAAACCTGCTCAAATATGACAAATATTCATTAAAAATTGCTCTTTATTATGTACATTGTTTCCCCTAACTATTTATTTTGGAGGGATTTAAAATCTTCATGTGTTGATATTGATAACGAAAAGTTAGTTGAGTAGTCATTATATTTACTCTTCGTGTTAGTATTTATTTAGTGAGTGAAAAAGTAGACTTGCTAATTTTCTTTTATATTAAAAAACGTCTACTGCTTGGTTGGGTACTTCTCAGTCATGAAACAACAGGGAGAGCCCAGGCCCTGGAGGTATTACTAAGGAGACAGCTGGATTCATGATGGGACCTGGCAGGGAACGAACCGAGGAGCTGAGGCATGAAACCCACCTCCTCATACACACTCACAGCCCCCTCTAGGTCCCTGTGATGTTCTGAGGGACCTGTGTACCTAAATAAAAGGCAGGTCCTTTGTGGTTCCAGATGAAGACATGAAGGAGAAGCCACAGCAGAAGTAGGAAATGGAGGCAGGCGATGACCATGGTGGACAGCTGCCAACAATCATTCCTCTGGTTCAGACGGTGGGAAGTGGATCTTTCCTGCATGCAAGGGTGGCACAAAGCAGGCAGCACCAGTGCAAGCTGCTTTGAAGCAGTGCTTCTAGTGAAGCTCAGGTATAAGGACATTTTTCTAGTGCATGAGAAGGAATTGTCCTTCACTGCCTGCTCCATCCATAGCTAGAGGTGGAGCTAATCAGCTCAGGGAATGTTCCCAAACCTTGCTAACATCTGGGTTCAGATCTAAATCAGATCACAATTCCTGCCCTATTTAACATCCCTAGAGGGGACCTTTTCCTCCACTCAGCACAGCAGTCTTTTGCTGAGCACCTGGCCAGGTGAGCAAGCAGTCCATCGTGGGCCTTTCCTTCTCGACCTGCTGGTTGGGACACCCTGAGAAAGGGCACAGCCTGTGCTGAGAGGACACCTCTGAGCCAAATCCCACCTGGGTGCCAGCAGGGTGGGCACAGGGGTCCGGATGGGTGACGTGAAGCAGACAAGGTCACTGTCTGACTGAGCACAGCCTCCTCAGCAGCACTCTGATGTCTTCTTTTTGGCTGTTGGCAGGAGCGGTCTGGAGGGTGGAAATGTTGTTTCTGAGGTTGTACACGGGACAGAAAGAGCATGGGTTTTGGAGGAGAAGACCCATGCCACTGAAATTCACAGCAAGAGAGCTGCCGAGATGAATTGGTTTCATACCCGTGAATAACACCTCTGTAAGGACTGCCAGATGCTTTCTGCAAACCCTGCTGACGTGGCAGGGAGGTTAGGGGATCCAGCTCCCCCAGCCACTGCTGTTCCCAGCCCTGTTCCCAAACTTCGGGACCCCCCATCTCTTCCAGCCCTGCCCATGCAGGAGCAGGAGCCCCGTGGCTGCATGCACATGGTAGGATTCATTGCACCAAGCAGCTTGCTCTGTTGCGTGCACAAGATGAATTATGACACAGGCCCCAAAGAGCCTCTCACAAGCTGTCCCCTCCTATATCGAGACCTGGCCTAAGCCAGGAGGGAGCAGGAGGGAAGCAGATGGCAGCCTGGCAGAGTGATTAAAGCCCAAGATATCTGTTTTAATGAATTGCCCACCCAGCAGATTAAATATTGCAATAGTCAGTCCTATTCTACGCCATCAGTAATCTCAGCCTTATTTACGACACGGGGGAAATGCTGTGCTTTTCCCTCTGCCGTGTGTTGTCACTGCAGGCAGAAATACTAGTTGGGATGGAAGAGACCTGTGGGTCTTATCTGCTGCTCAGAAAGGAGTGGATGGGTGCCACTGCTCGGATGAGCCACCTTGCAGGAGGGTTCAGTGAAGGAAACGGGCCACAGCTGATCTTCTGGCTCATGGGGATTCCTACATGTATGTGTCCTATGCGGATTTAAACCTGAAGACAAGTTCAATTTCTATTCACTTTTTTTTTTTTTTCTGCTTTTACATCTCTCTTGTTCCCCTCTTCTCTCTCATCCCATTTAAATACCTCCAGCTATCCCTCTCTGAGAGCTGATTTGGGAGCACAGAGCCAAATCTTTCTACATTGCCCTGCTTCTTCCTCTCTCCTTTGCTCCTTACAGGGACATTGGCAGAGGAGCTGATTTGGATTTGCTCTGTTAACAGGACTCCTGTCAGTATATTTTACATAGCTAGACAGGCTTAATGAGCACATCGGGAGCCGGTGCCAAACCCCACGATGTTCCTCACCTGTAGGGCAGAGGCTGTGCCATGGCAGCGGTGCTTTCCATGCCTCACTTCTGCTGCTCTCGGGTTCCCAGCGGTGGGGCTGGCAGCCGCCTCTTCCCAGTCCTTTGCAGGATGCTGGAGAGGAGATGAACATGTTGGATTCATCAGAAGAGATGAACAAATCCTCCTGGTGCTTGGTTTCTTTTGGGCTCGGGTTAAGAAAAGCAGTTACCTGTGTCCCTAAGCCCCACAGAGCTCCTGCTGGGATAGCTGCTGGTCGTGCAAAGGGATGCCTGTCCTCAGCGGGTGGATGTGCCCGTGCCCCTCAGGTGCTGTCCCTGCTCTCTGAAGCCTGTGCTGGCAAGGGAAAGAATAAATCATAGCAGGGGGGCAGAAAAAATTCAAAGGAGAGGCCACACAGACGCATCCTTCCCTGGGGAGGCTCATTTTTAGAACGGACCAACCCTCCCAACAAAATGTTTGTCAAACCCGATGCCTTTCTTCAAAAACTCCAGGTGCCAACAAAAGCGTTGGGAGGTTTTCTTGGCTGGGAGCAAGCACAGAGAGCTTAGATGGTTGTTTGGAGGCCAGCTGTGCTGTTTTTCCATTCATTCATAGCTGCTGCGAACAGCGAGGCCAGTTGGTGAATACAGGAGGAACCAGTGCCTGGGTCCGTTCCCTGCACCTCAGCTGCATGTCTGGGGAGAGCTTGGGAACGTTTCCATGCCGTGGTTATTTATACTTGCCACCCCTGGGTTCTGAACTTTTGTGTGCGTTGGTAATAATATCCCATTACTAAACTGTAATTTATGTGTGCATCATTTGCATTATTGAACAGCTGTTAGCCTCTCTAAACTGCTTGCCTGCCATATTGCATAGATAATAATATCTAATCCATATTAATTATAAATACACAAATTGTCTCCTAAATAAGGCAAAGTTTTGTGAGCAATACAAACCAATGGGTGCCAAGAAATGTTAGTGTTACGCCTGACACCTCATCCTCTGGCTGTCATGTCATGAATAAAGAAGAGCCCCCAGCACAAGTTAAGGATGGCATCTGAGCTTTAATAGCCTGCAGCCACTGCCATAAACCCTCTGGCTATGATTTCATCACATCTCACAAGCTAAACTGCGCTGGGTCAATAAGAAACCTCTACAGAGGAACTGCTGCAGGAAGTGGGACTGCAATTATTATTCACTACCTGGTGGTTGTCGGCGGCGGATCCACGCTGGACTAACCCCACCTGGTGGTGCTGATGGGGTCTGGCTGACCTGTTTGGGAAGAAAACGCTGATTTCCGCCCTATTTTTGGTTTGAGGTCCCCTAAAGCTTTGCCTGCTGGAGGTGGAAGTCTGACATAAGCCCTTGCAGTTGGCTTGCTTGCTTCTGTTGGCTCGCTTTCCTCCGTTGACTTTTTCAGACCTCTCTCTCTCTCTCTCTCTCTCAAAAAAAAAAAAAAAAAAAAAAAAAGCCCATGGATGCCCAAGCTTGCATGACCTAAGCTGAAAATTTCTGGTAAAAATCAGAAAATCCACTTGCAGCCCATGTGTGGCCATCCCTTCCCTCCCAGCTTTTTATGGAGGGATTAGCTGTCGCTCCTCTTATTCCCCAGTTTGAGTCCTTACTCTCTGCTTCCCGTCTGCCCCTTGTAATTTCAGGTGGGCACTGTGTAACAGGGCATCAACATTGTCCCTTGGTCCTTTCCAGAGGTGGCTGCATTTCAGTGTGATGCTTGAAAAAAATCGCAGGGCAGCTTCTGCTCCTTTTGGGTAGTGTGTCTGGGAGAGTATCCGAAAAGCAAAAGCAACATAAATGGCAAATTTCTCAGCTTTTTCTGCAGTGTTATAGAGATAATATAAGGACTCTAAACTGCTTGTCCTCCAGGCATATCAGTATAAATGTCAGTGAGATCCTATCTGTGGTTAGACCAGTATGCTTGTAAAGTATCCAGCACAAATGTGACTCCGACTGGAAAAACAACTTCATCACAATAATATTTAAGCTGGGGGTAGCAATTTTTGTTTTCATGATGGCTAAAAATGACCAGGTTTGCCCTTCCCCCTGGCAAATTATGATGTCTTTTTCTTAACAGCATTGATTTCCTTTAGCATTTCAACCAAAAAAAAAAAAAAAAAAAAAGAAAAAGAAGAGTAATTTCTGGAGAGCCAAGGCACTGAAAGACCCTAATTGTTTGCAATACGGATGATCACAGGACCCAGGGAACATTGTTACAGATTTCATTGCATTATAGATGCCATTCTTAAAGATTGCAAGAGGAAGATTATCTAGCAGAAAGAAGTCATCACAGATATTTTGAAAATGTCTAAGAACTACACAGTTTAGCAGGACTCATATTAAAGATCCCCAGCGCACGGCTGCTCTGTAGGTACAAATATTAGCAATATAAAGCAACCTCGGTTTCTCAAGAAAATCATAAAGATGGGGATAGTAATTTCAAATTAGCTTAGAGGCAGATGCAGGCTGTGGTAAGTCTAGAGTTTAAAAACACTCTCATGAAAATTTGTAGTTAAAAGTTCCTACTCTGCCCCCCCACTTCGGACACACACTTTCAAGATACAAACCAGGACTGATTTGGGAATGGGAAATTACAGAGGGAGGTGGTGTTTGTGCCTCTGAGAGCTCGTTCTGAAATCAGAGCCACTCATGTGGCTTCTCTTTGCCTCTCCTCTGCTCCCCTTATACCAAAAACACTCACGGAAAAGCCCAGCAGAGCTGTTCCTGGCCAGCAGAAATGCCTGTCCGGAGAGCATGGAGCCTGGGCTGGGGCTGCAGAGGTGCACAGAGAGGGGATGCTGCGTGCTGAACTGGGGTAGGAAAATTATGGGGCAAGCTGGGGATTCATTAGCTCAGATGGAAACCTACAGCTGGGACTCAGAAAATCAGAGCAGGAGGATCTGAGAAATACTCAGCGCTGAGCATTCATGTACCAACTCTGGAAAGGTGAGCGAGGTACATCTGGTGCTGGTTCCTACTCTGCGTGGTGCAATAATGCCAAAAAGGAGACACATCCTCATGTTTTGTCTGAAAACATCCTGATTGTCTCTGTTTCTTTCAAAGGTGTGTGCTTGACAAGACAGAAAGTACAAGAAAAAAAAGACGGGTGTTGACCGTGTTAGGTGTTTCTGTTGTATTTTTCACCTTAAAAAGCAGCTTGACTCCTGCCTGCCTTGTCTGAGGGCCAGTAGAGGGAGACAAGCCTCTGAGCTTAATTTGTGCATGCTTGCTGCTCTCCAACAAGTTCTTCGGTCTTTTTTTTTGTCTTTTTTTTTTTTTTTTTTCCCCTCTCTTCTGCATTACTATTATTTGGTTTGAAATATTGTTTTTATGAAAAATAGCTATAAATGACCCTCACCTCGCAGTTACAGGGAAGATTAGATTAAAAATGCTGCAGGGAGATTCAGGTGGGTGAACACATGGGAACAATCCTCTAGAGGCAATAACACAAGCGGCAAATTGGCCCAGGTAGGGGCTGCGAACGCTGCACAGTGCCTGTTTTCCTAGGTGAGGGAGTCTCTCCACCACCACTCGCATCCATGCAAAGGTTTGCCAGAGGTCTGGGTTTTATGGGCAACGTGCATGCATCAGGTTTCACAGGATCTGGTGCAAATCTGCAAATTAGATCCTTAAGACCCTTTTTTTTTTTTTTTTTTTTTTTTTTTTTTTTTTTCTGGCTCACAGCAGCTACAGCATTGCTGGAGCAAGAAGGGGGTGCTGTGGAGGGGCACGTCCCTGCAATAAACCTGCCAGGAGTTGGGCGGTAACTACAAGTTTGGGGAGAGCATGGGGTGGGATGGGATGGGCTGTCCTGGCCCTATTTCATTCCAAGCACAGGTACCTGTATTCTCCTCTCCTGCCTTTTTGTGCTCAGGAAGAAGCGGTGCACCGAGGGGTTTGTGTGAATATTGTGTGGGTTTTGCAGTGTGCATGGATGAGGTGCATGTCCCCGTGTGGAAGTGACTTGTCTGCAAGGACAGGGGACAGGGTGAGAGGCAGCAGCCTGTACAAGAAGTGCTCACAGCAATTACTTTGGGGGGGGGGGAGTTTTAGTGCAGCAATAGTGAGAAGACTGACCTTGCTTGTGGGCTGGGATGTGCCAATGAAGGTACAAGAGGGCTGGCTCTGTGTATGTGGGCGCAGGGAGATGGGGATGCGTGCCTCTGGGCTGAAAGCGAGCCCCAAGGGGTCCAGGCAGTGCTGAAAGCAGCAAATCCCATATATATGGGCTCTGGTTCCTGCAGAGGGAAGGTGCTTTGCAGCATGTGGACGGGCTGCAGAATACTTGGTAGTGCTCGGCGTGCCCAAAGGGGCCACCTTGGAGCATCGCCGAGCGTGTCCACAAGCAGCTGGAAGCCTCCAGGTGCATGCCGAGGGGCTGTGCTTCTGCTGAGCATCCATGCACGCCCTCCTGTTTGCTCAGGTGAAGCTGCTTCAGAGCACGCAACCGTGGCATCCACAGGCAGCCGTGTGCGTGTGTGTGTGCATGGCAAGTCCCTTTGAGCTCCTTTCTGGGTGCTCATGTGAGCTGGGAAGTAGCAGCTCTCAGCCTGGGTATCACATGTGGGTTTTGACTGTGCTGCCTCCAAGCCCTCAGCAGAAATTTGAGCAGATAAGGCTGGGTAGCGGTTGGGAGTCCAGCACAACCCAGGGACAACAAAGGATGAAAGGAGCCAAGCAAATGAAACAAGCTGTTTTGAAGTCCTTGCAGAAACAGCCCTTCGCTACATTTCGTGAACCTCACGACTCCATCAGAACAAAACTGCCATCACTGGGGGGAAAAGAGGAGAAGATGCCCTGCGTGAGAATAATCCAGGGAACGGCACAGAGTGGGGAAGCAGGGAGAAGACGGCACGTTACAGGAGCTCTGTGCCTGTCGCCCACCCCATCCACCTCCCAGGAGAGGTGTGGGGTGGTGGCTGGCACCCCCCAGCCTCTGCCCCCCTGCAGGAGCTCTGGGACACTGGCCAGGAGCAGGGCCTGCAGAAGGCAGAAGGATAAGAGCTTGACTTGGCTGCTCCTAAGGGTGCAAATCTGGTGAGATGAACCTGGGCAAATGCCTGCTTCATCTTTATCACCTCTTCAGGGGTGTTTGCATAGCAGCCTCAGGGCTTCTGCTACCTTTGAGCATTGTATTATCAATTACCCTAATTAGAGGTTTGAACCTGCCTGGCACCAAAGATTTTTCACTCGTTTTTAGCCCTTTCCTTGCCTGGTTCCAGACCCTTTTCTCTAAAGCAAAGCAAGGAAAACACACGAGGAAAAGCCAGCAGGGCAAATGCCAGTTTGATCAGTGGCTGGCTGCAGACTCCGAAGGTTGTTCTCCATCAGTGCCTGCACAGAGGGGCCCTGTGTTTGCATGGGCAGCATAAAACACCAGGGAAGCGCTCAGGCCCTCACCTTGTGGATTTAATCACTTCTGTGCCCGAGTGCCAAGCAAGGTCTTGGCAGCCTGCTCCCCTCCTCGCAGCACGCAGCGCCTCACCTGCTAGGTGTCACTCTCCGTGCGAGCCGCAGGATGAGCTACAAGTAGCACTGATAAGCAGGTAAGCAAAAGCCTGAATTTGTTTTCCATAAGCGTTGCAGACAGCCAGCTTCAATCACGCCGGTGTTTGCTGAGAGCTAAAACAAAAGGGGCAGCACCATTGTCAAAGGAAGCTCGTTTCAAAATGGCTAATAACGACAATCAGACTTCCAATTTGCGTATCGCCTTTTCGGGAGCACTTATCATCGCAGCATCTCGCCACCTCCCACCCGTTAATGGGTTTGTCTGTGCAAGCCCACAGTGACGGGAAGGATTTAGCATCCTCCCGGCAGATGGGAAGGAGGCAAGGCAGCACCGTGCATCGCTGCGGCACCGGGGCAGCAAGAGCAGACCCGGGAGCCCTGACCCAGCTGCATGATGTAGGGTTTCTCACTGCTCTCCAGGCCAAAGGCTGCTCAGCCAAAGCACAACCGCTTTGCTGCCTCTGCTCAGCTGCAAACAGGAGCAGAAATGCACCCGTGATAAGCTTATAGAGATGCACAGCGAGTATGTGTTTGTGTGCAGGCGGATGTGTTTGTGAGCGTGTTTGCTTCTGTGTGTACGCATTTGGAGAGGCTGATGAAGATTACTCTGGAGCATTGGGTTGTTTGCTCTGCTCTAGATTGTAATCATGTTTTCTGCACTTTCGGAGGCCCCCAGCTGTTTATCGTGACCCTCCTGGGGTTGTGACGTCCCCACAGAGAAACCTGATCCTGAGCGAGGCTGTCCTACCGACTGGGGCTGAACGAGCGACTTTCAACTCAAAATTCAGAGCTTTTTTAACACTTCCTTGAGATATTTGAGGCTTCTGATAGGTTGGCCTAAAGACGAGCCGTGTATGTTGCAGAGCAAAGTCTATATTTAGGCCCCAGCATCTCGGGAAGCTGCTGGTATTTGCCATGCTGCTGTTGTCTTGGGTACGCGTGATGCAGCCCAGGAAAGACACACAGACCTCTGAAAATATCTGTTCAGGAAGAGGTTTTCCACAGAAGCTATAAAACATTCATAACACCTCCATTGTGCTGTAAATCCTTAGCAGGAGTTGATAACAGTGCATGAATTTTTAATGTAACATTTATAAATGGTTATTAAAACTATCCTTAAAGTAAAGTGTCAGTTTATTTTTAATTAACTGTTGGCTATTTAAGCTCCCGATGGCCCCGGGGCAGATCAACAGTCTAACAAGTTAATATCCCTGATTAACCCTTCAGTGGCTGCCTCCTTACGTGTGGAGGATGGGGCTGCGTACACAGGATCAACAACAGGAAAAATGGTTATTTCTCACTCACTTGAGAGAAATGTCAAGATTTCGTGGGATGGGCTTCCTGGCTTCCTCAGTGTCTAGGTTAAGATGTTTCAGGAGTTGTGGAGGGAGTTGTTTCCTGAGTATCCAGCTGCATTTAGATAGTGATTTGGTGATTCTTCCTGGAAAAAAAAATAAAAACAATATTTAAAGAAAAAAAAAAGTATGACATTGGCGAGAAGAAATTTCCGTTGAAGCCAATGAGCTTGGATCAGGAGACAACACTTCAGATCACACCAAAAGTGATTTCAGGCAGCCTACGTAAGCAGGGCAGCAGCGCTGTGATTTGTGAGTGCAGGCTTTGCTGCAAATGCTCCAACTGACTGCGATTTAAAAATTGTCATTGTGAAATCTGCAACTGTTAATTTAGCAAAATATCCTCTTTCATAGGTTTCATCCTCACCAGCCTTGAAGAAGACTGTGGAAAGTGTGAGGAGGAAACTGATGTCAATTTGTAATTAATTCATATTATATAATTTTTTAGCTGACAATTTTTTAAGGTTTCAAATTAAATTATTTTTCAGCATGCTGCATGAATTTTGCATTTGTTGTTGTCATTGAAATTAGACATGGGGGCGAGAGATTTCACTGACATTATCTTTCCTATAATCTGTACTTGTTGATGTTATCCATCAGAAGGCTCCTGTGGCTGTTCTTTGAAAATGAAGGTCAAGCCAGCACACCCCTACAAAGCAGTTTGGTTTCAGTGAAATTATTCCATCCAGAAAAAAGGTTCAATTCAAAATATTTCAGTCTTCCTTGTGTTAGGAAGAGACTCTTTCAAAGGGACTGGCCAAATAGAGAGGTGGGAGCTGGAGCCACAGCCTAGAACCCAAGGCTGCAGAGAGGACTCCTCAAATTGGGGGAGACCTCAAACTGGGGGAGACTTCTCAGCTTGAAGGAGACTCATCATGCTGCAGTGTTCTGGTCATTCATACAGCGATCATTTTCAGTGCAGGTCTGCCACACAGAGACATTTGTGGTGGCACCAAATCAGATACCAGAAGACGTTAGTGTTCAGCTGGTGGAGTTCAGGTCGTGCTCTGGAATAGTGATGTCCCACTGCATTTCCTTGTGTCCGTGTTTGTCCGGCTCAGTTATACCCAGGGCTCTTTGGGGCAAAGAGCCAAAGTCTTTGTCTAGCTGGGAATTCATGAAGCTGAACTTTGCATTGTTAGTGTCCCTACAGTCAGCAGCGAAAGGTCGATGCTCCCGCACAGCAACTCAGAGCTTGTTTTTCCTGGATTTATCAACACCTGCACCTGGATAGCAGCAGGGTTAGGTCCCAAAAACACGCGGACATCCCATGCATGGGCTCAGCCTCTACCCAGAGAGGCCGTGCTCTCCCTTCAGCCCCTGGTTTCATTGCACATCACATCCCCCTGCCCACTGCTGCTCTTTGCCATCATCACCACCGCCAACCACCTCTGCCCTGTTGATCAAAGTCCCCTGAGCAAGTAATTCTTATTTAAAGTTACATTTTACTTTCCTTTCCAGATGCTTTTTTTTTTTCCTCCTTTCCCAGATGAGCAGCCCGTGCATGGGGAAGGCATGAGCTTCAGCTCTTCCGAGCATGCAGAGCAACAAGGCATCCAGGCAGCAGTGACAGAGGCGGCGATACCCGTCGGTAAATGCCGTGCACCGCAGCAGAGCTTCCTAGCGATTAAAGGAGTCTTGGAAATGTCATTGCCCTGACCAAATGAGATAATTTGTATCTTCTGTCACCGGAATCAAATACTATTTTTTTCTTTTTGTAATTAACTTGCGACTGTGGGAAGGTGGGAGCATGGGGGTTGGGAAGGGAATTTTATGGGTAATCCAGCTGCAGTATGGAAATGATGGTTGGGTAATTGTGCTCTCTAAATGAACTTGACTCTATGGTTGGTGTCAGGTTTTGTTAAGTGCCCTGGGCCAATGGAGACTAATTAGGAATGCATTAAATATTAAAGCTCTCTGACACTGGGGCATTGACGGTGACAGAAGAAAAGAAATCCCGTAACCTAATCTGCACCCAACAGGAGTAATTTATGTTCCCTTCTTTTAACAAAGAAAAATCCAATTATTTGGCCTGCTGGAAAAAAAATGTATTTAAAGGAAAAGTTAATTTAGAGGGGGGGAAAGCATATATGGAAAAATAATACAGATGCTGTCAACAGAGGGTGTGAGTGGCAGTCCCCCTGCAGTTCTGGATTTGTTGATGGCTTTCATTTACAACCAGGGGCTGGGAGAGTATTGCCCTGAATCCCTGCTCACCATCATAGAAGAGAAGGACACAAGGGAAAGGTTGTGCCCTCCCTGCCCTGGGGCTCAGGCCGGCTGGGTATGAGGGGAGGGCAGCAGGGGGTGCCAGTGGCCATGTGGGCGGGATTTGGGGTGTTTGTGCCTGGGTGAGGAGGATTTGGGGTGCTGGCATGGTGTCCCCATGCTATAAGAAAGTGTACGTGCTGTAAGAAAGCATCCGTGCTGCAACGCGGGCATCTTCCAGAGGGTGTTTCTGTGGTGAGGCACGTACAGAGCGCTCCGAAATTCCAGCAATTAAACTTTCTTCCCGTCTCTTTACGAGAAAGCGTCCCTAAGAGCTCCACCTCCACACTTTGCTGTATCTACCAGTTTCCAGGGCAATTTTGTCTGACCTTTAGTTAAATGTCCTGCTCTACCAGGCAGCTCATTTCTGCTGGCCTGTCTACTTATGCAATCTAATCAAATCCAGAATGGAATATAATCAGCCTCATCTTGTAACAGCGACTTGCACAAATATCCGTCTCCCCGTCTGCCGTCCTGTCTATACGTCTATCTAATCTCATCTGCCGGCCTGATCCCGGAGCTGGTATTTAGCAGTTGCCTGCCATTGCCGCGGTGACATTTGGAAGGACCGGCTGGTCAGAAACCCCAGCGCCTGGATCCTGGGTTCAGCATGGGGCTGGAAAGGGAAAGGGGGCCACGGCTGCGCTGCCTGACCTGAGGGTGCAGCCCCACAGCTTGCTCAAGACATGTTTTTTGTGGCACCTGGGGACATGCTCTAGTGGGTAACATTGATGGTAGGAGAACAGTTGGACCAGACAACCTTGGAGGTCTTTTCCAACCTTAATTATTCTAGGATTCTTCATGTGCACACTCACAGACACCCCTGGTGCCTCCCTCTGGTCTTATCTTCTTCCCCATAGCCAACCAAAATAAAAATAAAAATGCCCCCTGGTTTATGAGATTACCAGAAAACCATTCTATAAGGGAACTTGGTTGCCACGGGTTACCAGATGCTCATCTGCCACAGGTGCTAACTGCAGACATTAAGGGGGGAGGCGAAAGGAGAGGCTGCGGTGGCTGTACCCACCAGAGCGCTGCCTGCCTGGGTTACCCACGCTGGTGTACACGTAATAGCAAGCAGAGCTTTCCCCGGGGAGAGCAGGGAAACAGCTTTTCCAAGGACTGGAGTTCCTTGTGCCGAGGTAAAGGGAGCCATTGGGCTTGGGAGCCCGTTAGCAGCATCTCTCTGCACAGCCGGGGCTGGCACCGAACCCAAACCTGTCCCAAAACTTCCTTTGCTCCAGGAGAGGGGGGAGAGGCAAATGCAGTGCCTGAGGTGCCCAGGGAAAGGATTTCTGGGTTTGTACTCTGGTGGTGGGATTACTCTGAAAGGGTCAAGGCATATGGAAAGGGCAAACAGCATAGGTGATGCTTCCAAGTGGCAGTGGAGAAGAGAAGGGAACCTCACTGAGAGGTTTCCTGGGAAGAGGAACAGCAGGAAGAGCTGTAAAGAAACCCAGCTTTGTCAGCATGGGGAAGAAGACAGGGAGGACTCAGAGAAAGGGATCACCCGAGGCTTTACAATAGGCAAATACTCAATGCTTTCACACCTTTCATTTGAGCATCTTCTGATGGTTTGCTATCCACGCAGCCTCCATGTCCTCAGGGGATCCCTGATGCTGAGCTGTGTCCCTCTCCTCCAGGCTGTTCTCCTTGCCCCCAGCTCTGGTCAGCATCCCAGAGCTATCGACTGCTCCTCGCTCCCCTCACTGCTGTTACAAATCGACTCCTCTGCCCCTGCCCTCCGTGCTGTGGGTCCCCAGATGGTTTTTTTCTCCACGATCCATCCCTGCCCTGGGAATCTCTGGGCCCCTTGGTCCTGCTGCAGTCTCAGTCTCTCCATCAGCACAGAGAGTACTTTGCTACTACAATAATGAGAGAAAAAGAAGCTAAAAACAATACTTTACATTTCAAATAACTCCTGACACATCCCTTGTCTTTTTCTAACAGAATGACAAGCGACTTTATCTTGAAAGGGAAGGCAGCCTCCTAGAGCTGTCTACATTGTCAAAAAAAATAATTTGTAAATTCTCTGATTACCTCTGTCACTGTTAGAGTTTTCCATCCTTTTTCATTTTCCTCTCCCACTAAAGTCCCTTTATGTGACATTTCCCAAAGTGCTGCACTTACTTTGAATGTTTTCAGCCCAAAGAAAACTCCCTCTCATCTAAAGGTAGGAAGAAAAAAATTCATTCTGCCCAGAATGAATTAACACGCTGCTTTTTCTCTCTCTCTGGGCCCTGTACCTGAATCTTATATAGGATGTGAATTTCAAAAATAACTAGGTCTTTATGACTTTTTTTTTTTTTTTTTAAAGAATGTTAATGAGAGAGAAAGACAGACAGAGGCCCTGGAAGGAGGATTTGTTCAGTACAAGAATAACTAAAATATTTACTAATGAGAGGCAGAAGAGAAAGTAATTTAAAAGATTTAAAATAGTTGTGGGGTTTTTTATTCATGCTACTTTCTGTTTTCATTACATATTTCAATATTTGCCTACCTTTCCAGCAAAAGATTTACCTCAAGTGCGTACAAATTATCTGGCATTTGGCTAAGGACAATATGTCTAATTATGGCTCTAAAGACCTGAAATATTTTTGACTTGAGCTAAAAGTCAAACTCAAAAAAAAAAAAAAGTGTAAAATTAATAATCCTTTTAAAATTCACTCCCATGATCGTTTTTGCACAGAATAACTCAATGCGAAAGATTAAAACACAGTGAATGTGAGAGAGGAAAACAAGGGACAGAGAGAAACACGGATTGTCCTGTGTTACGCTCTGGCTCTAAGCAGAGTAACCTCCACCCCATGCCAACAACGAGCCTCAGACCCTGGCCATATGAAATAACTATTTACCTCCACAACTTTTTCTTCTTCTAAGCTTTTTCTCATCCTGAAGAACTAATGAAACTAAACTGATTTTCCCCTGGCACGAGGAGGAGGAGGATGAGTGGGGCTCATGGCACAGTGCGCAGGGTAGCAGGATCCGCTGTGGGGCAGGTGCTGGGTGCAGGTGAGCTCATCTGGCTACGACAGGAGGCATCACCAAATGAAGAGCAGATGGCTCTAGTCACCAGTTATTTATTTCTATAATCAGCCACAGGCTGTGATCTGAGACCTTGAAGAAATGGGTGATTGCTACGAAATCCCTTGCATCCTGGGGCTGGGCTACGGCAGCTGCCTTTGGCTCCTGAAGGACCTGCGGCATGCTCAAGAAAAGTCTCAGGCATTTCTCTCCAGCTCATGGAGCCAGTACGAACATCAAGGACAGTTTAGTCCTGTTATGTGGGAAAGCATTCAAGTCTGAGCTAAATTCAGCCTTGTTATCCTCTTGTGTGGCTTTTTCCCCATTACCTTATTTCTCCTCTGGTTATTTCCCCAGCTTGCCCTCTTCTGATCTCACTGCTTCTTCTTCTTTTATTTATTTTTTTTTTTTCTTCTCATTTCTTCTCCTTCCCTTTCCTTACATCTTGTCGGGACCGTGTTCAGCCTGCTTTTAAGCTGGGTTAACATGATCAAGAGCAGCGAGGGCTCACTGCGCCGCAGCGGCCGCGGGAGCCGGACCGCACGCGTAATGCCGGGTGCGCGCGGTGCAGCAGGCTACTGCTTTGGCAGCACGACGTGCCTCACTGCTGCGCCTCTTATCTGGCCTCCCAGAGCCCTATCGCTAAGCCTATCTGTCCTCAGAGGTAGGATCAACAGAGCAGACGGGAATATTTTATTTCCTGCTGGAAGCATCAGGTAGGATGGGTATTTGCCTGCCCACCTAGGCATGCCTAGTCTATTTTTTTTTCTTATTTTCTTAATGATAGCTGCTAAACTAATATTGTTAGTAAATGCAGGCCTGCAAGGATCTTGGTAAGCAAATGAGTTGCTAGATCTGTTAAAAAGATGCAAAAAGCACCTCGTGTCAATTCCTTTTAATGACACAGGATTACTAAAAAAATAGCAAGAGTAAAGATAAAGAACTACAGAATAGTTTCATCTGCACAGAATTTGTGCTTTTCACTTTAAAAACGGTACTTTATTTTTGTTTGAATAGCTCCAGACAGACAAATATAAGGATTCATGTTTCAGCTATTTAACAACAACCCCCAAAACCCATACAAACCCAGAAACGCTCAAGCCTAAACCTGAAGAAAATTATCTGCCTCGATGGGAAAGAATCTAATGAAATCCAATCAAATCTCAGCTGGAAGAACACAGAACAGTGGCTTTGGGCATAAATCAGAAATGGAATTAATTTTGTGCTTTATTACATGTCTTAAAAATAAAAAGAGGGCACCCTACGCCTGGGAGTGCTGAACGGATTGAAGTGATGTCCACAGACTTCCAGCTCTGGTGTCCAGACGTACGGACGGGTTCAAAAGCAGTCCGTGCCCTCCTGGTGGAAGAAATGCCTGCAGCAGCACTGATGATAGTGTTTTTTTTGTTTTGTTTTGTTTTGTTTTTTGTCTTTTCTTCTGTCTTTACCATAACACACAGCATGGGAAGGCGATGCATAAAGGACCAGGTGAGAAGGGCAATAGGGAAGGGGATGTTTTGGGTTTCCCTGGGGCCACTGAGTGCCGTGAAGATGAGGAGGAGCATTTTGGTAGGCACAGCTGAGAAAGAGAAGTTTCACAGCTCAGAGCAATCCCAGAACTGGTCAGACTTTTTATCTGTGGACTTCTGGTGGAGATGCCAAAAACTCTGCAAAGTCAGGGATGGAGCCTCGGCACAGTTAAAATTTCCTGCTGGTTTTCATTAGTCAGAACTGTCTCTGTGCTTTGTTTGTTCTCAAACTAAACGGCAATGATCCCTTCTTTGTACCTGCCCAAAATTGCTCTGAACGTCACTTGTATGAGCCCATTGAGATCAATATGGGGGAAAAGAGTCTCACTCTAATTCCTGTTTTTGCTGGCTCCTCACTTTCTGTCACCATAAAAGGAAGAACAGAGTTAAAATTGGAATTTCTACCCCAGGTTTTTATTTCAGCTTGCGATGAAAATTTTAATTAGGCATTTATTATGGGCAAGAAGGTGTAAAATAAAATGTTCCAAAATGAAAGAATGCTTTATTCTGGGCATTTCCATTGCAATTATTTCCAAGTAGGGAAAAAATCAAAATATTTTGCTTTGATATGCTGAATTTCCCTGAACTTTTCCAGGTCAATTTAGTATTAAACACCTGTTTGTCCTCACTGCTACATTCCTTGCGGGAGTTGTAGCAGAGCCAGCACATTGCAAAAACGAGGATAAAAGAATTCCGAAGAGCACATTCAAAAATATCCTGCAGCCCTGTAATGAGCCTGGTGCACCATGACTCAGAAGTGCAAGAGGAATTCCTCTCTGGAGAGCTTCGCTGATAAAGGAGGAGTGTCCAGCTCACAACTGTTATGCATCAGTGTTTAGTGTATCATAAGTGAAAGAGGTTTAGTATCTTGCTGTGTTGTTTTCAAGGAAAACATTAAGGAAATTACAATATTTGAACTGTGTTCCTATTTTAATCAGTTTTATTCTGGCAAAAGTTATGTATTTCACATTGATTTTTATAATAAAAAACAAACTTCAGCAAATGCAAAATTTCTCTGTAAGAAACTGCATTTTCCATTGTGTATTGTCAAATCATCCCAAAGGAAAGCGCCTGAGTAACTCAATAACACATAAAGAACTGAAGGTAAAGGAAAAGAAGCGAAGCCTGAAGGCTATTTGGCCGCAGCCCAGAATTAAGGGAGGATTATAAAGATGAGCACGGGGTGGTGCAAACCCTCTTAAGCAAAGCCTAATGACTGGGGAATGACACGAAGTGCAGAGGTGTAGAGGAAGCTCTGGGAGAAGCTGCACTGAAGGTGGCTGGGCTGGGGCTGCTCCTGCTGGGCAGCTCCCAGTTGTTATATTATTATATGAAACAATTATTATATTAAATGGGGTTTAACATCCCCATTGCAACACATTGCCACATGCGGCAGGGACTAAGGACCATGCTCAGGCACACACATTCTCATTTCCGTCCTGCCTTTGAATTCTCCACATTTTTTATTTTAAATTAATTTTACGAGACAAGGAAAAGATGCTGCCTTAGCTTTGTCCTTGTGAACAGCAGATCTTTCCTTGATTGAATAAATATTTTTATAGCCTAAATGTGGAGGTTAAAGTAATTTTTTTTGGCAGGTAAAATACATAGCAGTGGCCCACATTTGATCTCCCCCATTACCCTGTCCTCTGGCAACGCCCTGTATCTCTCCCTGCTCTCGCCTGCCCAGCAGGTCATGGCTGCTCTCTGACCACCTCCCCTGCTCCCAGGCACTCTCCTGGGACACTGTTCCCACAAGCAGGTCCTGCAAACCCCACTGCCATGGGTTATCTTCAGTCCCAGCCCCAAAGCACTCCAAAACAGAAAGGCAAAGCTAGGAAAGTTGTGGTCTCACCATTTGTAGGCAAGGAACAGAAGCAGAAAGAGATTACCAACTGCAAATAAAGCTTTGCTGCCTGACCATGCATGGTCAGAATCCTGTGCCGCAGAAGGACTCTGCTCTGGTGGGATGAGATGTGAAGGACGAGGCCAATGTGTCACCAATGCCATGTAACCACCATAGAGCTGGAGCCCTCCAAATTGCTTTGGGCAAGATCCGAAGGCGTGACATCAGCCTCATCACCTGCTTAGTCCGAGGCAGAGCAGGTGGAGGTAAGACCAAGGTCGTCACTTATCTCAGCAAGGAAGCGCTAAGCTGAGCTGAACAGACGTGTAACCCCGCTCTGCCTTTCTGCCAGCCTCTGATAGGCAAATCTTCCTGCTAAAGCTAACGTGTCAGTGGCGTGGAGGAACACTGTTATCTTCTTATCAGGAGATAAGATGACAACCACAAATATCTTGGCCTGAAAGACTCTGCTATCACCAAGGGTGAACATCAATGTGCTTCACAAATAATCTAATTTAGCTGAATAACAGAGGATTGGATGTGGGAGGTAAAACTCAAAGCTCAGGTGTGAACAGGATGTGAATTTTGTACACGGATGCGGCAGTGGAATAGCAAAAACATGCAAACCTTTTTCTCTATAAGGCACTCTCTATATGAGTGCCTAGGTCAGCACACAGGTCCCTATGCAATAGATACAGTAATCATAAATGGGGCATCAGTATTCAGAGTCCCCAGATTTACCTTAAACACATAAAACCATCTCTCCTGCCATGGGTGGCTTGTTTCACCACGTAATCCACACGTTCCCTGCTATAGTCACAGCAGGCATAACTTCCGCAGGGACTTTTCAGTGTCAACATATTTTGGACTGTGATGTCTCTGAGACAGAAAGTTTTCTTTTTTTCTCTCTTTGTGTACCTCAAGGTAGGCGCTGGGGGGGCTTTTAGACACACCACATAATGAGTAACTGCAGTCAGTCACTCCTCCATCCCTCCCTCTCCCTGGAGCATTCAGTGTCCTTGTGCCTCTACCCAGACACATTGAAAAGAACAATTTTTCTTGTGACAAGTAAGGCAAGAAGTGTGAGTTTGTGTCTGACAGGTTCAGGGAGAAGCTCGCAATGAGGCAATTAGACAAGGAAAGTGCTGATTAGAAGCACTGTCACCCATAGCAAGGCAAGAAACAAATTTTAAGTAGCAGGAAGAAATGGGAGGGGGGGTGAAAAATAGAGAAAATGAAGCATTTGATAAAGCAGCAAGTTGGAATAAAAAGTTTTGTGACTGACAAGGTCTGATCTCAGGCTCAGGGATTGGCCTCATCCAACCTGGTCCTGACCACCTCCCGGGATGGGACATCCAAGGCCTCTCTGGGCAACCTGTGCCAGTGCCTCACTACCCTCTGAGGGAAGAATTTCCTCCGAACCTCTAACCAAAATCTCTCCTCTTTTAGTTTAAATCCATTCCCCCTTGTCCTGTCATTATCTGATTGAGCAGAGTCCTTGTCCCCTTCGATTACTGAAAGGCCGCAATGAGGTCCTCCAGAGGTAGGCCGAACAGCCCCAGCTCCCTCAGCCTGTCTTTGTAGGACAGTTGCTCCAGCCCCTTGATCATCTTCATGGTCCCCTCCAGACCCTCTCTAATACCCCCAAATCCTTCTTGTGCTGGGGGCCTCACATCTGGACTCAGTTCTCCAAGTGAGGCCTCATGAAGGGGACAATCCCCTCCCTCCCCTGCCGCCAACCCCTGTGGTGACGCAGCCCATTTGTTCAAAAATCATGAAAAAAGGCACTTTGTGCAAAGCCACTCCATGTCTACTGGGCTGCCCTGTGTGGGCAGGAGGAAGGCTGTGCCCCCCCTGCCCCAAAGCCATCAGTGTGCTGCAAGAGGTTGGTGGAGGGCAGAGATTTGCCACCAAGGGAGGGAGGGCAGGCTGTCGGGGCGTGCAGGCAGCACTGCTCCAGACGTGCTCATTTCCAGGAGGGCTTTTCAAAAGTGTTCCTGCACACCCTGTAATTCACCCTGAGCTGATGAGCAGGGAGGGAGGGAAGGAAATAGCACAGACTGTACCTGCACTGAATTGTTCTTTTTAAAACACGTATTCTCCACTTTAGTCTTTCCGGTGATTTTATGCAGCATCAGATGGCTATAACATGAGCTGCAGCGAGTGTCCAAAGGACTGTGGGCCACCCAGATCGGATATATGTATAACTGGCTCTGCCTCATAGAGTGGTGACAACAGGCAGTAAAACGTTAACAACAACACGGTAATAATGACATTATAAAATGCATTCATCTCCAGGACTGTCACAGGGCTGGAGAGCCCGCCTACAGCAGATTTCAGCAGCCACTTGCTCTGGGCACAGGACTCTCCGGGCTCCCTGGAAGGAGATGCCTGGGAAAGTGGCTGCTGCATGGGGCTGGTGACCTCTGGTGGGACATTAAGCAACCCGCTGGGCAAAAGACACTATACAGACCAGGTAGAAGAAAATTTAACTTGCTGTACATTGCACAGCTTTTTGTGCTTTTGTTAGGGAATGTCCCCAGCTGTTGCTAACAGGCACACCGAGCTGAAGGCACACTACCCAAAACTGACCATTACAGGGGAGCCCGGGGCTTGTGGAGATGTTCAAGCAGCAAACAGCAAACACGCGGCCGCAATTTGAGGACAGGAGGGGAGAAAGTGCTCTGCCTCTTATGGAATTTAGGTGAACGGACTGTAATTACCCAAATATTTATGGGTTCTCTTTATTGTATGAGTCACTGAGGACTTGTGAGGGGGCAGACAATTTCCATTTTGTTTAGGGCAGAAATATCCCTGGAGACCTGGCTGATCTATGGAGCTGCCATATCAAACCCTCCTAGGAAAGGAAAAAAAAAGATAATGCATTTATTAGTCAGCTCACATTGGGCTGTTCTGTGTAGAAAAGGAAAGAACTCAACTGAAAAATGCTTTTGAAACCACAATTCCATAAGCATCTGTCTCATTTCAAGTACGGCTGGGGCCTTTCTGTCTCCTGAAAGGGAAGGAGAGGGTGAATTCAAATCATCTGCAGCACTGGAGTGCTGAAGGGGAGAAAAAGTCATTTCCAAGCAGCACGGCATCCCTGCAGACAGTGACCAGGCAGGAATAAGCTCCTCCAGGAGCAGCACGTTCCCCAGCGCCCAGGTCCCTCCCCAGATGCATTGTGCTGCCACCCCTCTGCTCTCCCTGCGGCTGAGATCACAGCTGCGTGGCACAGCCAGAGGAGAAACATCATCAGTCTTGGCTGTTGGGAAAATGGAGAAAGAGGGAGGAAGGAGAAGGTGGGTAAACAGCATTAGACCCCATCAGCCCCCTGTTGTGCTCCCCATAACTGCTGGGTTTCTGCAGGGCTCCCTGACACAAGCAGCAGAGTGGGGGAGCTCTGAGGGTCCCGATGTTGGCAAGGCAGGAGGAGGTTGGGCACAGGGCTTGGAAATGCTCCTTGCCACACAGCCATCCATCCTCAGCCCCTGGCACGAGGGCTCAGGGTGAGAGGTGCAGACCCCAGACCCCAGCACTCAGCAGGGCTCTGAGCATCACAGCTCCCTTGGCTGTGATGCCCATGAAGGAGGCAGTCAAGGGAAAAAGGATACTGAGAGCAGGCAGGAGCGGGGGTGGAAACTACCCTGAACCTTCCTCTTGGCCCTTGGGCTCACCACAAAGGCCTGGAGGCCTGGGCCAACACAGGGCTCTCCGACCTGCCTCTGCTGACAGTGGAGCATCTCCAAGCTAACTCAGAGACTGCCCAGGCTGGAAGAGGAGAGGACGGCACCCACGGTGCCAGCAGGGCCCTGCGGGGTGGGCAGTGGGGACTGGCAGTGCTGAATCTGAGGATCAACATGAGAGGGAAATGGAGAATAAAGAGCAGTAAATGAGCTGGATTAGAGGAGCTGTTTTACATAGCCCTTCATTTAATCCTTTGCTTTCCTTTCATTGTTTAATTGGTTTAGCTCTTGTACTTTTAATGCTGCAGGCAGAGAGAGCCAACCTCCTCTTTTCCTTCTCTTTTTGTGCCTTTCCTTTCCTCTCTTTGCATCACACGATCAAATCCCATTTCTCTCTTTCTCTCTCCATTTCTGTCCCTATCCCTTGTTCTCCTTCTCTCCTCCAGCTTCTTTCTCTCTCTCTTCAGGCCCCTTATTACTCAAGCAGCTTTTGTTAACGCTGTCAACTGCATCAGCGTGTAAGTGAAATTGTACTGTAAGTGAAGTTAAAAGTATTTCTATGGTGGGATATTTAATCATTTGAATCCTTGATAGGAGCAGCTCTTTTTATTTTCACTAGCTATAAATCCAGGCTCTATCTAATCTCTGATCTCGACGAGGAGAGAATTAACCAACTGAGTGTGTGACTAGAAAGGAGAAGGCTGGAGAGAAGGGACCACTTTATCTGAGCGTGGAGTGGAGCAGCATAGGAATAAGGCAAGGAGCCATTCCTGGCTCCCGTCCATTTTTCTCTTTGCCTTTCCCCAAATCTTACTTTGTTCCCCCTCCCCAGACACTCCAGCAGATTGAAATGCCTTTTTCCATTTGCAGCCCTTTCTTTTCCCCCTCCCGCAATCAGCCCAGCCCATGACACAGGCAGGAGATGTGTTTCAGCCCACAACCTCAGCTCACCTCCAGCTGGCCCCAGGTGTGGATGGCAGCCGTGGGCTGACACTACCTCAAGGAAACCTCAGCCAGTTTGGGATCTCAAGGTGGCACTTTCCCAGTCTGCTACAGGAGCAGGCTGTACAAATGGAGCCACTTCTTCCTCCCCTTATCACGCCGGCCTGCTTAGGGCAGGTAAGAGCCTTATACACTGCCATTGCTCCAGACCATGGTGCCAAGTGCCTTCCTGCAGGCTCGCTGCCAAGATCCCTCTTCTCCGTGCTGCTACAAGTTAAGTCTTTGTCATGTGAGGCATTGGATGAAGGTACCAGACTCAAATCAAAGCATCATTCCTTCCTCAGCCCCTTGTTTCACATCCAGGCACTTAGGACATAGACAGCCCTGCAGCTTATTCCCTTCTCCATGGTTCTGCTGCTCGCAGCCAGCACATCCCCATCAGCTCAGGAGGATCACGGAGAGCTAATCCAAAATGTTTGGGCTGATCTGGGACTTGTGTTTTTCCTCTCAGAATAGGCTGATCTGGTGAAAGCGAAGCATTCTGCTGAGATGTGTTAATTGAGATGAGGCCCCTGACAGATCATGGTCATCTATGGAAACTTTCCTGCTGGGTTTCAGGGAGGGTGGAAAATGAGAGATCTGTAAGTGAAGGAGCCTGCTTGGAAGGAGTGGAGCTCACTGGTAAGACTGCATGGAAGAACAGAGCATTTCCTTCCAGCTAGTGCTGAGACAGGGCCACCAGGAGAAGGTGGCAGCCACCAGTGCAGATCAAGGCAGGGACGAGTCCGTGGGGATCAGGCTAAGAGGCTGCTATCAGTTTTCCATAAGTTGCTTAACTCTCGCCAACATTTTAAGCTCTTCTTAAACCCCACTGCCCCAGAGCCCTAGGCAGGGAGCTGCAGTCTGATTACACAGAGCATATTGGTATCAATATTTACCCTGAGCATTTGTCTGAAGGATGAAAAGTGCTACAGGCACTTTACATCGGGGATGCGGCTCCTTGCAAGAAACAGCCAGGCTACCTCCTCCACCTCCCGTGTATCAGCTCTCCTCCTTTATTCCTGCGGCCTGCTTGTTTGCAAAGTCACCACAGGAAATAGGACTTGCCAAAGAAACAGCAACTTCGCTGACTGGAGGGTCAGGTCCTCCCCCCTCCTGGCTTTCAGGAGGTGCTGGGAGCCGCGCACGCTGCCGGGCAGTGCTCTGGAAAGTGGGCGATCCGTCACTGTCAGCAAGCGGCGGGGGAGGAAGCAAGGGGGATGCCGAGTTTGCACAGAGTACTCATTGCACAGTGAGATTCACACAGCTGTTCTGCTCCCAATGTAAATACGGACAGCCCCATTCATCACTGGCCTTACTTCCTCAGCACACGTCCAGGGGAGAGGGATGATTTAGTGCCTGCAGCTGGAACGAGCACTATGCTTCTCTAAAACAGCAGCATTTAAAAACCGGGAATGTTTTGCATGTGTGTTTTGCGATGCTGGGGAGAAGGGAGGAGGTGATGTCTGAAGCTGTGAGCTGCAGAAGAGGTGAGGTTTCACAGGGCATCGTTAGCCTTCGCTCCTCTCACACCCTGCATTTTGGGGGATCTGCACAACGGTGACATTGGGGGTCTTTGCTCATGGAGCAGGGCAGGACAGGTGAGATGAACCAGGAGAATCTAAAGGTGGAACCTCATGGGAAGGTCCTTTATGCCCAAGGAGTGAGGGACAAGGTCCCACGAAATGAGCTGGGTGAGCAGTGGTGGACACACCTTCATCACCAGCCTTGCAGACTTGCCCTCTGTTTTCTCACTGTCAGTGGGACACTGCTGGGCTCCACCTCAGTCTTCTCTGCCACAGGTTTCATTTTCCTTTGAGAGCAGAGATGTCATAGCCCTGAGATGGGAACACTGAGCAGGGAGCTCAGTGCTGGGACAGCACAGCAGACACCTTCCTTGGGTGGAGGAGAAGGGCCACCCGAGGAGCTGTCACCACAGAACTGTGTCCTCCGAGCTCCAAGAAACTGGAAATGCTGGAGCCTGACTCCACGGGGTGCTTGTATAGGAACCAAGGAAGGCTCTTCTCCATCTCCAGGCTGCTCCTGTCCCTTGTCACCTCACCAGAGTATCAGCCAGGTGGCTGCAGCCTCCCAGCCATGTCCTGTAATCACGAACAGCAGATGGAGGGAAGGGGAGAGGGGCAGCCCTTCTCTCCCCCTCCAGCAGCTCAGACGTACTCCTGCCATACCTGGCCAGCAGTGCTGCGGCTCGCCGTCCCTGCCAATGCCTGACTTTCACTTTTGTCCATCTTGCAGGCATGCTTCCGTGCCGGGTGTGTGGTTTGCTCAGTCTGTGCTAATTACGCCCTTGACATATGCAGCAGAACTGCTTGTGTCTATAACAGCACGGAGGTGAAGGAGGTTAATTAACTCGGAGGAAGGAAGCTGAGTGTCCCTACATAACACCCCCTTCCATATGCATTAGTTTTGAAGCCTGAAGACACTGTTTAACCAAACACAGCCCACGACTTACTAACTTTCTTGTTTCCTCCCTCTCTTCCTCGTGTTACCAATGCTGCATTGATGGATGGGGCTGAAGCTAATGAAAAGCTCGCAGGAACAACTGCCTCTCCTGGGAAGATACCGCCTCTCTCACGACTGATCAGCCTGTTCCCACACGGTGCAGGCACCAGGCTGCAGAGATCAATGCCCTGGCACGCTCATACGGCTCCTTCAGCTGGCGGTGACCCTGGCTGCACCCCCTGTGATGGGAATTGCTGCACGAGGCATCCATCCTTCACCCTCAGCCTGGGTTCCTCCTCTCCACTGCTCCCAGCCTGTGTCAGCATCCTCTAGCACTGTCCACAGACACAGACCTCCCATGTTTGCCGTGGAGCTGCTGTCACAGATCAAGCCCATCCCCTCAGGCGATTGCAGCACGGAGCTGCTGCCCACCCCAGCCCCAGCACACCGCGGGCAGCTTTCAGTAGCAGAGTCCATCCCAGATATACATCACTTAGGGGATTCCCACAGCCAAACAGGACCTGATGGGGTACAAAAAAACCTCAGGTGCAGCTCAGAGGCATCAACTCTGCCCTGTGGTGCGCTCACAGGCACAAAGATAACATGGAGCAAGCCACATGTGAATTTCTTGGAGACTCCATCCGAGAGGTGGCATGGCCCGGCAGAATGGCAGCTGCCTGGCAGGCAGGTCCCCGACTCGTGTTTTCTGCTAGCACACGACCTTGAAGGACTTGCTGTCCTTCTTCCTCCTCGCCCCTCTCCACCCCCCGCCCCCCCAGCACACCTTATCTATTACGGTTGTAAATCCTCTGCAGCCAGCCCGCTGTCTCTCTGTTTGCACAGCACCTTGTGCAGCGGGTCTTACAGGTGCTGCTGGAATATCAACAGCAATACAGCTTTAATTATAAACCCTGCCGGGAGATGGACAGCACAAGCACAGAGGTTTGTGTCTCAATCAAGAGACTCCGCAGGGGCCACCTTCTCGGTCCAGCCCCGTTTTAGTATCTCTATCGGGCGGCTGGTAAGAGAGGCAAGTTATGCTCTTCTCCTTCCGCTGTCAGTAATTATAGGTCTCCCAGGAAAACTGGCCTTGGAGTGGAAATTTTATAAAGGTTTTAAAAGATTTTATTTGGTTCCTGTGCAATTATTAGTTTAACAAGGCACTTTGCTCACCTTCTGCACTAGAACTGTTATTGATCACACTGCAAAAGGAAAACCTAGCAAAAATTTATATATAGAGAAGCACACTGTCCTTCCCCATATCGATAACAGGTACACCAGCATGGATTTATATATAGCCCCTGAAAACACCCTGAATGTGTGCACAGATATGCCTAGATGTGTATGTGCGTGTATATACACGTCCCATGGGTGGGAAAAGGTAATAGGTATCGATAACAGACGTGTCTGTCCTGTCGTGATCTATTCACTGACAGCAATGGAGTAACACGGTCAGAGAGTCTGGGATCAAAGGTACCTGCAGACACCAGACAGGCCCTGTCTGAATCAACAGGTATTGCTGATTTTAGTCTTGTTCGTAGTTTCAGCCACTTCTGCCCACCCCAAAAAAAGGCTTAATTGACACAGAATGGGGTCGGTCTGGAGTCCTGCAGAACGGGAGGCTCACCTTTGTGGCCAGAGGCTGTTGTGAGCCCGGGAGCAGAGAGCAGAGCTGCAGAGATTCAGAGGGTGAGGTGCCTGAAATCTTCCAGTGACAAGTGTCACGTACAGCAATTATTAGTATTCCTTTTCATTTGCAAATTTTGCCGCAGCTCGTGATCTGGAATTTGATCAGAAAGCATTTTGGAGCAAAGGTTTGGCTCAAGCCATCAGGATCATGAAAACAACTGTAAACATCTGACCCCCTTTTAAAGCCCTCCTCACCCTAGCTGCAAGGTCCTGCTCTGATTCCCGGACCTGAGCTGTCCCTTTCGTGTGTCCCCATCCAGCAAGAGGCTGCCTGGTGCTCCCAGCGCCGTCTCTTTCCCCTCTGGATGGCAGCCTGGTACCAGCAGCCCGTCTCAAAGGCTCTGACTCATGGCTGCGCCAAGCACCTGCGTGGCAAAGGCAGGAGGGGAAAAAGCAACTTCGGAAGGAAAAGATAAAACTGCTGCTTGCTGATGCTAAACTAGCTCCATTTGCAGAACAGCAGGACTGGGTCCAGGTAGGCTACTTCAGACCTTTATCACATGAAAACCAGAGCAATGGAGAGATGGAAGAGATGAAACGTTACCAAACGCTGTCTGCCAAGGCCGTGCTGTCCCCTGCTCACCCTCGTGCAGAGCAGGGAAGGGAAGGGAAGGGAGGGCAGCGGCCCCCTCCCCAGGCTGATCTCCCTCTCCTGTGCCCCCAGGAGGTGCTCAGGAAGCACAGGCAGGGCTAATTCAGCCCTGCTACTGTCCCCAAACCAGACAAAAGCAGGTGAAATGTCATGCGGTCTCAGCAAGTACAGACAAAAACACAGAATGGACAGCAACAGGTTGGAGTCCCTGGTGCCCTGGTACACAGACGAACTCCTGAGATAGATTAAATTAAAGTCAATGGCCTCGATTTGAATACATGCTGATATTGCCTGAGCCCAGAGGCTTCCCCGTGCCAGGATCACAAAGCACATCCTCATCTCTGCCCTGCGGGGCTGGACCAGTCATTCCTGCCCTAATCCAGCTAGCAGCAAGGAGCATTCGTGGTGCACACACAGCTCACGAGGCCCCGGGGAACCCATCCCCAATAACCAATAACCCAATAACCACCAGGTCGTTCAGCAGCGGACGGGTTTGCTTTCAACCAGCTGCAGATGAGCCGAGAGGAAAGCTTTTTGCCTTCACATTTTCATTACTGCAAGATTTCCCCCCTGGCTCTGCTGCCCAGCTTTGCTCCACGGGATGTTGCTCAGGATGCACGGGCACACAGCATATTTTTTTTTTAGCAGTGCAGGAGACCTTGCAAATTTGTGGCATTGTTGGGTTGAAACCTGCAGCCAGACTTGTCTGCACAGACCTAGCAATGCCTCACGAGAGGTGTGGATGGAGGCAGCCCCTTGCCCAGCAAACCCATTCCCAGAGGCTGGGAATTTAGGATTTACGCTAGGATTTTTTCCTTGTACCCCAGCGCCTTCCCCTCCCTGCTCTCGCACACCTCTCCTGCAGCAAATGACTCAGTCTGTTTACAGAGCAGGAAAGCTAATAGAAAGCAGGCAGAATTCGAGCCTCTCTGGGACTGCTTTACACACTGACAAAATCATTCTTTCCTCCGCGCGTTAAATATTCATGGCACTCAGATTTTTAGATACAAAGGTACATTTTGTTTCTAAATGTGTTGATCCAGAATAGGCTGCTCAGCGCTGGAGTTGTCTTTCCCACCCACTTTCAGGGAGAAAAAAAAAAAAAATAATAGGGTGTGTGCCCCGAAAGTAATACAGTCTGACTTCATTTCGATCATGTCTCTTTTGGGGGTTGTTTTGATCTGGGAGCAATTTTGCCGTGATATTTATGGCCTGAACTGCTATTTGTACAACGCTGGGCTTTTGTGTACACGTGAGTGTGTGTCCCTTGTACAAATAACATGTCAACATCTCCGTGCTTCCCAGCCTGTAGTTAAACCCATAAAACAAGATGCTTTAACAAAAGCCCCATATATTGCTGCCATTCTGAATATTTGTAATTTTGAGACAATATTTACATAGACTGTTAAGGCTAAGCTCCTGGGCCCACTGACAGATCACAGGCAGCTGAAAGCACAGTGCGTGTGCTGCGGGTTAGTACTAAGCAGGGAAAGGGGGAAAAAAAAAAAAAAGACAAAAATACAAGCCAGATAAAAACGAGCAGGCTTATGTATTAACAGACACATAAAGCAAACAGCAAAGAATCAAGTGGAAAATCATTTTGTACAAAGCAGTGCTGGAAGAGAACTGGATTTGGACAGGAGAATTTTGGAGCAGTTTGGAAGTGGGGCATCAGCTATGCCCATATCTCTGCCTTCTTATTGCAAGCCAATAATTAGATTTTTCAAAGACCTCAGCTCCAGATTTGGGATATGATCAATTTTTCCTGCATGAATATGTATATATATATATATATATATATATTAGAAATTTGGTTTTCTGCTAAGATTTTGTATTGGTTTTGCTCCTGTTTGAAAGCCCACCAGTGTTACAAGTTCACGCCAGTTTCATTCTCCAGAATTGATCTATGCACACACAGTGGGCAAACTGAGATACTGCAAAAACCTGGAAAAAATGTCCGTCACTCACCTTCTCTTTTTGGAGAAGAGAACACAGCTGTGGCTTGGGAAAGCTGCTGGTACCACAGCAGGGCAAGCCACATGGGAGACCCCCTCTGTTCTTGTCTCCCTCATCCCTCCAACACTTCGCATGTACTGGACCAGGGTGGCATGAGGGCTAGGAGATAATTTCCTGTGCTGACAAAAACCTAGGAGAATCCTCCCCTCCTTGCTTCTTGCAAACTTCCATGGGGCTGAGCAGAGGGACTGGTCCATGCGAGGAAGGGTGGTCACCAAAATGACAAGGTGAGGAGTCAGAGGTGGCATCACCAAGCCCCTCGTGCAGTGAGATGGAGCAGGGAGAACCCCCTCGACCATCCTCATGCCACTCCAAAATCTCAGCTCTCCTCTATCTCCCTTACTCTTTCATAGGTTTTGGCCTTTCTGGTAACTCTTTTGAGCATCTTTTCTTTCTTTCTTTCTTTGATTCTTTCTTTCCTTTTTTTTTTTTTTTTTTTTTTTTTTTCATTTGTGGCATTGATGCAGTGGGTTTCTGAAACTCAGCTCACCTTCAGTGTATGAAACTGGGAGGAAGGATGTGGAAACAGAAATCACACAGAATCACAGAATTTGAAGGGGAACAGTTGTCAGCCTGAACGCCTTCAGAAGCAGGCTGACCAGGAGCTGGGTCTGAACAAAGCATTTCAGGAGGGGTAGTTTGGTGGTGTCAGAGTCTCACATATCTACTGTCCACTGGGGAAGATCCACCGAATTGCAGTGCTAGATCAGCAGGGTATAAAAGGTCGTCATGATCCACACCACAGAAACCACAATCAAATTAGCACTAATTGTAAATTGCAGCTGAGAGACCAAAGACTGAATGGGCCATGAAGACTGTGCTCCACGTTCTCCTCAGGGCTCTCAAATCAGTACTAAAATCACTTACATTAAAAAGAGAATAACCGTTCTCTCCAAGTTCTTACATATTTTAGAATCCGTGAGTCAGTCACATCACACCCCCATGCAGGGAACAGTGTTTCATCAATATTATGCATTTGCAGTGTGGTGGAAAGCCCCAGTCTGAAGGCTCACTGAAGTAGATGCCGTACAAAGTCATGATTTCTTTCAAAATAAGCTCACAACCCACACGTACAACCAATTGTACCACACATCAGCAATGTTTCTTCCTTTTTTTTTTCTTTTTTTTTCCCCCTCATGGTTTCCATCAAATTTGGTTTAAAGCTAAATGTCCCCAACGTGCAAGGCTACAAAGAGTTCCCCAGCTTCCAGTAGACCTGACCTCCTCTTCATAGTCCCCAAGGTTATAAAAGGAGGGAATGACCCCTATTAAAGACAGCCCACTGCAGAGACAAAGGACTTGTGAGGACAAAGCTATTTGGTTTAAGCTGGCTTCCTGCTCAATATAGTCCACACCATTTCAGTGGGTTATTTACTGGCAGTAAACCATTACCCGGAGTTTGAGGCCTTTGCCTCCTGCTGTGATTTTCACCTGCACGTCCCCTCAGTGAAAGACACTGTGAGCATTTTCTTTCAGTGGGTTGCCATCACTGGCAATAAAAAGAAAAAAGAAAAGAAAAAAAAAAAGTGGATCTCATTTCTGCTCTGAGTTTTTCTGGCTTTTTCTCCTATCCCTTTTTCTTTGTGTACCTTTTCCTGAGACAACAAGGGGGCTGGCCACTTCTCAGTTTGGATTTGCTCCCTGAGACAATGCCCACACACCAAAATCTACAATTTCACTTCATGATTCAAATTGCCTTGTAGGAGACTAAATCACCTCTAATGTGTACAGCTTCCATGGCCCTCAGCCCAGGCTATCGTGTCTACCTTTTCTCTACTACCAACTCATCTCAAAGCTCAGGAAATGATTCCCTTTTCCTCTCTTCCCTGCCCCGATGAGGGCAGGTTCTGTACCACCACCACTCTCATGCCTCCTCTGAATACTCTGCTGGTGTCCTCATGTTCTGGGACCTGCTTTTGTATACTAATGTGAAAGCTGCTAAGCTCCAAGTCACCCTCACGAACATCATTGATGGGTCCATTTCCAGGGGGAAAGCAGTAGATCTATTCAAACTTACAGAGATAGCACTGAAACTGGCTTCTGGACCAGGCAGGTTTCACCGTAAGAGGGAGCAGAGACAAAATGAACTCATTACTGCTTTCACCCAGTGCCAGGTATTAAAAGAATTTAACTGTTTTAGTGCAATTGGCCTTCTCCGTTATGTATACAGCCTCCATGATGGACGAGTCGTTAAAAAATAAATACAGAAGTAATGATGGTAGCAATCACAGAAAGCAATTTTCAGATATAATAAAGAGTCTCCTGGATGTGTACAGCCTGTGCTACACTATTGATTTCTTCCTTTCTTTATTGCACTTCACTCCTCTCAGTTCACCGGAGCCCCAACCCTAGTGCTGCTAGCCTGCCCGCCAACAGCTCTGACGAGCAGCCATGAATTATTAACATGCGGGAGCCCTTTAATTGGATGAGCTGCAATTAATAATTCATCGGAGGTGCTTGCAGAGAGAAGGAGGGAGGGAAAGTGGGGGAGAGGCTGTGGCTGAGAATTGGGCCCACAGTATGGGAGCAAGTGGGGAACGGAGATGTTGAGGCTGGAGCCCCCCGAACGACTGCTGTGTGCCTGCTTGCAAAAAGACCGAGGTGCAGCTCAGGACCCTGCAGCAGAATGAAGGAGGCCTGTGGAAGTGTGACCCACATTTGCAGGTGGTGTTCCCAGCTTGAGAAATGCACGGCACCGTGCCTAGAGCTAGTGACATGAGGACCCACAGCAATGTGGGGTGCTCTGCAACAAGCCTGCCTCCCTCCTGTGTCCCAGGGCTCTTTGAAGCAGCCCTGGCATCTCATCCCAGTTTTGATTTCCCTCCCTGTGAAGGATCCAGGAGCAAAGAGGAGCAGACACGTGGGAGTGGAGCTGCTGGGCTCATCACGCCACCGGACTCACAGCTTTCAGGACTCCAACAACAAATTAATACCACTCTGCTGCGCACGGCTTTGCTGGCTTCCAGCTGACAGGCAAGGCCGCAGACCATTAATGTTAATTAATATTTACATTACAGTTGTGCCTGGAAGGCTCAATCAGATTCAGGTCCCTATTGTGTAACGCGTCCTATAAACATATGGAGGATCAGGTCCCCTCTCGTGTTACTCAGTACGCAAGCACATACAAAGACACATTCCCCTGCCTAGAAAGAACCTTTTTTTTTTTTTTTTCTTTTCATAACTTGTATTTTTTATGGCTTCAGTAAAAAAGCCTTGGATAGCTATTAAAAGAAAAAAAAATGTAGAAAAGAAAATAGGAAAAGCAAAGCAAGATTTAGTGCTTGCAGAAGTTGCAGGAATGACAATGTCATACCAGTTTCTTTGCCGTGTCCTTAATGTGGGGATAAAACAGGCATAACAGTGCTGGCACACAAATACCCTTCCTGGATCAAGACATGAGCACATTATTGGGTCATTTACCTCCTTCCACTACACATTGCCAAATTTCTCATAATTGTCCCTGCTCTGACCCAAGAAACAGAAGGTGTGTGACTGAAACTTGTCTTTCAGAAAGACCTCCCACGCCTTCTTGGCTTCAATATGCCAGAAGACCATACGACGTGCCACATCGTTCGTGGGGAACGAGACTCTTTGCCCTCTGCAAGTCATTAACACCCTGTGCGTGCCTGAGCAGGAAGACATGACTTAAAGGAAAGCACACACAGAAATGTGTCCCACTTTTCCCATGATGCTGAAGTGGGAACAATCAGTGTCAACAGCGGCCACCTTTCACAGAATCACAGAATCACGAAATGGTTTGAGTTGGAAGGGACCTTCAAAGAGCATCCAGTTCCAACCACCCTGCCATGGGCAGGGACACCTTCCACCAGGTCATTTCTCTGCTCAACACTCCGGTACTTGCCTTTCCTCACCAAAAGAAAAGGCAAAGTTGGTTTGTGGAGTCAGTTTTCTCTCCAGAAATACACTTGGGACTTCTTTCCTCAGCTTTCGCCACACCACCATTGCTTCATCCAATCTGTGCATCTTCCACCTTCTCTCTTGTGTCTTTAATTAACCTATATTGTACTTCCAAGCACAGGCTGGAAGCCAGAGTAATAAGTAATTTGCATAGTCTTGTGAGTATAGATATGCTCTAAATCTCAAAACTCCTTCTCCCCCCGACTTCCTCTGTGAAATAAAGGTAAGCGTGGCAACATCTGCATTCTGGCTCAGCTGCTTCCATTAGCAAGTTGGGCAGGTGGGGCCAGGCTTCCACCCTCTCCCATCTGCTACGGGGATGTAACAAGGCTTTGATTCACTGAAGGGCTCGTTCTTCAATGAAAAATACCTGAAAGTTAGTGCATCTACTAGGAGCCTTAAAGATAAACAGGGCCTTAAATCCTTTGCTGAACTAAAACATAAACAAATGCATGGCCCTGCCAGGCTCTAAGGATCAGGTCTGGCAGAGAGGTTCAAGGGAGATTAGTTCTTATCTGTCTCAAACGGGCTAAGTAATAATACAGCTCTTATATTATAAGCTGCTCCCAAGGGTAGGCCAGCCAATATTACATGAATACAAGACATGAGAAATGCCTTGCTCTTTCATTGCCTCTGATTTTCATACTCCTTCAAATATCACTGCATCAAAAGATATTCTCATTTTATTTGTTCTAGAATTACTGATCATACAGATTAACAATTCGGATGGAAGAGATCCAGGCTTTTTAAAGTTTCCCAATTCTGTGATTTTTTCTGAAGGTTTAATCCCACAGACTCTACTGTGAGGAAGCCTGACCGAAGATTGGAACAGGAGGCTGAGAATAAGGAATTTGAGACTGATTTTTCTTACTGAAGGAGTTCAATCTCCACGTGTCTCAGTTTCCCCAGTTGTTCAAGTGCCATTAGAAAGTCAGCTCCCATCTTCACAGTGGGAGCCTGAACCTTAATGAAGAGGATCCACGCTCTGCAAATGAGAGCCACAATACGGCCACTCGGAGCATTAATGCTGTTACAGGGGCACCGGAGGGACCTGTTCAGAACTGAGCATCAGCTTTAAGAGAGAGAGGTGGAATCTCTTTGCAGGCTAACAGCTGACCTTTTAATGTTACATCTGCACAGTTTGATACAGAGCAAATGTGTTGATCATTTAATATGGTAAACACGGAAAGAGTTTGGTAGAAAATGATGTTCTCTTAGCTGTGACCCAATGCTTATTTCCCGTTTGACTAAGTCCTTTTCTTTTTAGCAGCAAGCAGGCTCAGGCTATGCAAGGCTGGGTTAAGGATTCCCCTGAGCTAAAAGTGTGGCCACACAAACACTTTCTCCAGTGTAAAAGCTAATTAAAAAATTCTTGCCCCTGGCTGCCCTTGTGTTGCAGCTCTTCACCCCCTCACCTGTACATTTATCTGGGGGTTATGCTGCAAACCACTTCACAGAAATGATCCATGCTTAAAAACCACCACATACCTGCCACTCACATCCTGCTTGGTCATTTCAGGAAATAAACCCTTTTTAATAAGGACTCTGCCAATGCACAGCATGGGTCTAAATAGAACCATGCTCTGCGCTTGTCTGGAGTCCTGCTCACCCCTTGTTCTGCTCCTGGTTGGAAAGTTGCTCAGACAAAGGAGATCTTCTTGATACGCTCATGTACAGAAGGGGAGCATGCCTCCAGAAGGAAATTACAGGCAGCTCATGGAAGAAGATCTGCAGGCATCTGCAAATGAACAGCAGGAGATGAATGCCCCAGGAGTGCCTCTGCTCTGAGGGGCGATGTGCAATCTATTAAAGAGATTTCAGTCATGGATGCTTTTCCCATCCATGTTGATGTTACTCGATAGCTTATGGCTATGAGGGATGCGCTGGGCAATAAAAGATGGAGTTTTCCTCTCAGTGACAGTGCACAGGATCTATTCCTGCTATCATAAGATAGGAGCTATAATGAATGGGCCTGGCTTGGCTGATCCATCACTGGACAGAGCATGACACTGGCTCTGGGGCAGCAGTCGGTCTAACGCAGGTGAGCTTGCGTGGCTCTGGGCCCTGCTGCTGCCTCTTAGGACAGGCATCATCAGTTACACTCAGCGTATGAGTGGGAGATTTCCAGGACTGTCTGAAGCTGAAGCAAATTGTCCTTGAGACAAGAGCTGCAGTCCCTGAATTGCAAGTTCAAGGGGACAGACCTGAAGTGCAGGCTTGCACAAAGCTGTCCTTTTTGTAAGCAGACCAAAGCCTTAGCTTGGACTGCCATGACATTGCATCAGCTCTTGCTGCAAATAAAGCTTGGATTCTTCTGCATTCTTGTCTCTGTGGAGCACCAGCTCCTGGATCCAGATGCTATGGAGTTGGGTGGGTGGCTGGATGAACTGAAGGATGGATGGAAGGAGCAATTTGTCCTGAAAGTAGACCTCGGAACCACTTCTGCACAAATAAACCCATGAACTCAGGGTGACCAAGTAACTCAGAACCAAAGAGGATGGTGCTTCATGCCATGAGCCTCCTTTCCATTTATAACATCCACAGTGCCTCTGTCCTTACAGCTAGAGTTATCCAAGAAGGGCATGGAGAAAGGTGCAGCAATTAGCAGAGAGAGAGAAATACACAGAGAAAGAAGGCAAAACCTTCCAAATAGATGTCTTTCTCTCAGAAACTATAGACATCAGTAGAAAAATGGGACCATGGGAGAGGTGTCCCACCCCCTTGTAAAGGACAGCAGGAAACAAGATTACAGCAGTCCCCAAAGCAGCTTTAACCGAGCTAAGCCAAGTGGAACAAATCCAAATGGAACAAAACCATTTGTCTCCGCTCTGATCTAGAAGTCCCCTTACCTAAGGTCCAACTAGCTTGGTTCTCATCCCAGGAGACTACTTCCAAAGGGAAGCAAAGTGGTCCCCAAACGCTTCCTCGAAATGAGTCGCACACATGCATGCATATGAGGAAGAAGTTTCATCAGCTCATCGTAATGCTGAATATGGAAGAGGAAAAAAAAAATAAAAAAAATAATTCCATCCAGTGAAGCTTCTGCATCAGGAACAGAGTTCATTTCTCTTCAGCCCTGGGGAGGGGAGTGAAATGTATTCTGCTCACACAGGCCACTTCAGCATCTTTTTTTTTTTTTTTTTTTTTTTTGTATCTTTCCAACGTAGGAGAACAAATTTAACAATGAGATTCCATTTCTGTTTCCTACATGTGGAATAATTAAATTTGCATCTCACTCTGTAGTTGGATCTGCTGTTTGAAGAGGAATGTATCAATTGGACATGAGCCCAATGCGTTCTGCTCTGCAAATAAGGCAGTTTGCAAAAAAACAAGGCATAATCTCTCACCCAGGCAATAATCACAGGGAAATCATCCCTCACTGACAGCTCTCTTCAGGGCTTGATTCATATTCTTGCTGGTGAAGGAGCAGGAGGGAGGGGGTGTAAAGGGAGCAGACTCTTGGCGTCTCCTTGTGGCAACCTTCATCCGAAAAGATGTGGGTTCCAGATACGGGACTGAATGTTACTGCTTCAGTCATTGGTGGCAGAGCTCTCTGCTTCTCCGCAGGCAGGTTTCACAACAAGAAATTGCACACCTGCTGGCATAAGACCTTTCCAAAGCTCCTTGAACCATGGGAAACATTCCCAATGCCTTCGATCAGGTTTGCATGAGGCCAATGGAGATGGATTTTCCGTAAAACTCCAGGTCTTCTGTTTAAGGGATTGTTACCTGCAAAAGGACTTGGTGCTCAGCACCGCATGTGCTAAATCGTTCAGAAAAATCCATCCCTGACAGCATCAATTCGCTGGACAAATATCCCTCATTTCCCATGAGCATCAAGTCTGTCTAGCTAGCTTTCAAGAAACAGTCTTGGTGTCATTTCCTTCCTTCCCTGCAAGCAGTGCAATTCCTCCTTTGCCTTCTCCACACCAGGCATCTTCCCTCTGGTATTTTCTGCCTGTGACGTTTGCTTCAACCATTTTCAGAAACTGATACCCCTTTTGAGTCGATTCTTTTGTCCAGGAGGAGGGAAAGAGAATGTCAGAGAGCAGGAACAGAAGACAGAAACTGTTGAAAAAATTTTGGATCTGGCATGGCTGGAAATGAATAGAAGTTTAATTCAATCAATCAGAGAGTCAAACTGCACCTGCCCTGGTTCATCTAAAACTCTTCAGATTAAATACCTTATTCTAAGTGGAAATTAATTGAGTTTGTCGAATGGTTCCTACCGCATTAAACACACTCTAGGTCAGGAAAAGAACAGAAATAAAGACAATAACAATTTTTTATAATTGAAAGGCTTTTAGTGGAGCTGGCTGAAGCTTTTGATTTTTCTCTAATACCCTTCTGTGTAAGCCTCCATTTGAAAAGCATCTCACTGGAGAACGCTTTGATTTGATTGTCCCAGGGGGCACTGACAGGCAGCCACAGTGGTCTCCTGTGCGCCAGCCCAGCGTAGTGTGCTACTTGTCTCCAAGTGGGGTTCCTCTCTGAGGGTAAAGGTCTGCGTTTCTCCAAACAGAGCCGTGCCAAATAAAAGGATAATGATCTTCCATCCCACCCTCTGCTGCTGGTCATGGACCGTGTGGGAGGTCCTTCAGATCAGACAGCTCAGCTGCTTACAGGAGTGTGCCTGTCCCTTTGGGGGTTAGCAAGAATCTCCTCTTTAGTTCTTTAATCAAATATATATATATACACATATATATATATCTTATTTAAAGTAACCTGGCTGTCTAGATTGGCAGGACACAGTCACAGAGGGCTTGTGTGAGCAGCTCAGCTGCTAGGTCACTGGCTCCAGCAGACTCCATGGGCAGACACCAGCAGGCTGCTGGGGCCCCAGTGAGATTCCTGCTCCAAATCTGCTGATGTGTCACCACAGACACCTCTGGGTGCATGGGGGCAACAGGAGTGATGCATTGGTTCTGCATGTACAAAGTCAGTGAAAAATAATTGCCACGAGTCTCCAGCTGGAGTCTCGTCCCTCGCTTCCTCCCTTACGTGCTCTTGCACACTTCTTCTTCCCTCTCCTTCCCTCTCCCCTGCTCTCTCCCCCTCTTTCCTTTGCATACCTGAGCTGAATCTAATGAAGATGCATAAAAAATGTTTCCATTCCGTGAAATGCAATCCATCAACACACACTTCATATATATTGTGCAGAAATGAATCCATTTCAGGCAGGAAGGCTGATAAATCAATTTAAGTGGAAGATTTTTGACAGTTTAATTCAAATTAAGTCCACTTTGTTCAATTAGAGGCTAGCTGGAGGGGTGGTGGCAGGAAACAAACAGGATTGCTAGAACAAAAACTGCATTTTTTTCTCAGGCTGAAGCCATCTGTGGACCATTTTTCTTAAAGCAGGGACAGAAAGATACTAATTAACACACAATCAGTGACCAGTGAATTAGTTGTTTTTAAAGTCCAATCCTTATTTTGCACAACATCCCTGCCTACCTTTAAGAGACGGCACTAGAAATAGTTTAAGATGAACAGCAAGGAGGAGATAGAAGAGGTGGCCAAGGTCTTTCTGCACTCAGGGCTGATGCTTGCTGCAAGGTCCCTGCAGTTCTGCTGTGGGTGTCAAAACCCAGCATTTCCTGGACAGATTTGGCAAGGATCTAGGAACAACTGCAGTAAAATGAACTATGAAAAAGCCCCCTCCCCGGTGTTAGACCACACCATGTGTCTAAGAGACACATTCCCGTGGGTCAAACTTTGATGCAGCTTTTGTTTGGCTCACAGGCAGAGCTGGGACAGACGACCACCGGTGACTGCCAGCTCTTTAATTGCCCACACAGATTCTCCCTGCATTGCCATAGACGAGCGTGCAACCACAGTTTGTTTGGATATTCAGTCTGTTCTGTGGTATGTTCCTGAAATCACCGACTTGCACACAAAAGAGATGCTTGCTGACAGCTTGGATCTGTGAGTTAAAGCTGGTGAAACGTGGACGTTCAGCTAATGGGATTAAATTTAGCCAACTTACCTGTTCTGTTCTGGGAAACTTGGTGAGTCAATTCTGAATTCCCAGTGATCTGGGTTAAGAGAGATGTCAAATCCCAGATGTTTTAACACCTGAGAGAGCTGTGTTTTACTGATTATTGAGCAATACATTTAAAAAGTGAATGACAGAGCTGGAAAGCAGCATCTGCTTTTTCACTTTCTAACATATTTTCTCAGCCAAACGGAGGTTTTCAAGTTCACGGTGCAAAATGTAACTGAACTTCATCCAACTTTTCAGATTCACTAATGCTTTCCACGTTCAGATTGGCAAAAACCTCCCAATTCTTTTTCTTTTTTTTTTTCTTTTTAGCAGTTTTGCAAAACTAAGTTCTTGTCACTGACAGATGGAAAAACAAAGACTTTCACAATTAGAAGGATAAAGTAATCTGTGGGATTTGGGCAAGTTTTTCTTCTGCTGTCTTGCTCAGAGATGGGGAGCAGCAGAGAAATTATGTTTTTCCTGATAGAGAGATCTCTTCAAAAGATGGGAATCCTTTGTGCAGGTAGCAGAAGTCAAATCCACAAAAAACACACCTAGAACCAGATTAAAATGATGAGTCTGTTTACCGAGGAATTGAGTAGATGCTTTAGGCTTTAGCAGATACAAAGGAACTTAACTGCTTTGTTAGTTGCTGACTGGTGCTTGACTAATCCAGGCCTCCAAGAAGCAAAACTTTCATTAGGCGTCTATAAGAACAAGGGAAGGTAGCTGTGGAGGTGAAGATTTCAGTACAAAATAAGTAGAGCAACAAGATGTTTTCCCTGGACAAGCTCTGCCCTATGAAACTGGTGAGTCTAACAAAGCCCCTCGGTGTCTCTGAGTGTTGGATGGCAATTCTGTATAATCTGCCTCTACCAGCTGCCAAGGGAACAAGAGCAGGGGAAAACACAAGGATGTCCAAATTGTCTGTAGTGAAGCATTTTTCCCCATTATTTTTTTTTTTCCAAAAATGGGATTGTTTGCAAAATAGACCCTGTTTTCACTGGAACTGTTTTTATTTTTCTTGTCTGTTTGTGTGCGGAGGGAAAATAGGTGATCAAAGCATGGCAATTTAAACCATTTCCCAGAAGGCAAAATAAACAAACAACTGCTTACATGAATCCTTGGTAAGGAGCTGCTTTAAGAAATTAAACTACGTTGTCAGATGGGAGGCTGGCTTGGTGGATGGACAGTCAGACGGGATGGCTGAGAGTTAGTGGATAAAAGAGAACATGAAAAGGAGCAGTGAGACTTCTGGCACATGGGCAAAGTTGTTGTTTCCCCGTGTACGTGTGTTTCAGCCCCTGCAGAGCATGGGAGGTGAGGTGCTGAGTGCCTGCTGGAGTGGTTCCAGGGAGGGTTACAAATCACCGACTGCCATGTGCAGGTCAGAGGGCTTCCCTCCTCGCCCCCTGGAGGGGAGCCAGAATTTGGAGCTTCAGCTTCACTTCCAATCCTTTCCAGTCTGTCCCCAGCCTGGATTTGCTACACCCCTTCCAAATGAATTTATGGCCCTATAAATGGTGAATCATTGTGTATAATAAAGAGCAGAACAGATTTGACTGGTATCCAATTTAATAATTACTCGGGTAACTCAATCATTTTCAGATATGTGGTTTCAGTGTCTGCAGACCCCGAAGACCTGCTCGGAGCACTCGACAGGCAGAGCTTTTCCCTGCTCTGTTGCTAAACCAGTCCTGCACAGATCTGCACAAATCTCAAAACTTCGGAGTTTGTTCTGGTTTGGAGTGTTTGTGTGAGCCTGGACTTGGAGAAGGATGTACAAAGGCCTTGTACCTGCGGTTCCCCATGTTTGAACCCTCTTCTCTGGCCAATTATGAGAAAGGCGTGCTGCTGTGCTCTGATAAATGATTCATTTAAAACCTCCAGTTGGTAATGTCTGAAACCAAGCAGCCTAGCTCCCAGACTTTTTAAGGTCCGCAGTATTTCTTGATGGCACTGAAAATAGCTCTCCTCTAGTTTGTATTCTTACATGAGATTTTAACAAGGCTACGCTTAGCTATGGATCCACAGCGACTGCAGAAGCAAAGCAAGACTCAGTGTTTTTTCTCTGCCCTGTCTCCAAGATGAACAGCATTCATATCCCACTAGAGTATCCTCCCTGGCCCACGTGGGTTGTCCATTCAGCAGAGAGGGAAGCTTCAACTCAGTTACAAAGCTGACTTCAGGCTGAGCAAGCAAAGTGGATGATTAGACCCAAAGCACTGTCTTTTCAGAAGTCTTTCTGCCCTGGCATAAAATAGAGCATCCTGAGGACTCTGTAAATCAAATCCACAGGAGCAGTGCACTACGCAGGACTCTGGGCATTAGGAAACAGCCATCACATCCTCTAACCTCAGGACAGCTCAGGCTGCTGTAAACTCAGCATAAAACTCACCTCATCTCCCAGGGCCTGGCAGAAGTGACAGCTGCCCATGAGCCAGCCCCGTCACCTGCGTGCGAGCACCCCTCGCACCTGCACGACAATTGGCAGTGCAAATTCCAGTTTCTCATCACGGGACTGCCGAAATTTGCTCTGCCTTGAAATTCATCACGCAAGCTATTAGCCTCAGGATGAGGCTGGGGACTTGGTTATTCGCAGCAGTTCACAGCCTGCCCAAGGGCATCGCCTGAGAAGGGCAATCTCCCCTTCGAAGGCTCGCTTTGCCGGTGCAGAATTCACACCTGCGCTGTGGTCTCTGCCACTGAACGATGGTTATTTAAATACTCATTTTTTTCCCAACAAGCTGACAGAGGTTAAAAAGCGAGTCACTGAAAACAAATGGGCCACCATTCTTTTGCAGCATCAAGTTTAAACTAAAGACACTCTGCAGATTTGGGGTGAATATATCCTGATTTTCAGTCTAAAAGATGATGGGTCCCTAGGTTGATTTGACACAAAGTTATTTCTGTGACTCATGGTGCCAAATAGCAGCCATCTCAAAATTTAGCCTTAGGTATCAACCCCCCCAGCTCCCAGTGCTTCCTCCTACAGTCAGAGAATGCTGCCAGTGTCCCTATAACTCACCCCTTTCCTTTTTTAAAGCAGATACATTATCAGTCCTTATTATATCATGTGTGCTAATATTTTAGGTGAATAAATTTCAAGTAAGAGTTTTCTTTTTTTATGGAAAATGTTGTTTTCTGTATTTATCTATGTGGTCTATTGAGAACGAGTACGTGATGAATGACCAAGTGTTTCTTATCTGCGCATGGATCTTTCTGTTGGAAGAATGAACTATGTGATAGTAGTATCTACTATCTGTTGCGAATACAATCCGAGAATGCTGTTTTATATCCATGTATTAAATCTCTGATCTTTAGTATCCATAAATTTTAATAAAAATAAAATCAGAGGGAAAAGAACTATGGCCTACTAGTAGTACATGATATGTTTAACTAAGCGTCGGCAAGGTTTTTTTAGTACATAGACTTAAATTCTCTGCTAGGTCTGTGTGAAGCACACGCATAACTTAAAACATTTGAGTAATCGCTTTGCAGCCAGCCTTCTGAGCCACTGAAAAAACATTTGAAGTCCTTCTGCCACGAACTCCTGTGAAGCCCAAGGACACTGGGAGTTGCCTGCTTATGCATGCATAATCACTCCAAATTCAGGGCAGATTTTGTGTCCATAAGGACAGGTTTAGCAAACAAATTGTGTCATTAGCACCAAAGAGAACCTTGGATGGTCAGAGCTTCCAGGGGCATTACTTGATTTCTGTGGTGTTTTGGGACAGTAGAGGATGCAGCTCAAGGATTTAGGACCAATTTGTATGGCGGTCTGCACGGTGAGAAGTATTTTTGTTAGCTTTGCATCACAGGAGAAACCCATTGGCTTTCAAAGCGACACCACATGCGTGTGCAGTATAAATCAAGGTAGGCAAGTGGGTTATCAGAACATGCACTGAGCTATTTCACCTTGTCAAAGATACATTGGACACCTGTAGGGCGAGGCTTGGTGGGAGGCAGTGATGGCAGAGGTGGGGAGAGGTGGCTTTCCATAGGGAATATTTTTCACAGTGTAAGGACTTTTGAGAAAATTAATGTGAAACATTAAAAATGTTCCTTTGTAAAAGGAAATCCATTTTTTAGGCACAATGAGACACTTCAGGTGGTGTGGCAGTGTTGAGTAATGCGCATTGGAGATATTTAACTTCATCTCATGCCTCACTATTCCCCTGGGGCACCCATTAATCAGCGTTACTAGGCAGTTTGTCATGTCCTTTTGCTTAAATAATATCCATACCAAAATACAAGTAATGTATGCACCTGGAAGACAGTGGGAGATCTGCCTGTGTCAGGACAGAAGGATCTGTACTAGAGGGCATGGGAAAGCTGAAGGACTCCAGTTGTCTTCATGGGCTTTGAACGGGTACTGCAGCAGATTGAGCTAGCACGTGTATCAAAATGGGTAAACCTACTAACCACCCATGTTGAAATAGGATCTTTCTCAACAATAAAGCCATAAATAAGCTCGTTGGAAGATGGGACCACAGCCTGTACACATCGCATTGCCATGGAGTGCCAGCCTCAACTTTTCTGTTGGATGAAGAGGGATTTGGGGTGCATGCAGTGGCAGCTCTGGCAGCCACATGGAACAACAGCAATACTCTCCCTGCCACCCCATTTGGCCAGAACAGCCATGAGGGGACCGCTCGTGGGCAGGTGATTACTTGGGCTTGTGGCTCTCGAGGATGAGAGCTGCTGATGAGAGCACGGACTCGCCCTACAGTGCCCTGAGGAGTTTGAGAGATGGATGTGAGCCTGCTGAAAGCCCAAATAGTCGCATGATCCACTAGCAACAGAAAAGGCACCTTTGATTTTACTGGGCATGAGCTCATATGCTACCTAAACTACTGCATTTCATCTGGGATACAGAAAGCAATACTCTGCTTGTAAGGATTGCCTGCAATCGCCCCTTGAAGCTGGCACCGGGTAATTTCCCATAGCTGAGGACCTGCGAGGGCTCCTGTCCTGTCTGCCCAGCTCCTCTGGAGATCTGAGCTAGCCAAACAAAGACCCGGCAGATCTTTTCCTTGCTGCCTTTCTTGTTCGTCAGATTTGGGTTTAAACCAGGTGCCTGAAGGTTAAATCACTGCAGGCCCTCATCAAACCAGTAAATCACCTAATTCCCTGCCTCCCCCAGCCAAAAGTTTTCTCTGACTTGTTAAGCAAAATACAGACAGCACGGCCTGCCATTCCTGCAGAACTTGCTGGCCTTCTGACGCCTGAAATAACTGGCAGACCTGTCAAAAATGACCTTCTTTCGACAACAACTCTCTCTTTTTTATTCCCCCCTCCTCCAGGTAGGGGGCGGGGAGGTTGGAAAACTGTAAAGATCAAGTCACAGCTGCATGCGGTACCTAATTAAACAAGTGTAAGAAAGCAGAGAAAGGTCAGGTTGTCAAAAATCATTGCTGTATCTTTACTGGATTGTATTTAGAGACTGATAGCAGCAAAGAAAATAACTCAATAACGTGAATGAGACTGGAATAACAAACTGACTCCAGGCGCAGGCTAGTTTTGAAACACAAAGGACTAAGGTTTCCCAATTTATGTATATATATATGTGTGTGGATGGATATGTATGTGTGTATCTACACACAGGAGACACAAATTCAAGGGAAACAAGCCCTGGAAATGAAAAGAAAAGTGTTTGCAAAGAGTAAAGCAAACAGATGACATTAACATGGGGAAGGAGATAGAACAGGAGAAGTTCAAACAGGAAATGTGGCAGAAATTAGAGGCTGGAAACACACAGGCAGAAGGAGATAAAAGGAGAAGGAACTGAGAAAATAAATTAAGGACTGGATAGGAAGGGGAAAAGCGTAACAAAAAAAAAAAAAAAAAAAAAAAAAAAAAAAACCTCCCAGAAAATGCAATCACAAAGGAGGATGTGGCCAGTACTGCGAGGCCAGGGAGCAGATTCAAGCTGGGACCGAGGGTGCTGCCATTGCCGGCTCTGGCTGGGAGGTGCTCGTGCCTGGCTCAGGAGCTCCCCTCTCACAGAATTATAGGATCACTAAGGTCAGAAAAGCCCTCCAACACCATCTGGTCCAACCATCCCCCTACCACCCATGTCACCACTAAACCCTGTCCCCAAGCACCACGTCCAACCTCTCCTTGAACACCCCCAGGGACGGTGACTCCACCACCTCCCTGGGCAACCCGTCCCAATGCCTGACTGCTCTTTCTGAGCAGAAATGTCTCCTCATTTCCAACCTGGGCCTCCTCTGGCACAACTTGAGGCCATTCTCGCTGGTCCTATCACTGCTTATCTCTGAGAAGAGGCCGACCCCCAGCTCCCCACACCTTCCTGCCAGGTAATTGCAGAGAGCAATGAGGTCTCTCATGGCACCCGAGGCCTGTAGGACACACACCCCTGTCACTAGGGCTTTGTGGGTGCTGGGGAGCATCTGGAGACACCACCCCATGTAGAGAAGACCCATGGAGTCCCCACCGTTCCTGCAGACCCTGCTGTGCAGGGTGAGGCAGGACACGGGCAGGCCTCTGCTCATAGCATGCTGCCAGGTGGCCTCCATCTGGAGGATCATGGCTCCAGGAGGAGACTGGTAGGAAGGGAGAAGGGAACAAGCACATCTTCTGCTCGTGTCTGAGGAAGAAAAAGCCAAACAAGACTCTCACGACTCGATCTTTTGGTGCTGTGGTTCGATGGCAGCCTAAACAAGGTAACAAAACCAGAGAGGCAGTGGGTACTGCGTGTTGTTAAACGCATCTCTTAATTTGCTCTGCAAACCATGGGCTCCAGCCGTCTGCTCCTGCCGGCTACGTCTGCCTTCCTGCGACACCATTTACATTTTCTATACAGCCTGCCACGACAGCACTTGTAGGCAGCAAGAAGCTGTATAGGGGTGCAGGGGAGGAGAAGAAGATTTTTCTCCTTTTGATCGCTAAGAATTTTTCCTCCTCTATTCCCCCACAAGCAACCTGGAAAAAGATCCATGCGGTGTCTTGCATTTAACAAATCGACAATGCATTTAAATAGCGTACCACTGCAAGTATAATTGCAATTTGTTGTAATTTCTCCCCCAAGTTCCACCCCGACACAGTTGATTTATTTTGCAAATCAGTGCATCTGGAGCGTGTGCTGTGTCACATTATGGGCCTTTGATACAGAACCTTTGTTTTATAACAGGGAAAATAATTAGCTTTCGGACAAGCTTGAGCTGTGATGTCAGAAGCCATCCATGGCTGCTGAAAAAAGTTATTAGTGCTGATCTAATGAAGGCTCCCTGGCAAAGCTCTGCCTCTTTACTAATTTGTCTCTCTGGGATTTTAGCAAAATTTAAAAAAAATGAGATGTGTAAAAAAAAATTAATATATATTAAAAAGATTTGTATTTGTATAGCATAAACCTCAGTAACATTGCTGCTAAGATCTACAGACAGCTGAGAAATAAACAAAACAAAAGGCATTGCTTCATTCCAGTATAAACAACACTTTCCTCTGAGCAGAGAGAAACATTTGGGCATTTTTTTTAATTAACTTTTTTTCCTCCTCCTTCTTCCCCCCTCCTTGAATTTCACAGCGCTCATTGGCAAGCCTGGCAATTATCAATTATTAGTGGTGTCAGCTTTCCTCCCAATGTCGTCAGCAGAGCCCTCCTTCAGTGTCACTTGTGCTCGGGGACGGATCCTTTCCTGCCTGTCCCTGGCTGACACCAGGAGTAACTTCACTAAGTCGAAGCTGTTGCTTCCCGACGAAGGGAGAACCAGCCCAGGGAGAATCAGACCCCGTCGCCTCCGCTACAACGCCAAATCCCTAAAGCGATTGTACGGCACGATGGTAAACATTATGGGAAGATATGGAGTGGGATGAATTAAAAGCGCCTGGCTGGATCTACGGAGGGTTTGATTTCACCCAGGAGGAATGAATGAACGCAGATCGCTCCGAGTTTTGAATGTCCGAGGCATAATCTAATTTCTCAATGTAGTCAACCAGTTGAAATTTGCAAAATATGGACTCTACTGGGAATCTGGCGGAGCTGTGTCTGATTAGCATGTGCAACTGTTCAGTGGCAGGTTTTTGTGAGCATTTAGTCTCTGCTTTAAACAGAATCATCACCAGCTGGTTATTTTTTACTGTTATTAGGTTAGAAAATAGCACTGAGGTATACAACAGTAATCACGAAGCTGTGATGCCAGGGAAAAAATAATCACGTTAAATTGACCTTCATGAATAAAGAGTGAGGTTCCATTTCGTCTCATTTCTGTTCATTTTAAAACCAGCATTAGCTTTTCTGGCACATAATTTTTCATTGTTTGCCGAGCATGGCTCGATTAGAATGATTCACTGTCTTTAATATTAGTGATTATGGTCCATTTCAATTACACAATGTGTTATAGTTTGTTGTATTACTCTCCTGTCATCCCTCTGTTCTGACTTCCTTTGGGGGAGGCAAAAAGAGAGACAGGCTTAGATGCTGCAAGCAGGAGCTGGGGAGATGACCCCCCTTTTGTAAACAGAATCCCAGCGGACACCAGCACCGTCTGCTGCCTGTGCACAACATTTAAATGAAGAGTTTCAAACCCAGATTAAGTTGCATTTTCCAACCTACCACTTGAGATTCTGCCTGTTGGTCGCCAATCTGTCTTTTCTGTGTATTTAAATAGAGAAAGCAAGCAAGTCACTGAATCCAGCGTGCTCTGGGCATACAGTTTGGATTAAGGTCGGATTTAGGAGATTTATGCAAGTGACAGATTAAGGGTTGTTCTGTTATGATGTGGCTGTCTGTTGAACCATGGAGTTCAGAGCAGATCGTGTTCTGCGCTAGCACGTTAGGACATCACAGCTCCAGCAGAAGCAGCCAGCTCTTTGCCCAGTTAAACCAGCAAGGATTTGGTTTTACTGGAGCAGAGGTCTCTGCTGCCTGCCTCACTTGGATGGTGGATCCTCACAGGAGGTGCGTGAGAAACTGCAATGGGACAAAAAAACTAACAGGTAAAGGGTTCATACGAGGACTGACTGGTGTTTCTGTTCCCTACCCCATGCTGCTCCACTGTCACTGAATGTTGGACAACCCATGGGCTGCTCCAGCTTGCTCCATCCAGCTATTCCCAGCATCCAGATCCAGAGTGCTTCCTGAGCTTTTGCAAAATGGAGCTGGGGTGCAAAGAGAATTGCTTTGTACATAAATACAGCTTGGGCTTTCAGAAGTGCTTTTAACCTGGGCTTGACCATCGGACTTCCAGAAATATGGGGTGATGTATGAACACAGGATTTGGCAGAGCCACCATTCATGCATTTTAGCAGCACAGCTTCAGCAGTAGCAGAACTCGGCGCTGGAGTTGCTGCAGAGGTCAGAAGAGAACAGCAGATAACTGACCTGTACTGTTACGTGTTCGTCTGTGCTCTAGGAGTCACCAAGCTCCTAAAGCCTGAAGCATGAGGTGTCTCTGCAGATCCAGTTCAGAACCTTCTTCATGAAAAGGTGGAATTATCCCTCTACACTGTCATCATTCCTTAGCTACAGGCGTATTTCCAGTCAGAGCCACAACTGGGCCCTCCATGAGATTAAATCAGCGCGGCTTCACTGAAACTGGTAACTACAGAAAAGGGATAAGGCTTGGCTTCCTCTTCGGGGAACAGAATCTGCTGCATTTAAGACATCATTACAGAGTACATCTTAGTCATTCAAGCATGAGAATTTGAATGACAGGAAAGCATGCCCTCTTCATGTAACATCCCTCTTTCACCTTTGGATTTGGTTCCACCTTCTCACTTGCCAAGGAAATTGCATGTGTGTAGAGGAAAGCAGGAAGGGATTTGACACATTTAATGGACATTTATAAGGGCTGCAAAGCATGTATTATAGTAGTAAACGAATTAAGTAATTATAGGTGACCATTAAATTGTGGCTGCACTCAGAGGAGAAACCCCGTTAAATTAGTTCAGTTTTATTCCACTGATTTGCAATCTTGACCAAACTGTGTTCCAAGGCCTGCTGATGTAAAGGCAGAGCAATTGCTCTGACGTGGTGAAATCTGTCTCCTAGTTCGTTGGGGTAACCCAATCTGGCCACCTCCATGTCCTCAGATCCCAAATGTTTCCTTCCCCAATGACAACAAGGAGTCGTTCCCCTAGCACCACGTGGCCAATGAAGTTGTGGGCAGAGCTGGAGACTGTCTGCCTTTTTAATCAACAACAAAGTTATCAATTAGGTTCTAGCTGTAAAAGCTTAATTACTGAGGATGATGAAAGAGGCCCAGTTCAATGAGCACATTCCAGATGGAGAGTGCAGTTCTGGACCTAAGGGGAAAAACAATGATACTTTTAGCTTGGAAAATGAGTCCAAAGACTAATTAGGAGGAGCTCCTGGCATCGAGTGGCTTTGGTAGCTTTCCTTAGATATCACAGTTCTTTACTACAAGTGATTGTACCTCATCCAGAGGGAAGATCTAAAACTGCTGAAAATTAGAAAGAGAAATGAAATTGATTCTTTTTGGGTCGTTAGGAAGGTTTGAATCTGGAACTACTAGGACAGAAATGGTGAGTTTCTCCTTTGAGACAGAGGAGCCGTACTAGGGAACACTGATTCCTACTTCACTCTTATGGGTTGCAAACAACATCAAAAGTTGTGGAATAGGAATAACATGGTCATGTTAGGGAAATGAAGTCGGAAAAGGGAAGGGAAAGGAAGGGAAGGGAAGGGAAGGGAAGGGAAGGGAAGGGAAGGGAAGGGAAGGGAAGGGAAGGGAAGGGAAGGGAAGGGAAGGGAAGGGAAGGGAAGGGAAGGGAAGGGAAGGGAAGGGAAGGGAAGGGAAGGGAAGGGAAGGGAAGGGAAGGGAAGGGAAGGGAAGGGAAGGGAAGGGAAGGGAAGGGAAGGGAAGGGAAGGGAAGGGAAGGGAATTATTCTGTTTTAAGAACAACTTTTCCTTTTGAGCTTTGCTCATGTTCGCATCCAGTCTGGCAGAGCCTTACTCCTGCAGGGAGTCTCTTGGTGCAGCCCTCACAATGTAAGTGTCTGGGCTTAGCTATACCACTGCTTCTCTACCCAGAACAAAATAAAATGAGATGATATAGACATTATAGAATCACATGCAAAAAAAAAATAATAATTTTAAAAATCTGTAAAGAACAGTATGGCCTGAATGCAAACAGGAAGAAAATGCTTTTATCTGAGACAGAGTTTGTGAGCAGCACAGATAAATGAAAAGAGACAGAGAGGTTATAAATGGGAATTAATAAACGTTGGTTTCAAATGAGTCCTTCAGTTCAGTAGCAGGGAAAAACAAACCTAGGGTTCTGACTGGAAACATCTTGCTATGGTCCTGTCTGAGGCCAAATCCTGGTAGAGCATATGGAGTCATTTCAATGGGAATGACACGGGTGCTATTGATGAGAGCGTTGTGCACGATTAGGAGAAGTGCCTCTGATGTCAACAGAGAGATACGTGCCTGCTGTAATGCTATGAAGTCATTTCCTTGCAGCAGGGGTGCCTCTTCAGAAGCAAAAATGAAGTGGGGATCATTTAGGGGAGGGAAATGCCCACCGTCTCTGATTTAAATCTATTTTTGTCTTGTGAAAAATATCTTAATTTTCACTTATATTCCATGCCTGTAGCTAAGGGCCATTAAAACTAATAAAAGTAAATCATTTGTGACAGATCTTAGAAAACAGTTTCTGCAATGCACCGCACTCTCAAATGCTCATTAGAAATAGTGGTTTTCTTTTCGGAAGAATGCTTGCTGAATGCTTAAAACGTGTTGCTTCCAACTTTTGACAACTAGCACAGGCTACAAGAAGCTTTGAAGCAAATGTTTGACATAAAAAAGATGGTCTGATGCTATATCAAATAAGATTGGGGAGGAAGCATCAAAGCAGAAAGCATTAGGATGAAATGCAGTTGGAGGAAAGAAAATCAACACACTCATTTCTGATTTTACATTTTCTGGCATCAGTATAAACAACTGATTTGCATTTGCTGAGGACACTAGATTCAATTCTTAACAAATTAGCATTAAACAGAGCCTCCTCCCCCAAATCCTTTTTGACAGCATAGGGCAAGGCCAGAAAAAAATTGTTATTTACACGGCACTGGTTCCCAGGAAGGAAAGTGAGTGTTGGGATGGCACCTGTTTTCCTCCTCCAGCCTCCATCTTGACTGAAACACAGAAAGATGCCTTTATAACACAGTCCTGTGGTCTGTTCGGAACAAAATCCCTGCCGGAAACCAGCACAGGTTGAAAAAAAACACACAACATACTGTAAAATAACAAGTATGTCAAGTATCTTGTTTGGCTTAACTCCTTAGAGGGTTAGTGAAATGAATGTTTCATTTGTTTTACATGGTATTTTTGTTAAACATGCTTTGAAGTATCTTGTACATTGATCTAACTAGAGCACTGTGATCTTAACCTCTGGAACAGAGGTGAGAGCCTGTCAATAAAAACTGGATTACCTGGAATACCCGTGTCATGTCAGCACGGTTTCACCTCGTATTTCTGCTAAAGGGACAGTCAAGAAATGTGAAAACCAGGTCCTGTCCAAACATTTCTTCAGACAGAGAGGCAAAAGCACGGGGTTCACAGCTGCGATGTTCAGGCGGGCGCTCCCTGGGGAGGTGCTCATCAGCCACTCATTTCTGGCACTAATTTGCTCAAACACTGCAACACTTGGATGTGGCTCAGGAGAAGAACTCCAGATGGTCATTTGTGTAGCCACTGTGCTAACATTTTAAAGGAGGGTTTCGAGTTGGCTCCTAAATGTGGGATCATGTGAAATGGGCACTGGGATCATAACCAAAAAAGTTACAACATGCAAGAACAGCCTCATATAAAGGCAGAGGAAGGGTTCTGTATACTGACCTAGTCAGACAGAGACACAGCCTTGTACAATTGCAATCACAAATGAATTTACCTTGTATTTTAAGCAACAGCTATTCCTCTCTGGCTATACTCTGCACACAGCAAACTAACACAGCCAAGCACCTCAGAAGTCTTGCATCTCATGTTTCCTATCCATATTTTATTCCTTCAGCCTCCCCTTTGGCCCGCAGTCTCTCTCCATCGCTCGATCAGTTTTCATGGTCATTCAAGTCGTAGGGGTGATTTGTTCAGGTAAAATGGAAAATTGAAATGGAACGGGTGCTGGATACAACATCATCCGCTTTTTCTATTTTGTCAAAGTGCTGTGGCTTTTCATTTTTTCATGGTCATGAGTTGAAATAAATTAAACTTCCCAGAGGCGAAACTTCTCTAAGATCAAATTGGAATATATTGATTAGGCTCTTTGAGGGCTGATGGATTGGACTCTCATGCTTTATAAACACATTTACCAACACGCTCTCAGAAACAGTTGCTTAGCACTGGGCAAACTGATCGTGTTTATTTAAAACCGTGACAGTGGCGTACACCTGTAGCCCTCATTCTGGCCAATAAAGTCTCACTTCCTGATTGATGGAGACAAGTTGAGCTGTCTGGCTGCCTGACTCCTAGGACTGGTCCCAAAGGTTGCTGGGCTGATGGAGTCCAGCATAATGCATCAATGTCAGTAAAACAACTTAGCATGTCATTGAGAAGATCTGATCAGCAAGCACCCAGGAGAGAGGATGAAAGCGGTAAACTGGAAGAATTTTTGAGTGCTTATGATGGCAAAGGGGACAGGGAGTCCCAGAACAAGCGAGTTTTGAAAGAGCATGTATACTAATAGCTTTAGAAGCATAACACTACAGATGAATGAATGCAGCTACTGGCCAAAAATGTCCGGCTACAAGCGTCCCAGAAAGCAAAGCTTGGATGTAACTCACTCACATGAATAGCTGGGAATTGAATCATGGATTCCACATGATCAGAGAGAAATGGAAAGCTGAGGGTTACATCCCATCAGCAACGCACAATCCAGAATGACCCCAGCCTGCCTTTCATTTTCCAGTCTCGATCTGCAGCTGTGATTTTGGAAGTGTCTTTGGAATAAGAAATCTAAGAAAAACATAAGGAGAGGTTGGCAGTGAAGGACAATGATATGGAGGTAAGAACTGTGAACTGGAACTTCACCAGATGGAGATGAGGAATTAGACAGTGGATCTGTGGAGTCAGCATCAGAAAGTCTAATAGTGTAAGGGAAGAATTAGTTTTCTAGTTTCTTTGGAGAAAAAAAAAATAGAAAAAAAAAGCAAAAAAAAGCAGACTTTTAAACAAAATACAATCCAATGTTATACCAAAAAGTAGTAAGAAGAATCAAAGCAGAAACCTTTAAATGAAAGGAGGCATCTTGCTCCCATCACTTTGTAAAGGTATCTGTAGCATTTCCAATCTCAGTTACTAGTCAGAATCAGAAAGTGTGGGTGGCACTTGAGCATTTTTCCTCCAGTCTCTCATTGAATCTGCATGGATTAGACCATGTGGGATGCCAACCTGCTCAGGCATATCTCGGTGACATCTAACAGGCTGTTTCATGCCATAGCCCAGAGCAGCGTGGGAGAGAGCGTTAAGGGAACATAAGTCAAAGAGCAGAACTTTGCCTTCAGGTTTCTGCCGACAAACAACTTGACAGGGTGTGTGCTTTCCAACTTGGAATAAGCAGCCACTCCGGGGAGATAGTGACGTACATAATTTCCCCCAGTTCATATTGCGTAACAAGCCGGATTTGTAGTCTGCTGGGTACATGGCAGCTACCAGCCAGGGCACAGATACACTTTACAAGTGCACACAGAGCTGTTCTCTGAGTTATCAAGGCACAAGGAGTCAATGTGGAAGAGTTTCAGTAGGTCAGCATCTTCTACGCAGCCTAATAGGGTGTTCTTTACTGTATTATGGTCTGAAGTGCTTCACTTCAGTCTAGCTTAAAATGACTCAAAGCCATACATTTTTCACCAACTGTCTTCAGAGACTGTCTCCCTAAATCATGCATTTTGCTCTTTAAAGTTTGTACCATCCTCCTTTGAGCCTGTTCCCCAGGCTAATAGCTTCGGAGACAACTTCTCAGCCTAACAGACTTTGCTCTTTTATTCCCATTAGTTGGCCTAAATTTTGCCTTCGCTTAATTCAACCCAATTATTTCCAGTGATACCCACTGGAGGACCCTTAACATTTTCTTTTTCCTTTATGGTGCTTTAGCTCTTCAAAGGCTTGCAGACATTTGTCCTAATGGAGAGCAGATAGAGAGTTATCTGACATGTCGGGGAGGAGAGGTTGCTCTGTTCCGATTCCATTACAGCAGGAAACACGCTGGATATCAAAGAGAAATTTATGTAATGTATTCCTGCATTGTTCACAATACAGCATCATGTTTTATGCAAGCAAAAGGAGCGTGAGGAGAGAGTGGAAGAAAACCCCATTTAACTGGCAGTGAAATGACAATAAAACAACAAATGGGGAAACTGGCAGGAGATAAACCTCTGTTTTTATGGGTAGATTCCTCAGCTGCTATCATGAGTGGAAGGCCACTGAGCACAATTAAGGGTGGTGAGGAAGAAGAGTGATGCCGGGAGGGAGCACAGGCTCCAGGATGGACACGCTCTTTGCATATAGTCCAGAGATGCACAAGGATCTGGCCCCAAGCTGTACGCCTGGTGGGGGGACAGGGACCAGAAGGGTCCTTGGGATCATGCAGCTAGCTATCAAGCACCAAGGTACAGCTCCCACCCATGCAGAGCTCTCAGTAATGACCTGGGCAAGATTCAGAACAGGTCATATGAGATGGAGAAGTCTGTATAAACGCTGTCTAAGGTTCTCTAAATTGCCTGATGTGGCATCCAGTTGTGGCACTTTGGTTCTTGCATTTCTGGTCACAGGCATAGACTGGAAGCAGGACAATGACTGTAAAAATGGAACAGAATACTCTTTAGACTTTAGCTGTATTTCTCACCTCCCTGCAGCTCTCCTTTTACCCTGCCCAACAATAACGTGGTCATCTGAAAGAGAAAATTCAGGCGCTTTCAACAGAAAGCCAGGGTCCATTTTCAGTGTGCCCAAATGGCCACCTCCATGTCTAAAAGAAGACAGAAGCATTTACCCTTCTGGAAAGTGACACGGTTTGGGGGGAGCCTGGGGTTTCGATTGCGTCATTGATTTCCGAGCAACCTATGATCAGTGGTGACAAAGTAATAGGATGAAGCAACGGACACAAAGATATCAGGCACCGGAGGACAAGAGAGATGATACTCACAGTCACAGGGAGATGCTTGATTTGTTCTTTTGGGTTGACAGATCACTTGCTGTTCCTCACATGTTCAGTCTACTGGGACAACTACGTGTTGGTTCTGTCTGTTAAAAGGCTGTTAATCTGATGGCCTAAATACTAATATTCGCTTAAATCAAACCCTTGTGAAGTTTTTGCTTTGATGCAGGAGTTTAAAGAATGAAGAAAAACTTCCCAGGGTGAAAAGGTGACTCAGTTTAGGGAACTTGCCATGAGATCTAATTCCTTTTATTATTTTTTGTTGGTGAAAGAAATGCACACACACATACACACATATAAATAAGTGAACAGACTTTCAGAGACAAAAGAACATTTCCATTTTGCAGCAATGATCACAATGTAAAAAGGCTCCATTGCCATGGAAACGGCCCTAAGCCTCATCATATCTAATGGTGATTTTCCAAAGAAGTCCTTGAAACATCTTTTGTTTCTTGCTTTGAAGTCAAAAGAAATGGTTGAGTGCCAAGAAGAGGGCTATCAGCTCCAGATCTCCAATCACAGGCCTGGTCTCAGCTCTGCAGGCAACTCTCCTGCTTCGCACGCTGCAGAAGACTCACTTAAAATAATTGCAACGCGCAAGTTATCAGGGGGAGAGGAAAGCAAGGGGAAAACAGGAAGAAATATATACATATATATATAAAACGCAGGTGGCTTACGGAGGAAAAAAAATATCTCAACAAGTGGCAAACACTAGATTTCCATTCCCCAGACAGGAGCCTCTGCGGAGGGCTGTTCCATTAGCACACAGAGCAGCTGAGCAGTGAGCAGGTACCGGCTTTCCATGCTGAGCCCACTTTTCTTTCATGGCAGGGACGCTTACACTGCCGTGGCGGCAGCTTTGGTGTGCCTGATTTAGGAGTTAATGACCTAATTAGGAGTGCTGGAGAGGGGGAAAGGGAGGAGGGAAGGAAAAGGAGCCACCACGGCGTCCGTTGAAGAGCTTTGCCACTGCTAATGGAGTTTCTTGCTGTTTACAGAGGGCCTCTCCAAGGGATTTGAGCAAATGTTTCACTGCCTGCATTAAAAGCTGATGGTGGTTGCAACCACTCTGTCAGGGAAAACAAGCAGCTTGCCAGGGAAGGAGGAAACTCTTTTAGTTCCTTGCCCAGTCCCCGTTTTTATCTCCCAACCCCTGGTCATGTCCCAGGTGACCTGGATGACGATGCAATTAAATACAGCGCTCTCATCAGCGTGATGAGATATCCCCAGGTGCTGCATGCACTGCAATAACTGAAACCTTGGGCAACAGAAGCAGTTCAGTGACTGAGAATCGGGTGCCATGAGCCCAACTTTACAGGCTCTGTAGAAGTGGCAGACAACTGTGAAAAAGTGACTTAAACTCTGCATCCACTTTGTGTAAAAAGCAACTAGTCAGAGAGGCTGCGGTGCCCGAGAGAGCTGGGCCAGTGGCTCTTAGCTGTGACCTCCAGGCACTGCGTCAGAGCTGGGCAAGGAATTTGCTTTCTGTGGCTTAGTCACCTCTCCTTTGCTAAACTGAGTTTGCCATCGAAGGAGCTGGCATAGAAACAGATGCCCTTTCCAGCCAAAAGTGCCCCGAGACCATCAGCTCCCCTAATGGACACCATCATCCCGCTTGGCTTCAGCCAGCTTTGATCCCACTGACCTGGAGGTGAAGACTTCTTCTTTCATTACCAGCCCCATGAGACCCCCAGGTGTTTCTCCCATCTCCCAAGGCTGTGCGCTTTGCCCTTTTTCATTGCTGAAATAGCGATCTGTTCCTTTTCTCACCTGTTCCTTTATCATCGTTTATTTCTTTGTGAAAATTAATCTTTCCTTAGACATTCAAGTGCAAAGGATCCTGCCCTGAGACGGTTGTCACTAATAACTTCTAAGCAGCTCCCTGTAACGTGAGAGATATTTCTTCTTTTAATTTTATTTTCCTTCTCCTTCTCTCTTTTTTTTTTTTTCCTAAGGGAGGGAAATTCTCTGCAGCAAGACCAGCCCTTATAGACATATTAGTTTATATATTAAAATGTATATATCTATAGAAAATAGGTATACAAAGTCTTTTTCTGTTTGTTTTAAGAAGTTATAACATCCTTAAATCCAAATATTCAATGTACCTCTGTTGCTTAGAAAAGTGCAAGAGAACTTTATCCATTAAATAAATTCCAGTCGCCAACTCTTGGCTCAGAACCACAAAGATTTTGTCGTCCAAGAAATGAGGACTTCAAATCTCAGAGCCAGCACTTCAGTGGCAAGTTTACAGGGAACAAATGATAACAATAATAGTAATACAGAAATAAAAGATGGCAAGGTGCAAAGCAGCAGGGACCCTGCTGACAATTCCCAGGATGCTTTCCTTTCAAGAAATAAACAGATGCATGATGCACCCATATGAAAGCATATGCAGAAAACACCGTTTTTCATTAGCTGAACAGGAACATCCTTCACCTGGGACTTGGGAGAAGGCTTTTGCTCTGCTTCCATCCTTGAGATACGATCTCCCATGTACTGTTCTGAAGTCTTCAAACACTTGGCAGGCAGTCCCAGCCCTTTCACTTCACAGGGAGAACAAGACTGTTTGCCAAGAAAAGGATTCAGAACTGGATAAACATTAAACAAATACTTTAGGGAGCTTTATTATTTATTTTTTTGGTGATACATCTTTAAATTTTGCATTTGAGCTTTTTGTGGAAGATTAAACTTTTGATGTGCTTGCCCTTTCTTTCCCCTCTCCCTCCTCCCCGATATCTCAGGTGGCAGCTGTGAGCCAGGAAGGCCGGATCACCTTGACGGGAGAGTTACAGCAGTTTCAGCACCCCCAAAGACTTCCCTTGGAGCAGCAGGTTAGTCTCCATGGGTTTTCATAGAATCATAAAGGTTGGAAAAGATCTGCAAGATCATCTGGTCCAACCATCCCCCTACCACCAATATTGCCCACTATAATATATATAATTCATACACTAAGTACTTGAAGTATACTTCAAATACTTCAATATATACACTATATACTTCAATACTTTCGAGTGACCCCTACTCCCAGCAGGATGGAGATACTACCCCAGTCTTCTAGGAGCAGCTCAAATCTGCTGTTTTGCCTCAACATGGGCAAGGATTGAAGGGACAAAAGAAAGCTGAGCCTTGCATTGATGCACGGGCAATGCTGAAGCACCCTACCACTCAGCCCCCTCTTTTTTCAGAAACGTGAAATTGCACAGTATCGAAACACCGAGGTGCCCTAACCTTCAAGCATTTGCTCTGTCTACCCTCTGACTGCTCACAGCTCCCTGTCTCTGGAGGTGTGTGTCCGCCTCACCCAGGCCCATGCCTACTGCACCTCGTCCATCCCAGCTGCCAGCTCCTGAGCCTGCACGAGGCACGTCAGTGGCAGGGGCTGAGTCTCTGCTCGAAGCAGGTCAGGACACAGACCATTGTGCAGCGCAACCCAGCACCATTTCCTACACGCACCCTGTGTCTCCATTACAAACTTCCCATCCCAGCTCTTGCCCTACAGTGAGAGGGAAAGAGAAGGACAAACTTCCTTAAATAATGGGTAGGAGTACACACCTAGACGACTGGTGGAGTGCTGAGGACATAGGGACACAGCTTGGGGTGGGGAGAGGAACAAATCCCATTAGTGCCTTGGCTGGAGCAGGCTGCATGGTTCAGCAGGGAGAGGAGGCACAGACAGACCTGCGCAGTTCTTAGCCAGTACAGAAGTCATCCTCAATCACGGGCAGAAAAAGCATGACTGGCTTTCTTTAACTAGTATAAAACAGAGATAAAATAATAATAATAATAACAACACTAATAATTACAATAAAGCTGCTGTTGGACAGAAGCAGATTCAGGTCTGGGGAGTATTCCTGAGGGAAACAAGATGAAATAATCATCTGTTTCTTAATTTGACTATTTCTCTGTTTCTCTGCCCCAGCATCAGATTTCAATTAGTTGGGTGGAAAGGTAGCTACCAAATATTTGTCCCTAGCTGTTGTGCAACGAAGTTGGATAGCAGAGGGATAGGAAAACAATTGGTTGCTGAGGGACAAGAGCAATTACTTATCAGACATCAGAGACTCCACGCTGGTTCCCAAACACAAGAAACAAATCCGCAGGATGCCCAGCCTTTTAAATATTTATTATTCCAGGTCCCAAGCTTTTCCTCATTTCTAATGCAGCTCCTGATTTCCTGAGATGGAAGAGGTTGTGCTTGATTATAGGGGATAATCTGGGGCCTCTTACCAGCCATGTCCAGAAGAGCACAGCTACCTGTGGGCTGTTTGCTATTCACATCACATTTGCAAAAAGCCCAGACAGCAGTAGGGGGAAGATGGACATGAATAGAGAGTATGGGAAAGGGGGGAAATAGAAGTACTAATGTATTTTCAGCTGTTGGGATTTTTTGTAGATGTTCTGTTCTCTCTCACCTTGATGCCTCATTTCACCTGCTTGCTGCCACAGGCGATTGGACAGCGTGGTTGTGCTCCGCAGGAAACAATGAACAAGAAATTACAATAACAAAGTACGTCAGCAGCTTCCAGGCTCTGATCAGCTGTAGGATCTTTGGCAGCTGCTAGCACTCCCATCTACACAGGGGGAAGGAGACGCTGCACAAAAGGGGCTCCTCTTACTGCCCTTGGCCAGGGACAGAGATAGAAACCATTAATAGCTAGGCTTGTTTACCTTGAGATGTACCCAATCTGTTTCAATTTTTAAAGCTTCCTATGTTCTTTGTCTGAGAACAAAGCAGGAGGAGCGTGCAGCAGGCGAGCTGCTCTGCAGGTGTTTAAGTTGGAAGGGAACTGGGGCTTCTGGAGCCCAGCTGAACGTGTGAGAGGACTTACATGCCTGGTTCTGGAGATCAGCTGCTCGTGAAGACAGCAGTGTCTTGACATTCACATTCCTGCTTCACTCAGGAAAACAAGCTAGTGCCCTTCTGCAGGCAAATCTCTGACTCCTGCAAGGGCTGGGACACCCAAACCAGGTCCTGCTATGGTGAATCAGCAGAGCTCCAGGGAGCGATCAGGTCCTGTCTAATTACATGTTACACACCTGTCTCCTCCTTCTATAATTTTTGATTTTTTCTGTTCTGAGAACTGGAAGCTGAATAAGCTAGGGTCTGTCCCAGCCCTTCATCTTCTCCCTTGTCATTACAGTGATAAAGGTTTTCTGCACTAGCTGCCTTAAACTTCACAAGAGGAGCAGCAATGCTCCCTCCCTCCATGGGAGCCCAGCCTTTGCTCAGTCATTTTCTCCTTCCCTCCCCTCACTGTGGTGGAATAGTGCTCTGACTGAAACACATCCCTTCCACCTCTGCTTTGATTTCCTGACACAATCAACACCATAATAACCATTATTAAGAAGGCCTCACATTGAAGACCGTGGATTTCTGGTGCGTGAGAACCTGGTCTTACCAGACTGGGTTGCTTCTGAGATTTCTGACTGGTGTCACTGTCTTTAAACTCTTGGTCTTTCCTAATGGGGGCTGACTTCCAAGCTACAGACACATCAATCTCTAGAGATAACTCTGTGCCGTTGGGCAGCAGAGCATCTTCTGGCTGGAAGCCACCACAAATGCTCAGACCTTCAACATCTCCTGGCACCAATTCCTCCCCTGGACATGCAGAAACTTTCTAGGTGCAGCTAGAAGACCAAGCTGACTTGCCATTTATCTGTCTTATTTGGAAAAAAAAATAAAAAATATATATATATATACAAAAGGAGAGAGAAGATAAAATCAAAGGGAAACCAAAGAGAGTAGAGGTGTTAATGCTGCCACAAGCACATGCCCCCTCCCAGAGGGCTCTGGAGCCTGCCCACCCCCATGGCACCAAGGGTCTGTGTTAGAAGATTGGAACCTGGGACTGAGTTTTGATTTCAGAAGTGTGTTACAGTGACAGCAGGAATGCCTCTAATCACTCATTTGAGCTCTTTAAGACACCTCTGTAGAGATGGTTTAGAAGAAGGACCCTTATAATGAACAGGAAGCTACATCCCACTGGGGCAAACTGACACAGTTAGTACCACGCGGAGGATCACATCTCAGATAGGTTGGTTTTGATCTCTGTAGGAAGTTTGTAAAATCAAACCCACAGGAACCATGATTCATCTGCAAAGGCAAAATGAACATCTCTGTTACCTAACATAAGATCTGAACTAACTCCCATTGGGAATCTTTCTGTTGCTTTTGATGGAGCTCTGTCATTCAGCATTGTATTAACTCACAAATGGTGCTCTCTGGGACCAATCCTGCTGTGTCATCTCCAATGTCAATTCAGGTACAAGAGAACAACATCTCAACACCCTGATCGGCACAGGAAGAAAGGGACTGGGTTTGTATATTTTCACAACATCACAAACCTTCCCAGGGCTCACCCAGGTCAACAGAAAGTCTCCTTTTCATGCCAACAGGCTCCAAGTCAAGCTCTAAGTATGCATTTAATCATACTTGAGATTGGCTGTCTAGAACCTGGTCAGCTTAAAAACCAGGTGACCAGCTGAGATCCTATAAAAGCAGCTGCAAAGAAGAGATATTTCTGGAACAATTCTGATCTTCCTTAAACACATTCTTTCAGGTGCAACAAACTGTCTCTCTCTCTCTCCTGGCTACAGGAAGAGTTTAACTGTCTCAGACTAAGTACCTAACTTTTAGATGGGCTAAATCTGATTAGATCAATCCCACCTAAATTGTTATATGCGGCCCTTGACAGTACAGCAGAAAGCCCATCGACATCCATAGAGATCTTTGACAGGAGAACTAATAAATGCAGAACTCGATCCTTTATTATTTCTTCTCTTTAGAAAGAATACTGCTATTTCTGCAGGTCTAACCACAGCCTAATTTTAATAAGACATGCTAATGTGTTATGACTTCTGGGAGCTCTAGACCGAACCCATGTTGATAACAGGCTTAGCCTCAGAAATGATAAATCACAAGGGGGAGAAGAGATATGAAAATTCTTTTCAGCCCTTGCAAATGAAAAGAAGATGTGATTGTAAAATATGTTTGGGATGTATGAATGGGGTTCCTATAATCAATCATTGCAAATAAACCATTTTACTTAGCAGCCGTTTGAAAGCAGACAATCAGGGTTGGTATATGTTTTCTCCTTGTAAAAGTGCTTACGGAGTCTTATATCTGAATTTATCTATCTTAGATATTTTAAACAAACCCTCATTTTTATAGCATCTGAGTCCCTGGCAGACTTTAGAGAGGCTTTAGGCATAACACCCAAACCAAAAAGTCATGGTAGTTACAGTTCACTGATTGAGCAAACAGACCTGAGCAAACAGACCTGAGCAAGCAGGGCATGTGTAGCAGTACAACACCAATAAACCCCAGCGCTCCTCCATCCTTCCTCATATCCCAGCACAGGAGCTGCTTCCCTGTACTGACTCCCTAGATGGCTTTTCTTATCCTCATAAACTACATTTGGTGTCCTACTTACGGATGGTTTTTGAGAGGAAATTCTTCAATGTGGCAAACTTCTCCTAATATTGTAGGGTGGTTATTGGCATTTTATTTTGAGTTAATGTCTCCTAGTAAATAATTAGCTAAGCAGAACAATCCCAACATCAACAAGAACTGGTAACAGTAACTCTACACTCCCTGAAACACAAGGACTGTTTCTCCCTGCCCCAGTGACAAGGCAGCAGCCATCATACCTGTGACTGATTCCTGATGTTTGACAAACCCAACCATGGCTCTGACATAGTGGAGATACCACAGCCTCCCCAGACAGCCCACCCTGGCCTGTCCCAATGCTTCCTTCCTATGAGAACAGGAACCCACTGTTCCCTCAAGGAACAGTGGCATTTTAGCCGCCCCATGAGAACACAGAGAATAGCATATAACCTGCCTTTGTGCAACAGCCTTACATACACGCAAGAGTTATGTCATGCAGTGTTCCCTTCCTCTCTTGTAACACCGCCAGGCACAGAGTGCTCAGTCTTTCCTTACCAGGTGGATTTCAGCAGACCTCTAACGACTCTCATTGCTCTGGTCCGGATTGTCTCCAACCAGGACATCTTTCTCGGAGGCAGACAGTGCTCAGGCTGAGGTCTCACCACAGCTAACTGTAGCAGAGGATAGCTCTTCCCGTTTCTTCAGCCATGTGCTTCCTTACATAGCCTGATACAACGTTTGAAGGGTCATATTCAGCTTCAGACAGACAGTGACTCCCTCAGCCCTGCCTGGGGAACTTCTGTTTCGCTAATTTTCCCCGTGCACTTGTGCAGTTGAGTACTGCAGCTCTGGCCCTTGCACTTCTCCCTACTGACCTGCGGTATGTCCTTCTTGGGACCCTTTCCCTCCAGACAAACCCACTTAAAATTCCAATTCTGTGCTTTGACGCATTGCAAACTTCACAGATATCCAGGTACACCATGTCTTTACCCACAAACTTTGTTGTCCTGCCATAAAGGGAAATTAGATTGACTTTCAAATAATTTGCATATGCCAAATCCATGATGGATGTTGCTGATTTCCCTGTTTGCTTTTAAGTGATTTTGAAATGTTTATTTGACTCAATGTGTCCCTTGGAAAGAGAAGTAGGACTGCCTGTATAAGGAGTTATCATTTCTAGGGTCCTGAGTGCATTCCCTGGGTACTGGTCAGGAGAAGCAGTGTGCAGGACTGCTTTGGCAGGATAGGCACAGAGGCTTGGGCAGGTAAATGCACCACAAAGTGGTGCCTAGTGCTACCTCAGGGATAAACTGAGCTTGTGCTCCTACCAATTAATGCACTGTCGCATTTTGTTGTTGTTTTTTCTCCACCCATGGCCTGTCATCTCAGAACATTTCAGCTTTAGATTCAATACACGGAATGAATGATGCACAGTTGAACAGAATCAGGCCCAAGATGCTCATTGATGGGAAGAGCTGCCACAGTTCCCTTGCATTTTATGAAGTGCTGACAAAAACATTCATCCCTCATTGTTCTGCACAGCTCAGTTCCCCTTTTTCTTCTTGTATTGTTCATTAACAGCTCAAGCACTTGCTTTTGGTATATATAATGCAGACATATTTAAGGAAAACATGTATGTATATCCCTTACAATTCCTGCCATGCACAGTCATGTGATGAAGGCTCACCAGAGTCATATTTATTTTGTGCCAAGGAGTCTTTGTTCATCTACAGGTATTTGTCTGGAAAGCTCTCACAGTCATTTTGTAGAGTGTCTGTGTTTTTCCTTTGCACTTTCTCTCCCTGAGGTATCATCAGTTTCTGGCAAGCTTCAGTCTTCTTTATTTGCTTTTAAGTCCTGGGCAGAATCTGTAAGAGCCTGGAAAATTCGTTCTCGCCGAGGTAGGGTCACTCTATAAAGTTTGTGCTTTTTGACAGAAGCTCCACACAACCCACGGGTGAGTGTGGGTGCAGCAGCATTGCCTGGACGTGATTTCAGCCACGCTGACGTTAACCCACGTTTTGGATCCCCTCGGTTGATTGCAAGGTGTAAAACGAAACTGTTGAAGTGCACATGCCGCTTCACACCCAATAACCTCACACTTCACAGCCCTGCCCCCAGGCTATTAGATTTGCTGTGTTAGTTCACATTTAGCAGGATCCCTACACTCAGCCACATGTCAGGAACACGAAGACATTCAAAGACAGGCAGCTACTGCTGCTCTCAGACACCCTGGGCCTGGCCCTGCCCTGCCCTGAGGCAGCCATGTTCATTGCACCAGCAGAAAGGAGGACTCAGGCAGCTCCACAAGGTGCTGCTGATGGGTCCAATTTCCTCCCACAAACAATTCTGGGGATGACTTTTTCTCCCCACATGTATCGCCGGGCCTGGCGATGCTGCTGTGGGCACCAGAGGCCGGAGGGCCTGCCCTGCACCGTGCTGCAGGCCGCCCACTGCCCCGCTGGGCCTGCTGCCCTGCTGCGAGGCCCTCAGTTCCCACAAACATTGCCACACATCATCTAGACATTCCCTAGCTGCAAAGCATATGTAAACCCAGCCCTGTGAATTACACGAAACAGGCCAGAATTTGATCACAAAACCTGATTAAAGAGGATGCATGAAAGAAGAGCATATGTTGTACGCAAGCAGGAAAAGCAGCTTCCTGTTCAGTCCTAATGCTGAAGAGAAATTACTTTTTGACATCTCTGCAGTCTCCTCCTTTCTTTTGTGCCTCAAAAAGGGAAATATAGATACATCCTGGAGATATTTATTATTTTTCAAAGGAATCAAAGCTTTCCTAGGTTTCATGTCCCACCAGAATGGTCTCCAAATTAGCAGAGAACAGCAAGAGAATCATCAATGAAACAGAAGGGTGGCAAATTTAAAACTGGCGTGATTTGCATATATACAAAGGCACGTGGAACTCGGTGCCAAAGATGTGAGTGAGCAAGATTCAGATAAGAAACAGAGATTAGTGAGAACAGGAACAGCTCTTCTGCAGCCGGTCCTCCCCGCAGTCTTCAAAGAGACTCACTCAGGGGCACAGACCAGCTTCCCACTAACAGGGAGCTGTGCGAATCCTTCCCCAGGGTGGCTTCTTCAATAATCAGCTATACGAGTTTGCCACCTGCCTCCCACTGCTGAGGTCCCTCAGCCCCTGGTCTTGCTGTGAAGTCCAGAGGAAGGGTGCAGCAACACCCTGACATGAGCAGGGCTCTGTTTTGCCACGCGTGCTCCACGTGCCTCTTCCTCCCTAGCTCTGAGAGCTCAGAATCTTCCTCCCCAGCAGAAATCTCAGCAAGCAAGCTCCAGGTCAGACTGATGCTCTGATACAGAAGTTAGACTTGCTTTGTTTGCAGATCCTGGCCCTGTCCTTTTTTTCTAAGAAGTGAGGCCGACTCCTTCCCTGGCAGGATCACAGAAACCCTCCCCTTTGCCAGGTTGGTGCTCACCCCTGCGGTGGGTGGCAGGGCTCACGACTTCCCTGCGCTCCAGCTCGCCGATGCTGCACAGGCCAGAGCTGAAAAGCACCACGGGGGGCCCGGCCACGCACTGCAGAGGCTGCGGCTGCACGCTTTATAGAGCAAAGCTACTGCGTGGAGGCAGTTCCTCACAACAGCTTCAGGTTAGGGTCAGGCTTATCTTACATCTTCTTCTCTTTCACTCCTAAGGCTGTGCTTGCTGTAGTAGAAAGCCCTTTCTCACTGCCCTCTCGCTATGACATGGAGATGCTGATCCCCCTTGGCTGCAGCTCTTCTGTCGTCTCTCTGCACCGCGTCCTGAGCTGCCAGGGGAACTCGGCAGCTCTGGGGGATGTCAGAGAGGTGGCGAGGTGGCAGCTGGCACCACTTGGAGACCTTCTGGTTGTCTAGCTTATGTCAGGTGTGACAAGACACAAGTGTGACATGACACAACCAAGCCAGGAGTGGCAAAAGAGAGGAGAACGCGTACTGCCTTCCTTCCCTTGGGTTGTACAGTTATGTAAAAGTTTCCTGGACTCAGTTACAAGTTCAGGAACCAGTTTTAAAGGATTGCAAAGCATTCACTGACATTCTCCATGGAATGCGTGAAGGGTAAAGCTCCAATGCCTTCCCTATCTGTGAATTTTTTCCACATTTACACTAATAACTTAATCTATCTGCTGTATTTACAAGGCATCTATCACCTCCATATCTAAGTGCTGCTACTAAATTACCCGTCGTACAAGGCAAGTGCAGAGACAAATTGAGTACCAGATCCCCAGCAAACAGTCTACGGTGTGCACTGAGCTGTTGCAGGTTTTATTTCACCGTGCACGTCACTGGCAAGCATTAGGAGCAGCAATAGGAGGGGAGCTGGAGCTGGAGCCGGGAGGGAGCTGCTGTCCCGGAGCTGGCACCTAACTCCTCTGGCCATCCCGTGCCCTGCTGCTGGCTGCACCTCCCATAACCTGCTGCATTTGGGGCACCCCGAGGCAGGGAGAGAAACATCTTGCTGCTTGAAGTCACTTATTTCTCCACAAATAATGCAAATCTCAAGGTTGCATTCATCTTGTTCCCCAAGTTATATCACAGCAGAAAGCATTTGTTTCCATGTGAGCGCATGTGTGCTTGCATGTGAAACTCCATCAGCTTTGCTTTGACAGCACTAGCTAGAGCTTGCCCGGCCCTTTTTCCAAATACTAAGATAATGAACAGGTGGAAAAACAGAACTCATTCCAGACCTTAACACAAAATCTAGCTCCTCAGGAGGAAAGCTGCGGGGAAAGCTGTGCCTTGGGAACAGTCTCCAGGGTTTCTTCATCAGCCCCTGTCCCAGTGCACATGAGTGCCGTAGTCTCCAGCAGAGACAAGAGATTTTTATATTTTTTTTTAATGTTCTTGGCTGCACAGTGTAAGTTTTTTCAAGAAGCCATTTCTTTGGGATGAAGCCCACCTCTGAGTGTGCTTCTAAGCTTTGCTTCAGGACTCCTTACAGGTGAACCATAATGGAAGCCCATATTGTATATCACCAACACCACTATTTTGATCATGTTTCCAGGACTAGGTCAGATCTGCAACCTGTCAAATGGATGATGAAGAAACTGATGCACACAGGAGCTGTGCATCTGCAGCCAGGCTAGATGCAATGCCCCTTCAAGGCAATGTGCTGTGCTCATACCGACTGGCCACTTGTGTGGTATTTCTGGACACCACCTGGAGCCAAAGTATCAGAAGTCTGTTATTTTGATAGCCTGTAAGATATTCAAAGTGTGGGGGGATTTTTTGGGGAAAGAGAATACATCAGAGTTAAAGTAATACTACTAAGCTACTGCAAAGCTAGTAAAAGCTACTGCCCTGCTCAGAATACCCAGCAGAACAAAGGGGAAGGATGGCTTGATTTTTGTATTTTAAAAAAATATACCTTTCTGATCCTTTAGGGAGAGTCTACAGTTCTGCAATGTACTGTGAGCTGTTGTTTTACTGTAAATATCCTTTGGTATATTAAATCATATATCACTACCCCATGTAGCTAATTTCCATTCACATTGACACTGGTGGGCAATATCCTCATGTCCTCATGTTCCATAAAGCACCCAAGCAGCATCCCTCAGTCATGCCTCATTTGCATACTCCCAGATGCTCCGGGTGAGCATCTTAGTGAAAGAGAGGAAGATGAAATATTTACTTTTTGTTTTAACATGCCAGTAGTGAAAAAGATATTGATGTGGTGAGGATAGGACATTAAAATCAAAATTATGTTGGGAATAAAAAGCAAGGCATAAATTAGCACTGTTTGCTTCATCTATGCTTTAAGAGAGTTAGCATTACTCCAGCACCATATAACATGCCAAGGATATTTGGGGAAATCTGCAGCACTGTATTTCAAGAAAGCATTTGAGCCAAGATGACATTACTAAAGGCCACAGCAGAATTAATAAATGGTCACCAAAAAGCCTTTGCCAAGGGCTGACTTTGAAGATGCCATGTAAGAAAGTGGAGAGGAAAGGAGAAAAGTGGTTCCTGACGTTCCATCAGGAAGAAAGGATAGAGACCAGGAGGAGAAGAAATGTGATTCAGGCTTCTCTTCTGGTGACATCTTTTAGCTGCTCGTTTTCCCTGTAACACACTTGCTATTTGCGTTGTTTCCAGGGGATACATCCCACTGTCTTGCAGACCTTGAACTTGGCTTGACAACAAAGATGCTTAGGGCTTTGGGTTGCCTGCATCCATCCTAAATTGTAAACTGGAGGGGATTATCCACATTCTTGGTTAATCATTCAGTCCAATTGAACAAGGTTTTAGCACATAAGGCAGCAATAATACCAGAGGAGGTAATGACACTCTCTGTCTTCCAGCTACAGTGTTTTAACCGTGGTCTAAATCAGCTGCCACCGAGGGCATCGTCCTTACTTAATTCTGAGAAACACCGGGACACAAAGGTGAAAGAAATCTCTTGTGTCATCAAATCCAGTTCTCTGCCATCTCAGGCAATCACACATATAACCCTGATCTGCAACACATCAAACACCAGCTTATAGGCAGCCTGATTTCTGTCCCCTTTCCATTATTTGAAGAGTTACTCCACTTACTCTTATAATACTTCTTTAGTGTTTGGTCCACCTGTGACATTTTATATCCAAGAACTACTGTGCTAGTAATGTTGCTTAACCTAAATAGCTTTTCACTCTCCTGTATTTTTATACCTTTTCCATTTTATTCTGAGAATGCAATCGCATTTACTTTCTGGTTCACTGAATTCCCTGAATCCTCAATCCCTAGGAGGAAACATAACAGACATAACTGAAAAAGTAATTTTTATTTTTTAAAAAAACACATACATGTCTCCATGGGGGAGACTGAGAAGTCTCTACTTCGTGGTTCTCCTTTCAAGATAATGAAGGTGATGTACTGCCAGGGAGGGATAAGGATGCGTGCTGGTTCATAGGAGGGCTTTGTACAGACCACAAACACAGACAGAAAAAAAACTATCCATGCCCAAACCTCAACGCACAATAGTGAGAAATAGAGAATCAGTGAAAAAAAAAATAATCAAACAATTCATGAACCATATGATGGCATGGCAACATTCATGCTTAGAATGGCAGGCAGAGGAACAAACCCTGATCGAAGAGCACTTATTGCTACAGATGCACTCTCTGAAGGTAAAGAGCGGGCTACTGAAGTTAATGGACCTACTCACACATGTAAAGACTACTGGATGAAACTATCAATTTTCTATAGGTCACTGGGACCAGACACAAATTCAGGAGGAATGAGACAGCAAAGAAGCAGAGCTATTAGCACAAAGCCTGTCACTTTTTTCATTAAAATCAGAACTCATGCCAGAGGGCTGAAAAGTGGCCAGTGCTGTATCCATCTTTAAATACAGGTGTGAAAGGAGATGAAGGAATTACAGGCTGGCAAGCCTGACTTCAATTGCAGAAAAGATAAGAGAAAAAAGCCATTGAAGACAGAGTTACAATGCCTCCAGATGCTTGGGACAAACCAGCATGGAGGCTGTCACGGTAAATCACTGTGCTTCTCCATTTATTTTAATGCATTTCCAAATGTTAACAAAAATAATGGATACCTCTGAAGAAGCAGAGGTGATTTATTTAGGTTTTCAAAAGATTTTTTGAGAAAAGCCCTCACAAGGAGCTATTAAGGAAAGCTTAGTGGGTTACCTTGAGGTGAGAGGTAAAAGTTCTTTCATGGATTGAAAACAAGCTATGACATAAAAATCAAAGAGCTGTAATAAAAAGTCCAATTCTCAGCATGGAAAGAGGTTAATAGTGGGAGGTGCTCCAGGGACTACTCCTAGGACAAGCATTGTTAGAGATATGTATTAAGAGGGGTGATGTAGCGAAAAAGGGCAGCATTTGTTCAAAGAACAAAATTTTCTCCCTCCCCCCACTTTTTCTTAGGTTACTTGGGTCTGGAGAAGATGACAAGAAAATTAATTTAAGACAGACCTCGGAGAAGAATGTAATGACGGCAAATAAAATCCTGCTGAGGCCATTGCAAGCGTAACACGCTTTGGGAAGAACAACTGAAACTATTCATATACAAATGAATCGTATCCTCTAGGGGACAAAAAAAGATGTAGGCTACTGTGGAGAGCTCGGTGTAAGATACGCGTTCAATGCACAGTGGTCATCAAAGACCTGAATGAAATGTAAAGCTGTTTCGAGAGATATTATATTTCCTGCCTTGTTTTCTAACATCAGCTGCATGTTTTTACCCTGGAAAACATGATCATTTGGGAGCGGCAAGTTAAGGAAAACATTGCAGGAACAGAAAGGGAGCAAAGGATGCAAGCAGAAAGAATGAGGAGCGCTGCTGGTGAGGGAGGCTTGTTTGGAGGAGAGGCGTCCATACCAGCGTGTCACCAGCTTGTGGGGTGTCCAGGTGGTAGCGGTGCAAAAGGAGGAAAAGGAAAGCAATGAGCAGTGGTGGTCTTTCTATTAGTTTTTATTTATTTTGTGTATGCTGAAGCAAATGGGCTGAAATCCATTGAACTGTGTGTGAGGACCTGGAGCTCAGCAGCCACGAATACAAGATACCCAGGTCAATCAGCTGTTCTGTTTGCTCTTTTCAGCCTTAAATGGAGAAAAGGTCACTTCAGCAAATTAAGAAGAAAACAGAGCAAATAAAAGGAAACAGTTTCTCTCTTTAAACATAAGTAACCCGTGCCATTTCCAGCCGCTTGTTTGCTTTGAGGCAAATAACAACAACACTTTCCTGAATTTCTCTGTGGAAGGCAGCATGGGCAGCAATGACAACGCTAAACCTCAGAAGAGTGCTTAAATAAAATAATTTCTCGTGTTTGTTCTGTACCCATAGCATGGAAATAGGACCGTATTTTCCTTAGACAGGACACTACTAAGTCTGAAGCATTAACATTTTACGCTGTCTAGATTCAGACGAGTGGAGTCTGCTCAAGGACGCTGATAAACATCTGATCTCTCCCCGAAGGGACTCCTACTGATGAAGCTGGGCCAAGTGTGAGGAGAGGTGTAAGGGTTATCAATCCATCATACTGAGACAGAATCAGCCCTCGGTATTTATTCCAGAAGCCTCAGACAACCTCTGATTACTGAAACCGGGCTGTCCAGAGGGCAGACGAGGCCCCTCTGAGGCATGGAGACACAGACCGGACCAGGTGGCTGGGGCCAGGTGATGTGGGACCCGGTCTGACAACGCCACCCTGAGCATCCTGTAGGCCTCCAGACACTTCCCAACAACTTAAAGCAACCCCAGATTATGAAATAAAAGGCTAGCTGCCAGAGACAACTCCAGGAAAAAGCCAAAAAGGATTGGCACCTCCCTGGGTCCTTGCAATAGCAGGGAAATTGGGAAGGAAGCCGCTCAGGTGAGCTGAAGACATGAAGCACACTGAGCGCTGCTGTATGTGGCCAAAACTGTGCTCGAGCAGCAGCCTGAGACCCACATAGCCCCACTGGTTGCTAATTCTGATCCGAGCTTCCCCTATATGCTTCAGAACATCACCTTACCACTAGGTGTTGGCACGAGGGATGTACATCCACCACCGAGCTCTTGTTACGTGAGCTATTAGAATTAACTTTTCAGGCAAGTGATTTAAAGACTTCTTTCTACAGCTGTAGGAGATGGTGGCACATCAGGTGCCCAATGCAGTTAGAAATCAGGTCTAGGAGATTTTTTCCTATTTTTAAAATGTTTCTTCGCTGAAAGCTTCCAGGCTTATGCTGGAGGAAGCACAGATCAATTAACCCGATTCTGATCTCACATTGACTCATACAGGTATGAGGAGAGGATTACACGTACAAAAAGCTATCAGAATCAGGCCCAATATATGAAATATGCATCAGTTACCATGGCAAACTCACTCCTGTTTATCACATGCTCTGTCAGGGCATAGTATATTGATTGTAGATACTAGTGCACTATGCTTGCTAAAATTATAAGCACACAAGAGAGCCTATTTATTTTTTCTATTTGTGGGAGGGATGAACATCCATCTGAATTGTCACGTGTGCAGGGCTGATGGGATACAGCTCTTCTCGAACAAATGGGTGCTGCTTTCTGACTCACATCAAAAGCTGGCCCAGGGGATTGTCACTTGATTCTGCTGTGGCGGGGATGTATCTGTGTCATCTCAAATGCTGTCAGCTGAGTTCCAGGTGACAGCCTGTTCTCTCCAGCATCAGATGCCAGAGATAATGAAAACCTTAGCCAAAATTCGGGATTGTAACAGGAGTTACAATAAAGTGAGGCACTGATCTCCAAATGATGCCATTCCATGAAGTTATCTCAGTCCTAGGAGAACCCTGAACACAAACCAGGCTTGGGCTGAATACAGAAATGCATCTGCAGGCATCTACTCTTGGGTGCAGCTTGCCAGAAGTCAGACACATCCCATGGGCACAGATTAAGGCACTATTGGCACCTCATTTGGCTCCCTGTGAAACAATGTTGACTGGGATGCCCATGGAAAAGAGGTGATGCCAAATGCCTCCTCAGACATAGCTGCCCAGGGGCTGGTCATGTTGCACAACTTCCTCCATGGGCTTCTACCACCTCCTTTTGTCCCCCGGAGTCTCAATCTGATGTAGGAAAAGTTTAAGAGCTCTGTTTGGCAGCATGACCTGTGCCTGACAGCTGCTATCAAAGTCAGGCATTTCTTGTATTTTCTTGCGTGTAGGGGGAGAGGAAAGAATCAGCAGGGAAATGTCAGCAGCTTTGCTTATGTTAGCTGCTATCTCACCATGATAAGCAAGTGGACTGGGGGGTAAAAAACCTCTCATTTTCAAAGTTAACATCCTTGTCTCTTTCCATAGCATCCTCTCCTGTGAGCTCCTTGCTGTCAGAGCTTGACACAGTCCTTTCTGCAAGCAGTAGAGGTGGCTCCTCCTGAGGGCAGCACCTTCCTTGAGGGTACACACTGTGCTGTGGGCAGGGGCTCTGGAGCTCTCTGAAGGATGCTCTGAAGGGCATCTCGCTGTCCACAGCAAAGGTAGGAGCACGGTGTGCCTCAGGATGTGTTAGCTAAATTTGAAGTGCTGTTAAATGAGGTTCCAGTGTGGTTTTACCTTAAGATTCAATATTGGATATTCTTTCCCAGCAGCTGTGATGCAACCTTTGACTCTGAAGGACAGTTTCTTTAATTCCTCTTTCTCAAACTTGCTGTCTTTGTTCCCCATCTCCACCTCTGCTATAGCCTGTGATCACTCCCTGGGCACCACCAGGCTCCAATTCACCCTTTCAGCAGGAAAATTGTGCAAGAGAGTCGTCAGGACACCGTTACCTGCCTTTTAGAGATGAACTGTAGATGAATTTCTGCACATTTGTAGCCTGGATCAGAAAGAATTCCTCTCTCTTCAACTACTTCTACTAAAATCCTGAAGCTTTTTACAAATATTAAAGGTTGGATTCCTAGCCCCTTAGTCATGATGAGTAATACTTTATTCAACGTGATTGCACTCAAGTCGATGGGATTACTCATGAAAGAAATGCTACTGACTGTAAGTGTAGCTATCCCAATACAATTTATTAATTTTGCTTTACAGCATCTTTGTGAGGCTTAACAGATGGGAATATTGACATTAGAAGTTCATGTGATTGGCTCAAGGTCAGAAAGTGACAGCACTGGGAACTTCGCCAAAGCCTTGATTTTCTTTTCTCTCGTTTCAGTCATGAGATCAAAGATTTAAAATATAGAAACCAGCAGCACCAGCAACTCAGGAACTCTTCGGTTTGCAAAAAGGAGCTGTCAGCTTGAAGCAGCAGCTCCTCACATGGTAGCGCAGACAACCGATCAGAGGATGTGGAGGAAGCGGAGAGAAGATATATATATTGAGGAACTGGGAAGAGGCAGGAAACCAAGTCAAGTGCTCACTTTTTCCCCTTTTTTCAATGCCAGTGTTTGAAAAAAGACTGGTCTCATGCTTGGGACAGTGGTCAGGGTGCTGCATTTTTTGTTCTCTTGTTTAAAATCTCAGTTTTAGAGCAAGTGTTAATTTTTTAAAGCCTATGGAGGGACTGAGGATAGGATCCTCTTTGCTCTTATCAGGAGACATCACTCTTTTACGTTCGACATTTTTAGACTGAAAAGCAACTCCTTGAAGGGCCAAACTCCTGTCTGAGCCTGTTTGGGCAACCTTCCTACCTTCCTGTTGTAGAGGTCTGCGCAAGTCTGACTCCCTTACAATCATGCACAGACTCTTCCTATGATATCTTTCGGTTCAGGAAGGTATCGCGTTCTCATGCTCACTCCTTCCTCATCTCTCACCTTTCCTTCTTCATTTCTTGCTTCTAACCGGATAAAAATCTAATCTCTCAAACAGCACATTTCATTCCAGCCCTTGAAGGCTTTCTGCACACCACTGACACTCCAGCCGTCACTCGCATTCTGCAGTGTCGACATCCTAAATGTTTTTGAAACTCTGTGGCACCTCCTCAAACACAGACGCTTCTGGAGGAAGCAGCCAAACAATTAGCACCACTTTTCTAACGACCAATTTGTAGCTGATGAGGCAAAGCAAACAGAGTAGGGATGGTATCCACGAGCCTTCACTGGGGCTGTGACTGCAGGATTTGCCCCTAGATGAATTTCCTCTTCACTTCTGATTCACCAGTCATCTGGTAAGACCTTCATCCTCCCTGGCGAGACTGGAAGATCCTCTGCTTCCACCTTGTGCCAGGCTTTCCGCTCGCCTCCGGTCACATGAGGGCCAGGTTGTCACTTCACTAAGCGGCAGCGAACAGAAGGACCTGAATGTAGCTCAGAAAAATCCTCAATCTGGCATTAATCACCTGCTTGGAGCTGCCGGCAGGCAGTGACATTTTCCGAGTGGCACACAACCAGACATCTGCTGAACGATCCAGCAGCTCGATCCAAGGGGAGGCGGCTGCCGCCTTGTCTCCTCCCTGTAGGAAAAGAAAGGTCATGGCAGTCCCAGGGAAGTAGGGCTTGCATCGGAAAAGAAAGGTTATCCGTGGAGTCAGAGTCCCTGGGCAGCGAGGGGGTCACTTGCTGGGGAGCCCGGTGCAGCTGCGTGCACCCCTTGTGGCGTGTGGGTGTGGATCAATGTCACCTCTGAAGTCGTTGCAAGAATCAGATTGAAATAAAGAAATTAAGAAGGATGAATGGCCTCCCTATAGGAAGGGGATGGGGGAAATAATTGATTCTAGCATCACTGAGAATACTGCTTTTATGAGACTATTCAGGATAGCTCCAGCTGCTGCCTACCACAGGCTGGGGAGAAAAATTGCCCAGCGCAGGTAGCTCCATTCCTGTGCTGCTTGCGATGGAGTCTGGAATGACCTCCCCACTGTACTGTCAAATGCAAAATATGAATCTAATCGAACCATGGATCTGAGCCAGCATAGTAATTTACCTGTTTGTGAAGCTGCACAGCAAAATACATTCCTCTGAAATATAACACTGATCAAAAAATAAAATAAGAATAGGCAGACAGATTTTCTATTGGAAAATGCTGATTTATTGAAACCAAAATGTTTAATAGGGATATATTGATTTCTTAAAAAAAAAGTTTCACTAAAAGATACAAGATGCAATGCGGGACGAAACAAGAAGCCAGATTTAACTCCTTAGTCTCATTTAAGGCGATCTTGAAGAATAATATCTAAGTCACAGCTTTGAAGGAGGTTTGAAAATGCTAGTTTTTCATTTCCAAATTCAGATTACTGCATTGCACTTGCACACTGGCAAACTCATGATCACAGCAACGTTTAGCACTTCTGTAGTGTCTTCAGCTGAAGACCTGGCGGGCTTCTTCCCCCAAGAAAAACCCACAACAATCTTCCTTGTCAATCTGCTAACTGGAAAACCTCCTCAGACTTGCTGCACCTCTGAGAAACCCCTATAACCTGACTTTTTTTTTTTTTTTTTTTTTTTATTTCAGCAGCTTCTCAGACATAAACTTGAGTCTTCATCATTTTAAATGAACATCCTACTTAGCCAGCTGCCCATTCCAAAATGCTCTTCTGCTTTCCTCTGTCTTTTTAGCACCTCTCACTAATTTATGGAGCTTCCTGGAGTGCCATGTGCGAGTCAGGGTGTTCACGCACTGCAGGACAGCGTTACAAAAGCTGTTCGCCAGGCTGCTGTTCCTTTGGAGGTGTTGGTGCTGGGCAGGATCCTTAAGGCACGAAGTCTTCCCATCCTTGGGCTTTTCCCAAAGTACAGTATCTCTGCTGACCTGGCACCCCTTGCTAAAGATGACTGTTTCCTGCTGGCTCCTGTTTTCATGTTATCCAATCTTAGCTTTGATTTTTTGGGGGACGCTCTTATTGATTATTTTTTTAATCACTTTCACATACAGATAAAGATCATGCCAAATGTCAGCCTTAGCCAAAGAAAACCTTTTTATTGGCAGGGTTTGTGGGTTTCTATCACTCCTGCTCTGCTGAACTGATCAGATTAGATAGGATAGGGCCAAGATTTCTCTTGGCTGTAGTATTTCCAAATCATTCAGTGCACCGCTGGGGAAGGACGCGTAAGGAGACAGGATGCAGAGTGTGCCAAATGGAAACTGCTGCCTCTAGAATGGCCTGAGATGGCTTTAATGGAAAGCAGCAATGTCCCACGTGCTGGATGCAACCCTAACAATCTCTAGAAAAGGCTTTTGTATGTACAGCACACATGCCTTCCTCTAGGGGCTTTGCAAAAAATGTTCTACAATACAGGTAAAGGGGGGGCTTCATGTGCAGCCACCTTCAAGGGGCAGAAGAGGGATGGATAGCTGGTAGTGACAGTGCATCAAACACTTGGGCACAAAAGGAAGAGTGATGAGTGCCTTTATCCACTGCAAATTGCATGAGGAGTTTGGGGACCCAGAAGGTTATTATGCAAGTTAAAAATTGGCTGGTGCAACAGCATTAGCAGTGCCTGTTCTTGGGAGCAGTGCAAGAGTATCTTTAGTAGTTGAGTTGGTCAGGACTTTGTTTTTCTCTCTCATTCCACAAAGGGCAAATGGAGAGGCAGGTGACATTTAAAACAAGAGGAGCCACAAACGCATGACTATGCAGCCTCATTATTCCCATCCATAGAAGTATATGAATAAATAAGTAAACATATATTATATATATTATATATATATATATGAATCAGAGAGGTGAAAACCTTGGATAGATTTCAGACTCCTGGCTGCTTTCCAGCAACACTTTAGAAATACAGTACTAAATTTACATCGGTTTCAGTAATGCAAGTCTAGAATTTCCCCCTGGAGATCCCATCTGCTCCTCACTTACATGAATCCCCCAAACTGGGGAACAGCAGGGCAGACATCATATTAAATCACTGGTTTTATCATACCCATTCAGTTTTTCCCTGGGTCTGATGATCTGCCAGGGCAGAGTGCTGCATCATTTGCCTCATCAAAATGTACGACGTGGCCTGCAGTAATCCAGGCAGCAGTGAGGTGCTAGGCTCAGCGGCTGGCTGCTGGAGGATGCAACCCCTGTAAACACTTAAATGCCGAATTGCTGGGAGAAGACATATCGGGGTCTGTCTGTGATAGCTGGGGATTAGCAAATTCGCTAACTGCAGTAGCTGGGGACAGGAGGGGACGCTGCTCAGAACTTTTCACTGAAGTTTTATGGAGTGAGAATGAACTCATGAAAAAGAAGAAAAAGTCAATTTTGCCCCATGGGCAGCCTGTCACAGCAACCAGAGACACGGAGGAGGCTGAGGTGAGAAGTGTTATATGAGGCTAAGGTTACTGGAGAGCCTTCATGCCCCAAATTGTTGCTTGCAGACCCTTTCTCAAGAATTATATCGTTTTTTCCTGACTATTCCAAGGGATCACAAAACACCATCTGAACACAAGCTGCATTTAAGCTGCCATTAAGCTGCTGCTTAGATGGCACTGAGCAGAGCTGAGAGCAAAGGGGAAAGGGTCAGAAAAGGGAAAATCATTCTGGGGAACAAATCCTGGGCCTGGTGAGGAGAGCGCGGAGGGGCAGGGCACGGAAACCACCAGCCCTCCCTGCTCTGCTGCACCCAAACCTGCCCTCCAAAACAGGGGGGGATGGAAAGCACAGGAATATCTCTTAAAACCCTCTTCAAAAAGCCCTTTTAATGCAGCAGAAGGCTAGAGGAAGGTCAGACGACAGAGGACATCTGCATGAACAATCCCTTCCCTGGGCTCAAGGGGGCATTTGTGATCTACAGCAGCTCAAAAGGCAGCGGCTGTACCCGGCCACTGCTCGGCCTGCCTCTCCCTGCCAGCCTCAGGAGTTTATCCTCGGGGCGAGGCCTCCCTGGAGGACAAGAGGACACCAATCCCTCCCCATGGATGCCCGCAGGTCCCATGTTTTTAGCTTGAAAGCCCCAAAAGGCTCGCAAACAGCTGCCCTGCTACGCTGGTAGCAAGCAGTGCCACACGCTCCTGCATTTTCTCTGTTAGTTTGAGTCCTTACCTCGGTCGAGAGCCCATCCCAGGGAGGTCGATGTGTGGCAGGACCGTGGCTGGCAGCCTCCTTGCACAACATCTGGGGGTTTTGTTCCTAGTACAGGCTGTTGGACACTTGGCCCTGGGGTTTGGCCGGCCCCACGGGGCCAGCAGGGCCTGCCCCGAGCAGCAGCACTGAGGGACGTGGGGCCAATGCTGCCCTGGAGGACTGGGAGCATCCTCCCCGCTCCTGGCAGGATCTGTACGCCAGCACAGAAACACTCCTCATCTTCCTGGCCAGACTGACACCAAATTTTGGCCCTATTGGTTTCTTATTCAAAGACATTCATCACACTGGTGTCACCACAGCCATCCTTGGACCCACTCATCTCTGCAGCACAGGTGAATGTCACAAATACGCCCACTTTACAGGCAGAGGGCTGAGGCATAGAGAGCAACAGCAATTCACACAAGGTCTGGGGTAAAAGAGGGATTTTAATCCATGTGAAAGTCGTAGACGTTATCCCAGCTCCAAATTTTACATCTTCCCTTTCCCACCCCAGAAGGTATCAGCAGATCCTGCCCTCCTGAATGGAGCAGTCACCGCACACCAGCGGTAACTTCCAATGCTGTGCCACTAAAAGAGGAGCCAAGACAGGCAGTCTGTGTGCCATATAAATCACGGAATAGCAGGAATTGATCACAGGAATCCTGGCAGCCAGTTCCCACCTTCAATTGTGGCAACACACTTCTGTACAATTATTTCTCTGTGTATGCAAATATATTTCCCTTGTCAAATCCGTTAGTAAAATCCATAACATTGCCTGAAATAATCCAAAGACACAATAATTAGAAATAAAATGTTGTAAGAGGTGATGTATAGGAAGAGCACAGAGTGCGTACACATGAGTCCAGCTCTGCTCCCTGTCCTACCACATGTTGATGCCTGACCTTGAGCAAGTTGCTTAACTTCCCTGTGCCTTCAATAAAACCTGTCTCGTAAAACCTGGATAATGGCATTAAACTTATCTACATCAGATGAAGGTTTTGATGCTTAATCAATAAAGATTTGTAAAAAGCTTTGAGCTCCTCTAAAGAAAAGGGATGTCCACAAATGGAGCAGTGGCTGGCGGATGGGAGGAGGTGCGTGCTGCTCTGCTGAGATCTTGCTAGAGCGGGGCCGAATGCTGAGCCAGGCCAGAGGAGGGGCAGCCACGGTCATGCCATGGGACAGGACAGGACAGGACAGGACAGGACAGGACAAAACAGCACGCCTGGGTTATAGAGACCTCAGATGGAACTGGCCATCAATTTCGGAGACACCAAAGAGGGTTTTATTTCTGAATTCACAGTTCACCCCTTCTTTCCTTGCCTTTGCCCCCTCAAGCTGTGGCAATTTGCTGCTGTCTAGTAGGGTGGAAAGAATTATTTCTTTAGCATTATTACAAACCATCAAAGCTTGACGCAGTGCCGGGTGATCAATACAATACAATGTACATAAGAATGTATAATATGTTTACCCAAGCACATTCTAAGACCTATTCCTAACTTCTTAACTTTGAAAGTAACAAGAAACTGAAGAAATGGAAGCATTTGCAGATTTAAAATCTAAGCAGAAAAAACTTGTGTGTAGAGGGGAGAAAAAGTCTATTCTTATGGTGTTTCTTGTCTGATCAGAATTGGGAGATGTCAGGGGAGATATCAACCTGCTGAGAGCTATTTCAACTCATTCTGAGATACTCTGCTGAATTTATAACACGGACAGATTCTGATAAGATAATCTGAATTAAAGCTAATCTTCCAAACCTTCCTTTGAGATGCACATCACCTGTATCTGCTTGTCTTTCCTGGTGAGGCCATGGTCACCGGTCGGTTGTCTCCCTTGGGCTGATCTTCAGCCCGGTCCCCTCAGAGCCCCAGCCCTTGCAGGCCAAGAACAATTTTCTTCTGCAGTATTTAACTCCCGTATTTTCGTGCAGGTATAGGAAGTAGGCAGGTGATGTCCTTTCATTCTTCAAACAAATGAGTCCTAGGTCTGTGTAACCTTCCTGACAGCAGCCAAGTAAGCTCTGCACACTTTAATTCCCAAAGATGAGCTGGGGATTCACATGTTACTTACTGAGGTATTACATGGAATTTTAATAGGCCTTTAACAGGACTCCTGTGAGTTCAACAGCTGATCCAAACAAGATCTCCGTTCCAAGGCCTAATCCCATTATAGCCTAAAAGGATCTCCTTCAGAGAAATTGTTTTGTCTTCCGGCAGTGCCGGAAAGAAAGAGGAAGAAAGAGATGGATACAAAGAAAAGAATGAAAGACAAGCTTAAAGAAAAAGTTATCTGAAAAGAGAAAAGTGATGCTAACTCAGGTAGAGAATTCTAACAGAAAAGTATGCAGCTTTTTTTTTTTTTCTGACTAGTTAGAACTTCATGTCAAAATCCCCTCAGCTTAACAATCACTAGAACTAAGTGAATAATTTAAAGGGAATAATTTATTCAGAGAACGTGGCATACTGATGCATATTCACATATTGTCTGAAGAGATCACAAAGTTCTCCAAATTTCATATGTTATTCACATCTATTTGCCAGTTCCTTCAGCTGACAATGCTTTGCTTCCTGATGCTTTAAGACTTAACCCATGAAAGGAAATAATTGATTCCAGGCACAGTCTGGTTTTCTTTTGTTTGTATACAAACAAAACTCCAGAAATAAATCATTATTTCAATAACCACTTGAGTGATGCCACTGTACAGCTCTGAGTTTCTCACAAGTACCCTCATCCAGAGGTTAAATATCTGAGGTCTGTGAGAGTACATGGATGCACTTACTGGCCCACACACTTTTCAAGTCACTGGCCCCTCCTTGGTGAGCCCTATAGAAATGAACAGAGCAATCCTATTTTCACCCTTAAAGCTCCCAGATCCAGCCAAGGATTTGGAAAAAATCTGTCACAGGTGATTAAAGATGGCACAAGCGTAAATATGCATTAGGAGATAGCAAGGAGCAGGCAGGAGTGATCTGTGCTAATGTGTGTTGTTTCTTCGTGGTTCTTAGCCAACCTGATGAAGCCAGTATGGTGTCAGGGCAACCATTCAGAGCTGATGAACATATGCCTTTCCCACACTTCCGAGAGCTGAGGAGCCAGGAGCTTTGCTCTGATGATCAGGCCAGTTGTCCAGTAAGCAGTCCAGACAACTTAGGCGTAACAATGTCTTCTTGTAATGAAAATGAAGACATTTCATTAAAGAGAAAGGATTAGAACAGCAATAATAGGCCTGAACCCTTAGGAAAAGTCTTGGATCTGGATACAAAGTCACATATGGCTCAGGTCTGGTCTGTAAGTGATGCACAGCACCTCTCACATTTGCTGCTCTCATTGCTCCCCTCCTTGCCTGTGCTACCACGAATAAGCAAATGGCATCCGCGGCCGAGCCTGCCTGGGTGGTGCAGCTCCAGCGTGTCGGAGCCAGCGTTTCTGTGGCATTTAAGACTAGCGAAACGTACAGGTCAGAGGCTGAAAACTATTAAGAAACAATTTGCTTCTACTGATCTGTTTGGGGCCTTCCCTGCGTGGCCCTTCATCAGTGCTATTCACCGAGTGAGCACACTTCACCTCCTGTGGGGCGGAGGTAATTATCCCTGGAGAATTAGACCCTCAATCACTGCTCTGGAGACACCTGGTGGGTCTAAAATACATATATATATATATCAGCCACATCAGTAATTGCAGACGTGTTTCTCACAGAATCCTTCTCCCCTGCTTTTTTGCCCTCCCTGCAATATGTTTCAATTTCATAGCGTTCACTAAATTAGCACTTATGGAAGTATTTCCATTTTTTTCTGCATCATGGCCAATTGCCTTCAGAGCCCTTCTTCATGTGGGTTGCTGAGCATCAATTACATTAGCCCTGTGGGGAAATATTCCACAAGAGTGCATATGCCCAAAGTACAGAGCAGAACAGCCCTTCCCTTCCTTTTTTTTCTGGTTGTCTGCATCCCAGGTCCATGAAGTCTTACAGATCATCTCACACGAGTGCCACCTTCTGCTGCTTCCCTCTCCACAGACACAACTCCCCCTCCACCAGCTTCTACTTCATGCCTCTGCAAGGCAGCATCAGGGCCTCACAATTCATGGTGAGATGCTATAAGTGTGTCTACTTGCCTTCAACTGGCATCTGCCAAACTGGGATGCAAGAGCTGCTAGAAGCAGGAGATGCTCTGCAATGGCAGTGAAGGATGAGACTCAAACACATCATGCTCAGGAAAGTCCTTCTGGAAAGCACGTTCCCTGCCTACAGCCTCAGAGTATGGTCCCATAGTCAAAACCCCTTCAGGGATCATTCCATATATCCATATCTCATGTATATGAGGTTCATTGGCTTTCCAGGTGAAACCATTCATCAATCAGTGGCTGAAGGCTCAGCCTTAATGGAGCAATAGCCAAACTGTGCATTTGTCCAGATTTCTGTCTACAGCAGGAACACTGCAAAACCATCCAAATGGACCTCGCTACGGTGATTTTGTTCCCTGTACCCCTTGCCAAAAATAATCTGAGAAGTTCACTGGTGTCACACGACAGGTATGAATTTCTTTTGTGGGGAGGAGAGGAAGAGAAGGTGACAGTATTCAGGAGCCTGTCAATTGAGTAACAGATGGACTTTTCATTAAGAGGAGCTCCAAAACCTAATGAAATCAGCCAGAGCCTTTTTACTGGCTTTGGTGGACTTTGGAGGAGGCCCTAATTTAGGCACCTAGCTGCAGGGACACAATTACAGCCCTTGATCTCAGTGGTGGATGTTAACAAGCACTTCTGTCACTTGCAGGCGCTGACAGAAAGTTGGGCATCATTTCTAAGTCAATTTTAGCTCTGAGATTGGCTTGAGCTTTGAACTCCAGCCTCAGGGCGATGCATACAGATAATGGATTTCCCTTCATCTGATATATAGATATTGCTGCTCATTTACTATCTGCTGTGGTATTTGGTTGCTGCAGTGTCCAACCATAATGTTTACAGATTGCAGCTGGTGCTGAACATGACCAAAAAAGCCCTGTCTAGGCTGTTGGTAGTATTGCTATGATCTGTAGGCTTTATTTTGTTTTGCTGGAGCTAAAACCTGTTGTAAAACTAGCCTGGCTTCCTAAATAACCACATTTAAATATAACTGAATTTAAGAAAGTGCAGAAAAAGCTCCATCATTGTCATACTGCTCCCACTGGCATTTCTGAACAAAAATGGGTTTACACTTTAGGTTCTGAAATTGTAGCTTATAACACCAAAATATCAATAATATAAAAGACAAACAAACAAAAAATTAAAAAGAAAAGAGTATGAAGTTTAACACTGATGTGAAATGCAAAATATCATACATCTTGATCAACGATAAGCTGTCTCCTCACCTGCTGCAGATTTTTTGCTCATGGTAATGGTTGAAATTTTGAATTTTCAATTTCCAATATTTTTTCTTTAAAAGAATTTCCTAGAAATAGGAATACAGTTTCTGTGCTATCCTAATTCAGATATTACTTGACCTTTTCCTGCCCTCACATCCTGAAGCCTTGAAGTAAAATTCTGTTAGAACAAGAATTGCCACTCTGGAGATGAAGATGGCCATCTGAATGGCTAGAGAAGAAAAGCAACAGAAGAGGGAGGCTGAAAATAGACTGAGATGTCCCTGCTGCTGTAAGCAAACAATGTGCTTTGTTAGAAGCATGCAATTGTGTAATGTTTTCATAAAAGCCACAGCCTTCATAGACTCAAGACTTGATTTCTTCTGACTTGCAGGAAGACTGGAAAACAAAGCAAAACCAAAAACCTGCCACACCACAGCAACACAGTAATTGGATAGTGCAAAATGCTGTTTGAAAATAAAATCAGCAATAGCAACAGAAAGGAGGAAGTCATCCTTAGTCCCTCCTGTTCAGCCATCCACTGAAAAGAGAGAGGAAAACAAAACCTAACAAAAAAACAACAATAAAATATCCCCAATCTGCCAACACGTTCCACTCAGCATAATTTCTTGCCTGAAGTTAACACAAGATGGATATTCAGTGTGTGTCATCACCTCTGCATCAGCCTGTCCTCTGTCTGGCATAATATCTCAGGGCCTAGGGACCAGGAGTGACACGTCCCAACAGTTGTTGTATTGATTTTAATTCTAAGTTGAGCTCTCCGTTACATACCTGTTTCTACTGTAATATTAATTACAAAGCCTCCCTCCGCTCCGGGCCCGCTATGTCGTTTGTTACAAGAATGCAGCCACGCAAGTGACTGTCGCCTCAAATCCATTTTTCATTAACACGAGTGACCAGTCCTACGTTAAGCATCTCTGGGTGCTGGATGACATTCGTTAAACACTGCCTGGTAGATCGTAAATCACTGTAGTGTTAAAAGAATTCCTCCGCTGAGCAGCAGGGAGCTAATCTGTGTCTGCAGGTTTTTAATTGAGTAAAACAAACGATGATGAAACCCTCTTTAGATGCACTTGAGCCCTTTCCATTGGATTAAAAGGAGCTGAAACCTTTCCCTTTGGGACCACGTGCTGGCTAGCACGGGAGGGTGAGAGCAGCTACAAGGGGGCATGTTGCAATAATCTTCTCTCTTTCTATCACCTCTGCCTGTTCAAAGGAGCAGCAGATGGTTAGGGATTGAGTAGGAACAAAACCAAGGAACTTAACAGACATCTCTGAGGAGACAGTCCTCGCGGGCACTGAGCTCTGGCACAACCCACCTGTTGGATCCCTTTCATGCTCTGAGAGTCCTTGTCCCCATAGCTCCGAGCTCCCTCAGGAGGTATGGTCGTTGTTCTCTCTGAAGTATTATGTGATAGCCGTGCACAGGGGCTTTTATGTTAGTAATTAAAAAGCTGTGCCTATACCAGACTGCATCATTGCCCACAAAACGAAGAACTAGAGGAGCATTGTAAGCGTCAAACAGAACAAACACCCAGGAGATCAGGGACACTGAGGTCCTCCTGTGCCTTTGGATGGTCAGCCTGGATCCCTGCACAAATCCCACTCACCACACATTTCTCTGGCTCAGTTTATGCTCAGGTCTAAACTTTCATGCCCCTGCTGTGGATACAGGCAGGTATTTGTCCACAGACCTGAGGTGGGGTTGGGGGCAGAGAAGGGGGGTGAAGGAAGTGAGCCTCAGTCCACATTGTGGATGGACAACCTCAGAGCTCTTTTCTCCTGCACCATTTGGGTGTGCTACAGGTTCAGCTGGGATTTCTTGGCATCCTGAACTCAAACTGTCCTTACACCATGCTGATGCACCACCCTGGCCTAGAACTGGCATGTCTACAGTGGGCTGTACAGGAGCATGCAAGCCTGAGCCCTCTCTTGCCCGTCTTCAGAACATCCTTGCAGATATGGCTAGAACGGGAGCAAGAAAAACTGGCAGACCGGAGATTTCCTCAGATGGAGGTGAGGAGCCTACAAAATAGTTGTGCTTGCAGGTGTATGCTGAAAAAGGAGAATTTAGTGAAGGGGAAATTGCTGAAGAGTTGTAAAGGCTGTAGGAGGACAAGGTTTAGGAGAGGAGACGTAGGCAGAGCTTGGCTTCAAGGGATGAAGCCCTTACTTGGGAATAACTTAACCAAGCAGATTGTTCTGTCCTAAAATTTCAAGATGATATGCAAAACAGAAATTAAAATTACATCCCTCTCTGTCATTATGTGTTCCCTGAGCCACTGTGTTACTAGTCATAACATGGCCTGAAAGACTCCAACTCCTTCAAAGTCAGACAGAAAATCATTGAGGCCAACAGGCAAAAATATCTTCGATGCACTGGGAGAAACACTCAGAAGAAAATGAGTTAGATCTCTCAACCACTATCAATTATTAAGCTGAATAGACATTAAACTTGTTAGTTGGTAGGCCAGGGAGGCTATCATCAGCACAGCAACTTAGATGATGGTCTAGTCCCTGGGAAGAGGAATTGATGGAATAAACTCAGACCTGGGATTTTAGAAAGCAGTGTGGGTGCAATTCCTTGCTGTGTGTACCACAATATAAGCATAACCCACTGGAGTGTGTAGCCCATGATGTGAGTACATTTAGTTCTGCACTGAGACTTAGGTCCACGTGTTAGTGCTGGATGAACTGTGACAGGACCAGAGAAGATGTTGAGGGAATTCAGGATCCCATTCCTGCTTTGCCCTTCCACTTTCAGTGTTGAATTCACTCTGGTCTTGAGCCTCCACCCAAGGATCCTGGAGGCACATGTTTCTTCCCCTTCTTACTTTGTCATTTTTCATCTGATCAGTACTGATTGCTTTTCTCTCCTGTGCTTCTTGTTATGGTGCTGGCTGATTTACCTCCTCGTGTGCTAGCTCATCAGTGATGCCATCAGCAGGTCATCAGCACCAGTGGTGAGGATACAGCTGGCATTTACCCTGTGCTCAATGGGAGGAAACTTCCCACCTTTTCTGCACATCCAGGGCTCTCATTGCTGTTAGATCCCTCTGAGATCTCAAACATACAAGGAAAGCAGAAGGTGGTTTTCAAGAAGTTATAACCCATGTAATTGGTAAAAGCCCCTTCCTTCACTCTGAAAGGAGATACTCATGGTAATGAAGTCAAATACGAGTCACGTTTGCTAGATTTTTCCCTAGGGATGTTGCATCTGCATAACATACAGCAGGAGGTCCTACAAAAACAAAGACTGTTTGGCTTTCTAAATATCTTGTTGTTACAAATGTGGACTGGAAGAATCCCACATGGGGAACCCTGAGCATATTCCCCAACTGGATAAGATGAAGTTTTAAGGCAGGAAATTATGATGGTAGGTTGTTGTTTTATTTTAAGCCTCAAATTCCATGCTCAGAGATGCGTAGCACAGCTCCTTTTTATGATATAATTAATCATCATTCCATTCAACATAGTAAGAGGATCTAATGGGATATATTGTCCCATTTTAATGATAAGCACGTCAGATAACATAAATAGGTCAATTGACGTAATTGCAGTAAATACAGAAAAAAAACCTCAATATTTCAAGATGAATTATGTAATTTACATAATTACGTCTAAAAATGGCATGTCACCATTAAGTGTGCTCATCTAGCCCTACCCTCTGCTTTCCTCCTTCCCGTTCGGCAGGAACGCGTTGCTAGACATTGTCAGACGTGACTGGAAATCTCTCCAGGTTCTCTGCCTTTGTCAGAGACGTTTCATGTTGCTCAGACGAGAGCGTTGGCTTGACTTGCGGGGCATGGGGAGGCAGCAGCCTCCCAAGCCGAGCTCCCGGTCATCCTGCATTGCCTCTGAGGTCCGTGCACAGGCGGAGGCTGCCCGAAGCACGATGGTGCCGTGTGTTAGAGGATGGTAATCAGGGATGGCACCGGGCTCAGCCCCTCCCAGGCGGCATAAAGCGAATGTGCAGGAGCTGGAGCTCCTTAAAGCACCTGAAACAGCAAAGCGCTTGCAGCGTTTCATTTGTCCGAGTCGTGTCGTTTATGCTGATGGGGGATGAAAGAAGGTGATGCCAGGGAGGCTCAGAGAAGCCTTTTAGCCTGCGGCTGAGCCCTGCGGTGGGACTCACTGTCTTCTCCAGTGAGCACACTCATGGCAGCCCTGGGCATGGGAGTCCCCTTTCCCAGGGCAAAGGTTTCTGCAGGAAAAATACCGCAGTTATGTTAAAACATTAATTTGCTGTAAAGGAAAGAAAAAAAAATCAAAATGACTGATCCCATGGTGCTCAGCAGGAAAGATTTCATCAGGTCCACTTCTCACTGAGAGGCACAGCATTCAAGCAGCCTCTTGAGCAACCCCACAAGTGTGGGGTGCTGCCAGCCTGGGTCCCCCAGCCCTATTTGCTCCTTCCCGCTGCTGCTGTGTGATATGCAGCTGGTTGCAGACCCCAGATTCCCCACGGGAAAGAGGCAAAACCTGCCCCAGACTTCAGTGATTCTCATCTCCATCCAGATGAACCTGTCTCATACAGGACAGGGATAAAAAGCGCGGTGAGTGTCTCTAGGTCTTCTTTATTAGGACAAAAATAAGAGGCTCTTCCTCCAAGGTATCCCAGGCTTGAGTTGAACGGTGCTGGATACAACACGTGTAGTACTGCACTAGTCCTGGGTCTGTCTCCTTCCACTGCCTGGGTTATACAATAGGTATTGCCCCTGCAAATGCATTTTAGCTCAAGTACTTTCTTATATTCAAAAACCCAGGTTCTGGTCTCATGGGAGACTCTAACAGGGAAAAGGGTAGGACTATTACGTGTGTAAGAATGAGGACAACAGGATCCAGATCTCAGAGAATTAGTGGGGTGCAGGGGGGGGACACATCTGAATTGTGTTTAAAGTTTAGGCAGACAGGCTGACACAGCTCGGCTCTTGCAGCATGTACAGCTGAAGTCTTGTTAGGGGGGGAGAAGGGGTAAATGAACCCGGCAGCCATCCCCCCCCGTGCCGTTCCTTTTCACTTCCCCTTTCTCCTGACAGTCCCTGGGCTTGTCCTTGCTCAGTTAGCTGTGCAGAGAAAGCCATTTTCATTGCCCCTGTACATTTTACCAGCCACGTCTGAAAATCAGGCGAGAGAACTCCAGCTGCTGAAGTGCACAATTTGCTCTTAGCTACAGTCCAGTAATTGAAAACTGTCATTCTGCGGGAAAATGGCAATGCCGTGCAGGAGCAGGAGCAGGCTGGAGTTTGTCACACTGCATCTTGAGATTTTGTAACTAGTTTCGGCTGAACTTTTCCCCCTCTGGGCTCTGATAGCTTGCCTGCTATTTACCAGCCCCTAGGAGAATTGCTTTAGCTATTTTGCGATTGAAATACTTCAGCGGTTGTTGTGTTTGTTTACACTTCTTATTTTCAGGGCCAAAGCAGGGAGAGAGGGAGACGAAGCTGGAATTGAAGATGGTATTCGGGCTGGTTCAAGATTGCCACAGCCTTCATCCTGTGTTTCTAAGTACATAATAGTGGGACACTGGAGGGAGCAACCGCTTACCACAGTTATGTTGCAGCCACCTTGGTTTTCTGGTTTGGGTGATGAAGGTTGTTTAACCACCCCAGGGATGCAGTGCAACAACACCAGGGAATGGGAGGGATGGAGACATAGGTCCGGCACTTTGTTGCCTATCAGCTCCACGCTCCCTGCTTAACCACTCCCTGGGCTGGAGAATGAGGAAATGCATCATCACCAGCAAAACCCACAACTCCCCCTTTTTCCTTGCTCTTCTGGGACCAGAAGGTCTGACGTCTGATTATTTTTTCCTGGTTTCCCTTCAATGAGACATTTTGCGAAAACTTCTTTCTCTGCTTCAAGGCAGAATCTCCAGAATATGTTGTGCTGGTGGGAAGGAGAATCATGGCTGTATCTTTGTGGCAAGTCCTCATGCAGCACTTAAAATTGTATGCTTCCTTTAGCCACCACTGCTAGCCCTGACCTGGGAGAAGACAATTCACCTGTGTCTTTCTGCTAGACCCGTGTCATTCTGCTAGACCTTCCCTCTAGCCGGTATGGTCATTCTTACACTCTTATTGACCTTACTCCTCTGAACTTCTAGGAGCCATGAAGACCCAACCCTGCCTGACCCAGGAGGTGTCCTAATGTCCTACTTCCTCTGAGGGACCTTTAATTCTCAAAAATAATTGCTTTCTCCATGAGCTCTCTGCATTCTTGAAGATGTTGCTTTTGATAAATCTTCTTCAAGACCGTCCTACCACAACACTTGTGTCTTTTTGTGCACTTTATATTAGGTGGGCAACCACAGTGCTCTTCACCCGGAGTCAGTTATGTCATGAGAAGAGTTTGGATTACACCATGCTTTCCAGAGAACATCGAATTAAACAAAAAGTCACATTCTTCTGCATTATAGATACCACCTTGTAAAATGCACTACACAACAGTATCCATGCATTGGAAATTATTAATTCCAAACAGAGATGGAGCATCTTTTTTTTTTTCTTTTTAAAAAAAGAAGTTGATTTATTTTCTCTGGAATTTCACTGTACAGCAAAGTTTGACTTTGATAACTTATTTTATTCAAAGTGGAAAAAAAAAAAAAAGATGAAAAATTTGTGAATGGAAGCATCTTTCCCACCTTCAAAGATAAGTAGCCACCTGTCTGGAAAACCTCCAAGCTATGGCAGCAAATGCCAGGTGATGTCTGTTCACTTCCATGCAACACTCACGATAATGTCATTTTTCCTGGTTGAAATATTGATCACAATTGGCATTTCTTACAACTTTTCTTCCTTTTTGTGATTAAAAAGCAGAAATTTGTCTGATCCAGATTTTTGCACACATTTTTTTATAAGTCTAGAAAATAAGTGGATGAATAATTTTATCTCCTGTATTTTTCTGAAGCTGGCTCAGCCGTTGTTTATGATAACATCCTGTTTTTTAGTCAAATACTGTGGCTGGTCACCTCTGTCATGAGAATTTGTCTCAGTCCTAAATTGCACGGCAAATATTTTAAGTGAATAATGAATAGTCAATATTGACCTTCTGGAATCTCTTCTCACATGAATACTCATTGCGTTCTCCACTGCCACAGCCTGTCCATAGTGGGGCTGCCCTTTAGGCTCAAAACCCCTTTGAGAGAGCACCATCTGCCCTGCGTCTGGCAGAAGCACCCTTGCAAAACGCACAGAAGCAACCCAAAAAGCCCCCCAAAACACGAGATAAACAGTCTGCAGAACTGGTGGACCAGAAGCATTTCCGTGTCACCTTGGAAATGTCTATTTTTTTTTCCCCTAAAATGGAGAGAACCCTTTTTAACCTCAAATACTTGTATTAAATGAAGTGTTGAGATACTTGTGCAAAGGGAAACAGCCTTCGGTTTGCAGGGTTCGTTTAAGTTTTGTTGCAGTTGGAGAATGCACCCTCCTGCATAAGCCAAGCACATACAAAAGAGGACTGATGAAAAGACTTCAGATCTACCAGGTCCTCCTCATAACACCCCAGAGCCTGGCTGAAGGCCACTGCTGGGATATGTTAGATGACTTCAAGCTGCAACTCTCCCCTTTGGTCCCTTCAGCACCTTTTGTGGAGAGAGAGGAAGAAGGAAACTGGTGATGTGTTCCCATTTAAGACACCAAGGTTAGATATACAGAAAAGGGTAAGCCAGGAACATAAGCCCCATGTACACACACTACTCAAACCCCTACAATTGGCCTGATAATTACCATTGGCACATGTAAGCTGAAACTTCTGGCCTGCAGAAGAAACAGATCCCAGCTACATAGTGCCTGGGGCTGTGCAAGGCTGGGAGCCTGGGCCAGTCAGTGGTGTGGTTTTGGGTTTAACAAAAACATTCCTTCCAGGCCAGCTGTATCAAACCTGGGCTGCTGCAATTCCTCGTGCTTTATCCCTACCCTCAACAACTGTTTTCGCCTCGCCTTAGTCAAAATATGCATCTCAAAGCAGACTTGTGGTAGATGGGATGAGGACCAACAGGTTGTCTTCTGAAGTGTCATTCACCGTGGAGGAGAGATGTGGCTGGCTGATGCACAATAGCTCTTCTCTTGTGATAGAAGAAAAAGCCTTTGCCAGCTTGCTCTGCAAGGATCAGGGAGAAGTGGCTTTGTGTAGCACTACACCTTCAAAAACTCCCTATTTGAGAATTAAAGGGGCCCCTGGCTGCCTTCTACACTTCTGCCTTCTCAACCCCCCAAATCTTCCTACCGTGGGTAAAGATGACTTGTGCTGCTGCATTTGCTGTCTGCATGCAGGTGAGTGCTTTTGCTTCTCTGTACACTTCCTCTCCTGCCAGCCCGAAGCGACTCTTTTGTCCTCCGGTGGGATAGGAAGTAAATTTCATAATTAGAGGAAGGAGGCGAGACAAAGGGAAAGGCTCCTCGCAGGAACAGAAGGTGATGCATTGAGACAGATGCCTTTTGTGATGCTGTTTGTTAAACACTCTGCCGCTTCCCTTTGTTCAATTCCCCAGCCTGCCTGTGCGCTCCCAACACCTGCACAGCCCAGGAAGGCAGCCTCGTTGCAGAGATAAAGAGGAACAGACTCCGTGGGCTCACCCCTCACCATCCCATGCCAGCGACTGAGCTGATGCAAACTCTCAGCACACCTCTCTCCTTCCTCATTATCTCTTGTGGTCCAGAGCTAGACAGAGACTCCCAAAATTGTTCTAGACAGCTCCCTATTGTACAAGTCCCTCTTTTTTCAGTCTTGCTGCCTTCAGGAGTTATAGCTCCGTGTATTTCCTTCCATGCATGTCTCTTTCCAAGCTCTACTTCCTTTAACTCTGAGGAAGTCCGGTGCCTCTTGCTGTCCCTGCACAGGCGGTGGCACCACGGCAGATGAAGATGCTCGCAGCTGAAGCAGAGGTGCTGGGGAAGGTGCCAGCAGCTGCCTCTGCCCTTTCTGTCCTTCTCCTTCCAGCTTTGGGGAGCACCAAGGAAAATAGCCACTGTGGCTGGCATCGAGGCAGATGGCAGTACTAAAACTAAGAGCATTAATTACTACTATTATTTTTAGCAGGAACATATTGCAAGCAGCATGACTCAGAGCTGTCCAGGCCCCTGCAAGAGGCTGAGCACTCAGAGCTGAGCAGGAGGCAGCTGGCAAGAGCTGGGGAGATGGCAGTGGCTGCTCCTCCAAAACGTTGGGACACCATCACTGATGTAGGCTGCACCCCCAAAGAATTTAAGGAACGGATACACAGAAGATCTGAATTTGAAATGGGAAAGCTCTCATATTTCCACAGTAAGAAACCAAAGCTTGGGTGGGATCACACTACTGCTTTCATTGGCACGTTTCCGTGGGCATCGGCAATGTTCCTTTAGATGTACAGCTTTGGTGCTGTAAGTGGGAGACAAATCAGCCCATGTATTTTAATCTCTAACATTTTATTGGCTTCATAAAGCATGGTATGAGGTGCTGTATGAACAAGAAGCGAGCAACAGCCTTGGCTTAAAGGATTTACAGCCCAAAAGATAAGACAAGAGTTGGAGGGAAGGAGAATACTTTTCATTTTATAGCTTGGGAGCTGAAATAGGCTGGGCATGGTTCAAAGACACTTGTGTGGCTCCTAATGATAGGAAGCATGGAAATCAAATGCAGTTGGTGTGCTCCTAATGTATACATGCAGTTGGAAAGGTCATAAGGAGTCAGCAGCAGAGCTGGTAACTGCAAGTAGACCACTACTGCACTGATTTAAGCACAAGGTTAACCTTGCTGTTAAAGCCCATGATCCAGCAAAATATCTGAGGTGAGATCTAAACATGGGCTTAAAGCACACACTTGTTCAAGTGTCTTTCTAAATAGAGATGGATTTAAACCTATTGTCAAAGATAAGTGCGTTCTTCAAGGGTCTGCTAATTTGAGACACAGACTCGGAGTCAAAAAGAGGAGTTAAAGAAAATACTTGTCAAATATATTATTCCGAGAATTCTGTGTTCACACATTAATTCATTTATTAATGACTCGTGGGGAAAAAAGAAAAAAATCACCAGATAAGTTATTTAACAAAACCCCACAAATTCAGCATGTAACACATTCATCAGAATCTATTCAAGCAGCTTCAATGCTTGGACAAAACCCTGTTTTTTCATCTAATTTCCCAGGCAGGAAGACTGCCAAAAAGTGCAAATGATGCTGCAAGAATGAAGAGAAGCTTTTCAGCGGCCAAATACCTAAATGATGTTTACATGGACACTTAGCATCTCGCTCCCTAAAAGACACATTCCTGTGTGTCGTTTGGACACCGGATTTATTTATTTTTAATGCTTATTTTGGTGTTGGGGGGAGACGGGGCATATTTGTCCACAGGACCGAGCATATCACACTGGATTCATTAAAAAGGGATGGATTGGAGGCAGCAGCTCTTCTGCACTGAGCTATTGAAAGTGAAATGGGATAATTGCCACAGTTACAACTAGACTGATCAAGCTGAGAGAAACAAGTTTCAAATTGTACCAATCAGCCCTAATCCGAAGGAGTTATTAACACAGCTCTACCCTGGTGAGTCCGCATCTGTTAACTTGAGATAATGATTTATATCACCCTTTATGAAAGTTCCAATTTATCCTAATTCAATAAGAGAAAGCCAGCAAGCTTGGAGGGAGCTGCAGACAAGGATTCAGCGCGAGTCCCCTCAGCTGCTCGCCTCCTCTGGAGGAAGCCATGGGAACAAAGGGAGAAAGAAATGCAGAGTTTGAGTAGGTTTTTAAAAAAGTATTCTCAGGGGTTGTACAGATGAAGGCCAGCATGATGACGTGGCCTTCCGAACACTTGAATAAGACCAGCAGTGAGGATGGGGTATGGGAAGGGCAGCTGATGCCTCCACCTGGACAGAAGCAGCACTTCTGAATGCCTAGACAAGGGAAGTCTTGTTGGGTCCTTTAAAATTGGACACAAAAGCATACAGCTTCAAAGGCTGGGGGCTCACCTTACATTAACATTATAGGCATTACATATAATTACATTAAAATATGCATTAACATGCATATTTTTTTGGCACAACATTGCTTAGACCATTGTGGAAGACCTACCTGGGATGTCCCTGGAAGAGCATCAAGGCCAGAAGTTTAGCACGTTAGAAGTTATTCCCTTGTGATTGTACATGGCATTTCTGGGTTTTCAGCATATGGGGACACTGTAGCCCCAGCTATCGTACAGTGCACTTCAACGATCTCTGGCTCTTTCACAAAATTCTTATTATAAACCAATTCAGAGCTGCCACAATGCGACTGTCTGTATTATAGAAGTCAAATGTCACAATTAACTCACGTTCCTGACTGCCTGCACACTACACCTTGACTGATCCCTCGGGAGTTAAAGGGTGTATAGCTGTAGGACACAACATTTTCAGTCTCCATTGGGTCCTGTGCTATGTGAACTGAAGTATCAAGATTTCTACATATTGTTCTTCTCCTGAGGGGAAGCTTTACGTTATTTGCTGTGTTTGCACAGTTCTAGTATCTGCAATGTTTGCTTGGCTTTCTTTTTCTCAAACACATTTGTTCCAGTTGCATTTCTGACCTATTTTACCGTTTTTCTGTGAACACTTACTGAGTGATAGCTTTTGCCTGTTTCAAGAATGTTCCAGGAAAGTGAAGATGAGGAAAGCACTTCAGTGACTAATTTGCAAGGGTTCACAGGCCAAAAAAAAATCCTTCTTTCTTTTTTGGAAAACTTTAATTTTTGATTGCCTTTCTTCTATTCCTAAAACTTTTGGCTGTCCAGTCAGTAAAAACCAAGCAAACAATCCACCTGAAAGCTGAAATGCCCAGTGATGCTCTGTCAGGAGTGGTATATCTGGGTACAGAAAGTTGCTTTCAAACAGGCTGGAAAAATGACTTACGCTTCTGAAGTGTTTAATTAACAGTTTTTTGATGAGACATTGCTGGTGCTTATTTGTAGGCCCATCCCAAAGAGCTTCTGTCACCTCCCTTCCACAAAAAAAGTCTGTTGTGAGTTCATGTGTAAGCTCCAGATCTAGGTTTTCTTACACTGCTTCAGCAGCAATAGCATCTGCCTTGAACCACGCTGGGGTCACTGCCCTGACACCGTGTGCGTTCGTTAGGTGCTGAATGGGGACCACACTGCTTTTCTGGTGTAAGTCTGCAGTACTTACACGTCCTAGCAGCCAGCTGAAATATTGCCAGAAGACTATTTCCCATCACAGTCAAAACCAAGTCTTTCTTTTTTGTTAAGGACTTTAAACAGTATTTAAGTGAGTCTTCAACTGCCATTGATGCTCACCCTATTTGTGTCAGGCTATTTGCGAGCACGATACGCTACCCAATGCTGACACCTCTTAAACTCATGTGTGGAGTCATTTCTGGATTCTATCTGAACCTGAATTTCTGCCAAATTCCACATTGTATAGCCTGTAAAATAGGGTGGCAAAGCTTCAACAAAAGAAAAAAAAATGAATGCAGCAAGGAAAAGGGAAAGGGAAAGGAGTCACTGTCAAATGTTAATGACATGTTTCTTGCAATGTGAATGAGATGAAGATTGGGTTGGGGCAGGCGGGGAAGAGGGAGGCGTGCACAGCTTCGAGCGTAGCTGAATTTTTTGAGGTACAAGTTGAAAGGAAAAGAGTGAAAAAAAAATCTCATGTTCCAGCTGAAAGAATACAGGAAAGTTATTTGTTCCAACACCAGTTTCTACTTAGGACAAAAATAGCATCCTGAAGGGTCTTTAGGCTGCTGGAACAGGGATCTAAATCCCTGGGCTGTGCTGTCCAAACCACAACAGATTGCTCCCAAGCAGAAGGGTTGTGATGCATAGCCAGGACACTCTGCTGGCATTTCTCATCTGCTGTACAAATACCCAGGTCATGCAAAGCAGGGAATTGTGGAGTTGGATTCCCTTCCTTTTGTCACATTGATTCATTTGTTACCTAGGGTCATTAGTTCTTCCATATGAAGATCCTTTACTACTAGGAATTTCCAAAGCCCAGTCAAATGCTTCATAGATGTCCATATAGCAAAACTGCTATTGAGACCTCATGCTGCACAGTCTTACAGAGTTCACAGTGGGTAAAATGTATTCCTCTTTCTCAATACACAATTTGCAGGGCACACTGAGTTTTCTATTGATCACAATGAATTAATCCATGGACAAACTAAAAAACTCCCACAGTATATTAAGTACTCATCTGCTGTGCAAAGGCAGACGATTTCTTATCCGCTACCATGAGTAAGTGTACAGTTTGCTTAATTGCCAAGCAATCCCTTAAAAGCACAGCTTGCATTTGCTCTGCCATAACTACTTGGCTGGTTGATAGGACTCTGAAATCAACAGTGTTATCACCACAAGTCTCATTTAATCACCAAAGACCTATTTCATCTGGAAAAAGTCCAGCAAGGTCCCACTGGGACAGAAATCTGACTCAAGTCCTGCACCAAACCCACTGAACCAAAGACCTGCACCTCTAGAGAGCTCACAGTGACCCCGAAGCTGATAACCACGGCCAGGGCACACCCGATTTACCTGTGCGTGGATGGTCCTTAATGAGAGCTAACTCAGGAAGAGACGAGGGAACCCAGAGTCCTGATGCTGCAATTTACCAAACCTCACATGAAGCCTCGTTGAATAAGAAAGATGAGTCTGTGCTGCTTGTGGAAGCTGCTGTTCCCGAGCAAACGGCAGGCAGGCTCTGTGGGGCTGCTGGAGGTGGCCACGCTGGTGGCACGGAGCCTGTCCCCCTGCGCAGGTGGGGCTGAACGTGCTTCCTCCCAGCTCGGTGTGTGCCAGATGTCACAAGTGTTAGACATTCAATCTGTAACAATAAGGGAGATGTAAAAACAGTAACTATTAAATATTTATCAAGATTATCTGTTTGACCTTTATTTTTACAACTATTTGCACGCTAGCAAGGAGCTGCAGAGGCTGGCTGCGAAGGGGAAGCTGGGGAAGCAGCTCTGCCTGGCAGCACATCTTAGCGCTCACATCCCATCTTTCTATCCTCCTCCTCCTCTCACCTTCCCCTCCTTCCTCTGGAGGTGTTAGGAATAAGCCCACGAGCCGGATAAAAGCCTGAAATGGCTACTGTGGCTGGCACAAAGCAGATGGCAGCAGGAAGCCTAAGGGAGATTTCATTATTACTACTGGATTTAGCCAAAGCACGTCTCAAGTTTTCCAACAAGGAGCCACTTTCCAAACTCTCTGCATCTTAAGGAGGCAGCACAAGAGCTGAGCAGCACCGAGGAAAAATTCACCCCCTCCCAGATGCACATTTTCCTTTTATTTTTTCTTCCTCAGGAGGCACTGGAGTGAGCTTTTCCTATGTAGGTGGCATCCTTCCTGCATTCTTACCCCCCAAACCCTTCCCAAGACAGGAGTGAACTTCTCCCTCCAGGGTTCAAGGTAAAAATAAGAGAGCGCAAGAAGGAGGGGGGAAAAAAAAAGATTTCAATTGACCCTCAGTTTCTGTTTGACCGTCACAGCTAATTGAATTGCCTTCAGTCAGTGCCAGACTTTGATGGCTGCCTTAAGAATAGGGCTGGCAGAGTAACAGAGGATGACAGCTGCTTTCTGCAGCTGGTTCCAAACCAAGGAGCAGGTCAACGAGCATGGATGAACTGGGGCTTGCGAGCAAGCAGGGACATGCGCACTCCTCTCCACAACACGGGCTGAGCAATGGGATAAATTGTCATCTCTCTCTCTCTTTTTCCAGTTCAGCATAAAATATCTGGACAAATGTCACTGCTTTATAGTGGGTGATGAGTTTTTGTGTACCCTTTTTTCTTTCTTCCCTTCCTATTATTTCCCTGAGCCCATTTTTCTGCCCAGTGGTTGGGATGGAATCAGTAATCGAAAAGCAGCACTGCTGAAATCAATTGAAAAAGTCATTAAGCAGCTGTGGTGTAAAAAAGCCTTCCCTGCACTGAACTCTGGAGCTGGCCCCATTCATTCACTTCTCCTCCCCAGCTTCCTCTGCTGGTGCAGGCTGCCCAGTTGGGATGCTGTATCCTGAAGATCCATTGGCTGCAGCCAGGCATGGAGGAACCAGTCACCTGTTAAATTTAGATTTCTTGAATCTGCCAGCAGCCTGACACATTGATAAACAGCCGCGATTTTTAGCAAAGGTTGGGAACGCTCACTCACTCGCTGTTAATTGCCTTGTGGTACTGAACCATAAAACCTGCAGTGACTCAAGCCCGAGCAAGCTCCCAGCAATGCAGGCAGAGGGGACCAACCACACCGAGGTCCCTCAAGGTCCCTCCATCACTCTCTGGACCACGGGCCAGTTGATCGCTCTCAGAATAAAACGTCCCGGATTTACGGCTGGCCCAGCCGCTGTGTCAATAAGAACCAGAAGCTACGGCCGCCAGGCTGTCACCGGCAGAGATGGACCTCCCGGCAAGCAGCCGCCCCATGCTGTGATTCATTGTGGCAGGGGGCAAAGGTGCCTCACGCACAGGGTGCACTTGCAGTTCTGCGTGATTAAAAAGGAGAGCACGGAGATACGCTCAGCGAGCTGAGCAGGGTTGGATGCTTCAAGAACTCCTTGCTCAGGCATCTTAAAAGTGACAGTGTTTGTACCAGCTCAGGGGTGTAACAAATTAAGTAAAGTAGCACTGGTGGCTGGATTTCTTAGAAGAAAATGTTTAGCCCTGGAAAGAGCTGATCTGAACTCTGGCCCTGAATACTGAGAAATCAGACTGGTATTTTGGGAAATCTGGCCATAGATATTTTAATAGGTTATGTGAAGACTATAAAGCAGAATAAAGTGGCCTGTAATATGATGATCAAATACTTTTTAGGAAACGAAAGCATAGAATATGGCTGACAGTTGATATCCAAAAGTGGAAGGTGAGTTAACGGCCAGTGAAATTTATCATTGTTTTTTTGTCCAATAAGTATTTGTTCCTAGCTTACATAAGAAAAAGCAAAACCAAGACCAATATTTACTCTTAAAGGAGACAGCTTCCTTTTTTTTTAGATAAAAAACATTTATTTATTTATTTATGGTATATACCACAAATTATTTCTGATGGAGCTAGTCTAATCCTCAAATGGAAGAAATTAGCATGACAATCAAGTGACTTCTCTAAAAATAGAGCAATTATCAGGAGAAAAATAAGGTCAAAATGCATTTACCACTAATTCAAAATCGTAGTGAGCCACTGAACAAGTGATTTGCTATAACATGGAAATGTCCTGGGGGTATGAGTTGAGAAGTAGAGCTATACATGTCACTGCTTGCAATTTTATAAAGTGGAAGGAGCTGGAAATGTTGTCTTTTGTGGCTGCAGGAAGAAGGCCAGTGATTTTTCTGGCATGCAGATGATACATCTTTTTAAGCTTTACAACTCAAAAGGTACCCTGCTCATCAGGTGATAATTAATTAATGAGAGGATAGAGACTGGACAACAGCAGAAGATAAGAATATAAAGTGAAGAGTCTTACTTTCATATTGCTGCCTAAGCCCTTGTTACTTTTATTGTCACAGGAAGTATAATGTGCTGGATGGACTTCGGTCTCATCTGATGACAACACTAATACCCCTCACTAACACGTCCACCAGTGTAAAAGTACAAGTGACAAGAGCCATGTTTCACTTATTCCCCATAACACTATCAGTTTTCATCATTCAGGAACCAACTATATGGTTATTCATTCCATTGGGACTTCCTGCTAATTGGGATAGGTCTGTGTTTAGAGACCATTTCTTTCCTGACAGGCATTAAAAAAGTTTAAGCTGAACCCATGTTTATGCCCATGCATACAGACATTAACATTTAAGCTGACAGGCAAGAAAAATCTAGGGTCAGACAGAAAACGTGCCACTTCGCCAGGGAGTGAGAAGTGGTCTTGTGCAAGAGACGCTGACTTTCTGGAGATGCCCTGAAAGCTTCTATGAAGTTTCAGCAGTGGGTACCTGGGAAAGACTCAAGGTTATGACGGGTGTGTGCGTTGGGCCAGGCAGAACCTTTTCCTGAAGAAACAGATTAATTGTCCTTGTTACACCTCATCTTGACACTGGGTTACTTACGGTACAAGACATCCAATCCAGTGCCTCATGCAGCGTTGCAGACACACACCTTTGTCCATCCCCTGTGCCTGCGTGGCTTCTGTGAGCCTCCAGGACCAGAGTGTGCACAGGTCCCCACGGCTAGCGTTGGTGTCTGGCTGGGCTCTGCCTTCACAGCCAGGACAGGCAGCCTGCGGTTCCACCACGGTGCTCACGCAGGGGGTGGCACTTCATCTCCCCTCTGTCCTCCCTGTCACCGTGCCAGGTCAGCGACTGTGCAGAGCCCCTGTAATTAAACCGGATAAATAAAGTCACATTGCTCATAATTACCATGGACAATTTTGTGTAATTAGATGTTAAGTGTGGTATCCACTCTCCTTTATGGCCCTAGATAAATACCTGCACCTTGACTTAGAAGTCTGATAGGAAATATAACTGCTTTGTTGCTCTCTGTGTAATTAACTACCATTAAAGCCACTAATTAGATCGTAAGTTTTAAATAAGATGCCCTAATTATCTTTGGTACACAGTGAATTGATTTGCTGGGGCAAAGCCTTCCAAAACGGAAAAATACCTTTTGGCAGTTGTGAGGGTTATTTCTGTTGGATTGCTGCTCTGTGTGGCAGTCTGCAGGAGCACGTTACAGATGCACCACGCGCTTGCCAGAGGAGATGTCACTTTGGTGCCTACCACGCCAAAAGATGCAGAAGAGGAGCAGATGTCCCCAGAACAGGGTCTCTACAAATAGCTCTGGGTGCGTGCACACTTCAGGAAGTTGTTATTTCCTGAAAGAAACCTGAGTTTGTTGTGATGAAGGACATGTTCTAAGCATCCAACCATTGTCTTTGTTTCCGTTTTACAGAAATTAGGGAAAGGTTTCAAGCAGTGGCCTCAAGGACGTAGAAGTTATGGTACCACGTCTACTGTCGTTTTCCAAACACAACGAGGCTGGGAAAGGAGCAAGCTGAATACTGCACAGGCAATCTGCAGCTACACCTTGATATTAGCAAAGCGATTTGCTTCTCCTTCATTCTCATTTGTTTCAGGCAGCTTTCTGTGACTTTCCCAGCCAGCAAGCACTTTAATCTCCTAGGCTGTGGAAGCAGAGAATCCGGTGTGCACAAAGAGAATATAATCTAGCAAACACCCACATCTGAATCCTGATTATAAAAAAGTGGTGGCCAATTGCAGAACAAATATGCCATATGGTTTGGCATTCAAAGCTATCTGACTTTGCATTTCATGAGCTTCTGATGTTTGAGCAAAGGTGAGGCAAAGCCAAGGCAATTCTCAGGGCAAAGACCTGCACAGAGATTTCATGGTGTAAATATAAGATATGGAATCAAAGAATATTCTCAGAGCTTTTCATCCATTTTAATTGGGGGAAAAATGTATGCTAGGCTGGCACTTCAGTGTTAGCTCAAGGTTATAGGTTCAGGCCTATTCTGGATTTTGATGAATTCCAACTGCAAAAAAAAAAAAAACCCTCAGAGAAAGCTGAAGAATAAGGGTAAAAAGGCACGGAAGGGCAGAACCAAGCAGGAGGGATCAGCAGAGACCCAGACAGAAAAAAAAACACGTATTTCCTGTAGTCCATTTTCTCTTTCCCCTAGGATGAGGTGAAGCTGGAAGCTCCTCGGGGTTGGCCTGAGTCTGGGTGGAACGGAGCTGCGCTGCGAACAGCCTTGTGGCAGTGGAGTCTTCACTAGAAACTAAGGGATAGAGACAACTGCAAATTGTTTCATTATTTTGTGGTTGTAATCCTAACTCTCTGCTTGGACACAGGTAATAAGAGAAGAAATACACTTTGATACAAGCAGTTTCCCTATGGCAGAAAAGCAGTGTGCTGTTAAGCCCTTGTCCTACACGCTCAGCAAGGCAGCCGAGGGGCTGGGTTTTTCTGAAATCCCTGAAGTGAGCCCAGCCTTTCCCGATCTCTGTCCTCTGACCCCTTCCCAAATGTTCTTACTCTCCCTCGGTGAGTCTCGAATGAGAAATGATCCTTTGTTCTCCAAAAACCCTGGAAGCCACTTTCCCTTCTCACCACATTTCAGAAGAACTAAACTCCCTTAATTACAGGGCCTGTGCAACACGAGGTTTTGTTCCTGTTAAAACTCGAAGTTTCTTTGGCTAAGGGAAATACCAGTTTATTTTCCCCTCATCTGACATACCATCTGATGCCCTCGCAGGTCTGATGCACTGTTGATATATTTGAAACTTAAGGCTTAGAAAGATGACTGAGGCAGGTGGAAGTATTTTAACAGAAATCAGTCCTTCTCACCTAGCTTTCACAGCTTTGTGCATGCTGGAGGTGGACTTCCTTGGATCTAAAAAGTTTATATTGAATTAAAAGAGATTTTTGTTTGTTTGTTTGTTTTTATTTTGTTTTCTTCTCTTTCTGAGGGGTCAGGGTATTAATTGCCAAGCACAGCACCCAGGTTGTAATTCAGTGTTTTACTCCTCCAAATACCTCAGGCTTCTGGGAACATTTTGAAAGGCCAAAGGGAATTTTCAGCAGTCCCCTGCCTCTGCTGCTGCATCCAAATACACAACAAAAGAGAAACAATCCCTAGATAAAGATACTTAGCCATTGTCCCAAAGACAAGGCACGCAGCACATGGTGCTGTTTTTGGGGTGGTGGGCAAGCCAATAGTTTTCCTTGCTGCCACTGACATGGAAATAATTCTGCTGAGTACAGATGTCTAGGACAGTGCTGATCTTCTACCCTTAGGGCAGCTCCAATAAAAGCCAAAATAAAAAACAGTCTAGCCCATTCCACTGCAGAACAGTCCTCCTCACCATTCCTTGTTTTACTTTATATTCTAGTATTTGAAATATAAAATAATCCTCATTCTCTGGCCACTCTTTCCTCTCAGCTGCCCTGCTTCTTTTTTTCCTTCCCCTCCTGCTCTCCTCCTTCTCCTTCAGCTGCAACCCAAGCGGGACTTTGGCAGGCAACCTGCTGTGCGTGATGCACGGCTCCAGGTGCTTCTGGACCTGCTGCGCTTCGGGTGAGTGAGAGGAGCTAAGGAGGTATGGAGACATCACCACGACTGCTGCAGCAAGGCTGCAGCTCCAGCCACAAGCACTGCGGAGCTAAGTGCGATCACAGACTAGATAGACTTGTCTGCTCTGTAATAGCACTGACATGCCTGTATGCACTAATGTCTTTCTGATCTCCGCCGAATTTAAGGGAAGGCTGCCTTCCTCTTGCTTCCCGTCCCCAGTAACAAAGCAGTGGCCTTGGCTCACTTTGAGGAGAGCAAGCATCCGTGCCTCTCCTCGTACCTGTTGGCTGAGCACAGAACAAAGTACAAGCAAGAGAAACACAGAGTAGAAAGTTGTGTGTGCAGGCTGCAAGACTGCTCTCCTTTGTGGTAGGATCTGAAGTTATTTGTTACACCTTTAATTCCTAGATGAATCGAGAGAAAAAATAGTCCTATGTTCTTATCCTCTGGTGCCACGGTATTGTGCAGCCCCAGCAGCTTAATCTCTTTCATACGGAACCAAAATAATGTGAGTGATAATGTTGTGTTCATGAATAACCAACAGGTAGCTGTACCAAGCACACAAGACAATGGGAACAATTATGGCCCCTTCTTCATGACTCACTGCAGGAACCTACTGCCGCTAAAGAAAAACCTTTTGACACCCTCTCCCAGTCTGTTCCCACACATGTTCCCCTTAGAATTTCAATATAAGATTAAATTTGAAATGTGTAATTAATTGGCTAAAAAAATCCCTTCGTCTACAATAAACACCTGCAAGCCCTCGCTGGGTGCACCTTTTCTGCAAAGGCTCCAATGGTTCCTCTGCCTTTGACTTTGGGACAGGTTTTTAAGGCCCAATTAAGGAGATATTTTTCCAATATCCCTACGTGTTAATAAAAGGCACCACATTATCAGTGCGCTGTTTGGATGGGATATTCAGTGAGACTGAATCCTACAGGGAGAGAAATCAGGAAGCAGCCTCAGAAATCCATTTGAACTTTTGGGAAACTATTTAATAAAGCATATTCTTAAAATAGCCAGGGCACAGCTTCACTGGAAACAACTTGCAACACAAAGTTAAGCCTCCATCTCTTAAATAAAGCTAAATCTTTCACTATTTGAAATGTACCACTTTGCAAGATTTCCATACAAAACCAGTCGCTTAATTTTAATTGCAAATAAGATGAAAATTAGAACAAAAGAGTTGGTTCCTTGGGAAACTACATAGAGAAAAACTCTGAGTTTGATGCAGACTTATCCCTGGCCCCAGGAGTCACAGCGCTGTACATCCACAGCCACCTGCAGCTGCGGGGCCAGGCGTCAGTCACTAGCTCCCACCTTCCCTTCCTACCCTGTCCTAGCCACATCCGTGCTGGCTGCACCTTCTGGAGGCTAAACTAATCCCTTCCAAGTTTAGTTAAAAGACTCCCATCGAGCTCAGATAGGTATCAGACCAAGCTTCATTGACTCCTGCTCTGAGAGGCAATCACTCAGCAGGAAAGAAGGGAGGTGATCCTTGCACGTGCAGTTTATAACTCTCTAAGGGACAGCGACAGCAATTACACATGGTCCAGCCTGGTGCAAGCCTGGGCAGTGAACCCAGCACCAATTGCTCTTGTCTGAATATCCTTGAGCAATTTCTCCTGTGCTATTAAACATACAGCTTCCCTACTGCCCAAGGTAGATAAGGATGTAGATTTTGCCTCCAGCATGCCCTGTTGTTAGACGGTCTGTCAGCTCCAGAGCACTCCCGCTCACTGGAGCGGCCCATGTAATTATAAAGGAAGGGTAATTGAAATAAGGAGAAAGCAACACTTGAAAAGGAAGCAAATGATTCAGAACATGCAGAGCCATCCACCCACATCAGCAGGGTCAGGAGGTCTATCAAGCTTGGAAGCAGAAATGCTTTTGTCTGGAAGGGAAGAAAAAGAAACCCTAATAGGATATATTTATAATCTTAACTACTGGAACTTCTTGTTTTCTCTTTTCTTAAAGCAATCCCTCTCACACTGCAAGGAAAGAAGCAACAAATACATTCAAAAGAGGGACAACCTTTGCTAGCAGTTGACCATTGTTGGCCAAAATATGAGATGAAGACAGAGGGTCTCAAGAGGTCTGCCTCTGTCCAGCACTTCTGCTTTTTAAACAAAAACTGAATCCCACTCTTGGTCGCTCCCCAAAAGCCTGGCCAAGAAGATTCCTTCTGTCTCAGCCTTAACAAGCAAGAACTTACGATCAAACCTATTCCTTCGGGATTTGCAAGCCAGGTGTTTCAACTCCAATGCCTTGATTTCTGGCCCAGGTCTGCAGACTAAGCAAGAGCCTCAGAAGCTGTAAATTGACATTGCTCCATTGACTTCAGCAGCATTAAAACCATTTGCACTAGCAGATGATCTGGTCCGCTGTTTTATATACCCATTTTTTCCCCTCAATTGCTTTTTTAGTCTCACCCATGCCAAAAATATTGAAGTTTCCTAGTCTCTCTCTGAAAGATTTGAACACACCAACCCTCGGCACTACAAGCAGGGACACGAAGTGGAGAGATGCAGGTTACGGAAAGGATTCATGGCAAGTAGTTTCATTGAGAAAGTGGCTGAATATTGTATTTGTGTTTTCTGAACCTTTTAGTGTCAGCCTGTTATTAGTGGGAAGGAATAAGAAGCTGTAGGCTTACCAGAACCAGCTCTGAGCCTCCTTCCCTCCACGTTCATGGGTAGGAGCGGTGCTGGGCTTCCACCCATCCCCGCAGAGTGCAGGAGACCAAGTCCAAAGGCAAAAACCTCCACAACAGCAAACTCCTCGAAGACCAAGCCATGACTTGTGGAGGAAAAAATAAACTTCTGTGTAGCTTTTAATGGCTCAATTCAGACACTTTGCTCCTGTCAGAGGCTTCTCGGGCGTCCCTGAGCATGCCTGCCTGTCCCTGCTTCGGGGAGCCTTCCTCTAGGGCAGCTTCCCAAACCCACAGGTAAATATTTTTCTCAGCTCATGCTGCCAGTAAGCACTAGCTTACAGACACGTTAGTAAACATTTTCCGTGCTTTGTGAAGCACTTTGTGCATTCCAGAAGTCCCCCAGCAGCCCAATCGCACCTTTTACATAGTCAGATGCTTGCCGCTTTTAAGATCTGAAGCAACGCTTTATTTTCTAACTCACTTCAGCAGTTTTAAACACAACTTGTCACAGCCCGAATTATTTTCTAAATTTTTTTTTTAGCAGCTTGACAACCTCTGGGGAATTTTACCCTCAAGTTATGATTATTTATCCTTAGGAGAGAGAGAGAAACCCAAGGAAAATGTTTAAACCCACTATTTTCTGAAGGCCCCGGCCTGGCCCCGCCCGACCCCGGCCCCTCGGCCCCTCACAGCGGCCGGGCCGGGCTCAGGCCCTGAGGCCCCGCAGGTAGGGAGCAGGCTGGGTTCGGGCTTCGTCGGTCTGTTTTTGTTACTTTGTGTGTGAAATTTAAGTCTTTAGGGTGCTTGTCTCTCTGAAGGGTCAATTTTAAGGTTTTCTTGAAGTTCTTCATCGGGGGTTGGACCCGATGGTCTCTTGAGGTCCCTTCCAACCCGTACAATTCTGTGCTTCTTGCTGTGCCTCGTGTGTGCCTTTCTAAAGGCAGTTAAGCTGGGTGTTTTTAAGCTCGGTTCGTTTCCACTACAAGCTTTTTTTTAAAAAAAACTCAGGTTTTAGTCTGGAGTTGAGAGGAATTTCATACAGCTCTTGCTTCTCAAGCCTGTAAAAATCTGGGGTTCCCTAGAAGCAGACACTGAGGAGCAGGTTATTTGGAAAAAAAAAACAGTTTGTGGTGGAAAAAATCATTAATAGCTTAGATCTGGGAGGGCTGATTAAGAAGGTCACCCTGACAAAAGCAGCACTCCTTTATGACCACGAGCCAGCAGCCGGGCTGAGGCAGCGCAGGTGCTGGGTGCCTGGGCAGTCCTGGCCTTGGTTAGCCCAGGAGGCAGTGCCTGGGGTGTGTTTGTCCCAAAAACACACCCCTGGCTTTGCTGAGGAGTGATTTTCCTTGTCTCTTCCCAAAACAGCCTGTAAGGGGGGTCTGCAACCCCTGGGTGAAGGGGTTGGTGCCTGGGTACACTGTGTGGTCACTAAAGCTTTGCTCTGACCAGTCTTAAATTGTACCCGTGTTGTTACAGCTGGGAGTCCTGGTACTCCCTGACACATTCACATATCTATATACATGCCTTGCTCTTAATGGAGCTCTAATGAACATATGGAGATGAGCAGGGATTTGGGAAACATCTGCAACAGTTCAGCTAGGTCAGGGCCTTCCCACCCCAGTACAAAGCCCAGGTCTAGCAGAGGCTGCTGCCCTTCCTAGTGCCTGGGATATTTTTACCATCAGTTGTGCTTCCTTTGGATTATATTGACTTGTGGACCCCAAATGCTTCCTTGGGGTGGTGATAGCTTCCTAAAGAGTAGGGCCGCCTCCCTTGGAGGCATCTGGCAGTCTGCTTGCAGCAGAAGTGCGGTTGGGTGCGTGGCTCCGGTGATGTGCCTCAGTGCTGTGGCTTTTTAATTATTTCCTGGGGCTCTCCAAGAAAGGTCAAGATTGTTTTGAGATGGATGGCATGCAAAGTCCCTGCCCCAAAGAGCTGATGTTTGAGAAAACTCTCTCAAAACTGTAATGAAGAGAGGAGGCGGCTGAGGCACAATCTAGCCAAATTATATTGATAATATGTAGTAATTATATAGCACTTCACATGATCAGAGCACTTTACAAACATTAACTAATTTACAGCATTTACTGAAAACAGATGTGCTTTTTTTTTTTTTTTTTTCTGAGGAAAAGAAGAAACACTGAGCTGCTTGGCAGCAGAGAGCAGTGGTCAGGTTGTAGTCCCTAATTTGTGAGGAAGCTGGGAAGTGGTGCAGGGTTGCAGGGACCTTCCAGAGGTCTTGCAGTAGTCAAGCCATGTTAAAACACAAAAATGCCTCAGTAATTTCTAAATTTGATAGGTAATCTTATTCTTCCAGGTGATTTTTTAATGTCCAACAAGAGCGTGGACTGCATGTGAAGGCCTGGAACCTGCAACCTGCTGTCTTGTTGACATCACTGACCTCTGGTACCACTTGGAGCAAGACAACTGATGGTAGCAGTGACCTGTCTCCTGTGCAGTGACCAAAAAGGTATGCTTGCCTTGGTAGACCCAAGGCTATGTTCAGACTTTTCAATCTTGCTTTGCATTCCTTCTTTCTGTTTAATGGCCTCTGAATACCTGTCTAGCCTTACATGCTTGTAACACCACCAGTTCATCTCACATGGTGCCTTCTATTGAGCACCACGCAGCTATAAATTGTTGCATTATGCTACATGTTCTTTAGAGGCACACTTATTGTACTTATATAACTTATGTAACTTATGTAACTTTGACCCTTCTGCAGCTGTGTCTTGTTTGGTCACCAAAGCAAGTGGTTTCCACAGTGAATTGTGTATGGCTGCTTAGAAAGTACTAGAAAAGTGCCTGCAGGGCAGGGGTGTACAAATGTCTGACGTTCCTGTAATAATTTCCTTTTCCCCTTCCCATGACCAGCCACTGGTTTCCCTTTCCTCTTAGTTGTTTTGTGGCAGGGTAATTAAAAAAAGATGTTTACTTGTCTGGGTATTTTGCTATCAACAGCATATATATTAACCTTACAAATTAGCCTTTCATGTGGTACTGTATCAAAAGGCTCTTGAAGTCCAACTAAATTATGCTTTACTTCTCGACCCTGTCCCTTGTCATTGTCACCACCTCAAAGAAATTAATCAAGTTTGTTAGGCATGACCTTCTTTTAGTAAATGCAGGATGACTCTTAAACAATCTGTACTTGCCAGCTGTACTCCAGTATTGTCCCTGGGCAGTGGCTGCTGACTTCTGCACAAGCAGAGAGAATGTGAAACTGCTCAAGAAGTGGGGGTGGAGGGAGGGGTGCATCTTCTGGGAGTGAAAAGCAGGATCTGACTGCTGAGGGGTGCATTGGGGCGCGAGGGGAATCCTTGCAATACCACAGGTAGGAACAGAAGAGTGTAAGAGTCACAAAAGCCTGTGGATGCTGCAGCAACATTGCAGCCTGGCACTGAATGGAAAGAGCAGAGCAGGGATGGAAGCAGCAGGGCGGGTTTGATGCTCCAGGGCTGGGCTGTGCCACAGAGCACTGGAGGGAGGTGGCAGAGCCCAAGGCTTTCTGCAATGCTGCAGTGCAAAACCAGAACCCGTGAGCAGGGATCTGAGAGACCAGGGAAGGCAGCGAGCTGCTGCAGTGCAGGGCTGGGTGGCAGAGCAGTGCAGGCTGCAGTGCTGCAGCGTGGGAGAGAGTGGGGAAAATGAGCTGGAAAAAAAACGTGTTTCTGGTACTGCTGCAGTGCAGAGGAGTTGTGCAGAGACGGGGGAGGGAATGCAGGGAGCTTCGTGTAATGATGCAGTGCAGAGCAAGGAAGAGGGAAAGCTGGGCTGCAGATCCTAGAGCTCAGGTAGGATTTGGGGAAGGAGCAAGGACTGTCTGGATGCTATCGTGCCGTAGCACAGCAGCTCTGGACGTTGACTCACCTCTGCCATTCAGAGCAGGAGGGAGGCAATATTTATTTAGGGCAGGTTCAAAAAATCTTAATGTTATAAACTTATTTTTTTTTGGAATCCTTTAATGACTGCTTTCTTCAGGGTTTTTTCCTCACTGAGATTATGAAGCTCGATTTGAGGTGGTTCTCATGTCATCATATGGCTCCAGGAGCTGGGGCTTAAGGGAAAGAAAAGATGGGATCTGCAGATTCGAGCTTAGGGGGCAGAGTCGCTGCCATCTTTCATGCTTTTCACTTGTATTGCAGGTTTTGCTCAAGGAGCCTTTTTTTGCTTACATTAGCTTTCACCCACTCTTGCATGAGTTTCTTCTGTGTGGTGACATAATGGATTTACTGTGCAAAGAAATGTCTGCAGCGTTGTTAGAGAAACACATGAGGCCCTTCTTGCCAAGGAGATTCTTTCTCCAATTAAATGCATATTTCTGTTGTGCTTGTTATGTGTACGTTGGTGCTCATCGTGCTTGTGAGGAATTGCAGCAGATCCTGCAGTAAGCCTCGTTGAAGTCAGGAGAGAGTAATTATTCTTTTTCATTTGGTTTCTGTTTCTCTTCAAGTCTCCACAGTTTTTTCTGCTTTAAAGACTAATGGGTTAGAAATTTCGGGTTTGGAGAGGAGGGCTGTACTTGAGGGACGTGAACAGATGAAGCACAAAATACTTGCTTCTTCCTATAGCACTTGTCACAAATCAAGAAATTCACTGTAAAAATGCTGAGCTTTGGAAGTTACTTTTCATTTTAAATTTAGAAGAGAAATGAGAACTGTGTCTTCAAAATACTGTGTGAGAGATGAGCGTGAGGATATCTGGATGTGCAGGGGACAGCAGCTCCGCTGAGGATGCAGAAAGATGAGAACTGCTGATGGAGCTGGGACTCTGGGCACCATTTTTAGACTAACATATGAATATATAGCACTGAAAGAGCATCCCAATAGCTGGCGGCCTGTCCTAGAAATCCTAGCCTGCACTTGAATCTTTCAGTGGAAGTGCCAAGCCTTCCTCATATATTTCTGGAAGTGCAAAGTTTTTTTTTCCTTAATTCTGTTGTTTAAGTTCTAGATTACAGTGTGCTAACGGCTGAGCTGCTTTCATTAGCACGGATGTAACTTGAGTAACATCCTCAGAAGCAAGCCTGCGAAGCTGCCTGAGAGCAGGGCTGGGTAGCCAGCTGGGAAAAGTGCTGCTGTTTGCTGTCATCTCCTTGGTATCACCCCTGGCACTGTTATTAGGTCCCGGTACGATGTCCTAGATTGTAGGAGGGGGGCTGCTCCTTCACAGCTACCAGGCTGTGCTTCAAATAATTACATAGGACATTTTTACAACAGGTTGTAGCTTGAAATCACTGTCATCTCGCTCATCCCCTCCCAGAAGGGAGGCAAAATGCAAGAGGAAACGCTTAGCTGATTATCCGGTTGGGTCTGGAAGAAAGCAGGAAGATTGGTCTTTGGGTTGGTTGTTCACTGGTTTAAACATTACCCAGCTCTTTGAGCTCCTCAGCTGCCTGCCTCCCTCTTTCTTTCTTCACCAGGATTAACAGATAAGAAGATGGAGTGTTCAGTGAGAAGTACGAGGTTTTGTTAGTGTATCTGTTCATCTATCAAAGTCCAGACTGCAGCCTTTTGTAAATTGACTCTGCTACTTTTCTTCTTTCATAAATTACTCTAAAAAAATAGAGACAAAAGGCTGCCAACTGTGTTAGTTCCTGGAAAAATCCTTCTTCTGTTTAATATACAACTCTTGAGAGACATTTAAAAGTGAGATGCAGCCATGTGTGAATGTCTGCATGTGTACCAAAGTGCCACATCACACTGCAGCATTTCAACACCCCAAGCGATGACTTCGCTGCGGAATGCTTCGTTCCAGTTCCATTTTCCCAGAGGGAGCCTGTTTCAGGCTTTGGGCTCGAGCTGTGGTCAGCCCTTCAGGGACAGGGCTCTTCCCACACCCATGCTGGTTGTATCATCTGGGCTGGCTTGGTACCCAGAGCCCGCTGCCGTGTCCGCAGCCCTTTCATTATTTCCATAGTGTACGAATTTTGCGGCAAAGACCAATATCCTCTTCCATTTCAGAGTTACCTATTACCATTTCCTATGTCCTAGGAGTGCTACAGAAGAGGATCAAGCACCCATTCCGTGTTCCTAATGCCATTCCCGCTGCTGCAAAGTCCTGTTGCATGGACAACTGCATGAAACCAGGTTGTGGCCACTGCACTGGAGCTGGGGGTTTGTTGGCCTGCTTAAGGTCGTTTAAAGTGTGGTGACGGGGAGTTCAGCCAGTGCTTTGTACGGCAAACCCAGGAGCTGTGTTGGTCAGAGCACGGCAAATCTGGAGGTTCACTGGTGAAAGTCACACAGCCTGCATGTGCCTGTGAACCATTTTAACCTCTCAAATGTGACAGCCTTGCGATATCATTTCATGGGAGCACTTTCCTGATATTTCCTCTCCACTTCTTCCCCCAGAGTAAGTCACCACTGCTGTCAAGCCATCCACAGGGAGATCAGAGTACTGAGCAGCACTTTTCTGGAAGAGGTGGTGACTCACACCTTGAAAACTGACATTTTTGTTGGAATTTGAGGCTTTAACTTCAAGCCACTATTTCTGTTTTGCCTTTCTCTGCCAAATCTGTACTTTCATACCTAGTATTTTTCTATTGTGCTACTGCGTCACCTCTTAATCTTTCAGTTTAACATATTAAGTGTCTTTAATTGCTCTGAAAATAGTCCTTTAGCTGAGTGCTGCGATCCCTCTGACTTCTTCAGTTGCTACTGGGCTTTTTAACAGGATGCCGGCGTCTGTCTGTGGCAAAGCACCAGGCATCTGTGATACAAGGCTGAAAACCTCTGAGGGCAAGAGTGAACAGACACAAAAGGCCAAGCAAAACATTTTAAATTCTTCATTTCGAAGGACGCATGGAGTATAGGAGACAACTAGAGGGAGGCAGAAATAAGCATTCTTGGTGCAAATACTTAATACTTCTGTAGTACCTGGTAGGGCAGGTCCTAGGACACCAGTTTGAGCAAGTCTTACTGTGCTGTGTGTGCGAGCAGTGCCGTCAGTTGACACTAATAGAGATTAATTTAGAGCATTTTGAAAACGAGAGTTGGTAGCAGAGCCTGAGCCATACCTGTGCCGTCTGGAACAGCAACTTCCAGGCTCCTGGGCACCTGCTTCACCCCAGGATTTCAGCCCTGGTTCTTGAGCTGTGGGGGAACCTTGCCGTGCTTCCTTGTCTTGGCTCATCCACGGGGTGCAGCCCTGCTCACATCCCCTCCTGAACCTCTGGAAAGGAGGCAGTACTTGGGCTCAGGTCCCTGACTTTGTTCTGACTTGGAACAGCAGAGAAAGGGGGGAAAAGCAGAAACAGGCAAAAGGGTAATATCAAGGTGGCCAAAGGAGTGGAAAGTAGGTGGTAAAAGGCAGCAGATAGGAAGAGAAAATTCAAAGCAGCATCTTTTGCCTGTAGGGTGATAGCTTGAGAGAGCTGAGCGTTTGTTCCCTCGACTTTACTTTTCTTAGTAATCACTGTTTGGGAGCAAATAAAAAATATCCAATTGGCAGTAGATGGACAAGACGCAAGATTGGTGTTAGCACTGACTGAAGAGCTGGCGACTGCCTGACACCGAACTCGTGCAGCTCTAGTTGTGAACAGCTCATAAACAGGCTGAGATTTTCCTCCTCACCAAGTAGTTTTCTCCTTCAGGGCCGGTCCCTGCACTTGGAGCCAGCTCGCTGCGAGCCTCCCCCGCCGTCACTTTGCGAGCTCGGTGCCCTCAATCACACCGTGCCACTTTGCCCCGCCGCCGCTGAGGAATGACGTCTGCCCGGGCTGGATTTTGTCACAAATCTTGATTGTATTTTATGCTCCAGTGCATTCTGTTTACAAGGGCAAAACCCTCTTCTCTTGGCACTTCACACCAGGCAGCCTTCCCCTACACAAATGGGTTTTCCAACAGGAATAAGCAGGGATGCAAAGTCAAAGCTGTTTTTCTGTGCGAGGGTCCCTGGAATGCAAGTAAATGTTTTTCTCCTTATTCAACGGGACCAGGGCGACAGACTGGGGGAACTGAAGTTTGTCATGGGTTTGCAGCACCTTTCCTTTCACTTAGCACATTGGAAATTGTGGAGGTGAGCATCGGAGTGGGGAATTCATCTGTGTTAGCAGTGAGGGAGATTCATGCCTTTTTCTGACTTGTCATGAAGTTTGCAAAGTTGCTTATGTCGGCTTTGGTTTCATTGTCAGATGACTTAGTTCCAGTTGAGCTCTTCCATTTAAGCTGTTAAACAAATGAAAAGCAAAATTGTCACTTTTAAATAGAGTCCGCACATAATCACATTTTGAAATGGTCCTCTGTGGTACGAGCAGAAGTTGTGTGCATTATAATATTGAATTTTAAATAATATATTACACAAAATAGCTTCCAATTTGATTTGGGGGGATATATTTTCATGAATTATTGAGTGTTTGATTATTGTAGAAAGCCTGTGCTGTTATGCACTGAAACTGTCACTCTCCCAGGCCTATGATATATGAGTTTGGTTATCAATATTTAAAGTTACGGTCAGCCTGCGTGCGTGGCTGCTGATACTGGCGACACGGACTAATCAGCAGTAATGTATATGTGCCTCCTGCCTCTTGTTTGCCCGGCAGAGCTGGAGCAAATTGAGTGTAGAAGATTCCCAAGTGATTTGTGGACGGTTTTGTCATTCTGAGCAGAAGCCCCCGTGCCACCTCTGCATGGAAATAAGGGCAAGAAAAGTTTGCTGCGCTTCCAGGAGCGGCGGCGTGCGGAGCCTGGCAGGCAGCAGATCTGAGGCTCCCTTCTGCCGTGATAAGGGCCAGGCGGTTTGCAGATAGGAGTATTTAAAGTAATAAAGATAAATTGGTGAGGGAGGGAGGAGGACCTGAGCACCGCGAGTAAGCATCTGCTGGCTACCAAAGCGCTCTGAGTAGCTGCACATGAGCTCAAGCCTTCTGCGTGTCTGAACTTCAGACCTTGGAGACTTCCACTCAAGGAGGAGGTGGATGAGGAATTATAATTCCTTTTTTAAAGAAAAAAGAGCCCCCCACACACCCCCAGCCATAGGGGGAAGCAGCCTGTGTGCACAGGTCTCGGTGTGCCCACGTGCAGTGGTCTGGGTGCAGGATACTCCCCGTGCACTTCTCTTTGCATCATGCTTTAAAGCAGCAGTGAATAAGTTAATCCTCTTGCTTAAAATGCAGGGAAGCAATGCCCAGTGCAGTGTGACCTCTGCCTCTTCTTCTAGATGGTGTGGAAATGATGATGATTGCACACGGGTTAATTAGAGCAGGCCCAAATTGCCTAGATCTGGCAGGGCTGCTGCAGGATAAATTCGCCCCCAGAAGTTCGCGGCGTTGGGCTGTGAGCGCAGGCATGAGCACCGCCATAAAAGAAGCACTGTTGCAGCTAATGTGCTGACTTGTGCTTGGCTAATTGAGGCTGAATGTGCCAGTGGGTAACAACAAAGCAGGCTACACAAATGTTGTGCTTGCTGTCACTCCGTGCTGTCCCTTTACAAACTGCAGGGCAGCGTGGGTTTGGCTTCGTGCTTCCCAGAGGGGGTGCTGAACGTGAATTCAGAGGCTGGGCTGGGATCTGGGGTCAACAGAGCCACAATGATGCCATTGCTGTAGTGCTGTGTAAAACTGTGGCTCTCCTATTTCCAAAAGGAAGGCTGGAGATGGGAGGATGCTGCAGGGACTTCCAACCAGAAGTGTTTACGAACTAAAAGGGAGTGCTTTCCTAAAGCAGGAGACAGTTCCATGGTATGGAGCAGAGGAAGCCAAAACTGATCCCTTGCTTGCCCTTGTATTGTTCGTGTGTTCAGGAGCTGTGCGTTGATCACCACCAGCCAGGTACCGCAGCACACACATCCCCGTCCCAAGACCTGCATGTCCTTGATGAACTGTTAAATATAGCCTCATCAGAAAGGCAGGCTCCAGTAATTACTGACAAAGTTGCACCTTGGCAGCAACTGGAAGTTACCAAAGATGTCATAAACCCCATGGAAATCACAACTGCAGGTTTTTTTTCCCCCCAGAGCCTTTTTCTGCCCTGGAGGGGCAGAAGCTGCCTTCCGTGAGTACTTCATGGTGCTGGCTTTCTCATTCACACCGTGCTGCCATGAAATAACTTCACCAGGCTCTTGGGAAGTGCCTGAGCTGGCAGCTAAAGCTGGGCCCCGTCCAGATCCTCGCAGTGCTGAGCCCTTTGCAGGCAGTTAGGGGCTTGTGAGCGTTCACCAGTAACTCGAATTCAAGTTGTGCAAATAAAGAAATTGCAATTCTTATTTACTGCTTCCTTTTTGCAAGTCTCATCTCTCCTGGCCCCGCTCCCTTGGAGAGGGAAGTATCGGCTGGTGGAGCTGTAAAAGCTTTCTCCTTTCTGCTGACTCGGCGCTGCTCCCCAGAGATGTCTTCCCTCCACCCCTGCCTGCAGAGGAGTTCACAGGAGTTAAACATGTTGCAGATTGGGAGCTTTAATGAATCAGAAAAGCTCAGTGTGGAGAGAAGAAGGATTCTCAGAGTACGCGATGCTTTTTCTTCTCCGTAAATTGCACACCTTCCTGGGCCAGATCCCTCCCTCACCTTCCCCCTCCTCCCACCCAGGATGGATTTATTCTGCGGCTGGGGTCAGTGCTGCTGGTGTTCATTTGGGCGATTTACATAAGCCTGCAGTAAGTGGGGGAGCTGACAGGGAGCTGTTTCTTTCCCTTGCTCTTCCTCTAACAATTCGGCTCGGAGCCGTGCTTGGCCTTCGTGGCTGGCAGCTTTCCAGCTGACGGGCCGTAAGAACGCGCACAGGTTTCATGCTTAAACATTCACAGAAGCTGAATGATTGTAACAGCCCGCCTGGCTCTGTGTCTGGTGACTTGTCCCGAAGAGCCTTGCTGCCCTGGTGTGTTTCAGAGACCCAGGAGGGGTGAGGATGCTCTGAGCCTCTGTTTCCTATTAACTGTGGGCTCAGCAGAGGCCAGGTGGTGTCCCTGGGTGACTAGCAGCGACGCAGTAAAAGCTGGCAATTCTCAGCTCCCTTCCTCAGTCCTTATCTTCACGAGGGTTTAAAACAAGCCCGCCTGCACGTACTAACTTTGCTCCTGTTTCTGTAGGGCTCGATCAACAAGACTTTGCCACCTATTGACCTGACTGTATGGAAATGTAGGATTTACCTCCTGAATGCCTGTGAGATCAGACCCGTCTCTGGTTCCTGCATGAGTTTTGGAACAGTTTTTTTTCTCTGCTTCGTTACAAGGGTTATCACTCACGCCTGAGCACGGTGTCAGATCCATCCCTGTCACTTCAGCTGTGCCTGGCCCCTACTGCTGGACAGTTTGCCTTGAGCAAATCAGCAGCATATGCTAGGGGATGTTTTTCTCCCACAGTGCTCTAAATATTTTAAAGAAATGTCTCTCCCTGCTGCAGCTCCCTAGGCAGCGATGGAGCTACTGAGGCTGGTAAAGTTTCTTTCAAGGATGTTGGAGCAGAATCCTTAGTTTGGGAGTCCTTGCGAGGCCAGCTGGGGGCTTCTGGAGCATCCAGAAGCATTCCTTTGGCTCTCCTCATCACAAACAGCTGGGTTTAAAGGGCATCCAGTGATGTCTCGTGGAAGAAGGCTTCGTAGTGATATCAGAAAGATAAACCCATTAGGAATGCATCCACACGCTGCCCGGTAATGTGCTGATGCTGCTGGATGCTCTGCTTTGTCTTGGAGGATGGAGGGACTCGGGCAGTGACTTTCTGCAAATAACGTCTTCTGGTATTGTTCTCATCGCTCATGTGCGTTCAGCTTACTCAGACCTGTATCTATAAATATTTTAGCCCTGTTACTCTTACCTGGGTTCATTAAGCACTTAAAGGCTTGTAACTGAAGCAGCAGAGATGGAAACAGAGGCCCCCATGCTCTGCGGAGCACCAGAACTTACTTCTGCACTGCACCACAGCACTGATAAAGCGTTTGGCCGGCTGTGGAGATGGCAGTGGTTGAGGACTGTTTAGGACATCTTAACTCCCTTTCTGTGTTTTAATAGATCTTGCTTTAGTGAACAATTTCTTGCTGCCCTAAGAGGATTTTCTGCTGTTTCTCTTGACTTATCTGACATATGCGCAACCTTAACTACAGCTTAACAAAGGCTTTTGGGCTGTCTGGCTGGGTACCCAGCTCTGTTCTCTTTCCGCACATGATAGCTCTACAGAGATTTAAACATAGACGTATCAGACATGTATTAATGATCAAGGCCCATTTCCTAGCAATTAAGGGGGAGAGCTGAAGGCATGCGACTTTTCCTCCAGGCAGTTAACCACAGCTGCCCTTCAGCTCTTTGGGAAGCAGCTGAGGTTGGTGCTGGTGCTATTTTAAAACAGCTGCAAAGGACAGACCTGTTAAAACTATTGCAATAAATACTTTTATCTCCCCAAACGTTTTTTCTTTGTGTGTGGAGGCGTGGAATGATGTTCTCTTACATAGGCTAAGGCCCAGGTATTACCGTGGACCCACCCTGATGGAGATGGTCTGGAGGATGAGACTTGCTGCATAAGTCATTCTGGTCACTTTGGGTAAGATTATCTCATATCAGGAAGACAGGAATTCCTTTTCTATGCTCACTGCTGTACGATGCACAAAGAGGAAATGACAATCCTCCCCCGAAGATCTTGGCTTCCATATTAGAAGAAAAGGATATTGAGGAGGCAGAACACAATGCTCAGCACAAACACTTCAGCAGTGCACATTTAGTTCTATTTAAGAACTGTTTTTTTCTTGACCTGTTTTCTGGTATTCCCAGTGTATTATCATTCTGGATGTCTGATTGCAGGGCTGGATATCACTGTAGGTGTGTGATATGGGTAAGTATTTAAGCACCAGAACTTTTCAGCAAGATCATACGCCATCAGCGAGGGCACTCTCTGCAGGTTACACGGCCTCCTAAGTTGACAGGGATTTTGGAGGACTTAATGGCTTTAACTGCAGCAGATTTAGATCTCATGAAAATGACATATGAAAACCAGAAGGTGAGTGTTCTCTTTGCTGTTCAGGTGCAAGGATCTTGACAGTCTGTCAAATTAAACAGCAAATTAAGTTAATTGTTCTAGGAGAGAAGTGTGTTTTGTGGATCTTTGGAAGACCTCATCTCTTTTTGGAAGATAATGTGCTGAGGTGGGGTGGGGTGGAAAAAAGCAAGAAAAGGTGAAACCAGTGAGCACAGCTTCCAAGTGCAGAAGCCCGAGAGATGGAATATTGCCTCTGCTTTCTGGGACCTGAGGAATCTGTCCCTGGTGGTCTATTTAGTGGCTCACTGCTGATGCTTCTAACGGATGGAAAACTCTGGGGATAAAGCCCAGCCGTATGCCCCGGCTGTTGCACAGATCGCATGGGATCTTCTCCAGTGAAGAATCTCCTGGGGAGCTTCCTCTTGGCACCAGATCCGTCCTCCACCTCTGAGAGATCAGGAGCACGCCTGAGCAGAGACGGTGCTGATGGCACGAAGTGAGGAGAGCTTATTCACTGGGAAAGTGCTGACTGTGCTATCAATCAACTCTCATACAAGCCTTGAGTTATTAATAAAAAGCCTGGTAATCTAACACCTGCTCTCAATCTTCCTTTCTGAGGGCATAAAAAGCCACAAGATCAGCCTCAGCAGTTTTGTGCATCTTCAGGACTTGTTAAATCTCTCTCACTTCCTTTAACCCACTTCCTGAAATCTTAAGCATCGATGCTTTATGCTCTGGCTTGTAAATGAAGCCTGTTATTATCATTGAGATAGTGTTTTTATGGCATAAATAATGAGCTGAAACAGGGGAAGAGGCGTCATGTGGAATTACTGCCTGAACTGAGATGGAAATAATCAATATGTCCTCACTTACAAATCTCATCTGCATGTTGACTCCATCTCCCTGCCTGTCTCACGACCAATTCATTGCACAGGAGGCCCAATAAAACATGCCTGTGTCATTGATCTGTTTTATTCATAGCTGGAGATAGAAATGCATCATTCAAAATTAATGGAAGGGCTTCTACCTACTGCCCGACCCAGCCTGAAGTAGCCTGCGATGCAGCGCGGCTGGGAGGTGGAGGTGAGATTGCAGCAACCAGCAGCACATTGAGATCCGTCACGAGATGGGAGGGCTTCAGGGTTAACCTCTGGTGTCTGGGACCTGTGCTGTGTTGGGCCACATCATGTGTGTGGTAGGGCAGGAGAGAAAAGGGTGAGCTACTTCATCGCGGCTGGAGACATCTGAGAAATTAATGGAGCTGGTGGCTTGCTTAAGGTGTTCGTGGGGAAAAATGGATTTGTGGTGTATTGATCATACAGACGAGCATGGGTGTGGAATGTGGCAGTGTGCATCTCACTGCAGAAGCTGCATCAGGTTATCTGCTTTATGAACAAACAGAAAAAGCAGCGCTGAATGCCCTTATCTAGGGACAGAAACCGCCTAACCCTTCCACGGGTGCAGCTCCTCAGCCTGATGGAAGGTTCTTGCCCTATTTGTGTATGAATGCCCAGAGCAAGTCCAGCCGTCTGTCTGGTGTGGGTAATAAAAGCCGAAAAGGAGTGTGAAAAAGATCAGGTGCTCGGGACAACCTAATGATCCTGGCAACAAACCTTGTCTGGAGACTTCAGAGGAGCTCTCCCGTAGCTGTCACAAGTCTGTAGAAGAGGAAGTGTCTGATATGAAGTTCATCGGGATGAAAAGAATTATTTGAGATTTGTCTCCAATTGTCACTGAAATGGACTAAAAGAGAAAAAACGAAGCCAGTTTTCCATCCCTTACCCAGGCAAAATGACAGATCAACCTGCAGCACCGCTGCGTGTTCTCTTCAGGTTCTCTGGCAAAGAAATTGCTAATTATTTGCTGGGGAGAAAATATTCCTTAGAAAGCACTTTTCTTTTCCAGATATCTCATTTGTGGCCTAGTTAATGCTTGCCTATTGATCTTGGAGGTGAAAAGCAAAGCAAATAATCTGTTGGAGCGGCTTCCTCAGAGGGAAAGGAAGTTTGGCTGGGAAAGCATGGCTCTAGAAGAGTTTCAGTCCTGTTGGCTTTGCCATCCCTTTTTCTGCTTTCAGCTCTAGTCAGCATGCTGAATCCCAGGCAATGTTTTTACCATAAAAATCCAGCGTTTATACAGAGAAATAGTCCTGCCCTGTGCGATCTTCATCCTTTGCAGCTAGTTTTGAGGCTTGCAAACCTGAGCCCAGAGAAAATATTTTTTACAAATGGAGTAAAGGAAAAAAAAGATCAAGAAAATGACCAAGGAGAAGCCAGTTATCTCGTAACGAGTTGGGTGCTGGAAAGCGTTCAAATTGCTCTTCCATCTCGGGGAACGAGACCTGAAAATGGTGCTTGGCGCTAGAGACTTAGGGCAGATTTATGGGGCTTAGCTGGCTGCCAGCAAGCTGTCATGGAGTAAAGTCTAATTGCATCTGCAAATGATGTAGCCCGTGGACGAGCACCAGGAGGACCCGGGTTCCTCACTCCCAGCCTGCTGCCCAGCCTGACCTGCCGCCGCGGAGCTGCTCCAGGGCTCAGATTTACGGTGGCTCGCTGTAGAGAGCTAAGCCAAGCCCGCTGTTTTATTGGAAAATCTCCATTCAGACACAAATTGAGTTCAATAATTGCTCAGCCAACAGTGTTTTTCTTGAACCTGGTACATCTCGTACATGTTCAGAGTATTTTAAGAGTTTCTTTGCAGCATTTGTCTTACCGGGAGTCGAAGCACTGGACTACACAGCAGCACATCTTAAGCTAGACTGAAACAGGTGCTGCTCAGCTGGTTTCACAGAGGACTTTGGATCCTGGGTTGATAAAACACATTGGTACCCAGACAAGTTCTTGTTTCACGGTTTTAAAAACTTTCTAGTTTAAAGTCACGCTCAAGCCATGCCTACTTTGATCTCTGCCAAACTTTTAAACCAAGTTAAAGGCAGGAAATGAGCGCTGGCACTGAGGACAGATTTTCCCTGTCTTTTTTTTTGCATGAGATCTCAAATGCAGCGGTGTAAGAGAAAGTTGCAGTAGAAAGGACAACTGTTAATCACAAAGGTGTGTTTTTCTGGTTTTAGTTCAATGCATCAGTGCCTGTGGTAGGGCTGCTGGAAGGTGGCAGCGCTGCTGGCTGCCCCTGCGCCCTGCCGAGGTGGTGAGGACGCACCTCGAGGGAAGGTTCCTCCTCCCATGTGTTTGATATTGGTGCACGTCTGAGAGGAAGAACAGGCAAACTGGAAGTCTTACCTCTTGGGCTTTTTTTCAGCAATTTCCGCCACCATTCCCTTATTACGATTAAATTAATCTGTTCCCCAAAATATGGCACGCTGTGCCTGCATCAAACCCCAAGCATGCGTTGGGGTTTCTGTGGAGGAGGCAGCAGAGGAGAGTTGTGGGGATGAGGCTTGAGCCTGCCTCCCAAGGCTGGCTGTGCTTCCTGGTTGGCACACAGCCTGCCCCCTACCACAGCCCTGCCGGATCTGCTGTAGTCCCAGACTATTTTGTGGCAGCCGCGGCCCTCGAAGCAGTAAATTCCCCCTCCTTTGTTGAGGTTACAATTAGTCAAGTGGAGAGTCTGAATTGCAGCCGATCCCATATTGAGTTTTACAACTTCCAAGCTTTGCATATTTGGAAAAATGAAGGCTGGCAGGCAATAATGTAAGATACTCGTTTGGACGGAGTAATTAATCCTGTGTATTTAAGCATTCCTATTATGAACCAGCGTGAAGAAATAACTTTGAAAGCCAATCCTTTTGAATCGCTTCCTACTTTCCCTCGAGTTCATTTTTAGTATTAAGAAAACTGCCTTTTATAACCGTTCTCGCGCTTGAAAACATCAGGTGGGGTTGTACAGATATTTTAAGTATAATCCTTTGGGTTGTATTTTGCTTCCGTGAAGCTATCATAACCCCTGTAAATGTCAGTGGAAATTAGGCAGTTATATTAATGGCGGCTCCCCCCTCCTCTACTGATTCTTGAAGGTGGTATTTCTGCATTGCATCGGCGAGGCAGGAGCAAGGCTGAATTTCATCAGCATTTCCTCTGAAGGAGCTTTTGCTTGTTGGAGAGATCTGCTGGCAAGCAGCAATTGTTTACAGGGGCTCTTTAGAATCTAATTTACAATGAAACAAATTCAAATAATATGCAAAAGTAAAATTAAAAAGTGTATCAATTAACATACAAAAGTAGAACTACAGCACACGTTCAGCTTAACAACTCCTTGGAGGGTACAGCAGCCCATGGAAGGGAAACAATGCTAAGCATGCAAACTGAACAGCTCCTTGGGGGGTAAGGAAGGGGAAAATAAACTCAGGGTTCCTATTAGAGAACCAAAGCAAACAAGAGTGGAGAGAACTTGGTGGGTGAGGGGCAGAGCCAGCCTCGCAGTCCTTTGAAAGCATCCTGTGCCTGAGCAAGGGCTTGCTTTGGAGTTGCTCCATCAGGGTCGGGTGGGCACAATGCAGTGTCTGGGGTCGTTGTGGGGATTAGTGTTGTGTTAGCAGCTGCAAAGCGTAGCTGAGCACAGATCCCACTGTGCTTGGTGCTGTACGCCCCCAAAGGTATGATTAGTGCTGCGAGCTGCAGGTTTTATACACTTCTTCCCAGCATGGGTAAGGAGATGTTGCCCCACTGGACAGTGTAAGGAGGATGCAACAACTCGCCCTGGCACAGACTCACCTCCCCAGGTCTTGAACTAGCAGCTGCCACTCACCTGAACCGTGCCATGCCGTGGGGCACACAACATGAATATTGCTTTCTTCTGCAACCCCATAACAGCAGGAGAGGTCTGCTGGTCCAGGTGTGTTCCCTGAGGAGGCACGGGGATGTCAGCTGTGAGCACCACCACACAGAGCAATGTGAGGGGCTGGAGAGGGCACCTGGAAGGGGTGAGGATTGCAGCCGGTGCCGGACTGCAGGCTGTGAAGTGCCATCGGGGGGTGAATCCAGCTGGCTGTGCTGTCCTGCTCCAGGACGGACTGAATCCCCCACCGAGGTGTTTCATCCAGTGAGGGGAAAGGCAGCCGCTGACCTCGAGGATTACAAGCGTGGGAGCGCAGGGGGTTGGCTCTGCAAATTCGTCGGGGGGAAAGAAAAGGGGAAGGAGTTCTCTGTTGTGCAGCCAAGCCCCAGAGAAGCGCACCAGGGCCTCTCTGGATGCTAAGCTGCAGATTAAGCACTTCCCTGAACCAGAGCTGAAGTCATTTCTGTAGGCAAGGATTGTGGTTGTATTTGTGGCTCTACGCAACGACAGATAAATGCATTCATGTTTTCTCTCAAATCCAGTTCAACAGATTTTAAAATTGTTGTTTTCTTGGTATTGTACTAGAAACGCTGCTGTCTTGAAAGGCCTCGTGTGCCAGCAGCGGGGTCACTACAGAATGGGTTATACTCAACTCCAGTTGCTGTAGGATGCATCTGTCATACACACAACGTTAATCACCACTGCCTGAGGTTAAGATTTAAGCTGCTCTCAGGTTCCTGCAGCCCTGTCCTGGTCTCAGGGCCAGGGTGGGCCAGGCCAGCACAGAGGAGTGGGACCGGGAGGGGCTGCAGGCAGGGGAAGCTGAAGCTTTTTCCCCCCGGGTGGTGCTTGCTGGCTGTGAGGAGCAGGGACAGCAAGGAGTGGCCGTGTCCAGCAACCTCAGCAGGGAATTCCCTTCGTGCTAACCGCTGCCCAGCCCTCCTCCTTCTCTGCCTTGGCAGCCCCTCCACGGAGCACTCTGGGTGACTGATGATCCAATACGCTGTTTTTTAGGGCTGCAGGAGCGTCATGCTCCATGCCAGATTTCAGATTGGGCTGTTGGCTTTATTCACTCGCCCACTTCTATGAGCATTTCACCTCAAATCACACTTCCCTTCCCTGCTTTGCTGTGCGATGGGGCTGGTACAGGAACGGGCTCCTTGTTTTACCCACAGGTGCCTGCAGTTCTCTCAGTGCCTGAAGTGGCCTTTTTATATCTGAAAGGTTTGCAGTGGGCTTTAGGATCTGGCTGGCAGAGAGGCGCAGTGGATAATGCCTTGTTATTAATATTGCTCATCATGCCGAAATAGTTACCTTTTCCAGATGAATCATCCCTGCTAGAGCATTATTCAGTGTATTGAAACTACCAGAAAGTAGTGTTTTTCTAGGAGTAATATTCCCTCAGCACATTAGTTAGTAAATGTCACACACAAATTGCTCATGATTTCCCTTAGATCAAAGGCATGTTTCAAAATAGGTACAATATGATTTTTGCCTTCAAAAGAGAATGTGAGAGTCATCGTGAGCTATGTCCTATGGAAGAAGCTGTCTGGGATAAATCAGATTATTATGAGGGATGTGTAAAAGGAAGGACAGTTTCTGTTTGAGATCCCACGTGTAGTCCCTGCTCTTGGAAGATGAAATATCTCGCTCCGGTGCCTGGTGCTTGAAGGGCAGAGCGGGTGCTGCGATTGCAGCCCTTCCTGACAGCGACACAGGGGAGGTGCTCTGCTGTCTTTTCCTCTTTGGTTCCTTTCTCCCACCCCACAACGAGCAGCACTGATAACGTGCCCCGCTGCGTTGTGGTGTGCGACTGCCATGGGCGGGGGGAGAATTGTGGGTTCAGTAGTGGGAGTGGGGCTGGGGGCTGCACAAATCTGAGATGAATCTGAAATTTCTGCACAAATCTGAGATGGGTCCAGCCATGTGAAATCCTGGGACACTTCAACACGTGGGTAGGAAAGGAAAAAATAAAAGCCCACCTGGGAAATTGAGCCGAGCTCCCAGAGCTCTGCACTTATGGCAAAGTTAGCTAGTCAGAAAGGGTTGGGTGCGTTTCACAGGGTGAAAACCGGCGTATAAAACTGCTGTGGGTGCTGGGACCTGGCACGGGATGCGGGGTAGCACCTGGAAGCAGGAGAACCAGTCCACCAGCAGTTCCTCTGATGCTTGCCCTGGATGTGAAGCTTGGCATTTCCAAAGTTGGGGGTCATCGCTGCCAGGAAGCTCAGAACCAGGTTAGACAGAGTGTGTGTCCTGCACAGCAGCCCTGCAAAGAGGTAATTCAGTCATCACTGGGGCTTCACAGGTGGAGCATTGTGCGGGTTCAGAAGACGACTTATTCAAGGTTGCGGAGTGAAGACGAGGCAGAGTGAAATGGAGCCAGCAGTCTGAGACCCAGCTCAGCTCCCTGCGCCCGCTGCACAAATCATCTTCCCACACAGGTCCTCAAGTTATTAGCAGCTGTTTCCAAACTGAAAGCTGCTTTCAGAAATTGGAGCATAAAAATAAGCTTTCTTCCTCTCCTACAGCCTAACAAAAACCTTCTCAGATAGAGGGGAACGGAGAATTAGGGAAAGCAAAATATTCCTTTTTATTTAATCCTGTAGCAAAAATACATCCCGCTTAAAACCACCCAACAAACAGAAAACCTGTGCTGCTATAGATCTTGTTACTGCAAAGGAGTCTATCCAAGCAATCTGTCCGCCTGCCTTTCTTGCTGTGTTGGTGCTTTTCTGAAACTGTTGAGTCTGCATTTTCAGTCCTCCACACGCTCTGTATCCAGAGTAAATGATGCCAGGCTCCATCAGCTATCTGGACATCTTTCCCAACTCATTTTCAGTTTTGGCTTGGGGGGGGCGAGAAGAAGGGGGATCTCTCTGCCTCGTTCTAAAACACAGAAACAATTCCTTACAGGAACGCCGTGGACATCGTCCTGATTTCATGTGTGTGGGATGGGGGAGGCACAGCTTGGTTGTTGAGACTGCCTGCAGGATTCTCCCCTCGTGCTTACGCTTATGCTGCCAGGATTATTTACCAGCCCCAAATGAGCACAGAGACCTCATCTGAACGCCTGGCAGGGAGCTATTTGTAGCATCTCTTTTTATTTAAAAGAGGAGAAAGTAACTCAAGTCCGATCAGGGCCTTGGAGGTGTGACTGTGCTGTGGTAACCGGGTGCCCATCAGGCAGGACCCATGAAGCAGGACGGCTGCTCTCTCCGGAGGTGTTCCCTAGCCATGACAGCAAACTAGAGGTCCTAAAAACAAATGGTTTTGTAAAGTCACTTGATTTCTCAGCAGGGAGAAGGGGTGTGTGAAGTGCTGTGTGCCTTGTGAAGTGTTATCGAAGTGCTGGGTGTCGATGACTGAGCCACGCTCCCAGCACCATCCCGTCCCTACAGCTCCTCGCCGTCTGATCGGCTCTGCCTGCCCGAGACCCCATGCTACCAAAAATCCCGTGTTACCTCATTGCAGCTTCAGAGGGAAGACCCTGATTTTTTACTGAAAAGACAGAAGATGCTGGGCTTTCCTTTATTTTAAGTAACTTCAGAAAAAAAGTTGGTTTCCTTGGAGGACTCCCTTGTGCCATTCTCCGAGCCTGGCGTGCTTTGCTCGGAGGCAGAGCCTGTTTGTCCGTGTCACCTTAACATTTAGTTCATACTCTGCTGATACCAATTAAGGAGGGAATTCATAAAGGTCGCTTAGCGGCCTGTTATTCACACAGCCCCAGGAGTTAGGGAATCACGGGTAACTCCCAGGTAGAGCAGCTTGTTTCCTTGCTCCCGTTGTAGCTGTTTGGGCTTTGAACTCGACTGCTGTCAGTGCAGTCCCTGGGATTTCAGCCGGGGTGGGTTCTGTTCCATTTTCCAGTTCAAGGCCCCCGATGGCATCCTCCTGGAGGTGAGGACCACGTTCCCGTTCCCTGTCACTCTGGCGAATGTTACCCGTGCTGCCTCAGGTCCTTTATGTATAAATCTAAATAAAATAGAAATAGTCAAATAATACTTGCCTGCCTGCTAGTGGGCAGGTGGCCCAATCTTAAGGAGATTAAAGGCTTTCAGCCCTCTTTAGGAACAGCTTTCTCATTCTATTTTTAGAGATGGAGACCGGCTCCGTCTGCATCCACCCGGAGAATTGTCCTTTACCCGCCGCATGTAAATAACAGCCAGCCTTACTGTGAAAACAGAGCAAAGCTTCCCACGTCCTGCACGACTGGGACGTGCCCGTGGTGCTGGCAGAGCCCCGAGGCGGGGTGGTGGTGGTGGTGGCAGGGGACGGCGGGGTGCTGGGCACGGTGCTCAGAGCATCATCCATCGGCTGCACATCCCAGCAGGTGGGCTGCCCTCGGAGCCGTTCCTCCTGCATTCGGCTCACGCCACATCGCTGTCTGGGAGTCCCTCATTTAGCGATTTATGGGCCATGTCAGCGTAATTTAGTGTCTTAATACTGCTGGTCAAGGACCATCAACGTCTTCGGAGCCTCCGTTGTCCTTGGTGGGGAAGGGAAGCAGAACCCACTCGGAGGCAGCTCTCTGGGCAGCTGAGGGACAGCTGCGTTGGAGGCAGAGATGGAATTATTTCTCTGCTGAAAAAAAAAAATAATAATTGACTTAAACAGCATTAAAACAAGCAGGGGGAGAGAATGTTCATTGAAACAGCCACCTCGTGGGGCTCTGCTGGTCCCCGATGGCTGCAGCAGCTGTGCTCAGGTTGTGCAGGGTACGCAGGTAAGCAGGTGGCAGCTCTTGAGCAAGGCTGGCCTCGAGCTTGCTCACCAGCCTCAAAGCCTGCTCGCTGGCCTCAGAGCTTGCTCACCGTCCAGCCACCCCAGCTGGACAATCATTTCCATGCTCAAGGGCGGACAGAAATGAAAGCCGAAGTGCTTTCAGCAGTGTCTGCACTTTGGGGGGGTAAACCTGCACGTTTTTACACCTTCATGGTTTTTAAACCCTGCTTTCAAGGTGAAAAAGTCATGAGCAATGCCAGCTTTTTCAATCATCCGTGAAGAAGTCTTTCACAACTTGCCCTAGCCTAGCCTGGTTCACAGGGTATAGCAATGAAGAAATGTCCTGCAACGATTCAAAGGTCCGCGCACCGGGATGGTGTCAGAGCTGTCTGACTGCTGGTACCGATGGAGAAAATAAGGAACTGTGCAAAAATCCCCATGAAGAGAAAACAGCAGCTTAAGTGGTAGGAGATAGGTGGTTATTGTGAGAAAATCGTAAGGGTGCACGTAATGGGTTGGGGTTTACTGATGTGTATGGGTCCCTGGAGGCAGAGGTTGGTGCTGCTGGACTTGGTTCTTGAGCCCTCCAGCCTGTGCTGTTGAGGAATCGCCGCTGCCCACGGGGCTGTCGCCCCTCTCAGTGGGCTCTGCCACATTTGTCTGAATGTTTGTTCTCCGCTGGGATGCTGGGAGGGTTTTGCACAGGATGCAGCGCGGGATGTTCATGTGCGATTGCTTTGAGTCACTTCCAATAACAGATACGATGAGGAGTGGCTTTATCTCCAGCAGCAGCGTTGTCCTGAGGAACCTTTTCCTGCCTGCTCCTCCTGCACGGTCCCCCCGGCTCGCAGGAGTCCTTAGCAGGCTTTTGGGGAAGTTTCCTCCTGTTGAGCCTCGCTCCTCTGCTGTGTTCTTGCAGCGAGTGCAGGCCAAGGACACCTCGGGAGGCCATTTGTTTTGCAGCTGGTCTTCTCACGTTGGGGGGACAAGGAGAAAAAATACGGCTCTGGCTTTGAAATTCCCCGTGCAGTAAGAGCAAGGCTTTGCTGTCCTTTTTTTTTTTTTTTTTTTTTTTTTTCAGTCATGAAATCTCAAGGAAAGGGGTGAGGAGCGTTTTATCTTGCTGATAGGAGAATATTAAAAACACAGGAGGATGCTGTGAGGACGTGTAACCTTCATTGCTCCGAACCAAAGAGAGGCAATAGATAAAGTGCCAGTGCTTTGTCCTAGCACTGCTCCTGTTTCCTCCGCTGTGCGAGTCTGGGGAGGTGTTTAATGACTTTTCACATCACCATGGGGACACTGAGACAAGAGAAGCATTCATTTCCAGGTTTCTCTTCCTCCCCTTTTTTCCCCACTCCTCTGCCTCGCTCTGATGCTCCTCCGTGGTGCCCAGCTGCCCTCATCCCTGCGTGACACCTCTGTTGTATTCGCCGTGCGTTTGGGGGAGGCAGCATCCGTGGGGCAGCGTGCAGGGAGCAGCAGGAGGCTTGGCTCCTCTGGGAGGGAAGGGAAGGCTTCAGCTGGTGACACCACAGCGGGTAGGTGGTGTCACAGGCTCGGGACACACAGCGGCACGTTCTCAGTTCCCCAGGATTTCCCCAGCACGATCAGCTCAGCGTGGAGCAGTTCTCCAGGATTTATAACGCGGCAGCACTGCGTGAGTCACCAGTGCTGGGGGCTGACCTCGCAGACCTCGCGGTCTAAATCCAGGAGCTGCTACAGCCGGAGGTAAAAGGCCACTTCTGTGCAACGAAGGGAGCGGGGAGCCATAAACCACCCTGCAGCGGCCGTGCCCCCCAGAGCAGTGCGGAGATGGCTCTGCCCTGTGGCCGTGCTGGGGCGTGGAGGCAGACCCTGCTTGGGAAGGTGGCCAGCAGCAAGCTGTAGCCTGTAAGGTGCGTGGATGCTCCGTAATTCTGGCTTCTGCCAGGGCCCCAATGTTTAAAGGTGATGCTGAGGGGTGGGAAGGGAGCAGCCCCTCTGCTCTTGTCACAGAGGTTTCCCTCGGTACAGCTCGGGGCTGCTCCTGCACGCCAAGGCCAGCAATGCTTCCTCCTCTAGGCACTGCCTCCTGAGTCCTGGCTTCCAACCACTGCCTGCAGCCTGCTTCTGTGCAACAGGGCTTCCTGGGGGTGTAAAACCAGAGAGAATGGCTTGGAGTGAAGCAGGTATACTCGTCCGTACCCGCGTGCAGGGCTCAGTGTGGATGTCTGCACCATAAGCAGAGCACAAGGCATTGCAGACTCCTGCACAGAGCAAGCAGGGCTCTGATTCCAAACAAGGCTGGGGGAACACAAGAAATGAGCTTTCTGTCACCCTCACCCCCAAAATGTCGAGGTTTGAAGCTTTCTTTCCCTTCTAGTGCAGGGATGGTGATCAGGGCTGTGGGGCAATGTGAACTCCACCTGCTAACGGCCCCATGGCGAGCCATCCCTGCAGCAAGTGCTGATTTATGAGGAAGTTCCCCGAGGCTCCACACCCCATGGAGCAGCTGCTGATGGAAGTATCAGCATTGTCAGCCTGCGTTACAGCAGTCGTGTTGTAAAGCTGAAGCTAATAAAGCTAGACCTGACCCTGTCAACTTTTAATTAGAGCTCAGGCCGTGGCCAGTATTAGAGACAGTGGAAGATACAGAAAAACATCTTGAGAAAATGTTTTGTGTTCCAAAAAGTATGATTTTGTCAAAACCAAAATATTTTGCTGGAAGGAGTCTGTTTCAATGATAGTTCCAGCTGGGAATAGCTGAAACAAATCATTTAGATTTTGTTTTGATATCACTTTGCTATTTTGATAAAATAAAAAGCGCCAACTGTATTTATTATGACAGTTCACACTGTAATAGATACAAATGTCTGTGGCCAGTGTTTCATAATATATTCTGCTTTGATGTAACCAAAATGGGCCATTCCCCCATTAAAATGTAGTGTTGCAACACAATTGAAATAAAATATTTTAAGCAACAAATCATCTCTAAAAATTTAATTCAATGAGAAATGTAAAAAATCTCAACTTCTTTTTCCGGAGTTCCAGGAAGCCAGTTTTCTATGTAATTCATTCTCCCACCCAAGTAATTTTGATTCAGAGAAAGAGGTGAGAAATAACCTACTTGACAATTCTGAAATAACTTATTCAACAGATTAGAAACTGTTGGAACTTGTCCTTCTGCAAAATTAAGTGATAGGATCAGGCCACGTCTGTGCATGTGAATACGGGCATGAATGCCTGTGTTATCACTTAGGGTACTTGACACTGGGATCAGCCCCCTCCCGTGCTAAATATTGCACCTTCCCCCAACTCCGGATCTCAGTAGACAAGGAGGATGAAGGATAGAGCTGCACAGCCGGCCGTGGTTGTGTTTGTGACGTGCTCTGAGATGCCTTCGCCAACGTGGGCTTGCAGTCGCAGGTAGCGCCAGCAGGGAGGAGAAAGCTGGCATCGGAAACCAGTGCTGACACCAAAAAAAGGAGCTTCGTGGAGGTGCTGGCAGTGGATCCTTAGCCCTTCCAGCAGGTAGCAGCTGTGTGTGGGGCACTGTGGTGCCCCATGGTCTCGTTAGCTGTGTGGCAGAACGCAAATTGGCCTCGCCTCACCCCCATCCTCCTTCGGCATTGTGGCCGCCCCCATGTACCCGCAGTCAGAGGCTGCTGCTCCCCGTGACAGAGCCAGGTTTGAGAGCTGATTTCCCAACCTATTGAAAGCTGCGCTTATTTTAAATGTTCTGACTATTTTTTTGTGGCAGGATGGCGACAAAGAAAGTTTCAAACCCTTTTCAGAGTCACCTCGGCACACGGCAGACTCCAAAGGTTACCTGGGCACGGCGGGGACCACGGCACTGCCTGCCTTTGTGAGCGCACAATTCCCCGGCTGTGCCTGCTCTCTGAGCCGATGCTGTTCCAACACAAGTCTGTTTTGTCAAGCACTTCGCTTGAAAGACCCCGAGTCAAAACATGAGTTATTTATGCGTACACAGAATTAATCCTCGAATGATTAGCTAAAGGATGCATCTGTCCTGCGAGTCATTGTCAGTAGTAGTTTAATAACGAGAAGCAAAGTCAGGAGAAAATTCGGCTCTTAGCTATTCTGTTAGAGACTGTGGCTGCTAGTAATGAAATAATAATTAATTCACTGAGTTATACATTTGCTTTATTTATGGATGTACTCTTTACTTATACATATTTTTATTACTTAATATTTAAAATGCACTAAGGGCATGTAAGACGCAGTAGCAGCGCCCTGTGCTGCTCGAATCCTGCGCCGCGACGCGGTGGAAAAACACCAGCAGCTCGCTTTGCAGCAAGGGTCGGATCCCTCAGCCCTAGCGCCTGCTCCGCAGCAGCCTGGGAGCAATCTGGGTGGGCACAGTGGTGGATTTGGATCCTGTGGGCATCAGGGGAGGGCAGGAACAGGGGCCACCGCAAGGCTGCTGGGCTGGGCTGAGGATGCCGCAGCCTTCCTGTACCGCTGCCAGTCCTGAGCGTGTGGAATCGTGGTGTAAGGCATCAAAATCACGGGATGTACCAAAGCAAATAGCAGCATATGGAGGAGTCCTTTTACTTGGCACCCTTTCTGACAGTTTTGGAGCTACATTTTTAAGCTTTCTTCTCCCCTCTCACTGAAGCACGGAGGGTCAGAAACTTGCTGTTAGTATTTTTGCAATAGCGATGGTCAGAAAATCCTTGAATTCCAAACACTTTGGCTTAAAAGTCCCAGGTTATTGCAATTGGTGCGGTACAGTGAGGTCTTTCAGCCTTGTTCTTTGCTCACATTTGCTTGTAGACGTACCCAAGTGTGTTTGTACAAGTAAGGGACTTGCTTAAGTAGACGTTGAGGTGAAAAAAGGAGGTACAAATCTATCTGCAAAAACAGCTGGGAAAACAGACGCCTGGTTTTTGTGCTCTTTTTTATCCCCCCCGAGGTTTACAGCCCAGTCACTGCATGAAAAGGGAGGCGTGAGGCCGGAGCTGGGGAGCCCTGCTGGGTGAGGCAGGGATGTGCGCTGAGCTGCGCTGCCTCCTGGCACATCACCTCGCCCTACAGCCGAGACGAGGAGGTGCCGGGCTCCTCCTCACCGTGTCCCTTCTCTCATTCTCTTCCCTTCCCCTTCTGGAGACCCGGTTCACATCCATTTAGTCTTGGATTTAGTCTTGGCAGGGTAAGCTGGTGAGTTACAATTTACTTGCTAGACAGAAAGTCATTTAGGGCGGAGAAGAGCAGGAGCCTGGGGCTTGGAGCCCCAAATCACCTTGAGACCCAGCAGTGTATGAAAAGCCATGCGGCTGGCACAGGGACCGAAGACAATCCAGACAAGCTCAGAATATCTTGAGAACAACTCAGTTTGGGAAGGGAACCACAAGCGGGATCATCAGTTTTCTTCCCTTTTCTTTAGCATCCCATTCAGTCTTTCCTTTTAATAACAAAAAAGCTGTTTCAGCTGCTTCTTCTAAAAACACCTGCAGGGTTTGTGTTTTTTTTTAGACTTCCTTTCAAAAATCTGTTTAATTTTGAAATATTTCCTTTGGAAACTCATCCCCCATTGTAGGGGGAAAAGATAAAGCAGTAGCAGTGACGTTTTCTTTACGAACTCTTTTTAAGCACAGATATACCAACAAATGTCAGAAAAGAAATCTGGAAAAAAATGGCTTAAAAAATTTTTAGTCCATGGGGTAGGGCAAAACTGTCGTTCTCTGCAACTTCTGCCAGCGGGCTGCCCGGTGCGGGTGGCTGAGGCGTTGCGGTGCCTCTGGTCTGCTGTCCTGCGGCGCTGATTCTTGCAGGGATGTTACCAGAGAGAAACCTTCCCAAGCCAAGCAGAGCATCACGCTGCTGCCTTAAGTGCATTACGGGTTTATTTTCACTTCCCTCTGAAGTGTCAGATGCAGGCCAGTGCCCGAGGCAGGAAGCGGCGTGCCACCGACCTCACCCAGCGCCGCAAATCCTGCGAGCTGAGCATGCAGCTGCTCCCTGGCTGGGGAATTGCATCCAATTGCTCCTAACCTTCTCTTTTGTTTTTATTGGGTTTAGATGAACACGAGGTAGGTGTGTTAGGAGGTGGCTGCTGGCGGTGGCTGGGGCCATGGATGGAGAAGGGACCCTTTGCCCGTCCTGCCCGCACCGAGCATCGTGCCCGTCGCCTCCGCTGCGTGCTATTTATCACCGGCTTCGGGAGGGGAAGAAACAACCCCCACACCCCTGTGCTGTGCTAACGTCGTGAGCTGTGTTGTCTCCTGCTCCCATTGCATGCTATTTATTAGCCTGAATATTGCCAAGCATTTGGTAACCTGGGCAGAAGGCATTGAGCTCGGTGCTTGCTGCCAAGAGGAGGTGGGAAGGGGGAGAAGCGGCGGGGGAGAGGCATCGACTGGCCGGTGCTGGTGACTCAGCTGGAACTGCTTGGCAGGGCTGTTTACGTGCTCGGGAGAGGCAATTGCAAAGCACGTTTGAAAATGAAATTTGCAGGAGGGCTTCCTTTCAGCCTGGCAGAACTGTCGCTGTGTTGATTGTCGTGGGTTTTGTGTTGTAGCTTGCGCAAATCTGTCTCGTCTCGAAATAGTCCAAAAGGTTTATTTCACCTCCCGCTCCAGCCAGAAGGGGTCTGAATATTTGTGCGTGTGTGTGTTTTTATCTCCAGCCCTGCAGCGGTTTCAAAAGCTAAGCGAGTACTAAACACAAATGCTTAAAAGGTGTTGTGTTTTTTTTTTTAATGCTCCTCTGGTTAAAAAAATGAAAAAGGAAAAGGTAAGTGGGAACAAAACAGAATAGAAGAAAACTGTTCCATTTAGAAGGGAAAGAGAAAATGTAACAAAATAGGATGTTTAAAATGAAATGCCCCAAAACAGCTCCCCCGCAGACAGAAGAGTGTCTAAACTGTAAGTCCCTTTTCTTGTCCTTCTCTTTTTTCTTTTCTTTCCCTTTTGAAGACGTGCAGTTTATAGCTGACAGATTGATGCTCCATTGTGCTGTTTCCACGGTGGCAGAAGCACGCCGGGGGCGCTCACCATACCCCAATAAAGGCTCTTTCTGCAGCCAGAGCTGTGTCCAGAGGGCACGGTGATGTGCAACCAGGCTGGCTGCAGCCCTGCGAGAAGAGGCATCACCACTGCAGCGCTCCCCCAAAACATCTGGCAGGTCTCTGCACCCTATACAGGGCAGGGTGCCCCCAGCAGCGTGGGCTTTTCTCTCTGGGTTAGGGCATCCTACAGACGCCTCAGAAACCCTTTACCACCAAAGAGTTTTCCACCCACTGTAGGGAAATCCCTCCAAGACCGGTTTGGATGGTCCCAGAGCGCTACAGCTCTTCCGCATTGCCAAGTGACCAGATGGCACTGGAGAATCAGGCCTTAAAATATTAGTCAGAAAGCCCGTCTCCTCCTCCCCTTCAATTCCGTATTCGGCTGCTGGCGCAGGGATGAGTCCGCGTTCCCAGAGCTGGGTGTTTGGCAGCGCCCTCGCTGCTCGCCCATCCACCCACAGCCACCCCCACCTCCGAGCAAGCTGCTCAGACTGCAGATGTGATGTCTTCAGCCAGCCAGTCCCCATTACTAAGGGATTTGTATTCAAGAGGGGTTAGATTATGTATTTGTATTGCTTTTTTTCCTTTTTTTTTCTTTCTTTAGCGTACCTTGTATTTAATTTGGCAGAAAGCTCTGTTGAAGCTGCTTTACCTTTACTACATTATTATTCAATTGTATTTCCCTTGATGAAAAACCTGGCAGTCTGTTGCTCGGTGACAGATGTGCTAGCTTTGGTTGAATCACCACCACTAGGCTTATTATCAGTTTTACTAATGTTTGCTGTTTTACACTGTAACAGGTAGGGTGATTCATTCAGTCAAGACAAACACACAGACACACGTGTGCAGACAGCGATTTAGATACCCAGCCACACGCACACACATGGGGGCGAATCAGCCTAAACCAACCCTTACTTCACGCCTTTCTTAGACAGAATATTTCTGGATCCTCCGCCACTGTGTCCCTTCCTCGCTGAGCAGACACCCACGAGGACGGATCCCTCAGTAGCGGGGCAGGGCTGCAGGACGTCTGCTGTAATTTTGGTCACCAGGACAAAAATCCTCGCTGACCACCAGCAACCCTGACTGAGTGGTTAGGTCACGTACGGGTGAGGTTAACAAGATGCTCCTTCAGTCAGCCCAGGTTGTAGGAATTCATCCTGTTCGATCCACAAGCCCTGGATTTGCTTTTTAGCGGTGACTTGGCGCACCTGCTGCGCCCAGGGAGCTCTCCGCTTCTCCCACGTGCAGCAGGGATTTGTGCCTGCCGCAGTCAACTGCGTGGGCTGAGCTCGGAGTGAACCCGAGGCTGCCTCAGCAGCTCATGCTCCCCGTGCCCCCGCAAGGAGGCTGCTGTGTGCTAGGCTCTCTGGGGAGAGCAATTCATGTGCGTGTGGAGCCCCACCAAAGGTCCAGAGGTTGTCATCACAGTGAGATGGGAGCGCGGGCTGCAGGTTTTCCTTCCTCAGGGACAAAACCCATTCTTCTGTCCCATAATGAGAACTCCATACCACATCATCTGCTGTCCCACACCTTTACAGTGCCCCCAGTGCCTACCAAATTCAAGGCTTCTGGCTTCGGGGGAGCTCGCCACCAGGCAGTGATGGGCTTCTCCCTGCAGGAGCAGGACGCGGTGGCTGTGGGGCGAGGATGACTCCAGCCGCTCCAGGAATCGCCATCTGCGGCGCCAGGCAGTGCGGTGCTCCGGGAGCTGCTTTATTCATCGCGATTTTCTCAGCTCCCAGCGTCAGGGAGCCTGAAGTGTTTGCCGATTTAATCTCCGCATCCACACGCTGAAAACTCCGGGGGTTGCTCTGAATTATGTAAATCCCTGGAGGCTGCGAAAGCGGGCCAGGAGCCTGCCGGCAGCGGGGTTGCTCATAGCCCGACGCCCTCCCAACCCCGCTGTCCCCCAGCCTTCGGGGAGGAATTGGCCATGTGGTGGAGCGTAGCAGTGGGGAAGAAGGGTTTAAAGTGAGAAAACTTCGGGTTCGTATTTAGTGTGATGCTAAGGCGTGAGATGAAGTGGTTTATATACAAACGGCTCAGTCTGCTTAATTAAAACTCACAGGGACTGGTTGTAAAATAATGAATGTCTCACTCACCAGTACTGAAACTTTGTCTAATGAATTCTTTGCCTTGTCTGCCTGTGTTTCCATCTGACATCCTGTATTCATTCACAAGGTGTTCCTCTTAATGAAAACAAGGTCATTCTTTCAGCATTTGATGGCCAAGAAAGGAAGAGGTGATAGAACGGCAGCCTTACAGCCTGTGTTATTTTTGCCTCCTTCCCTAATTGCAAAGAACTTCATTGATGTCGACAGCACTTCTGCCTGAATAGCAGAGGAGAATAGGTGCCAGATCGGACCACAGGACAAATTGGAGTTCAGTCCAGATATTCAGGTCCTTGTATCGATTTTCCACTTTTGTGTGTCACTGCCTTATGGGACAATAATACCGGTTCATAAGGAGGAAGCATTTGTACCTTTCTGCTTAGAGGCTGATGTCTAATTCTTATTAGCAAGTAATATTGACGTTGCATACAGAGACTACATTTGAGATCTGAACCTTGCAGCGCTGCACTCTGCAGAAACACAATAGGAGAAGGCGCTTGCCCTGACAAAGGTACCAGCCACGGGGAGGACAAAGAGTGCAAGAAGGAAAGTTTGGCAGAATTCCCTTACAGACAGCAAGCCGAGGAAGAAAGACAACTTTTTTTTCCATGCCCAGGCAGGGGCCAAAGCAGGAGCAGACCTTACCGCCAGTGCCCCGTGCTCCACTCCCCACTGTGGCATTCCCTGGTCTCTCACCATCTCTTTGTCCTCCTGTGACGCTCTGGGGGATGCTGCTCTGCTGAGCGCCCCGCCAGCACCACTGGAGCTGAGCTGCCGGAGCGTGATCCCGAGCGGCAGCCTCAGGTCCATGAGTTCTCCTCTGCCTTTTGCTGGGTAGGCAGGCCTGCCTCTCTCTCTGTTGGCCTGCTGGTGGGGGCCCATGGCTTCATTCCTATTTCACGGGGATCCTGTGGTTGTTTTTTTTTGGCAAGATTGGTTTTTTGACATCAATTGGTGTAGTTCCCTGATCTGGTCCTAGGAGAGCTGACCTGTGCTGCAAGGGTTTTCCTAGAAAAAAAAAGGCAAATAACTTTGAACAACACATGGTAGGAGGGGGAAAAACATCACAGTGCTTGCAGACAGCTGGCAAATAATACCAATGGAATGGGAAAAGTCACAAAGTCATTGCTTCTGAATTATTTCCTGCCCTCTATGGTAAAAATACACATTTTTGTATTGCTGCAGCACCTGTGGCATATCGTCCTGCTGGCTGCAATGAGCCTGGGAGCCAGCATGCCTGGATGGTGCATGGCAGTGCCACCAGGGATGCCTTAACTTTGGCTCCTAGTGACATCCACCTCCTGGGACACTCAGCCAAATCACCAAACTCCAAAGAAATGTCAGTCATACCAGTCGAGATGGCTTGCTGAGCAGAGACTGGGGAAGGATTAAAGACATTTGTATTAATAAATAGAGATGTTATCACGGCGAATTAATGTTCTTTGATACACATCTTGCAGCATTAGGAGATGCTAGGTACTGTGCCTCATTATCTCTCAGAGGTTAAGGGGTCAGCCTGGGACAAGGGGAAGTGATTTATGTGGTACCTTTGTCAGAGATATAAAAATATGTGTGAAATAAGACTCACAGAGCCCAGTAGTAAAAACCTCCTGGGGCCCCAGGGCCTCACATTGCGCTGGGTTCCCCGTCCTTGCTGCAGGTTTTGAGCTCTCATCATTCAAGCACTTACTTCCTCCTCTATGTCCTCTCTCTCTCTCTGTCTCACCCTTTTTATATCTGGTGTTCTGGTTCCTTCCCCTTCTAATGTCTGATAGGCAAATGTTATTCAAAGGGATGGTTAATCCACGAGACCAGGGAGGATTCCTCCATTGGAAAATGCCCCCCACCCTTTCTCTCACTCTTTAGGAGATGCTGGCTGGGGAGGTGACATTTAGCTGGAAAGGACAAGTGAAGAGATCAGGGGAAATTTGATGAGCGTTGAATGGCTCAGGTATTAATTAAGCCATCAAGGACGAATGAATGGATACGCGGCTCTCTTCTGCATGGGCACGAGTTGGGAGTCGTGCAGGTGCACATCGCGGGCAGAGCTCAGCCCAGATGCCCTGCTGCCCCTGGGGATGGCCAGCACAGGAACCTGTATCACCAGTGGGCAGCCTGGGCACGGTGGGGAGCTCCGTGCCCTCTGTGAGCCCGGAGATTAGGTGATGTGGGGATGTGGAAATGTGGGGATGTCTGCACTTCTGTGATGAAACCGGGTGTTGCCTGGTGGACCTGCTGGTGGAGCAGAGCAAGGACTCCAAGCACCGTTCAGAATCCCACAGGGACTGTGACAGCAGCCAGGTCCCTAACGCTGTGTGCAGAACAGTTCCCTGCAAGATGCCACGTGCACTCTGATCCCATATTTCCTCTGGTTCCTAGGAAGGGAGCCCTTCCAGGCCACAGCCAGGAGCCAGGCACACACAGGTGACTCCCGCCGCTGCCTGCAGCCGAGCATCAGTGGCTGCCAAGCAGAATGGCTTTGCCAGATGCCGCTCTCCTGCGCACGCTGACAATGCCTTCGAGCACTTGTTAGAAGGGGTTTTCTGATTGCTTTCGGTTGCTGTGCCTCTCCTCTGATCTCATTCAGGAGCGTTTCAGAGAGCGTGGCTCCTGTGAAGCAGGCGCTATTCATCGCCTCGGCTGTGACGCAGCGAAGTCATGGGACAAGGAGGAAAGTTAGCGGTGAGTGGCAGAGGCACAATGGATCAAAGAGGAATGATGAGCATGGCACTGAAGGCTCCAGTTAAGAAAAGGTTGCAGATCAACATTTCTGACAGTAAATTCATCTTGGAGTCGATAAGGGACGTGAAACTGGATGCCTCATTGAGAAGGGCGTTTGGCCAGGAGGAACAAAATATGATTTTAATTCCTGTTCTAATATTGCAGGAAAAAATAAAAAGGACTTTACAAAACTTGTATCTCTAAGAAAATGAAGCTTACTTGAGAGCACTGCCTGGCTTTATGCTTCTCCTGATTATCATTTGAAAGTGTCCCATTTAAAAACAAAATCACAGAAAGACGGAGCCTTAAAAGCTATTGATTTTTACATATTTTCTATACAGAATCAAGTGGATAGCAGAGAGAGATCTAAACAAGAGAGAGTCTCTTGACGGAGGGGCTAAGTCTTAGCTCAGATCCAGAGAAGCCGTAGGAAGGAGAGGAAAAAGAAGAGGTTCTCATCACCTCCAGGGCGGTGGGACTGCTGGTGCCACAGAGCTTTCCCTGCAGCACATGCGGCTGCGGGTGGCCCTGGGGGAACGTCCCCATAATCTCCACCTCGGGAGACTGGCATAGCACGGACCCATTGCAATCTCTTCCTTCTCTGCATGACAGCAGGAGGCCGTGATGGACGTCAAGCACCACCAACAGGAATTAAGCATTTAATTCTTTTATCCTCTATGGGAATTGGCCCTGGACTGCGTCATCTGCTTTGAAACCTTCCCCTCTTTTCCCACCTCCACAGCCCTAACCTGCCCGTAGCTTTTGTTGTCTAGAATCAGGATGACAGGGAGGGTTGAAATAAATTAATTGGAGTGAAAGGGAAATGGGCAGAAAGATCTTTGCACCTTTTTATATTATTTTCCATTTTCTTTCGCTACTTTTCCCCTACACTTGAAGGGAAGTAAAATGATTTTGACTAAAAACATGAACTTTTCATTTTAAAAAATATCATTGCCTGTGATCACATCCCATTCAGTGGTATTTGCCTGTCAGAAGGTGGTTTTGAGAAGTTGCTGCCCAGCCTCGTAAAAGTTATCATTTGTTTAGAGCCTGCTCTGGGTCTGTCTTGAGCCTTATTTATGGTCGCCTTGATTTTCTAAACCGAATGCTGTCAAGTTCAGTGTTTGTTGCAGGCAGGGAAGAAAAAAGATCATAAAGGACAATAAGGATGGAGACTATTATAAAATAAGGCAGAAGCAAAACACAGGACTGTAGAGGAGGCAGGAGACAAAAGAATCTAGCGGAAGGTGTTGTAATATAAAGGATGTTTCCAAGTCATTTGGGCCAGCCCCTTCCATATAGCTGTGTGCGTGGAGGTTGGGATCTCCTGGGTTAAGGTACCTGTGCAAGGCAGATCGTAGGAGGTAGGAGGTGGATAATTTGGTGCTGGAGAGAAGGAAGGCACCCTGTGCCTGCTGCTTTCAGCACAGCTGGGCAGGAACGAGCCCACGATCAGTACAGATGTGTGTGATAAGCACCCTACAGCACCTGAGCTGGCAGAAAAGTGTGTGACCCCAAAAGAGGGGGCATTTGAGGACTTTAGTTTTGTGTACCTGGTGAAGGGGAGGTATTTTGACCACCTGAAGCACTCTGAGATCTTTTTGTCCAGTTTGGGCTCTCCCACCTTGCTTGCTGCATGGTGGGAGCACCTGGGGGGTGCGGGGCAACCCCACTGTGGCATTTCGATACAAGAGTGCAGGGTTTGGGAAGGCAAAAGCACCCTGCCAAGAAACTGCAAGGCTGTTTGCAGAGCTGCTGGGAATATTTAGCACCTCCAGGAGTTCAGAACTTCTTTTAACATTGTTTTTTGCCTGCTAGTTTATATTTGCCAAGCTTGTGCCAAGGACCCAATTACAATTTTTTTTTTTTCTCTTCCCTCTTTCTTTTCCACCTCTTCCTCTGACCATAATCAGGGACACCTGGAAACAATAAAGAGTTGTTTGTTTGCTTCGTCCTTCTCCCCCTTATTTTCTTGTATATTTGATGTTGTGAAAGCAAGGCTGTTAGAGATCCATTAAGCGGTGTTTGTAACGGGAGGGAGGTATTCTATCTGGTTTGAGGAAGATAAGGCACATAAATCGAACTCGCCCTACATCTGAACATTGCTGCAAATAGCGGAGAAGGAGGCAGACGTGTGGTCTCTTTTCCTACGTGCTGCGTGCTCTATCTTGCCACCTCTGGAAGCCAGAAGAACTTGAGAATTGGGGCTCAGTGCCTCCCCCTGACATCTGGACACCTGGAGACCACAGCGCTGCAAGGACTTGGCACCAGGTCAGCACAAAGGGGGCAACACAGGCCCCTTCTCTCAGCACTTTTACTTTGCCTGTACCTGTCCTGGAAGTGTGCAAGACACCAGCTTGATCACACACAGCTCTCTGGGATGTCCATGCTATTTTCTCACATATTTGGGATATTTTCCCCCAAGGTCTATTGCAGAAGTTCTGTTACTCCTGATTAGATTAGGAGGATTCTCAGCTGTGTCCGCTGCAAGGAGAATGTGTAAAGTGAAACTCCTGGAATGAACAGCAGGAGAATATTTATTCTCGCTCTTGTTCCAATATGTTGGAAACCCAGGTCAAAAATTGTCCTCTGCTTTTGGAGGAGTGGCTGAAATGTGTGCAACGTCCCTGGACAGGCAGCGTCTTCAGGATGTGAGCTCCGAGCTGAGCCTCCAGGTGGATGAATTGGTCTCCTGGTAAATGATGAACAGTGGAAGGGGCTTGTAGGTAGCCACCAGGACACAGCCTCTCACAGAGTAATTGAAAAGTATTTCTGTTTGGGCTGCTGGTCAAATTGTATGAGGAATCTGTAACTATGGGGTGGGTGCTTAGGTTTAACCCTAAATTATTTGAGGACTCCACACCCAGCCCTCATGGGAAGCAGGGCTGCAGCTGGGGCAATGCTTTCAGCTTTGCCCCGTGCCCAGGGTTTTTCTCCAGCTCCCGCTCTCTGCTGTTGCGAGGGTCGTGCCGCTGAGCATCTCCTCAAAGGTTGTTCTATGTTCATCTCCTAAAATACCTTCCCTCGTGGACTTTTTTTGGCCCTGATGTGGTCCCCCTGAGGAACAGGCTGAAGCCGCAGCATCGTGGGGACCCCACCTTGCCAAGCGATCGGTTGTATTATGAAGTGGTAAAAGATGGGGAGGTGTCAGGATTTTAAAGAAATATCTCAACAGAAGCACAGAGAGTTTGGAAAGCCAAAAGAGCCCATTAATTCTTTCCCAAAGACAGTTTAATACCAATTAGGAGATAAACACGGGGTGTATTTCCTGGCACGGACACGCAGACTTGGCTGGGGAGACAGGGAGTGACATGAGACTCAGGAGCCCATTCTCCTTCGGGCTGTAATTTCTTAATATATTAAAAACAAAAGGCAGAGAATGTTAACGATGATTTAAAAAACGCTGCTAATAACTCCCTGGGGTCACAGGAGCTGGAAGCAGGCAGCAATTGCTGCCTGAGCCAGACTGAAGAGCCCCGCTCTGTGCGGCTGGGACGTGCTGCCCGTATTTTACCGACAGCTTGTGGCAGTTTCACCCCCCGAGCCTTACAGGAACCTGCTGTCCCGGGGGAGCGTGCCCCTGCAGAAGGTTTCTATTTAATTTGTTCCTCTGCTTAAACAGAAACTCTTTTTTCGTAGACATTTGCTAGGGAACAACACCGCGCTTTGCTCCAGCACATTTGTGCTAGGCCTGGTTGAAAAACTTTCCGATCCTGTGAAGAGTCACATTATGCTGCTGTTCCGCGGCACAGGGATGTGAAAAATCGGAATTAAATGTTACATAACAGTCTGAAAACGTGGAGCAAAACCGAGGGAAGTTCCAAACGTGGTGTTCGCAGGAAATTTTCGCTGGGTTTGTGATCCTGGAATTGGCCTTGTGCTTTTGTTTCGGATACGGCGTGACAATTTTTTGCAAAGTTTCTCCCCAGCCGGGGGATGCAGTCTGTGTGTTTACTTTGCGCTGCCCTCCAGCTTTCAGTACCAGCTCTAAATTCTCACCCTGCTGCTTCCAAATCCACATCATATGGATATGAGCAATTTTCATTTCGCAAGAATCCTGCCTGCTGTTTTAGGATCCGTCTCTCTTAACATCATCTCTGCTAGCGAGATGCTGCCGAGCTGAGGGCTGGGTGAAGTGGCACAGTTTTAAAGCAGATCTGTCATTCTGATGCAGCCTGGTCCATTTTAATGCTCACATGAAACTTTTTATTTTATTTTATTTATAGATTATCTTTTCTCCAGTGGAAATGACTATTCTACAAGATCCTATGAGCTGGAGAGAAATATTGTAATACATAATTGGGATTGCATACTTGGTGGATAACGAAAGTCGAGGAAGGAGGTAACTGTTAGACACCCCCTATGGAATGAGTCCTATTACAAGTTGTTCTGGACGAGACCTGCCTCCTGGAAACACAGCCACGTGTGCTTAGAGGGTGGTGGAGAGATGGAAGTGCTCAGAGAGCCTCGATCCTGAGTCTTTGGCTCAGACGCTGCCCTTCTCGGGGTGGTGGTCCCGCTGTGCTGGCTCCCACGGGAATCCGAGGTCAGCTTGAGCAGGAGGGCTTTGTCCTGAAAGTATTCCCTCTGAGAGGGACCGAGCAGGGTAGGCACACGTCAGGGGGTGCCCTGCTTTGTGTCTCCTCTCCCTGGAGATCCTTGCTGCAAGGGGCAGGGTTACGTAGCCCAGCAAGGTGCCTCGAACACCCAGCAGCTGCTCTTCTCCACTGTGAGGTTATTAATGGGCATAATCCATCAAGGCAGGGACTCAAGGAAATGAGACTGCAGAAATGCACTGTTAGGACTTGGGAACAGCTCAGTTGGCTGTTGACAGGGCTGAGGAGTCTTAATAAGAGGGTTTGGAAAGAAAAAAAAAAAGCCTTTATGAGGAATTAATTTCCTGTCTCCATTATAGAGTACTGGGATGTTCATTTAGCATGCAGTAGGTGGGTGTTGAGATTAGAGCTGAGGAGGAAATGGATGTCGGGACGTGCTAAATCTTCCTCAGCGCCAGGGCGAGGAGCCCTGGGAACACGCTGCCGAGCTTTCATTTGGACCAACCCTAACGAGGTGGGGGTAGGGACCTGATGAGCTGAGGTCCCTCCAACCCAAGCCGTTCTGCGATTCTGTCTTCCCAGAAGCGGGAGGCCAGCGGTTCCCATTAAAACCCTTTCTTCCTATGTTCCAAGCCTAAAAAATAGATGTAAAGGACATCAAGGCCCAGAACGAGAGACGCACTGATGAAAAAGCTTTAAAGAAGTCTTTGCAAAGCCCTCCTTAGCACTTTGCTATTCACTGCTGGGTATTTATAGCCTCATTTACGCTCGTTTTTGCATCAGATGCATTTAGTCTTCAGTGGGAAAGCGGAGGGGATGTGTGGATGTTGGAGGACTTCACATCTGCAGCCCTCGGAGCACTGAAACGCAGCGCTGCGAAACTGAGACCATGAGTCGGTCTGATCTAGTGGCTTCCGTGTAAAAACCTTACTCTAGGTCTCATCTTACATAGAAAAAGTGTCGTTGTTTTCCTCAGACAAAAAGAACACAAGGCTCGGGGCAGCTGAGAGGCAAGCTCAGTATTTTCGTTTCTTCCGGGGTGCTGGAAGAAGCCCAAGCCCACCCAAGTGGGGTGTGAAAACCAGGAAAAAGACAACCCGGAGCTGCACTTGATCTTTCTGCGGCTTGCCATCGGCGCAGCCTTTCACACCCCCGGAGTCACACTCCCTTCTTTGAATAAAACAGTATGCGGGGCTCACGCTCGGCGCGAAGGCAGGCGTCACCTTCCACGAGCACGGGGCTGCTGCATGCAGAGCTCTCGCCGTTTGAGCTGACTGGGTGCTTGGCACTCGGCACAACACTCCCCTCCCTCCCTTCCCTGACAGCGCTGCTTTCTGCTTCGCCTTTCTGGGGGAAAAATCACATTCCCAACACCTCGAATGCTGCCTCAGACTGGACTGTTTGTTGCTAGCATTCCCCCAGTGGGGGACAGCAGATACTCAGGGTGAAAGCCCTTTGGAGGAGAGCACATTTGGTGCAGGTGCCTTCAGCCAGCAGCGGGAGCAGTCCCAGAGCTATGAGCCCAGCAGGAGGGAATCAAGGACAGGCGCCCTGGCTGCCGTGTAACATCTTGTCGCCATCAAAGCCCCGTCGCTCACGTCTCGTGCAGTACATGCGCTCTCTCTTGTTCTCTCCTCGCAAAGCAAGGCACCGTGTTTGGTGTGATCGTGTAACTTAAGGTCATATTTTGCCTTCAGCCATCGGCGTGTGCAAATGCTGTCTGCCTAATGAGGCAGCCTCCAATGAGTATCCCGCGCTGTTTTCCTACAAGGTACTTTGTTGTGTTTGCAATCCCTCCTGACAGGTGGTGAAGAGCTGTCTTTCCTCTGGGCTTATGACTTGAGCTGGAAATCCAACAGCAGTGCAGGTTCCTGGCCATGAGGGACTTCTCTCCCCTCCTCCTCCGATGATGTGCTAAAAGGAAAATCTGCCTTTCGGTTTGCCTTTCTTGTTTTCGATTTGTTTTCAGTCTTTTTTTGTTTCCTTAAGGGACTCTGGTCAGCTCAGGGAAGCTGTGTGCTTTCGGGGATGTCAGATGGTGGCTCGGCCGATTCCCATGCCAGGAAAGAGAAGGGCAAACAGATGTGGTGCAAACAGCACAGCAGCAGGATCAGTGCCCGGCCACGGCACCGAGAGATGCGAGCAGGTCCCCCTTCCTCGCCCTTGCTTTCATGGGCAGGAATGACTCAGCTTGACACCACCGAAAGCTTTCAGACAGGCGAGTTTTAAAAATGATAGATGATAGCATGCAACTCATCAATGACTCAGCTTGTCAGCGTTCATCACTCGGACTCTGACCCTTCCTCCTCACCTCCCAGGCCTGCCCTGTTTTCTAGCTATCAACAGGGTGCCCTGGATCTCTGCCAAGGACTATAGGGGCAATGTTTTCAGACATTGTGCGTGCTTTCGGAGGCCCGGCTCTAACAAAGATGCTTTTAAAAAGGACCTGCTTTTCAGGAAGCCCCGAGTGTCTTCTGATCTGAAAAAAAGCAGGTTTCATTAAGGATGTCCAGACTGGGCATCTTCAGAAAATGAAAGCTAAGTCAAAAAACCCTGACTCCTTACTCAGCTTCCTGTGGTGGTTTATGAATTAATTTTCTCTTTCTCTCTCAATTTTGTCATCTGCTTGTTTATAATATTCCAGGAAAAGTACCCAAAGGAGCTGCATGGGACATTTCAAACAGACTTCGTAAGGGAGAAGTCCCTCCTGGGTTACACCACTGCTGCTGGTTTATGGCAGATAGACTGTTGCTTTCTCCTGTTACAGCAGTTTGCAAACTTTCTCAGCCAGGCTTGTATTTCCACAGCTCTCCCTCCCTGACATCCAGATCCACATTTCTGCTTTGCTGTGAACTAGAAAGAGAAAACAGAGTTGATATGATTTTGTTTTGATCGGACGCCTGCCCCTTTCTCCTCATCTCTTTATTTTTTTTACATGTTGAAGGGGATCCATCAAGATAATTTCCTGTTATTAGGTTTGAAGTGTTTTGAATTCGAAATGCTTTTTCACTTAGAAAGAATTGATGCCTCTAACTTGTAATGTGTTAGCGGTTCCGTGTCGTGCCTGACAGCCCAAACGGCATCACAGGTAGCTAATCCCAGCTGCTGAGCTCCATTAAAGGCGAGCTGGTGTCTGCTAATACAGCCAGCCCGTTTGGGTCATTGTGCTGATGCGAAGAGCAGGGCTGCCTGGAGAAAGATTAGTATGTGAGGGGACATCTTTATTCTATTTTAAACTGGAAAAATGTATGGCAGATACACTAGTCATGATTGATTAGAGATATGAAAGGGATTTTATGAGCCTTCCTGCGTACTCTGTGTTTCTCATTCTGTTTGTCATAGCTCAGTGTTTGATAAATAAATAAATACATAAATCCAGACCTTGAGGATAATAGCAAAGGCAGACTCGTTGCTGCTCCTCTCAGTGCAGTATTTTTTGTTCTAATGGGCTAAGAACCGGGTGTCTCGGGAATCAGTTCGGAGCTCTGATCGGCTACACAGTTCAGGGCCACCTTTCCCCTCATCTCTGTAGGATCATAAGCACAACGTGGCAGTGGCTTCCTTGTCCTCACACAGGCAGCCCAGTCCCGCCTGGCTTCTGTGCGTGCAGCCCAAGCAATCTCCAGTTTCCCACCAACAGGACCTCAGAGCCACTTCCCTTCTTCATTTTTCTGTGCTTCGAGTGGTTTCTGTGTGCTCTGCTGAGTTTGTAGGACTCCCTGAGCAAGGCAGAAGCACAAACTGTGCCGTCCCTGGCTCTGCAGCCACATCACCCCACTGCCATGGCTGCTCGTGGCCAAGGCTGTGCTCTGCCAATGCCGTGTATTCCTTGGCAAGCTCGGAAAGGAAACGGTCTTAAAAAAAAAAAAAAAAAAAAATCACATTAAGCATGGCATGTGTTTCATGCTCCTTTAGCATCTTATCCTGCCACGGAGTGTTGTAATTCCCCTGGCTGCTTTTGAATTCCGTGTCACACTTTTAAATGGGGTTTGGTGCATTCTCTGCATGCTCTGTCAGTAGAGTCCTGCCAGGAACCGGGGAAGCACCCACCAGCTGCGCTGCCTCGTGTGCTGAGCGCGAGGATGTCGCGGCTGTAGGGACCCTGCAGCCTGGGACCACGCCGTCCTCCAACTGCTGGAGCTGCGGAGCTTCTTCCCAGGGAGGCAGGGGCTTTGTGAGCTGGGTGTATGAGGCTGTTTTGAAGTTTTAAAGCAAGTAAATCAAAGCTACTTGTAGTGCTGTTAAAGATTCTCCTCGTTAATTAGGCAAAGTTATCCTGAACTCGGAGGAGGTTTGACTTTGGAGGTTTACTCAAGGGAACAGTGAGGAGCGCCTTCCACGGAGACACACAGACCCAGGCCGTCCTGAACCCAAGGCTAATTTTAGCTGTGTCGCTGTGCTAGGAAACAAGAGGTAATAATGGCATAATGGCAGCCACCGACCTTTGAAAAACCCGAATTAATGAGTGGGAGCTGGCAGCTGGGACCAGTGGCAGGGATCTCGAGGAAAAGGTGGGAGGAGAGGAGTGCAAAGTGCTGAACCACGGGGAAAGGTGAGGGTGATGCAGACCTGGGGGAGAAGTAATTACGTTGATTGACCTTCTCTTCCTCCTGAAAAGGGTGCTATTTCTGACCGCTGACAGCACTCTCCTTCACTCTTTGTGTTCCAGGGATATTCCCTGTTTATAAATGCGCCCGACGTGCCCGTGCCTTGTCTCTGATCGTCCCTGGTCGTGTTGAACAGGTGTGAGGGAGGCCGAAAGCAGCTCCGCAAGGTGCTGGAGCATGTGTTGGATTTGAAGACGAAGTGGAGGGGATGGATTTCGAGCAGGCTCTGAGGCGTGCCGTGGTTCTTTACACCAACAAACCACGACCAGGAATGGTTTGCCAGCAAGCCAGCGGCTGCGATTCCAACGAGAGAGGAAAAGGGGTTTCCGAAGGGTGAAGATTTTGTTTAGTCATACCCACTCTTCAGGGCAGTGTTACGGCTGCAGATGCGGTTTAGATACTTTGAGGTGTTTGCAAAGATTAATTAGCTGCCTAAATGGGAACTGAACTCTGATGAAAGTCTGGCCCTTGCGGGCACTGAGCCTCGGGCTTGGTATGCTTTTGAAAAATCTCACCCCGGAGGACTCAGTGGATGCACTTTCCTGACCCGAGCTCATGCATTAGAGAAGAAGCTTAGAGTTATTTCAGTACTTCCAGGAGTTCAGGCTCATTCCTCAAAGCGAACAACCTCACACTTTCCTCCTTGTCTACGAAGTGGCTAAAATCCCCCGAGAGTGCCTTTTTTGGAGAAAGTTCAGACGAGGTAGCAAGAATGGATAGCAGCAGGCAGCCTGGCTGGGGGCACATACCAGGAAGCCCAGCCAAGCAGTGGGAGCCCAGGCTGCAACGCCTTCGTTTTGCCGATGCCCCCCGCCTGCTCCTGCCCTGTTCCCCTCCCCACCTCACTCCCCTGCTTCTCCTTCTCCTTCGCCCTGCTTTCCGGCTGCCTGCTGACTCGGTGCATTTTGCAACCTTGCAATTTCACGCTGCATTTGTTGCCTTGGCAACATAAAAGGGGAGTTCAAAGTAGGGGGGGGGGGGGAAGTTAAAAATAAAAAACAACCCCAAACCCTCTTAAATCAGCCCCTTGTTTTCTGTGTTGCCCGTGCACCACTAGATGTGTGGGTATATTGGCAGTGGAGCTGTAAGGAGCTTTTAAATGCTCCCAGGTGCTGCGGAGACATCACAGGGGATCCAAACCTCTTTTCCTATCCTCTCTTCAAGCTGCTTTCACCCATCCCTCTCTTAGAGGGTGGCCGAGAGCCCCATTGCTGGATGCTGGAGCAGGGGCTGAAGCTCTCTCACGTCTCTCACCCCTCCTCTTCCCAGGCGCGGTGGCTAAAGGAGCAGCAGCCCTTAAATGAAAACTTTACGGCGAGGCGCTGCTGACACTTTTTCATTATGAAGATACATGGGGTGGCTGGTAGCTAATGAATGTCAGTGCTCAAAAGGATAATCTCTGCTTCTCTCTGATACAATTTAACATCGTATTTCCCTAATTTGAGGCTGATTTAGTCGCTGGGGTATTTGGATGCCTCTTCTATGGTGCCGATAGTTAATTAAACAGATGTTGCAGAGGGAATCATTAATTTTAGTGCTGCAGATGGGAGCGGAATGACTTTGCGAAGTTAATGTTTCAGCAAAACAATAGGCTTCTGTCATCAGTTGGTATAAACCAAGTAAATTAAGAGAACAAGTAGAGTAAAGGAGATAGCTTTGAAAGAATATCAATTATTCATTTCAGAATTATACTTTTTCCCCCCCATAAATCATTACGGGAGGAGAGGAGGAGAAAATCTGTAAAACCTGGGAAGAGGGCAAGAGAGGAGTCCCTGAGACAGCCGCCTGGAGGAGAGCTCAGCGCTGCTCCCACCCTCACTCGAGTGCAGCAGGGCTCGGGCAGGACCATGGGGAGCCAGCATTGCCTTGGAACCACGGTGCCACTTCAGGCAAGTCCTGGAAAAATTTCCCAGAGCACCTGAAGTCACGTCCACAGAGACAGGGGTGCTTTTCCGTGCTTTAAAAGCAGGTGGGCACAAGCAGATTGATTTTTTTTTTGGAGTCTGTGATAGTTTTTTTCACTCCAGGCTGGCTGTCCTGTGCCTGTCGCCAAGTTTTCCTAGATTTTGTATTTATAAAGGCACCTGCATGTGGTGACAGTTTTCTAAGGGGAAGCTGGTGTGTTTGAGAACTTCAGAAAGCTCAGGACTTAGCAGTGCAATAAGTTTCTAAACCCTCATGGAAAAAACTTGCTGTAGGGTTGCATCTATGCGTCAGATGTGGCCACCGAGTCTATGGCTAGAGGAGGAAGAAGTTCAAAAATTAAAGTTTTTTTTCAAGTTTGCTGGCATTAAACACCACTAATTTCCATGGAATAAAGGTTCTCCTATTTAAACTTCAAACAACAAAGGGAAAAGCCAATGGCTTCTGAGCCATAAACCTGTGCAGGGACAGAAGAGGATCGGGGAAACAAATGAAGTCCATCTATCTGTTAGAGTGAAAGCACTTGGTGTCTTGGTTCAGTGCCTCGTAATATGGAAATTGTGTTTCTTTTTAGGACAGATGAGTCATTTGACCACTCAGACAACTATATGAACACATCTATGTCCATTTATATTATCTTTCTCTTTCTCATATGTGCATGTTTCTTCCTTATTACCAGCTACTACTTTCTCCAAAAACAATAATCAGTGGTTATTCTCATTTATTTGATAAGGCCAAACAATTTCAGTGCCCAGAAAGTAATTATGAATTTGGCAGTTCCGATTAATAAATCTTTCATGAAGCATGCTCCATTTTGTCCATAAACAGCATCTTCCAGCGATTCATTGAGAAAATGTGAAGGAGTGGGATAGACAGAGAGAGAAGAAGGCAAAGGGGAAAAATGCATTCTTCCAGGCAATAAAGCCCTGCTCTCAGTCGTACACGTGTAAGGTGAATTCCACCACTGGGTTTATTTCTGCAGCACTCCCTCTGTGCACACCATTTCATTTTAATGGCTCCTGTTTGCGTTTCGCTCTTCCTGGCTTTGTGATGCCTCTCACTAAGTTCGCTGCAGCCTCACAATCAAAGCATCCTGCATTATTTTCAGAAGCTAATTTGTATCCCCAGGCTTGCTGAAGCATGCCACTGTACGGCTTGGAGGCCTTGTCTTCTGTTCCAGCTGAGCTAGAGCTTGCAGCAGACACATGCTAAGCTTGTCAAACACCGACTGCTTTCAGTTGTCTGCAGAGAGGTACTGCTATGCTTTGAGAAAGTGTCGAGTATCCCAGCTAGCTGCCAGGCCGCCAGCCTCCTCCTGGTCCTCTGCTGATTCTGCCAGCCCCATGCGGAGGTTTCAGATGCTGTAGGGTCTCTCAGGTGGGGCTGTTGATCCTTTTAGCGGTCTTGCAGGGAAATCTCTGTCCTATAGACTTCTGCAATAGCCCTGAAGTCACTCATAACCAAAGGGAATAAATTCAGTGTATCCCAATGTGTCCTGCTGCAAGACAGGAAAAAGACTGATTTTTTTTTTGCCTGGCAAACCTTGAAAGCAGAGTACTGAGATTGCGGGATCCCGAGACCTGTCTGCTGTTGCAGTGCATTACTCTGGGCTGAAGGAGTTTGGCTTCTTCCTTTAGGAAACACAATTCTCATTAAAAGCCTGAAATTGAGCTCCTTGGAGACCTGAGCAGATCGGTCTGAACACAAGCCTGTAGCCATAGCAGCTTCTTGCTGTGTGTCCGCAGGACACGATGGGGGTTTGCTGCTTCCATGGGGTCTCTGGGCTTGCTGGGTTGCTCTCTGGTGTCCCTCCGGTGCCAGCTCCCTGGGTTGGTGTTCCCAGCACTGAAGTCTCCAGAGATCAGGATCTAAGCCGTGGGGGTGCCCTTCTTTCCCTCTCCCCCAGAACAGGGCACCCAGCACCCATCAAGCAGTAGATTTTGGGCTTTAATGCTGCTCCATAAAGAATGGGGTGTTTCAAGGGGGCCAGATCTCACTGGAGCTGTGGGTAAGGATGCTCCTGGTGTATCCCAGGGGCCTCTCCCTGCCTCCAGTCCTGGAGAGCAAACACTCCCGGGGGTTATAAAGATGCTCAGGCACACGGATGCCTCCAAAGTGGGGTGGTTCAACATCATTTTCTCCTGCCTCTGCCCTCTGGGATGATGTCCCTGTGCCTCTTTGGGACAAACTCCCTTGGGGCCACCAGGAGTGTTTAGGGCATGGCCCTGCCCTCGTCAGGGAGCACAGCATCCCGTGCCATTCCTCTGCTCCGCATGGCGTCACCTGCCACCGGCGTCTGCCTCTGCAAGAGGTAATTGATTCCCTTCCCCTTCCCAGCCCTAATTAAAAATGCGCCGTATTAAACGTGAATGCATTGGAAACAATTAGCTTCCTCTTTTGTCTCCTCATTGGAGTCGGCAACGCGAGGCAGCCAGGTGTCACGTTCAACAAATCTCCATCAAGTGCTTGCCGGGGAAGGAAATGAAGTTTGAAGAACTCCTCGGCTGCTCCCGCCGCTCCGCGCTGACCTCGGCGCGCTCTCGGCTTATCTCCATGGAGATGCTCATTTCGCAGATCGGCTCCATCTTCTGCCAGCCTCCTCGTCACGTGCAGCCAGGCCTAGGCAGGGAAGCGAGGCTGTTTCAAGGGTTTGGTGCTGTTCTTTTCAGCACGACAACGCTTTGAAACGGGCAGCGGGATCGGGTGCTCCTTTGGGAAGGTCACAGTTCGGCCGCCCTGGCCTCCCGTGGTTAGCTGAGGGCCCAAACCCAGAGCTCGAAGCTTCTCCAGTGTATCTGTGCCGTGCTGCTGTCTGGCTGCTGAGTGCTGGAGTGGCCCTCGTGTCTCCGAGGTCAGGTTTTGAGACGCCTGATTGTGTCTGTGCTCGTGCCAGAGCTGGAGGAGGCGTGTGTGTGCTGTCCCACCCCAGAGGAATGAGGCTGGGCTGTGGGCAGAAGGGAGCAGTGGAGGCTCTGCCCCACTGCTGCTGGGCTTTGGGGCACTGTGCCTCCTCCCCGAGCAGAGCTGGTGGTGATGTGTAGCGTAAAACTGATGTGTGGGGCAGGGGACAAGTGGAAATGGTGCCACGGCTTAGTGCTCCGGCAGTGCCCATCTGTCTGGGTTATTCAGGCCTTGTTGCAATGTCACGTGGATGACTTTCCGTCTTTGATTTGGGGTTGGAAATCCTTCAGGTTCTTTGGGCCTTGTTCGTTGTGATGATCTATGAGTCTGACGTCTGTGGTGCTATGCTGGGAGGGGAGAACAGATCCAGGCTGGTGCCCCTGGCCAGTGTTTTGGGGCAAGAGGGACTTGCCGAGGAGGGGAAGCATCGGGGAGCAGGGGGACAGTGTTCAGTAATCCTGCTGGTCGGGACATTTTCAACGAAGCATTTTTCATCAGAAAGTGCTGATTCTTTGAAACAGGCTTTCTGCGAGAAATAACAACAAAAAAAAAAGGGCAATTTTTCCTCATTTTAGCAACTCTAAATATTGCGGCAGCTTTGAGTGAAAAAAAAAAGAAACCAAGAAAAGCCCCACTTGAGAGTTGTTTGGTTTGTTTGCCTTGTTTCAAATTGCAGCTTCATCATGATGAAAACCAACAGGAAATCAAAACGAACGCTGGAAAGCTGCAAGGGAACTTTAAAGACCGACCTGAAAACAAAATCCAGCAGTAAGGATAGAGGCATTTTTCCCAATGTCTGTTTCTCCCATATTAATCCGTTTATGCGTAGAGAGAGGAGAGGGACCCCGCAAGATGCAGAGAAGGTCCTCAGCCCTGATGAGCCCTGGGGGCCCGCAGCAGGCAGCGGTGATTGGTGACAGATCACAGCCTCTCATGACCTGGGAGCTCAGGGACAGAAGCCAGCTGGGGACCAAACCCTTCCCGGGGACCGATGGAGGAGCTGGGGGAGGCAGCGGCCCCACGCTCGGTGCAGCGCTCAGGTAGGAGCAGGGCGGAGGCGATGCCGGAGCCTTTGCCCACATCTCTGCTGAGCTGAAATGCCGGCTCCAGCAGGAGCCAAGGCTGTGCCCGGTGCCAGATCACTCACCAGCCAGATGGCGCCTTCTGAAGCTCTTCCACCTTCATCCAGGCTTCAAGGGATGCGGGGAAGGTGTTTGCAGGCAAGCGGCTCTCCCTTTTTCTTCAGTGATTTCACAGCCTTGCAGGCAGGTTGGTGCTGGTGGCCGCTCAGAGCAGAGCATGATCCGAGCTCCAGGGCTGCGGTGGCTCCTTTCTGTTGGAGAGCAGGGCTGAGGATTGACGTGAGGCTGCCTGCTTCGTGCAGGAACCTCCGGCCTTTCCCCAGCACCTCTTCCACTGCCATCGGGCATTCCGCAGGGAGCCAAAGCACTGCCTCACCCCTCCGTCAGTCCTACACAGTTGTTGGGGGAAGTAATGAGAAACTGCTTGTGTTTCTGGAAAATACTTTAGAGAGGGATTTGTTGGTGTTATTATTACTCATTTTTTACTATTATTTTGAGACTTACGGAAAGTGAGACTTTTGTTTGAGACCTGTGGTAAACTGGCGTTGGGAATGTGCACAGCAAGGGTGAAAATGTCATTTCCCATGCAGTATGGCTGCGTCGGCCTTTGGTGGAACCAGAACAACACAGAGTGGTAAAACATAAAGCAGAACTTGTCCAAAACTTTAGCTTATGTAAGGAATTGATTGGTGAGGGAGGGATGGAGCAGAATGCCCGCCACAAGCCTCGAGGTTGAAGAGCAGACAGGGTTTGTGCCTGGGCGTTGCTGTTCCCCTCCCCAGCTACGCAAGCACAGAGCTCTGGGGGGGACAGGGAGCGTGCATGGATAGATTGAGTTGTGCCCATGCGTACTTGTGTGTCCTTAGGGCGTCCACACCTGGCTGAGCTGGAGACATCCAGCTTTGAGCAGTGCCCAGGCTGCGAGCCGGAGCGGAGCCGGCTCTCTGTCCACCTCCAGCAACACTCCTTCCTGCTCGGTGTGCTGGGTGCCCGCAGGGATCGCCGAGAAGGGTGAAATGTGTTGGGGAAGGAGTAGAGAGAGGGGAGAGGTGGGGGAGAGGCGGTTAAGGAGAGGGAGAGGACTGAGCAAGAAACAGAAGGAGAATGCTCGGAGGGGCAGAGAGATGCAGAAAGGCAGCTCCGGCATGGAAGAAGCAGCCCTGGCTGGAGAACCAGCGGAGGGGACAAGCCAGCGCTTGTTAAAGGTCTTTTTGCCTCTTTGTAGGGGTGATAATTTGGAAGATGAGAGCCTGGCAGCAAAGCCTGTCTGGATGAGAGTGGGAACACGTCTTCCTTCCCCTTTAAAGAGCAGAGGGAGCCACAAAGCAACCATATGGATTTGCAGCAGAGTTTGCCAACACCTTCTGCTTTTTTGAGGGCCAGATCCAATAAAGGACGTAGTTAGGCACAGCTTTGCCTTCCTTTTAAGCACCTGAAGGAAAGTACACGCATTAGGAGGTGGATCTAAAATCTCACTGCTAAAAGAGGAAACCTGGGATGAATGCTAAAAGCCAGGCATCTCTGATTGAGTTTATGGAAAGTCCCGAGACCACTCCCGAGGGGCTTTTCTTCCAAGAACTGCACAAGGCTCCCTCCTTTCTCCTGAAGGTGTTATCCCCATGCTGTGCAAATGTGCTCCAAGGTAACGTGCTCTCCTTGCTCCCTGCTGCAGGTGTGCAGGGGGCAGGGGCTCCAGCGAGCCTCGCAAGGACCGGATTTCTCTGAATCATGCAGGGAAAGGAGGTTGTGGATTCAGGTCCATGCCCCATGTGCCACTTACTCTCTTTATGTCAGGTGGGCATTGAGCTGAACACCACATTGTTCCCTGGCCGAGAGGAAGGGAGTCCCACTTTCGAGCTCCCCGCTACCTGGTGCAGTGCCGCTGCCCGAGCTGTGAGGAATTTGCAGTTATTTCACAGAAGCTGCACCGAAACAGAGGACTGTGGGATCCATGTATCAGAACTGCTCCCAGTTCCTACCTTAAGCGAGAGGGGAGTCAATTAACAAATGAAAATGGAGTAGTACCAAAGCACGCTCTCCATTTAGATCACAGGACATCCATACAGCTCGTAACGGCACCAGGAGCCTTGTTCTCCTGGATATGGCTTTGGAAATCGGAGGAGAAAGTAACACCAGCCAGAACTCCAGCTCAGAAAATGGTCCCTTATCTTCCTGGGGAGATCTGTCTGCTTTTATAGCTCCATCACCAACATTTTCTAGTTCCGCGGATTTGTCTACCCAACATATGTGATGGAAAGCAATATTAGCTTTACAAATCGGGATAAAAATGACACATGCTGAAAGCCAAAGCCGGTTAATGAGAGAGGATTTTCAAAATGTCACTCATCCCATTTCCCACGTTTAGGCTGTTTCCAAGAGCTGCTGTCTCTTTCTTTCCCTGAAAAGTCCATTTCCAGCTAAACTTTCTCCAATCTACTTCTAACCGAATAATAATTAGTTTGTGAATTAAATTAATTTAATTTGTTAGTCAAATTACGACTCAGCAAAAAGGAAACCACAAACGTATTTATAACTTATTTTGTCTTTATTATTGCTAACAAGGTTTGAGGAGGAACGAGCTCCTGACAAAGCCGTTCAGGAGGCAGACATGAGCGCGGGCTGTAACGCCACGGAAAGGGCACAGCAGAAAAGTCAAACGTGCGTCTTCGGGGAGACAGAGCAAAATCTTACTGGAATTAAAGAGAAATACAGCCAGCCCTGCAATGGTATTGATGATTATTCACATTTGCCTTAAAGCAATAGATCTGAAAGTTAGTGTTTTTTTTTTAAGATGCCGGTGTTCAGAGAAACTGAAAATACGGGGAAAAAAAGCTTTTTCAGGGAAGAGCTGCCAGCTGGGGCCCCCAAATAGTGAAGTTTTATTTGTAGTGCATGGATTTCTCAGCTTTGTGCTCTCCCCTGTCCTTCTGTAGAGAGCCAAAAAATGGAACAAAATCAGAACAGAAATCAAGGAAATAAGTCCACCAGCCTCCCCTTCGAGAGAATCTGAACCTCTGCAGAACTGTGAGCCGTGGGCCATTTGTTTGACAAAATGACCAGCGGGTTATTGCTGCCTTTGTGGCCACACGAGCTCGGCCCCTGCCAGCTGTGGGTGCAGGGACAGGAAGGTTTTGGGAGCGTGGAGCGGCTCAGCAGGTCTGCAGAGGGCTGGCATCGGAGGGGGGCAGGATTTAGCTCCACCAGAGCAGCTCCTCCTCGGGCATCCATCTCCTTTTTCCCCTTGTTCCCTCGCCTTGCGCTCTGCCATCCCAGCCCTGCCAGCTCTTCAGCAGCCTCATCTTTCTCTCATCTCAGCTCTTGCCTACTAATGTGTTTCAGGCACAGAAATTTCATTAAGGCAACGCTGATGTCCATGGGCTTCAGCCCCAGACTTCGTCGTTACGTGGCTTTGATTTCAGCCTGCACACAGATCACCCTCTGCTCCGAGGTGGCGGGAGGAGGTAGGCAAAGAAGAAAAAGAAGCAAACAACCCACCCCTTCCATCCATCCCAGGCTGTCATCAAGCAGCCGTCCCTGTCCTAATGAAAACAGATGCACAGAGATAAAAACGAAGCACTAAAGAGCACGTCTCACTGCTGCTGTGACAGCGCTTCACCCTGCCAGAGACCATAGGGACGGGCTCAGGACTGCTGCCCTGGAAATGCTGCTCGTCCCCGGGGCTCCCCGCCTGCTTCCCTCACCGCCTTCACCCCGGGCGCTGACCCCAATGGTTCATTTAATTGGAGGCATTTGGAAGCCGAGCTCTCTCGTTTAGCTCTGTGGAAGGTTTTAATGTGGGGATTATTTAGCCATTAGCTCAGGCTCTCGGTTTTTCTGGATTAGGATTCCAACGAGCTACTTGTCTGATTATCCTCGGTGACACGGACAAGCCTGAGCAGCACAGCTCAGAGCTGGAGCCAGGCGTATTTCTCATTTGGGGATGTGGCTGAGGTTTTTTTTTTTCCCCATCCTGGCCTTTGTTCAGACCCCTGGCACCGAAAAGCAACCTGTAATACCCATCAGTGTCCTCATCCTCCTAGAAAAGAGAGCTCAGAAAGCGAGTCTGCAATGCCTGGATACAGCGAGGAGAGGGTTTTATGTTCCCCCAGTGACAGAAAAATCCTTGCAGACATCTGGCAAGAATGCTAAAGTTTCAGGTGAATCTGCAGTTCACGTCCTGTAGTGACATCAGATGTGTCTGCAAACTTCTTCGTAGCTGGAGTCTGAGACCAAACTTTCCTCCCTTTCCCAGCGAGCCTGCCCTGCATCATTAATTCAGACGAGGACGCTGCCGGCTTGCAGGGGTTGTGGCTGCTGGGCACAGCTCTGCTGCCTGGGGCTGGGACGGAAAGAGAAGCCTCCGAGACAAGGGCAGGTCAGTCCCTACCCCAGAGAGTCTAGGGAATGGGGATGCTGGGAAAGCAGAAACTCCATCCACTGTTCCTTCTTGGATGGAAGCTCGGTCTGCTCCCAGAAAAGCTGCCGCTGATACCCACAGAGTCACTTGGAACACCTTGGGAAAGACTCCTTATATCTTCTCTCTGTTTTGTTACTGCTCTTCTGAATTTCAATCCAATTACACTTATGGAAACAGTCCAGGGCACAAAACTCTTTTCCTCCTAGCAGAAGGAGATCTGCTCTGGCATCAGGTGTCTTCAGCTGAACCCGCAGAGCTCTGAGGATGACTGCGTGGAGGGCACGGGTGGCAGGGGGCATCTCACTCAGAGCTAACCAGAGCAGCTTGCAGCAGAAGGAGCGTCCGGCATCCTTTCCTTACCCTGAGCCACTCCTCGATGGGTCAGCCAGATCCAAACACTTTCAGAGGATTTTTTTTTTTTTTAGATTTCTTTTGATGCAATTTCTTTTCTTCTAAAGTACTTCCAGTTAGAAAGGAAATCTGTAAAACCGAAGCAAGTCCTGTAGGTTTGTACCAGAAACAAAACTCATTTTTCCTCCGAGAGGACATACATTTGGCACTCCGCGCAGCTCATCTGCGAGAGACAGAAGCTCCCTAAACATCCAGCCCCAAATTCCTCCAAAGCTCAGGCAGCCTTACACCAGAGAGCTCATTTTGTTCCTCGTTGCTACAATCCGGGCTCCATTTGCTTGGGTGCTTGACCCCTTGGTGCTGGTGGGTGTCAGCTGCGGGCGGTCCTGCTGTGGGCGGGTGGCCCTGAGGTCCTCGTCCCCTTGTGTGACCAGAGAGTGGCTGTGAGGATGAGGGCGTTTGCTGGCAGCTGCTGGCTCTGGCTTTGCTCTGCGTGAGCCCTTTAAGTGCAGTAACGATGAGCCTCGATGAGCTCGCAGGGGGCAGAGGGAGGCTCTCACATTGAGAACCCAGCAAAGAGCAAAAACAAATAACCTCCTGTTGCCTTTTTCCAGCCAAAAGGCTTTTGCCAACTACAGCTTGATGTCCTGGCTACTTTAATGTCTGATATTTAGAGTTTATTATCTGATCATGTGAGCTGAGCTCATGGTTCTCTGTCCCATCAGGTGCTGTTTTTTCTGTCCCATGGGCTGGGGTCACACCAGGAGGATGCACGGAGCATTGCAGGTGGTGGGGAGGCGATGCCAGAGCTGCACAGCAGAGGTCCCTCCTCTGTCCAGCAGGTCTGGGGAGCAGCAACCACAGCCCTCAGGCCGTTCCACTGCCTGGTGCCTGTCACTTAAATGATGCTTGACCTTTTACTGTAGTCCTTATTTTATGGTCCCGCTCCCTGCAGGGCCCGCGGGGCTCCATCCCCGCACAGGACGGCTTCCCTCTGTCCAACCCCATCACGGTTTCGCCCATCCGATGCTTCTGTGCCGGCCTCAGCTGTTGTCTGCACGCATAGGCCGTGTTAGCAGTGATTCTTCCAGCTGCCAAAGCACAGCATGGCTTCTGCTTGAGATGTTTCCCCCTCGCGGAGCTCCCTTTTCACGGACCTTTGGCAGAGGAGGAGGAGAGGAGATGGGGGAGAGAGGGAGGAGGAGAGGAGGAGGAGGGTGAGCGGTGCGTGCGGCTGACGGGGAGGTGTCAGACAGGAGCTCCTGAGCACCGCCTGATGTGACCTACTTCAGTCGTCCTGGGAGAGGTATTTGTCTCGCAACAGCTTTTTTTGGAGCACAACAGCCTATGATCTCACGGAGCCGCAGGGTAGGAGCCAGGTTTCCAGCGGAGGCTCTGTCCCTGCGCCGTGCTCCGCAGGGAGGGGAGCGCCTGAAGGCCTGACCCTGTGTCCCTGTGGCACTGCTCAGTGCCTGGAGGGGACCCACGGGGACTTGGGAAGCAGAGCGAGGGGAAGGTGCTGCAGGGTGCTGCTGTCCTCCTGAGCTGCACGTCCTGCCTGGGACAGCTTTCTGCCAGGACTCTGCGTGGCGGCCGGCTGGCAGGTAGGCTGGCAGGGGGCAGAGGCAGCACAGGACCAGGAGAGCCCGGCCCTGACAGCTACAGGGACTGCTCCTGGGGGTCGTTAAAGCCTCGGAGTCATTAGGCTGCGTGTGCTTAAAGGGGTCATCTGCACAGGGCCTGCCGAGAGGCCTGGAGTTTTTCCACAGGCTGAGAACCAGCTCAGAGCCTGGGTTCTTTGGATCTTTTTGTGCTTCAAGGTGAAGAGCCCGAGCGCCCTGCAGACCTGGGCTCAGCTGAGATTGTTGTGAGGCTGCTGTCATCTTCTCCTCTTCCCTCCAAACGTGAGGATTTGGGGGAGATGTGAAGACCCACCAGGGTCACAGGCTTTGTATTTTAGAGGGGAACCCTGCTGGGCTCCACAACCCAAGCAAGCACCTCACTGCTCCTCAGTCAGACGAAGCCTTGGGGCCTGCACCCAGCAGGACACGCACCCCTCCGGCTGCCGAGCCATTTTGTAGTGCCCCTGGCCAGAGATTTGTCTTCGCCTGTTAATATTTTCCCTAATGGCTTGTTACCCTTCTTCCCTTCAGTGCCCTCCCAGCGGCAGCACAGCACCGTCGCTTCCCATCCGTCCGACCCCTGGGCACACCGGGTGAGCCGAAACCTCTGAAGAAGGGAAAGAAGGGGAAATGAAATATTCACTTTTTGTTTTCACTCGCTTGCGGTGAGAGGATATTGATGCAGTGTGGATGGAGCATTAAAATCAGAATTATGCCGGGGAATTTAAAAAAAAAAAGCAACAACCAAACTAGGCATAAATTAGCAGTGTCTGCTTCCTCTGTGGTTTAGGAGTTAGCATTACGCCAGCGCCATATAACATGCCGGAGATGCGTTTGGGGAGCTGCCGGGCCATAAATCACGGGGAGCATTTAAAACGACAGGAAGAAAGGCCACCTGGAGATGGATGGGTGTCCAGAGCGGGAATGTCCGAGGGTGACCGTAAACAAGGCAGCAGACAAGGTGGCCAGAGCAGGAAGGGAGTGGGAGCTGGGGGCTGGGGTCAGAGCCCACCGCTCATAGGGGAGGAGATGTAGGGGCTACAAGAAGTCTGGGCTGGGAGATAACAGCCCTGCTTCTCACACCGCTGCATTTCTAAATTACTTTGGTGTTTTTCCCCCTGTGAATCAGCAAAATGCTGTAGTATTCATTCTTCACTAAAAAAGGTCAAATTTTCGATTCAGCTTTCTCCTCCTGCTAAGAACTAAGGCAGAAAACCCCAGGCCTTGTGTGCTTCCTACAGGATATCTTCATCACACCGAGGTGCCCATACAAAATCCTTGCCTAATGTACACGTTGCCAAAAACGCTCAGCGCTGAAGTTGCTCGCCTCCTGTTTCCTCCTGTGGAAGCAGTGACAGCCTGTGTGATCCTAGCCAGGGCTGCATCACCCCGAGGAGGAGAGGTGCCTTTTCCTCACCCTGACCTGCCCCCGTCCTCTGCCTGGAGATGCTGCAGGACCCCGCGGGCTCGGTTCAAGGAGCCCTGTTGACTTTACAGGGATTATTTTAGGGAACAATGGTGTGAAAGCACTGCCGGCTCTCCATCCCTTGGAAATCACAGGTCAAATGTGCCTGCAGTCAGGGGAGAGAGTTGTCGTGCGGCGGCTCCTGTCGGCGCTGCAGCTGCCGCAGAAGGTTAGCGATGTTTTTGGCACGGTCACCAGGCTCTCACACTTCCAGTAACAAGGAAACAAGAAGGGCATTCGCTCTTCGGAGGAGTGCTTCAGTGATGCTCTTCACAAAGAGGACCTGAAAAAGTGCGATTCGAGTCAGGCTTGGGATCGATACCCAGCCCTGGGGTCAGGCTGGAGCAACACTGGGGATGGGTGGAGAAGGCAGGAGAAGCAGCGAGGGGAAAGACTGGGAGGGCAGCAGGGGGTGGCTCTTCAGAGGACAAGCAGGGCTCCTGGGCAGGGCTGTGGGGGCTCGCTGGGGGTGAATGATGCGGGCTCGGGATGGGGACAGCTGGTGTTAGTATGGACTGCAAGGGAGCGTGATCCTGGTGGCCTGGAGTCGCTCAAACCCCAGCCCTGGGCTTTGAGGGTCTGCCTCCTTTCCTGGTTTCAGCTAGGATAGAGTAAATTATCCTCCTGGTAGCTGGTAGGGTGCTGCGTTTTGGTTTAGGATGAGAAGAGTGTTGATAATTAACCCTATCCTAGCTGAAACCAGGGCACTCCCCCAGGAAGGCAGCCCCCTGCGGAAGAGGCAGGCTGCAAGCAGCTCCAAAACCGGGGCTGTCAGCACAGAGAAGCCACCTTAGCAAGGGATGTGTGAGCTCTCCAGAGGGCCCTGCCTCTCTGCAGAGACAAAGGCAGAAACTGCTTGCGAGGGTGATTAATTCATCAGCAAAACATTAATTATCCCAGTGACTCCATTCATTAACCTCTGAAGTGAGAGGAACTGGCCCCTCTGCATCTCCAGAGAAATTTAGCCCCTTCCTGCTTCCGTGCTGGAGTTTCAGGTGCAGAAAATGAGGTCGGGTCCAGGAACCCGTTAAAAGTGGGGCAGCGTGGGCAGCCAGCGTCCTGCAGGCAGAATCAAACACGGGGCTGAAATCCTGCAGCCACCAGGGCACCGTCCCACACTTCCCCTTGCTTGTTCCCTTAGAAAAACTGTGCTTGAGATGCCCCAGCTCTGTGCAACCCGGCAAATACCCTGCCTGTTGGCCAACAGCGGGGCTACGTCCCGCTGGGACTGCAAATAATCTCTGTAAGAGTTGGTCTGAAGAAAGATAGGCTTAGGCATGTATGTAAATATTTCTCTGGCACAGAACGGCTCTACAAAAACAGTTCACGTGTGTGGCGTGATCCCGAAGCTGCCCCTCTGTTTGTAAAAGCCTGCATCTGTTAGATAAAAATAGAGATGGGGCTTGGAAGAGGATGGAAGCTGCTCTTCTTCAAAGAGGCGGTGGTTCTGTGCCTGCTCCTGAGGCTGGCTGGCTTTCAGCTCGTCCTGCTCCCTCCCTGGGCCTCGGTTTTCTTCCATGCAAGCTGCTCTGCCATCTATTAATTAGAAGTGCTGCATGAGAGCTGAAAAATAACATTATTTCTGGGATGCAGCGCACCTCTGCCCCAGGGAGACATAATGACTGCGTCTGAAGAGCCATGTGCTGCTGAAATTAAACTTCGTGAGCTGCTCGAGTCAACGCAGGCAGCTTACAGCCTGCAGCTCAGCAGCACATTTTCAGCTGGGGTTAACGCTTCACACCTCAGTTTCCTCCTAGCTGTATGTACCTGTCTGTAGGTGTATGAGCCTTTCTCTTCATGTGTTGGGTGCCAGCATCCCCCCTAAATCCATCCTACCCTCTGTGCTGGATCGCTGTCGAGTTCCCAGAGCTATGACAGATCTCTGCTAAGTGCTGGATCCTGGGCTGGATCCGTCCTGGTTTCGAGATCCTTTCCAGAAGCCCTAGCGAAGCCATTCCAGGCTTCGATAATTTCATTTTTAAAAAGCTTTCAATTTCTCTTGACAGGCCTGGAGTGTTTAAAGATGGCAAAGTGAAGGAGATAAATAGATTATTGATCGGACAGGCTTGTAATTCCTTAGTGAATTGGATTTAGCTCCTTCACTGAGATCGGGTCTCTGCCATAAATCTCCCAAGGAATCAATAGGATGGAGAGCGCCTGGTGAGGAGCCCTGCTGCTTGTTTCCATGGCCACAGGTAGGGGCTGGGAGCAAGCCTCCCACTGCCAGGGAGGGCAGGAACCCGGAGCCACGTGTCTCCACTGAGCTGACCTTGGCAAATGGTCTCCCCGATGGCACCGAAGTGCTGGTGGCAGCAGGGACTGCAGAGCGGGGCTGCAGAGGGATTGCTCACACCGCGTGCCGTCGGTGCTGTAATGAGTTACCCCGTGCTGCAGAGGCTGTGGGCAGGCAGCAAGGACGCCAAAAAGCCCCAAAATTCTGTGAACTCCCTCATCTAGCTCCCAGTGCCAGGGCATAAAATGAGCTGCAGCCTTCCCGGTGTGCCTCAAGGGTCTGCGCGCCTGGCACCGGCACGGGGGCTGCGGCTGAGAGCTGTGTGCCAGCCCTGCTTCGCCCTGGGGACAGCACCACGGTGACGTCTTGGAGCCTGCTGTCCTCAAAGGCCTTCGTGTTCTGTTGGCTTGAAATGATTGTAGGGCTGGGGCTGGAAGTTTGTGGATGTCTGAGGGCACGTAGAAGTCCTGTACGGTGTGTGTCTGATGGTGCACAGCTCGGTGTGCTGCTCCTCCTGCATTCTGCGCTTCCCCATCCTCCCCAAAACACGTAAATTCAGAGCAGAGAGACAACAACGGCTTCCCCAACGCTATTCATGAGCAAACCTGTCGTCACATTTAACAGATGAATGAAGTTAATGCTCATTTATATAAATGCCATCAGAACATGCGAAATATCCACCTTCCAGACTGCATTTTGTCCCAGGCAGGTGTCCCCTCTCCCTCGAGTCCTCATCAGCCCCTCTGTCCTTGCACAGCTGAGCTCTTTGGGCTGTCTGTGGCTTTTCCCAGAAGTTCAGCCACTTTGCAGAGCCCCCCGGAGCCTCGGGCATCAGCAGAGCGGGCTGGAGGTCTTCCAAAGCCGGGCTGAGTTGGGAGATCTCCAGTACTCCCTGTTTCCAACTGAGCTGGCAAGAGACAAAATAGCTTTTTTCACTCTATTTCATTCTCCTTCTGGTGCTGGCTGTACCCCAAAAGGCAGAGAGGCAGTGAAAGGGATAGGAGGAGGAAATCAGCCGGGTCTTTTTGCTCTTGAAGGAAGAACCCGTGGTCCTCGAGTTTGGACCTGGTATGGGGAGCATGTAGGGGATGTCTGCCCACCTTGCTCACGTGTTGTAAGTAAGAGGCATTTTATTTAGAGCCAGTAAAAAAATAAATGTTGGTTTCTTATCTGCCATAGAAAACAAATATAGAATCTGTCTTTTTTTTTTTTTTTTTTTAAGTTTCAAGGAAAAAAATCCACAAATCTGTCATCGGGAGCATTTGGGGGGTTGAGTGGCGGGGTCCTACTGAGACAAAAGCACGCTACAGCTTAGGTTGGGCCTTGAATCGATCGGGATTTCAGAGGGAGAGCAGCCTGGGGAGAGATTTCTAGGAGAACAGCTCTGTTTGCAAACTTCTTATCTAGTCAGAAAAGCCACAAGTGATGAATCACAAGCTACCAACCCAACCTCATCTCGTCTGACCGTTCCCAGAAGCAAGCGATGCAGAGCCCGAGCTACCTGCAGCTGCAGATCCACCAGAAGCCAATGGGGGGAGCTTGAGGGGAGCCAGCTGGGACCCTCTGTTTGCTCCCAGCAAGTGACTGAGGTGCTGTGAAGCAGGGATGAAGGTTCCCCTGGGGCTGTGTTGGTGGCACGATGTGGGCACTGAGTGGTGTAAATGGGACCTGCTCTGCCCGGCCCTTTTGGAAAGGGGTGACCAAAGGGGCCAGGTGACACCGAACCGTGCCCACCAGGGGCTCTGTGCCCACCAGGGGCTCTGTGCAGCCTCCACGGCTCCAGTGTTAGCTCCAGGACCTTGTGCTCAGACGTGGCTGTGATGTGTCCCTCCTGGCTGATGGAAGAGGTGGGAACGCGGAGCGTGCTGCCTTGCTTGGTGGGGGTGGAAGCGATGTGAGACCCTCTGCGCTCCCAGCAGTGCTTCGTGTGCTGAGCTGCTCTCCAGTGAGCTGGGTGGCTGCCAGCTTGGCTTCCTCTCCCCAGCATAATGGAATAAGCCATCCCCAGTGCCCCATCCGAACCTGTGCTCCACCAGATTCCCCCTACTAGCCCCCTGATGCCGTTCCTCAACACAAACACAAACGCGTCCCCCGCTAACGGGGCCGGCTTCCAGCCTAGCTCCCCCTCTGTCCCTCGCCTCGTTTACATATCTTCATTTGTCAAGCATCGGCTGAACATTTCGTAGGCTGCCTTCTCCCTTGCCCTCCAGAGCTACGAAAAGGTCACCCGTCTAACAGGGAGAGGCGCTGGAAATAAACTCGTGTGTTTTCTCCCTGCTCAGACATCAGATGTGACACGGGGAGATGAACCAGCTGCCAGGAACCCGCCTGGCGTGCGCGGTGCTGCGCCGTGCTCTGTCCGGGCTCTGTCTGTCTGCCACAGATCATCAGCTCCTCCTGTTTCAGCGCTGCTCCTCTTGGTGCTGCCTCGATGCCGTGGGTGCGTTATTTCTCCTCGGAAGCACCGACGTGTGCCTGCGTATGGAAAATCTCAAAGACGATGCACGCAGATGTCCAGCTCCCAGACTCTCCTTGGCCATCCATTCCTGCAGGTGTGTAAGGGTGAGGGCTCACAAGGTCTGCTCCTTCCCTTGGAAGCTCGGGATGTGCTGAGATGTGACAACTCCTGGAGAGAGACCCCCGTGACACGCAGTAGCAGCTCCCTGCCTGCGGCGAGGGAAGCGCGCCCAGCCCCAGCCGTTATCTCGGTGTGCGCTGTCGCAGCTCCAGGGACTCTGACCTTGCTTTGAAAGGTATTTAATGCCTACAAGGAAGATACAGTCAGAACAATTCCCTTTCACCAAAGTGAAGCATGGCAGAGAAAGGAGCGAGGGGAAGGAATGGGAGCGGGCTGGCAGCATTGTGTCCGCACTGAGGAGCTCAGTCCCGCAGTGAGGTGCCCCGGGAGCCCTGCTCTGGGTGCTGGACTCGAACCTCTTTTGAGGGTGGCGAGGCTGGAGAAGGACCAGAAAACGCGGTTCAGTGAGGCTGTGATGGCTCTGCTGTCCCCTTTCCCTCCTTCACAAGGACATCCCGTTTACTGTTTGCGTAGCTCTGATTTGGTGTTGGAGCAAAGCCTTTACAGCAGCTACAGCAGCGCCCCTGCCTGCGCAGCCCACCAAAGGTGGCTTAGAGCAGAAACAGAACAAGGGAAAGATGGGAGAGAGGAAGCCCCAGGCTTGAGGCACAGCGAGCAGCTGTCCAAAGGCGTCTGAAGCTTCCTCACAGCGGTCTCCCTAAGCCTTACCCATCCCTGTCTTTGCAATGGACAAATCAGTGTCCTGGGCTTGATTCCTCCTCTGTGCCAGGAACAGGGCTGCACGTGAACAGCTTCTGCCTCCTGAGCCCCCTTCTCTTTGTCTTGTCTCGATGAGCATCACAATGAAATCTCATCCACGGCCGTGGTTCTCGGATGGTGCCACAGTGCCTGGTCACAATGCAGACATGTGCTTTAAATACCGTGTCCTGAGGCAGGTGGCACCTGCCAAGAAGTGGGTTTAATTCTTTGTTAGTGCAGGCTTTAGGAGCTCAACCTACCCCTAGGGTGTAGCTTTGCCAGCGAGGGATTCAGGATCATGTGCAAGTGCACGTAACCCTCCCGTGCTGCTGCTGGTGGCAGTTGTGGCTACTCAGAAATGCAGAGCGCAGATGTCCCCAGGGCAGACTTCACCCAAGAGGAAAATTTCAGGTTTTTTTAACATCTGTTTTTATCCCCAAATTGATTTGAAATGTATGAACTTACACCAAATGTGAAACTCTGCAAAATGTCTGCTTCCTCTAATCAGAAGGACGGATCTCAAAGCCCTTCAGTAAGGTGGAACAACTGCAGTAGGGATGTGCAGAACTTGCCCTTGAAAAACGGAGGTAAAATATTCCATTCTTTGGATTTTTTATTTAAGAAAAAGCAATAAATGCAATGTTTTCTGCAAGAGGAGAATTTGAAGATACATATTTTGCAGTGGACAGTGAATCTGATTGGAACTGGAGAAGTCGAAGGGGAAACTGAGGCACGGCTGAAGCCACACAGTCAGGGGTACAGTAGAGTCCCCACAGAGCCATGGCCAAAATTCCTGAGGACGTAACTCCTGGAGCTGCTCTCTGATGACTGCAACACGCCACGCAGAAGCTTTTTATCCAATGCCTTACACAAGACCTTTATCCAAGTAGGACTTGTTTTCCAGGCTGCAAGAAGAATTTCAGATTTTTAACCACTCCGCAGTGAGCTGCGTCCTGTCGGCTTTTCCTGGAGCTCTCTGATCGCCTGGCCCACCCTGAGCAGCCTGCACGAAGCACCCTGAGGTGACACCCTTGGCCACTGACTCGAGGGGGAGCTGTTTGCCTGTACACAGGGAGAGCATCCGTCCTGTGAACAGGGAGAGCTCTGGTCCTTTTCGGGCCCTGGGGAATTGCGGCACGCTCAGCAATGTGCACAGGTTACACGCAGACGTCTGCCCCATCTGTGTGGTTCCTGGGCTTGCCCTGCTGGTCACAGAGGTTTGCAGAGACACCTGAAGGTGGAAGGCGTTTGGCAGTGAGCCCCGCACTGCTTTCCCAAAGATAATTCAGATTAAGGAGTGAGGGGAGAATTGGGGCTACCTGGAGACCCCGCGATGGCCACACGAGCTCCTCAAACAGCGATGCAGAGCTGGGCAGATGCCCCAGGAGGACATCAGCCTTCCCAGAGCCACTTTCCATCTGTTAACAGAGGCCCTGGGGACAGCTGGAAGGTGTGAGCCCTCCTCCCTCCATCCCAGCACAGCGATGACCCATCTGGCCACCACCCAGAGCCAAGGTGTGGGGATTCCCACTCTTGCTCAGCCCCGGAGCCGTTTCATCTGCCTGAAATAGAGCAGGGCTGAGAGGGAAACAGGAACGGGAACAAAGCTCCTCCCGCGCTGCAGGGCCAGCGGGGTCGATGGAGAAGAAGCTGAGGGTGAAATCAATTAATTCATTCATTACGGAGCTGCTGCGGCTGCAGAGATATTGCAATTGTGCTTGCTGGGAGGTCCTCACGAGAGAGACGTCTCATTTCCATCGCGGTCCCCAACGGTAGGTCACAGTCAGACAATTTCATTCCTGCTGAGGGAGGGGTAGGACAGATATCCCGAGGATAACGTACCCTCATGAGCCTGGACTGGCAGCAGGCTGGGTGAAATCAGAGCCCGCTTCCACCAAGAGAGATGAGGGGCAGAAAAACCCAAAGAGCTGGGCAGGGGCAGGTGAGTGCTATTTTCAAGGCTCTCAGAAGGAGCAAGTGAGGCTGGAAGTGGGCTTCCCATGGGCAGAAACGTTTGTCATCGTGCAGCTCTCTCTGGGAAGGGTCTCTGGGATGGCTCAGTACCCGCAGTGCAGCCTTTCAAGCCCCTTCGTTAGGACTCCAGCAGAAGCCCTGTACCCTCTGCCCAGCCTCATCCCGGGGGGCTGCCCGGCACGGAGCTGCTCTCGTGTCCGTGCCCACCCCGTGGGCTCCGCCACCCATTCTCTGCCTGCTCTTGTGAGTGAAGTTCAATGAATTTACATAGAAATCCAGGGCATTTTAAAAGGACTGAGGTGGTCTGCTCACTGAGCAGCTCTTGTTGCAGGCTGCGGGACCCTTTTCTTGTACCTTTTTGCCTCAAACTGGAGAGCAGGGTGCTGCTTGCTTAATGGCGGTGGTGATTTCAAACCTTTTGCTCCTTACAGGGAGATTTTCAAGTCCTACAATCAGGAACTCCAAATCTTCTGAAGATACACAGCCATTTATTGCAGGACTCGGCTGGGTAATGTTTCAGGGAAAAAATGTCATCCTGTCTGAACACACCACGTTAGCAAGAGAGGAAATGTGCCTATCGACAGATGAATGGACAGAGAGAGCCTGCAATTCTTGAGAACTAACCGGGACTTTTCAATCATTTCTATCTACCTGACAGCAAAGTTCACCTGTGAAGCAAGGGCAGAGTCAAAACAGCTACAGCATAATCTGAAAAACACTGAATTGAACGGGGCTGTGGATAAAAGCACCGAAGTGCTGATGAATCGGGTTCATCCCTTTTCTACATCGATGACACGGATTGCACCAACAGTCCCGGGCTGGGCTGAGACCCCAGGAGGAGCATCACGTCACAGGAGGAACAGACCGACATTTCTGGGAGTTTCAGGGACAGCAAGGGGGCAAAGTAGTGAGTGCATTTCCCTTCTTGTCTCTGCGAGCAGAGATTTTCATAACATGGAACAGACTTCCTCAATTCTGAGGGAAGAACAATGCACGGAAACATCATTTTGTATAGATCTGTGTGAAAAATATGAGATGCCAGCATGATGTGAAACTTCGTGAGGAGCTTGTAGTCAGGAAGGAGTAGTCAGAGCTACAAAGATTTCAGTCCACTGGGGGTGGATGTCTGTAGATGTCGGTGGTTGACTGTTCGTAAGAGCATCGTGGCCCCATTTCATATGGGCATGTGCTGGGGGTGGTGCATGAGCTGTGCCTGGAAAATTCCTTGGGCTTCCAAATTGTGAGGAGAAGAAAGAGGATAAAGACTTAGCAGAGCCTGTCAAAAACTGAAGGTTTCGTGTTCCCATGTCCCATATTCAATGCTTTTTTTTTTTCTTCATTTTTTTTCGAATCTCTGATACTTATATAGAGATTTTTTTTTTTTCTTCCATCCCCATTTTCAGTACCCAGCCAGGAACCACAAGTGCCAGAAATACCTCTGAGGGATGTCTGCACAACCAATGGGCCAGTTCCACAGCCCTTAATGGCTTTTAGTGGGACTTGTGTGTCCCTCTCTGCCGTGCTCCAAACCAGGCACAGCGAATGACAGTGACAGAAAGCTGAGATTTAGTGCCCAAAACAAACCCTTTGTTATGGAAGAGACCAAAGGGGGGGATATTTTTACTGCTTTAAAATCTTCTTCAGTTTTCAGATCTTTTATCCTTAATATAGCTACTTCTATTCTTAATATAACTACTTGTCAGTGACAGAAGAAAGGACATCAAAAGTGTGGCACACAGCTGACTTAGGACCGAACTGAATAACTCTTTAATGACGTGTGTCTTTACATAAAGATCCCACGTGGCCGCTTGTGCAGTCCACCAAATCAACAATGTTCAGCAAGACAACTACAAGTGAGGAAAAAAAATTAAAAAAGGAGGAAAAAAACATCATTTGAAGTTCTCTCTGGCTTGATTGCCTCAGCTGTTCAGACATGGGGGTTCCCACAGGCAAAAGCAGAGCCCCAGTTTGCCCCTTCGGACATCTGCCTGCTCATGAAAATGCTCCTGAGCATGGTGTGCTGCCCCAACCCAGCTCATCAGTGGTCCTGAGCGTGGTCAGCCTCTGATTTTCCAGAAATACACAGAAGAAAGCACCACCAACAACCAGTTAACAAGTGGACCCGAGGAGCAGAGGGGCTGCTCCTCTGCTGCCCCATCCCCAGCCCCCTGCTGCCAGCTCTGCACCAGGGACAAGTGGGGGCTGCCTCTGAAAGCCTCCAGCCCACGCGGATTTAAGCAAAGCTTTGGATGGCTGGGGGGGGGATCAGCGTTAACGGAGCGATTCCACGGGGCAGCACAGTCAGATCCCCCCTCCTTCCTTCTAGTTTTTCTTTTCTGCAAGAAAAACGAAATCCCCAAAGCCTGCCTGCTCCTTTCAGGAGGGGGGTTCGTGCTCTGCCTAAGTGAACTCTGGTGTTGCTGGACTCAGGAGGAAAAAAAAAATGAATTAACCCAGAAAGGCCTTCTGCTGCCAGCGTGCTGATACATTTCTTAAGGGAGGGAGGCACAAAAGGACTTACTTTCTTTGTTCCTGCTGCAAGGTTTAATCCCTCTTTCCTGGTAGGATTCTGCTGTGCCCTGAAACCCAGCCCGAGGTGTGTGCCATCCCCGTGGCTGTGCCGCTCTGTCCCTGCTTTGCGTGGCTGTGTTTTGAGCTACAGGGACGTGCAACCTTCCCTGTGCTCTTTGCTCCCACTTTTAGCTGTGCTGATCCTTTATCTGCGCCTCTCTTCACTCCTTTGTATCGTTTCATGATGTGATTGCAGAGGTCGAACCAGGGGGCAGGAAGCCTGTCAGCACCAAGGTGGGGCTGCAGCGAAACGAGTGGGTCATGGGAGGAAATCCAGGCAAGCTAGGGAGGGCAGGAGGAAAGAAAGGCAGACTTTTCCTAACCATTTAAGACAGTTTCTCGTACCCATTTAGGAGTAGGAGCAATGGCAAGGCAGGACGTTGGCAATGCAGCAGCTTGCCATGGGTGATGCTCGCAGCACATCCCATGGAAATGTTGCATTTCCACCTGCTTTTATTTTCTGGGCTCTGGCTTGTCCCGCTGAATGGCTGCTGCGGGTCGGGTGTTGCTGGAGCAGTGCAGGATGAAGCAGAGCAGAGCGTGCACCCCCTGCACCGTGGAGATGGCTCTCATGTTCTATGCATTATGAAAAAAAAAAAAAAATCACCTGTGACAAAAATAGCACGAGGTGATGTCACTTACAATTATCATAATGCATCTGGAACGAAAAACCATCGGGGATACCAGGTGATCTTCAATCTGACACTTTTTTTTTCTTTTTTTTTCTTGAATCCCAGATTTAGTAATTGGAAGCAGCTTCTACCGGAGTAAGGAGGACGGGGTTGGGGTTCGCAGAATGCGAATTCAGGAGGGGGATGCAGGGATGGGTGCACATATAGGTGCCCATTCCTTGTCCCCCATCCCATGCAGGTTTCTGCACAGGTTCGTGCAGTGTTGGGGCTGCTGCTCGCCCTCCTCAAGCTGGGAAGTGGAAGCAGCCACTGAAAAGATACAGCCTCGGCGCCTCCCCCCTTGATGCTACCCAAACTGAAGGGAAGGACTGGCAGAACTGAGGACAGGAGAGCCAGGCAATTTGCAGCCATCCTGGTGCTGATAACATCGCCGCTTCCGTGGGATGGTAGCACTTCGGTGCTAAGAAATGACCCGTGCTGGGAGCTGTGCGGCATCTTTCCGTGCAGCCTGGCTGGGGCCATTCCAATTGAGGATAATAAACGAGAGAGGGAACAATATAAGCGGTGCTATAAATAATAATGCTGCAATTCCACTGATGGCTTATGGTGGCATTATAAATGATCGGAGCAAAGTCAGGAGGTCTCTTCACACCACCAGAGCCTCATGCTGGAATTATAGATCTAATTTAAGTGCATTTTGGGGGTAAATTATTTATTAAAGTGTAAAGCTTATGGAGATAAATGTTCAAGTAGTCAGGCTCCTGGACTAGGTGAGCGTTCCTGGTCCTAATAATTACAGGTGGAATTTGCCCCTGGGCAAAAGGGCTAGATCAAGTTTTTAGCAACATTTTAGATATCCAGGAGCCCTGGAGGACACTTCTTGGCACGGGGGTGCAATCTCTAGCCCTGCAATGAAATGGCTTCCTCGTACAGGCGATCAATTCTGAGCACCAATTGCTCATATGTCCCTTTTATTCATTAGGCTGGAGTTAGGAGACCCGAGCAGGGAGAAACATTCCTCAGGCTGGTGAAAAACCGTAGATATATTGGGGGTGTTATCTTACAAATGTTTTAAGTCTTCCTGCATTATAGCCCCAAAATGGAGTCCTGGGGCTGATGTTTTCATCTCTTGCTGTGTATTTCATTCTAGTTTTAGTCAGAAGTTACCATTTTTACCAAACTAGGCAAGCAGCCACGGGACCACGGTGAAATTCTCTCTGCCTCTGCCTTCTTTGGTGACCTCAGGCAAGTCACTTCAATCTATATCTCAAAAAAATAGAGAGAGACACGGGATATATCAGGATATTTCAGGCTCTATCTGCCCAGCAAGCTGTAGGTGGCCACGGGGACCTCTCTATACCTGGCTGGCTAGTTTGGGAGCCTGTACGTGGCCGGAGCACAGAGCCCAAAGGACCGAGCTGAGGCTTTACCAGCTGCAACCTGGAGCCTGCCTCTGGGATGGGAAGCGGAGAAAGACGGAGCTCATCTTCTCTCTGAGTCTTCTACAACATAAAAATTGTCCATGGAGCAGGAGCCTCGAGACTGCCATGCTCCACTGGGCTGCAGTAAGGATAAATACATTAAGATGAGGTATTAAGATACAGTGGTAATTAGGAGCCATAGAAGTAACTTAGATATAGAATGAAGCTACTAATAATGCATGAATGCAAAGCCTTAAGAGGTTTGCTTCATATAAAGCACCCAGCCATTCGGTGGCTTAGCTCAATTCTCCGAAGCTGCAAATTCAGGCTGAAAATCTTATGAGGATATGCTCTTTCAGGGAGATTTTTTTTTCCCTTGTCATACTTAAAATATTGCTGAGGCCAACTTTTTGTCTATAGGCAGTGTTTTTTCCATAGCTTCCAGCCAGACTAGAAAATGTTGAAAGGCAGGGAAAATGTATTTAGGGAAAAAAAAAAAAAAGTAAAACCTGAACTTAGAGGGGGGAAGATGCTGATTAAGGGAGGGTAGCTAATGGTCAGAGCAGGGAGATGAAGATGGAATCAGTATTCCTGCCACTAATTCACTGTGTAACCTTGTGTCTGTCACTGAGCTTTTTTTTTGTACTCTGTTTTCCTCGTCAGTAAAATGAGTATTATAATAGTTACCTTCCTGATAAGGGTTTCAGTTAATCAATTTCTAAAGCCCTTAAGTACAGAGAGACACGAGATATCTTATCAACAAAGTCCAGCATTTATCTGTGCCTGGATATTCTCTGAACTGCGCCGTCTGTAACTGAATAGGAGCTGATCTATATAAACCACAGCAATTCCTATCGACTTTGATGAATAAACACTATTTCTTGCAAATAATACCCATGTGTTTTTTGTCACAGGCAGAATTTGCTTCTTAAAAATGTGTTTGAAAAGCAAATTTAAAAGGTTTCAGGTGGGTTGGTAGAATTAAACTCCCCTGATGACTGAATTGCTTGCACAGTTTGCCTGTGCTGCTCTTTGTAGCAACTCGAGTCAGTCTTTCTGCCGCTGGTGGTAGCAGCAGACAGCAAAAGCACTACATTTATTTTTGCTCAAAATTCTGAATTTTAGCCAAGGAAAAAAAGAGGAGAAGGAAATAATGAACTTTTGACAGGCATTTTTCAAACAATAGAATAATAAATCATGGTCTGGGAATGAAGATCCTTTCTTACAGGAGACGAGTAAGGAGCTTAGCTTTTTTAGCCAAGCAAAACTGAAGACTGAAAAAGAGGAGGGGATTGTTGCACATAAGCAGATTGGGGCATAACAGCGGGGAAGGAAAGGAGCTATTAAATCTAAAGGACAATGCTGAAACAAGAACAAATGGGTATAAACAGACCATTAATAAATGCAGGCTGGTAATTAGAAGAGTGTGTCTAAATATCTTAAGAGCTGGATTACAAATAGCCTTTCCCGGGGAGCAGGCAGGTGAAGGAGCCCACCCAGACGGAAAGGAGAGCCCCAGGTGGCAGCCGGGTGCCTTGGGGAGAGGCATGGACCCAAATCCAGCTCCCTACCTTTCTTTGCTTGGGCAAGTCAACTGACTTCAGCATTTCATCCTGTGCACTCCATCTCCAGGAGAAGGGAGAGGATAATCTCCTTTCTCCAAAGTGCCTTTCTACATTTATCATGGCTGGATTTTAAATTGAGGAGGTAGCTATCGCATCACCATTACATCACATACATCTTTCTTCCATTCCACCCTTTGCTCCACAGCCAAGTGCTTTTATTCTCTTCCATCACTTCTCTGCAGTTACTGCCCCATCCTTATTCCTTCTCCCTGCCTTGTGCCCCCAAACGCTTTCAGACCTGCCATTTGGTAAGTAACGCAGCTGCAGCTGGTGCTTACAAGCTACAGCGCAGGTGGAGCAGCTTGTGTTTAAAATGTGCTTCTTCCCTTTCTTACCCTGTTTGGGTTGCAGTGGTTTTCACTGCAACAGCTCTCAGCCTGCTGGAGTCCCAACAGCTTGACACTTGAATAATTTAAGTGATTTGCATTCCCCAAAGTGCATCCGAGCAGATTTATGATGAGTGTTTGTGACCTGTTCTTCTAAAGCACTTCTCTGACGTCTGTTCTTCATTAGGGTTCGCCACCTAAGTTGGTTCAGCGTGGTGATAGGAAGCTAAGTGCTATTTCTTGAAGCCCATCTGGGAAGCCAAGCTACCTATGGTGGGCTGGTGTCAGGGTCTTGATGTTCATTTAGGCAGATGAATGTGTAAGGACAACTGAAAAAAAATCACCACCACCATCAACAACAACAAAAACAACACTAAACAAACCAAAACACTTGAGAAAACAAATTCTTCCTCCAGGGTTCCTTGTCCCTCTAAGAAGTCTGCTGTGCTTCTCCATGAACTGTTGCCCACTGGTAGGTTAACACCTCACATTTATTTAGCTCTTTTTCCTCTGCCTGCTCTATTTTAGCTCATCCCTTTGGACACACAGACCATCCTCTTGCTCCTTGGACCACTCTGGTCTCCCAGAAGAGGGTGTCCCCATCTCCTTTTGGCAGAGCTTCTCCTGCTCAGTGCCAGGTTGGTTTATTTCACGTGGCTGTCCTCTGCTCTCCTTCGCACCCAAGCTGAGTCCTCCTGTGGATGCCTGACCAACCTCACCTGGCCTTGAGCATGCAAGGTTTGCTGTGTTGCTGGAGAATCCTAAATCTTGTGTTTATGACTTACTTTAAGAAAGCATCAGGCACTGCACCTAGACATATGCCTCGGAGACTGTATCATCTAAGTAGACAAGAAAAACATTTTTATAGCTGTTGGGAACTGCAGCACTTAAAGTCAAAGTGACTTTATCCGAGGCTATGTGAGCAGTTCGTGGAGGAGATGTGTACTGCAGGCTCTCTGCCCTGTGCATTAGTCCTAACGCTGTCCTTCTTTCTGAATTTGTGCAGCTACAGAGCACTTGGTCTGCGATGCCCCAGTTTGCTGTGTCTGTCTTGGTACCGTGCAGTCCAAAAGTCCCTTCTGTGCTTTGTCCTGCCCTACTCTTCAGCATTTAGCTGCCTGCCTTGAAAATTCCCTGCCTGAGTGCATTGCTGGGCACACATCCCCCTGCTCTGCTCTGCCCATTGCTCCGAAACTCCTCTCCCGTTTGGGGACTCCGCCTGATCTGTCCTGTTGTATTTGGAGGCACACCGCTCCCGTTAAGCAGCGAATCGATCCTCTGCTCCCCGTCCCGATATGTCAGGTGGGAATCTCTCCACAGCCTACGACGAGGGCTGCAGCTTCACCCCTGACCTGTGAATTGTGTCCTGCTGCAGGGACCAAGCGCTGGTCCCTCAGCCGCTACAAGAAGATGACTCCGGCCTCATTTTTCACCGGCAGTGACTGGAATGACCAATCTGCTGCCAGCTGAGGAGCGAAAGGTCAGGCCAGGTCCACTCTGTGGCTACTTGTTTTTCTCCACAGTGACCAATTTCAGACGGTAATAGAAGCATCAATAATGTCTCTGTCTTCCCTGACTGTTCTGTTTCTTTTTTTTTTCCCCCTATTGATTGAAATATTGCAGCTCTGTTTGTTAGCTCGGCCCTGTGAGGCCGGCTGAGGCGCTCGCTGGCAGCACGTGTCCCCCCCACGAGCCAGCGGTGAGGAACGGCACTAATTTGGGATCGTGGAGGTGCTGACCACAGATTGCAGCTTGTAATCTCCTTGGCTCCTGCTCTCTTGTGGCTGAGGTCTGAGTTTTCAGGGCTCTGGGGGTTGATTTACCTGGCAGCCAAACTTCTGCACGCCTGCGTGCCCACTTGGAAGCAGCAGATGGAGGCGGCTCCCCGAGGACAGCTCGCTGTCCTTCCAGTCCCCGTCCAGACTTGCAGCCCCAGCTCCTGCTGCCACAGCTGCAGATGAAGCTGAGAGAAGAGGAGCTTAAGGACAGGGTCTGTATGGCACACGTATCCTCGGGGCTGCCCTGACCATCCCTTCAACACACGGGGTGCTTTGGGGCCAGCAGGCCCGCAGTGGGAGCGCAGTGTGCTCGCTCTCCTTCCTACCCACCCTGGTGGGAAATACGGTCCTGTTCCACCAGCAGGGAGCTCCTGCTGGAGGCAGACCCACAGGCATCCATTTCTTTCCATCAGCTTTTTGCTAATGCTGTTTCAACCTCGTATAGCTGTTTAGCCCTTGGGAAAGAAACAAAACCCCACCCGTCAGAGGGCTTTGCCTCAACTCACGCTTCTTCCCTGTGGCTGGGCCAGGCCTAGCAGCACATCCCCAGCTGTGAATCCTATCTGTGGGGCTTCGGGGCTCGCTTTTCTTGGGGTAAATGACAGTTTGTAGCTGCACGTCTGGTTTAGCTGCCTCTATAGTCAAGAGCTTGTGTATCATCCTGAGCTCTCACCCCTGAGCCGTCACTGCTGCTGGCACAGGGACCAAGTACAAGAACATGGAGGCCCTGGAGTGTGTCCAGAGCAGGGCTCTGAGGCTGGTGAGGGGCCTGGGACACAAGTCCTGTGAGGAGTGGCTGAGGGAACTGGGGGTGTTTGGTCTGGAGAAGAGGAGGCTCAGGGGAGACCTCATTGCTCTCTGCAATTACCTGAAAGGAAGGTGTGGGGAGCTGGGGGTCGGCCTCTTCTCAGAGATAACCAGTGATAGGACTAGAGGGAATGGCCTCAAGTTGCACCAGGGGAGGCTCAGGTCAGAAATGAGGAGACATTTCTGCTCAGAAAGAGCAGTCAGGCACTGGGACGGGTTGCCCAGGGAGGTGGTGGAGTCACCGTCCCTGGGGGTGCTCAAGGACAGGTTGGACGTGGTGCTGGGGGACATGGTTTAGTGGTGACATGGGTGGTAGGGGAATGGTTGGACCAGATGATCTTGGAGGGCTTTTCTAACCCTAATGACTCCGTGACTCTATGACATGGAAGACAACATGCTCCGTTGCCTCAGGTTTCCTCAGACACATACAGCGGTAAGCAGGAGGCAGCTCCAATTCCTCTCAGTTTTCCCAAACTGCTGACTAACTCCCAGCTCTGCAGCACCTCAGCCCCCAGCACACTGCACCACACCGTACAGCAGCCCCCGCAGGCAGCCGCGCCTCGTCAGAGGCTTCTGGGGTGTTTAATTGGCTTCTTGGTCGCATTTGGAGTGGGTGTAAGATGTGGTGCTGGCTGTACTGCTCCGCAGCCCATATATACAGCCCGTCAGAGTCCTCCTTCCCAGAATACAGCTAGTGTTCCCTGCAACTGCTGATTCCTTTTGACAGCTAAAAACTTGATGAAATTTGGTTGTTTTAAACAAATCTGTTGCTGTGAGCACATGCTGCTGACTAAAAGGGCTCTGTAGTTTGGAGTTACTTCAGTTAATTGATATTCAAGAGAGATTATTCAGTGGTAATGCATTCATAAGCAATGTCACTGTTTGTTTGAAAAATTAAAACATTAATTTAAATTACAGTGTAAACAAGGGGAAGACGTTGTATGGGTAAGGGATTGAGAAGGCTGTAGAGTATCTTCTGTCTGGGGTAATGTCAGACCTCTATCCGTATGGGACTTGCATATTCTAAGATGAGGAGGATTGAGAACATTTGGGGCCATGTTTCCTAGCTCTTTGCAGTGTCTCGTCTCTTCATTTTAGGAGGAGATGGTGGTTCAGTGATCACCTGAGTCTTCAGAAACCTGTCAATTCATCTCTCCTCCAGACGTCCCTTAGGGCTGTGGACAGCTCTCACTGCAGCATCTCACCAAGGTGGTGGTGTTCCTATCCCAAGAACTGTTTGCTGGGATTTAAATCTGTCTTTTTTTGCTGGAAAAAAAAATAATGCAACGATCCGTTTTCACAAGACTGCCTATATCACTTCTAGTAGAAGACATTTCATGGGTAGATATTGTCATTTTCTGAGATGTTTTCCTGTACTAAAAATCCCTCCTTTAGAGACAAACAAAATGACTTGTAAGCCTGGGTCACTACAGTGGGCTATAGTGCAGCTAGAGCAATAACCTAAAACTTGGGTGACCTGGGTTCAAGTTCCTGTACTGCTACAGACGTCTGTAATGTTGAATGTTGCCTGTTCCCTCCATGGCAGTTCTCTCCTGTAGCATGGGGCTGTCAACACTTCCTTGCTTTACGAGATTTTCAGAGTATAAATACACCAAATATGTGGAGCACTCAAATACAGTGGCAGCGAGGGTCATCTAAATACTGTACTTAGGTAAGTAGGCATTATTATTTTCCATCTCCTTTATCCGTGCATGACAAAAATGTTTTCAGGAGCCATTATATACATCACATTAGCCAGAAGCAGCAGGAAAGTAATGCCCTGTCCTCGGCTAGTTTTTGAGGTGTATTTGGAGTGGGGGTGGGTATTTTATCACCGAGCCTTTCTTTGCATATTGGTAAGTAGGGTATCTTTTGCATGACTTTGTTCGTCACACTGCTCCCGATAATATTAGCAAGTGTATAAAGTTATTTACGGTGAGGGAAAATCAAATTTCCTCTCAGAGATTATTGGCAATAGAAAAGTCAGAATGATTTTAATCCTGTCCAGTACAGAGAATTCCCAGTAGCTTCAACGTGTTAGTCTTTTGTTTTTCAGAAGTTTATCTTTGGTTCCCAGTGGGTCACAGTAAACTTGATTTGGCAGAATGTGATCCCTGACATTTCTTCTAACACAGTCTCTATATCAGAAGGGAATGGCATGGGTTTTTTTCTGCCTTACAAGGGTGAGACAATGAGATTGTTCCTTAAAATGAACATGAAAACCTGAGGTGTCTACATCAGCTTTCAGTGTATAGGAAAAAATCATCTCTTTTTTTTTCTTTCTTTTTTTTTTTTTTTCTTTTCCCTCTTCTAGAAAGGATCTAAGAAGTAGGACTGCTGGGCTCTGTCTTTATACCTAGCAGTGAACGACCAATACTAAGTTGCATCATTTCATGCCTCAGTTTCCCAGAGTTCAAACAAAAAAAAATCTGAAATTTTAGGGCAAGATGTTCTTTATCTAGGAAAAGCTATATTCTGTTGTGGTTTATTTAACCATTAAAATAATTTTAAAAGCAAATGATTTAAAGCTGATAGAAATACTTTCCTTCCACAGCATATAATTAGCATGTGGCACTCAATGCCACAGATATTATTGAAGCCAAGAGCTTTGGAGGATTCACAAAAGGATTAGACATTCATATGAATAATGAGAAATTCTATTAGAGAAAATAAAAAATGTATGAGGGATGGAGAAATTCATGCTTCAGGGTATAAAGCAACCACTAATTGATGAGGGCTAGGAAAGAATCGTCCCCCTGTGGGCAGGACGTCCTGCGATGCTTCGCTGCGGGCTTCTTGAGCCGTACGGCGAGCCTGGGCTGCTGGTGGGGGAATCGCCTGCCTTCTCCCAGTAAGGCAGCTCCCAGCTGCACGTGGAAACTGGAGCGAACATCGAAGGGCCAAGCCAAGCGGGATAAGCCCCCTGGAGCAGCCTGGCTGACCGTGGTGGTCTGGTGGCTCCACAGCGTGGTGGGCAACTCTCTGGCTGCACGGGGAGCAGGATGCCCTGGGCTCTGCTGCTGTGTGTACTGAAACCCATCAAATCTCCCCTCTGAGCAATCCCAGGGAAAACCAAACAGAACAAAAGCCCCGAGGCGGATTACACCTGACTGCTCGGTCGATTTGAAGTCACCCCTGTCCAGCTTCCACCGGTCTGTTTATCCAGAGCCTTCTGCAGCCAGGTTTGCATAAGACACCCAGCCATTTAGCAAACACATCAGGTAGCCAACCATGTTTGCAGATATCGAACAAGCAATTATAGTTCATTCAGTCAAAGGCTTTCATTTGATCCAGCCTCCGTTACGAGGGAAGGCATTGCCACATCTCCCTGCAAGTTCAGAAGTGTCCACAATGCGGGTTAGATTATTGCTGTATTTCTGCAGCCTTTGATAAAATAAGATTGATTACAAGAAATAAGAAAAAAGAGTGACCTTCCCCGGACTTTTCCAATGGTATTTCAGTTAGTATTTTATAATCACCGTTTAACAGAGAAATTGCTCTCTGGTTATTAATATAAAAATTATCACCTTCTTTGACTAATAAAATCAATAAAGGCTCCTATCCTTTGAAAAGGCCAAGAATCTTCTCTCTGTTCATAATTAAACATTTCTATCTAATCTGGAGCAATAATAACCTTCAAAGTTTCATAAAATTACTAATAATAATATCTTACAGAACACCTTTCTGCTCAGCTGGCTTCACAAACTGTGGCCCAGATTTGGAAAACATCTTTCTGCGTGGCTGGCCCTGGATGGACGTGCCCCTTTTTATGGTGGTTTTTGTGGTGTCTCTTCATCAGTGATAAGCAAATGCATGTAGGATGCCTATATGTTGCACTAGAAGCACAAATCATGCTTGTTTCTGGGGTTGCCACATATCAGCCAGGTGTACTTAATTGTGGGTGCCTGCAGGCAGGCATTTGCTTTTACCTGGGGTCATCTAATGAAAAGATGGGGATGCTGTGGGTGCTGAGTGTTTATAGCTAAATTTTAATAAACAACGGGTTTTTCTAACTTATATTTCTTCTATTTGTGTTGGAACATAGTGAACAAAGGTACTTCTTGGTATCCATTCGCTACACCAGGGCTAGCTGGAGATATTTATTCAGTCAGTTCATGTAGGTGGAGACGATTTAAGCGCCAAATATCCCTTGTCCAGCTTCGCTCCAGCCAGGGAGTCAGTGTTAACTTACATCCTGGTAGAAGTGGGATCAAAATTCGTCATCTTGCATGGAGAGATACTGCTTCTGTCTCTCTAATTTCTCCTGTCCTTTCCGGGAGTTACATTTATCAGGATTACTCGCTTCTCAGGCAAGTTATCTCTGTCAAGCTTGAATGGCTATTCTCACGGGGTACCGAGAGACATGCGAGCTAATTAACTATCATCCTGCATTTGATGATGATGAGCATCCATTGAGAACCTTCCATCCCAGTGGATCTCATGGAGCTTCACGTATTAAACAAACCTGCAGATGCCAAGCCCAGGGATTACCTCTTCATAAGTGAATGGCAACCGGTTCGGAGCCGAATCCGTCGGCAGCTTAACCGCGGACCGTGGAGCTGCACGACAGTTCGCGGCGGGGAGGAAGGAGTGCCTTTATGGAGTGATTAACTTGTCTAAGAAAATGAGGTCTCTGTGGGGCTTCTGTTTCCCATGTAGCTACCACTGGGAGCCCCGTAACAGCGCAGGCATGAAATAGGAGGTAGGGATCCCATTGCCCACGTACAGAGTTCCTGCAGGCATTGCGGGAAGAGATGTCGACTTCGATTTAGGTAACGATAATGCAAAATTGGCCCTTTGGATCTAATCCAACTCTCTCTGAGGCATAAACATTTCTGAACACGGGTGTTTTCTTATGAAAGAATGTCCTTTCGTCGACTGTCCTTGAAGCCTGTGAAGCAGTCCCAGTGGAAGACTGAGCTAATGCTGATTTCTTTTTTCTCTGTATTCAAGCCATCCCAGCAGAGTATCTTAATGGGGGTTGCTTAGTCCTGTGTGGTGTTGTATGGCCAAGCTCTTTGACTCCCAGAGGCACTTTGGAAGTGTCTGTTTTGGGCTGATTCATCTAATCTTATCTGCAGTAGCTTCAGACGTGCGCTTTTTTCTGGAGATGCCTTGGCTCTGGCTTTCAGCGAGGCTCCTGAATCCTGTAACAACCAAAACACAAAGCTGTGGTTAGGGGAAAAAAAAACAAAAGCCACGAGGTCTTGTACACCCCCCTCTTCCTCCATCTGCGCGTGAAGATAATAGTCTGTGCACAACATCAATAGATGAAAGAGCTACCTAAATACCGAGCGCTATTACAGGACCGCAATTGATGGGTGTGAGACTTCAGCCGTAGTGCCGGTGATGAAACTGGGCTGGTTTTTCCTTGCTGCGGATCAGGCCCTTTACTATTTCTTACTGTTATCATCTGAACCTGAGCGGCAGCTCCCCCCATGTTTACTCATCACTGACTTTATCACATCCCCTTTCATTTGCTTCCTTTCGGAACAATTTACATTTCACCCCCTTGGTACTTTTTTGGATGAGACTCCTTTCATCTCTCATCATAATGCTCAATAATGACATTTCCATTTGCTTTCCTTTTCATGAGGCTCCTTTTTGAAAACAGGATCTGACCTCTCTCTTTGTATTCTCCCGTCAGCCAAGAATCACATTGTGCATGAATTTAATTGACTTATTACATCTTTACAGAATGTGGTTACTTTAGTTTTGTGTGTGTGTTGTTTGTTTGTTTGTTAATTTCTGGGTCTTTGAGAACTAGATTATGCAATTTCCAGAGCCTATTTCCAATTACTATTGAATCTTTCAATTGAACCAAATTTCATTGTGAGATGGAAAATAGAAAGAACTGAAAATTCAACTGAAAACATGTCAGTATTGTTGATACATGTGTTAGTGCTAATATAGAATTTATCAACTTATTTTCTTATGTGGGGGGAATGTAGGAAGGGGAAACATCAAATAAACAAAAGCAGGCTCTGTGTTTCTTTTTCTTTCTCTGAAAGTAGCATCCGTATTGCACTGAACAAAACCTTATTTGTCCTGTTCTCGTGAGCCTGAAACCCACCTGATCCTGCTCATCAGTCCTCGGGCACAATGAGAGACTCCTGCTCCTTTCAAGAAATCTCCAGCGTTACTGGTGTTTAACTAGCTCCTGATCTGGCACAAACTGGCTGTCACTATTGATCTAGAGGCAGCGAGACTGACTCTGGTCCGATGCTATGAAAAGTGACGTTGGTGCTGGTGGCACTTGGTGGAGTGACAGCCGGCTGCTCCTGCGACAGATGTGCTGTGGGCAGAAGAGATCCGACGGTGCAAAAACTCCTCAGAGCGTTCAGGTTGCCTACAGGGCTGTCGTTGGATTGCTTGGATCATGGCAAGGTGCTGTGTGGCCTGGGAAACGTGCTGTGGTCACCCTCTCCTGTGGATGTGCTGTGCCCCATGGTAGGGTCAGGGACGGGGAGCCTCCAGTCTCCACTACTGCCTCAGCCATCTATCCTTGGCCTCCTGCATCTGGCCTGGCTGGTCAGACTCCTTCAAGGGTGTTAAATACCTGTCGGTGCACGCAGGAGAGATGTTGGGGCTTGGGGCTTTGCCTTGCAAAAGGATATTTGGCATTGCTCTTTCCCACTTCAACTTCTTTGAGGGAACGATGGCCCCACGTGCACCCAACAGGTGTGCCCAGCCTGGGCAGCTCAAACCTCCGCCAGGAGAGGGGCAGAAGTGGAGCAGCTTGTGCAGACCCATCTGTCTCACCACGTCCTGTCCCATGTTCTGGCAGCGGTGCTCAGAGGGCTTCCTGAGTACTTTAGAGTTTAAACAGACAAAACGCCACTGCCACAGCTGTGCATGCCTTCACTGTTTTTGCTTGCTCCTGCTTTGAAGCTCTGCAAGCTCCCACAACATCCCGAAATAAATCTGTTATTTGAAGAGGGGTTGTTTCTGTTATTGAAACCGCTTGCACAAGGAGTATATTGGGAGCCCAGTGGTTATTATGGAATGGGATGCTCTGCGGCCTTATTCTGCATCCTCCTTTTCCACCCTGACCTCTCTTCTAACTCCAGATTTTCTTTCCTGAGCCCTTGGTTATTGAAACTTTCCCTGAACACCATCACATATCTTTGGCTCTTGTTTCTTTCCTCTGCACCTTTTCCATTTTTAGTTAACTTTTTTTTTTTTTTGAAGGAACTAAAATTACACGTACTGCTGGAGATTTGGGGGACTGGAGATTTATACAGCAGCACAACGTTGCTTCATGTTTTCTTCTCTCAACTTCCCGCTATTCTATTTGTCTTTTTGAGTGTTTCTGAGCACTAAGCTAACGTTTTTATAGAACTGTCTACAATGGCTCCATGATCCCTTTCCTGACTGGTAATAGCCCATTTAAACCCCATTGTCCTGTGTGTATATCTAGCTAGGCTTATTTTCCCCACGTACATTACTCAGCATGTATCAGCGTTGAATTTCATCTGTCATTTTATCACTCAGTCATCCGGCATCACACGAGTCTTCTGCGATTCTCTGCAGTCAGCTGTAGATCAGACTACGCTCAGTGATTTTGTGTCTGCCGCTAATTTCCTCATCTTGCCATGAATCCCAATTTCCAGCCCATTTATGAATATGTTGAATGTGTTTGCTTCCCGTCCTTTTGAGCAGTGAACAAGAAAACTTTCCATCTTATTAGGTCATAGCTTCTTTCAGAGCTGTCAGCGTTGGATGGCACCATGAGAGGTGTTTTTCCTTTTATTTATCTGTTTTTGTTTTTAAATTCATGAGCACCATAATTGACCGCATAATCCTTATTGATATATTTCTTAATTACTTAGAAGACCCCTGAATGATTTGTGAGGCATGACTTCCCTCTACATCAGCTGTATTGACTCTTCCCAATGAACTCTGTGTCCATGTGCTCGCTAATTCTGTTTGTGTTAGTTTCTGCTAATTTGACTAATTTGCCTGGTGCAGCAATCAGACCTGTTGATCCGGAGTGTGGCATCAGCTCCTCAGAGCTGTGACTAATGCTGATGTTGTATTTTCCCCCTGTCCCTCCTGCACACAGACTGCTTCCCACCGAGCTCTGCACCACCCGGCACGTGGCACGCTCCTTGCCCCCGTGTCACTGCTGCCCAAGGGAGGATCAGCCTACCTGTGTGCTCTCTGAGATCCTGAAACCTCACGTTTGTCATGATCTGCTTGCTCTTCAACCTCGTCTTTAGATTACAGGGAGGGCAGTGAATACCTTCATGATCCATATGCCGGGCTTTGTCACTGCATCAGGCAGAAGAAATTGCATTTGCAGAGATACGAGCAAATGGAGAGATTGTGTGTTTTTTAAGGATAAGGTTTTGCCTGCCCTGTGTTTTGCCTGACAACTTAAGAGTCTGAACAAGTAATATTTGTACTTGAGTCTTCCTTCTGATGGAAAGCGAAACAGAGCTGTGAGCAGCAGCAGGTGTAAGGGTCCTTCAAATCACAGGACCACTTCACTCCCTCTTCTCCCTGAGTCGTTTGTCCAGCAAAATCAAGAACCAAGGCAATTTGGATTATCCCTCAGTTGAGTGGGATCTTACCTTTAGCTGGTATAAATCAGAACAGCTCTACAGCAGATTTTTTGAGCTACGGATCTGGCCACTTTCACAGAATCCAGTTATATCTCGTGGTTGACACTATTTCAAAATGAGTTTTGTTTTGTTTAAGTGACACATCCCACAGCTCTGTCAAAAAGCCTTGAGCTTGTGCTGCCTGGCTGGGTTTAGGAAAGCATTTATTTATTTATTTACAGGGCAAAGAAAGGGGGGAAAGCTTACTCACGTACACTGGTTTATAAAGGTTGGAACACCTCATCTCTAGCTCAAAACCTGCTGAAGGCAATGCTGTTTCTTTCAGTGCAATAGTGAGAAGGGCTCCAGTGCCCTGCTGGAAGCTCCCTGATATAACTTGCCTGCCCATCTGACATCAAATGTCCTGCTGAATGCAAAACTCCTCTCACCCCCCAGCCTAAATCCACAGCTCACACAAAGGCTGTGCCTGGCAGCAGGTCAGGAGTCCTGCAGCGGCTACTGCTAAGTGTGAGCGTCCAGCAGCTTGGGGAACTGTAGGAAATTGTAATCTGTCAGCATCCTGCGCCGCATCCTGTCTGCAGGTACATGCAGAAATACTGGTGGGTGTCCTGGCGAGGTAAGTCGGTGGATGTTGCTCACCCAGGGAAGAGAAGACAAGAAGAGTAGAGTCCAGGTGTGTCCCTGCTTGTCCGGAGGTCTCCTTCAGTGAGGCCAAGCAGCATTTATCTTCTGGCTGCTGGATCGTGCACGTCCTCACCAGAAGGGTGACTTCGGTCAAAGTGCAGAAGAGAGGCCCACGTCATAGATACTGGTTTAAGATAATTATTATTATCTTTTACTGAGGCTGGTTACCTCAGTAAAATACCCAGGTAGATCAAGGTCAGACCAAAACCCAAGCAAAAGTGATGGCCAGTGCAAATGGACACGATTAAGTTAATTCAGTAAAATTCTCACTTCTGACACCAGCTGAGGACCTGGTGTCTTGCAGAGCTGGAAACTGTCCCCACTGTTGCCTGCCTTCTGCCTGTTGATTGAATAAGCTGGGGACTACACTCTGCAGAGCTGTCCTGTCCCTTTTCAGCAGCATTGGTTTTGCTTCCAGAATTGGACATACTTTTATTTTGTTAGTGTATCACACGTTTTTTAGAAGAGAAGCCAAACCCTGCAGACTGGCTTTTCCATCAGGACTGGGATTGGTCCCACCAGTCCATTCTGATTCTTTCCCAGCTGCTTGAAAGTCTCAGCACTTTCAGGTGGGGAGCCTTAAATATTTCCATTGACATTTCGTTGGCCTCTGGTGATTTAATATTATTAACCTGGTATGTTATTAAAGTGACAGAAGATGTCTCCCCTTCACAGGTATATTTTTTTCTGAAAACTCATTTGAATTTTTATTACTTTATTTTGAGGGGCAGCTGGTAGAGCACAGAACGGGCAGAGAGGGCACAGGAGAGAATTATGCCTGCTTTTGGGAATGAACATCTTCTCTGTATGGAGATTATAGGTTCTGCCACAGTTCCTTTCACCATAGTTTCCTGCAGAGTTAAGAGTATTGCTTAGCCTGAGCAGTTGAACTAGAGTATTTCCAGGAAATCTATAGGGCTCGTGTTTACCCAAGTAAAAGAGAAAACTCATCTCTACCACTCAGAAAAACAGCTCCAGAACGAGTTCTGTTGTGGGAGGTCCATAAATTCTCAAGACTATATTGGAGGTTTTGTTCACTTTTTGTGAGGAGACTGATTCATTAAACATTTGGGGAGAAAACTGCCAATTATGATATGTTGTTCGTGGTTCTGGAAGTGAGGGGAAAGATGAGATCTTCCCCTTTCTGCCACTCCTTCAGGAAAGCCTGGTTATTAGATCTCAGTCAGCTACTGACACTCTTGGAATTGGTTTTTGTCATGCTTTTTTCCTGTCTTTCTGCTCTGTACAGTTGTCTTGTATTGGTTTTTGGGGAATTCAAACAAAATGCCAACATCTTCATCAAACTGTTTGTGAAACCCACCTTTTGCATTTGGTTCAGTTCTTTGATCTAAGCCTCATCCATTAAAATGATACCTCTTTGAAAGGATACTTGAAGATATTCCCTTTGTCTATGGCTTATCGGCTCCTTTCCATCTGCCTGTCTCTATATCGGTGCGTTGGTATTTTTAGACAGTTCACTGAAAACTTCGCAGTGTGCTTTCAAGCTAAGAAATGATATCCTGTACTGCCGGGGCTTCGTTCTTAAACAAGACATTCATGACTTTTCCGTCAAGCTTTGAGTGGTATTGCAACGAAACCCTCCCATTCAGGTTTATTTTTACTGTTTCCCTCCATGTAATCTCCAAAATCACTTTAGAAAAATACTGTATCAAAAGCTGGTATTAAATTCTCAAGTGCCTGGCAAATGATTTAAAGCAATGGCTCACACTGGGGTAAACCCCAGAGATTTCTTTTGTAAAGTTCCACCTACATAATCTCCGAGGTAGATTTTCAGAGCTTACCATTTACTTCAGTCTGGAGACACTGCTCTGCTTTTATGGCTCATCTGCTTCCCATCCACCACTCCTTTGAGGTCAAAACATGACTGTTCCCCTACTGTTTAATCTCGTGCTGTCATCCTGTATATATGCAAGGCACGATCAGCCCGGCCGCTCGCTGGAGGAAGGGCTGTGGTGGTTGCCTGAGAGCGAAGGAAAGCGATGTAGGGAGGCGACCGGCACAGGCCTTGGCGCCATTCTCAGCCAAAGGCCTGAAGCGCCGGTGTGTTTATGTGCTGACATCTCTCAGATCTCCCTTACTCAGTGTTGTACCATTCTGGGTTGGAAAAGGTGTCCTGCAGACGTTGCCCTCTGACATGTTTCATTGCTTTTTCCCCTTCCCTGCTGTATGGGGCTGGACGCTGCCGCTCCCCGGCCTGCAGCACACAGTTCGGAGCACGTGAGGCGAGTCAGGGGGACAAAACTGCAGCGTGTAGCCCCATGCAGGAGTGGCAGGTTGGCATCTGGACACTTACACGTGTGAGAACGAGTACAAGCCCTGCCAGTCTCACAGGAAGGAGTGGCTGCCACAGCGTTGTGGTCAGAGGCGAGGCCTGTTGTGGAGTGAGAAGGGAGTTACATCGGTGTGTGACAGAAATGCGGCACGGTGTTTTCTACAGCATCTGTGCAGTAGGCACTGCTAATGTCCGTCAACACAGGAAGATTTTACCAGTTGTCTCCAGAGAGTTAAACTGGGCTGTAATGTAACAGCCCGTGTTACATTTGTCTCAGGTAGGTTCTCATGGGGGAATAAAAGCCTGTAGGGTGGTCCCTGACCCTTGGCGAGTGACAAGCCCACCTGCCTGTCCCTGCACTGTGGTCGCTTGGAGTCTCCCACTCGAGCTCCGTCAGTCCTCATCACCTCAAAACATGACTTGGATCATAGGTCTTTGGAAAAGGGGGAGCAGCAGGAGTGTCTGCCAGATGTATTCTGCTTGGTTTTGTTTAAGGAGAGGCTGTAGAGGTGTCTCCCCCCCCCCCCCCCATTTGCCTTCATCTCCTTTTGTAGTGAGAAAACTTGCGCCAGAAGTCCACTTCTATCAAGTGTATAACTTCCTTTAGGTGTTTACATCATTAAAAATATTCTACATTTGAATGCATGCCTTGTGATATGTTGGAAAAAAAATCACTCCTTAGCAAGAAACTCTCATTTATTTTTAATGTCCCTAAAAAGACAGGTTTTGAAAGGAATGTATAACTGAAAGGAATTAAAGCGATGTGTGTTCTTTTTGAATCATTCCGACCCAAAAATCAAGAATTCCCATGGACAATTTCAAACAAAACCTTTCCATTTCACACCACGCACTCTGCGTTGTTTTGCCTCACTCTGCAGAATGCGTGCGGGCAGGGGCAGACCTCCCCCCCTGGGGGTGTCCCACCGCTGCTTGATGTTTGTTCCTCCCCCAAATCTCACTTCTTCCTGTCAAACAGTCATCTCCCAGCACACCTCTACCCTTCCACCATGCCTCACTTAGTTCGTTTTTTTCCCTTAGAAGTTTTTTTGTCTGAGGAATAGCTAAATATCTGTGTGTATTCATCCTTTGCCATGCTCACAGACACAAAGCACGGGCAGTTTCTCCCTCCTCTTCCTCAGATACACAGATAATCTCCATGCAGTTGAGCTGTGACTGTGCATCACCCCCGTCCTGCTGGTTTTGCACGCTGTCTCCCTCCTCAGCCATGCACCACATGCCATCTTTCCATCATGTTCTCTGCCCTTACTCCAACCCAGACCTGGGCACGCTGCTCACCCCATCAGCCCACTGTCCTATGCATACTCCTTGGCTGGTTCCCATCCAGAGCTGCCACCTTCTCCACCCGTGACAGCCACCCAGAACCAACAGGAGGTGCAATTTCCCTGAGCAAATCCATGCCATTGCCTGCTTGCACACCTTCTTGCATTTTTCCCCACCACGCACACACTGGACTTTGCCTCCTCCCCTGCTTTACTCCCCGGGCTGTTTGGGATTCCTGGACGCCCCGTGGCCCACTGCAGTAATGCCAGCACCCAGCTACGGCTCCGTTCCCTCCTCAGACCCCTTGCAGTTACGTAAAGCTGGGTGCTGAGTGTGCGAGGCAGCACTGAGCGCCTAATGGATGCTGCGTGTGCCCGCACTTACCGTACTTCAGTGTCTGCATCGGGGTTTTGTAAAGCCCTTGGGATACTGTGCACATGAAAGACTCTGTAAAATCCAAACCCTATTCTATTCTAGAACAGCGCTTTTAAGTCCTTTTATCACAGAATGAGGCAAGGCTTGAATTGAGCCCAGAAATAGCAATTTAAAGTTTTCATGAAAGAGGAGAGCAGTATATGTTTGGTATATTTTAACATAATCCGCGAACGCTAAGTGCACTAAAAGCATACCGCTTATTTGTGGGCGGGGAAGCGGTGAGGAGGGGGAGAAATGTAAGTGCTTGTTTTTCTTTGGGATTTCATTTATTACGTGATCTGACAGAGATCTATCAGGATGACAAAGGGGGGGAGGAAAAAACCACCCTCGCAAAGGTCCCTGATTGTTTGAGTTCAGGAAAATAACAGCCTGATTCAGTTGTTTGAGTGGGGGGAGTTGTTTGGGATGTGAGCTGAAAGTGGCAGTGTAGCTGGGGGGCACGAGGGGAGCCCTGCGCTGTAGGGGTGTGAGGTGTGGATGTGGCTGGCACATTGGACATTTCATGGGATCCATGGAAAAGAGGAAAAGGCGATCTCATGTGTCTGGGACTGGGCATTTCCATTTTGGCATCTCCTCATGGGCTGGCCAAGGTGAGCTGAGCCCTGCACGTAGGCACCAGGCCAACACCGTGCACGATGCTTCGTGCGCAGCCCCCGCGTGGCTGGCGGCTTTCTGGCATGGACCAGGTTGTCAGGGGGTGCTGAGGAGTCCCCAGAAGTGCCTTCATTTACCAATTCATCAAGCTTTGTTGCGTTGACACATTTTAGCAACAGCAATTGCGTGCCATGAATTAATTTGGGGTTCTTTGCCAGAAGTGTTGCATAGTACTGACTGTAGAAACATTTATCTGTTGGGATTCCCCAAGGTAAAAATGCTCGTGATAAAACCCCATTAATTACTACTTGCTGAACTCACCAAGTTAGCCAATTTTTAATCTGTGTAGTGTGTTTTGTATCAGTGTGGCTGTAACTTTTAAAATCAAAACATTGTATGATACTATGTCAAAGGCTTTACTAAAGCCAGGTCCATCATTGTGATTATCAGTCCAACTTGGAATCTCCCCAAATAATTAAATCAGGTTTATTTGATAAAACCTATTTTCCATAAAATCATGTTGACAGTCATTAATTCTATTCCTATCCCTTAATGCTTTATTAATTGGTTCTTGTATTAGCTCTTCCATTATTTTCACTGTATTTGTGTCAGTATAAATTATCAATCCAGGGTAACTAGTCACCCCATATTGCATTTTTGAATGTGACATTGCTATCAAGAGCATCCTGTTACCTGGAACTCTCTTCTTATTTACAACTAATGCTAGCATTTTTGGGACAGGAGAGGTTGGATGTGGTGCTTAGGGACATGGTTTAGTGGATGATATTGGTGGTGGGGTGATGGTTGGACCAGAAGATCTTGGAGGTCTTTTCCAACCTTAATGGCTGTGATTCGGAAGCATTTCTTGAAGTAGAATATCCAGATCAGTCAATACCACTTGTTCAACAAATCTGGTAGTGATCAGTAAGTTTAAATGAGCTCTTTGTCTTCCTTGCCGTCAACAGTCTTCAGTGGGCTTACAACAAAATGAACCTCTTCCTTTGTTGTTTATGCAAGTTTTGTAGCCCTTTTATCCTCTCTCTGTTCACATCTCCATGCCTTGTAACCATGGTCTTTTCACCCTTCCCCTCCTTTTTCGTTCCACTCTTCCCTATCAGATTGTCTTCTTCAGTTATGATGCATTTTCTTCAGAACTGGTTTGTCTCAGTCCTCTTCATCAGCCCCTTGCCAGGGCAGGGCCTCCCTGTAGCCCCTCATTTCCCTCTTTTACAGCCTGGAGAATTTGGAGGGGTGGACGAGAACCCCAGCCGTGTGTATTTACGGGACTGCATCGAGTTCTTCAGGCTTCTCTCACCAGAAGAGGTCTTGCCCTTGCAGTCAGATGCAATACTCAGCTACAGAGCTGCTTTAAAGCCCTGTGCACTTCACTTACATTTTGACCCCAGGTCTTTCAGACCCGTGCTGTGATGGACACGGCTGTTCTCCTTGTGCCCGACTTCCTCCACACACTTTGTTCAGCAATACCTGTCTTGATTTATTTCTAAGCCTAGACATAAACATCTCTGAAACCTGTTCAGGTCCTCTCCCTTCTGCCAAAATCACCAGCTCTTTCTGTTACGGACATTATTTTTGTCTTGGAGATAAAAGTGAAGGGGCAATAGTTCTTCTCTACTACAGCACATGACCTCTTGGTAAAATTCTGTGTTTCCAGGAGTGAGAACTATATCATCCTCACACTTCAAATTACAAATCAACCCGAAGCTTACTTCAGTCATCCTCTAAAATCTTTCCTCAGAGCCATCTCTTTACACTGCAGTATATAAACTGTTATTGAATAGAATTGCCTTTTTTCCATCATTATGAACAGTTTGTCATCTCTGCTTTATCATCACCAGCCGTAGCATGTTATAATAGGCTGATACTATTGTTAGGTTTTCCTTTATCCCTAACATACCTTAAAAACTCTCTTTATTTTCTTTGGCTCTGCTGAAGATGGATTTTTCCCTGATGTTTTTTTGGCTGTATTAAAACTTATTCTGTTTAAATTGGCCTATAGGAAGTTAATTTTGGATATGGATTCCTCCTTTCATAAAACAGTAATCATAATAATAATAAAAATACGGGGAAATCCCACTTATGTATTTTTCTTTCCCTTGTCACTGCAGAAGTGTTCTCTGTATAATATTATTCAGTGCTTTTATCTCGACTAATTTTAAATGTCATAAGCACTGGAGTTTCAACCAATTCTCCTCAGAGATATGTCCCAAGTCTAATAGATATTCCTTTTTTGATTCATTCTTTTTCCTAATGACGACCTTATATTTTTACTCCAGTGAAGTTTCGCCACATGTACGCTGTCGTAATTGAGGGCAAAATTTGGCCCTTTGACATCCATGGAATTATAGTAGAGATGAATCTGTCCCACTTAGATCATAAAACCTTTCCTTGTAAATCAATCCTTCCAGTCCCTCTATCATCGCTGAAGATGTTCTTTGAATTCCCTCCAAGTTGTCAATATGTTGTTGATGCTGAGATACTCAGAACTGACTGAATGTTTGTCTCATTGAGTCCAGAGGGAGAAAAAAATGACCTCTCTTGACAAGAATTTATATATATCCTAAATAACCCTGTTCTCCTGTTATTGCTGCCATATTAACCTGATGGGCTAATATGTGATTTATTCTTATCCTTCGGTCTTTCTGAATAATTCACTTCCCAAATAGGGAACTAAGGAATGGACTTCAGGTGGGTTTTGCTCATTCAGTTTCTCGGGCACCTGTGCTGCTTACTGCCTGTTTATTCCAGGTTAACCAGCTGCTTACTATTTTCGCACGAGGGCAGCTGGCTGATTTTTCACCTTAGACAAATTGCTTTCCCTTTTGGGTTTAACCTCTAAAATGAAGCTAACAATGTGGCGAGCCAGCACTTTCCAGTTACGGCTACAAGCCTTATAATCCGTTTGCATTTTTAAAGGACGCTGTGGCCTTCCCGGGAGAAGCATTACACTGCTAGGTTCTTCCAGGGCTCTTGGGGGCAAATCTGGAGTATTATGTAAATATAGAAGTGTATGTAAATGTACAACAACATTTCCACTGATCCGGCCTTTTGATGCCTTTGGCACAAGATGAGCCTCGTGGCTCATCTTTTCACACTTGCTGAGAATCTGTCTGGCACCGCACCTCCTGAGCTGCAGGCCTAGTTTGAAGGGAGAGATTGTTTTGTCCCTTTTTCTTTTAACGTTTTACCATTCCCATGTTTTTTTCACATCTTCCATCCTACTGAGAGCCTCGCTTGGCTGAGTCCAGGCCCAGACTGTTCCTCTTTGGCTGGCTGAGTCAGACAGCTTCACTTCAGCTGCTTGGGGTCTTTTTGGAGCACCAGAAAGCACTGAGGTGAGCAGGGCAGGCGGGCTGGGAAGAGGGGAAACATCTCAGCAGAGGGAGCAGCGAAATAGAGGAAATTCTGGGACTTCTCTGCGGAGGAGCGGCGATGAAGGTTACGATCGAGCCAGCTGGCCCCCGCGGCTGGCACCGCTGATGGACAGAACCTTTATCAAGTGTCAGCAAAGGCATGTGACATTTATCACCGCGGAGAGCCGGGTGCTGCCGCGCTGACAGTCTGTTCAATACACGCCATCTCTGCCGTACGGAGATCCCTGAATGGCATCGTTGCTCGCTGAGGCCAGGACAGCTCTTCTCCGGCCTCATCTCCGCACCTCCCTCCTGCCTTCTTTTGTTTCTTTTTGCTTTCCCTCCGTAAGTTTTCATCCCTTTTCTTGGTCTCTGTATTTTTGGGTTCTCTATCATTCTTTCCCTTTTCCTGTATTTCCTCCTTTCCAACACATTGCTCTTTTCCTCTGCCATTTGCCCCACGACCTCTCTGCCTGCACCCTGAGCCCTGCTCCCTTGGGTACGCATGGCATCACTGCAGAAATTCAACATCCAGAGCTGGGTTATAACAGATTTCAGATCGCTTTGGGTCACAGGAGGGTAAACAGTGGTAAATTCATGAAATTCAGGCTAAAGGACTGGAATTCCTTTGCCAATGGAGCTAAAACCCTTCAGAGGTATATTAGGGCTGCACGCTGAGCCTATGGGCGCACTGCTTGCCGCACGGAGCTGCTCAAAGGGAGGAAGAGGGATGTGAGGCACTGCAATTAAATAATTATGCAAATCCAAACAGGGATTTTGTTTTAAAGTATTTTCCAGCATGAACATGATGTGATTGCAGGAGACATGTGAGCCACTCTCTGAGCCAAGAACAGGGCCGGCCGGCCCTGCAGAACGCACACCTGGGAATAACTGAGCCAGTCACTGGATGTCACCATTGAGCTGCAGAAATGTGCCTGGAAGTTCATTATTTATCTGCTTTTAAAAGAACTGGTTTTTAAGGGAAGCAACTCACTGGAAAGCCTTGGGTGAGTGGGCACCTTGTGATGGACTGGACCTCGCTGGGACGCTGGGTTGGTGGCCTGCCCCTGTGTGGATGAAGGCAACGTGCTCATCCTCACAGGGAACGCAGTGACCACTTCAAGTGGGGGAATGATTTGGTGGTTCTTCAATGAATACCCTAAGAAGGCAGTGGCCCAGGGTCTGGCAAACATCAGGAACGGTTTCCTTTCTCTGCAGCGTGTGTGCAGAGCTTGGGGCGGTGCAGGGAGGCAGGTGCTCTGCTGTGAAACACCGATGTGAGCCGCGGTGATACTCCATGAGCTCCCTTGGGCTTAGCAGAAGAGCTGAGATCAGTCATGCCGTATCAGACCTTCTGTAAGCACCAGCACAAAAGGGACTTGGTGGCCTCCTACTTGACCGGAGTCATATGAGAATGAGAGCCCCAAACAGGAGAAAAACAGAATAATTTTCATTTAACTGGAAATGTTCAGTTGTTTCTAGTCTCTTAGGCTGTTATAGAGGAAATTATCTCTGATGATCCAATTAGCAGAAGGGAGTAGAGATCTACGTGGGACTGAGAATGTCCTGATAGCATAGATTAAAAGAAAATTATGTGTGTCTATTAAAAAAGAAAAAGCCAACAGCCAAAGAGAAAAGAGATCCTTTCTCATATTCTCTCAAGAAATGAGAAGGATTCTTTCCAAGGGCTGACGTGGTGATTTGGTCATTCCAGAACAACAAAAATAAAAGGAGACAAGATTGCTCAAGATTCTTGAACCTGATAGGCAAGGATTTGGTAAAAGCAATATGTATTATTATTTGGAGCTCAGCTGTATTTAAAACCTGACTTGCTTCACCCAAGCCTGGACACACTTTGGTCAGAAGAGGCAGCCGAAGAACAGGGATGCCCACGTAACCTTCTCAGACACCCTTCTGACCTTCCAAGAGAAGAAGGCAGAAATCAGAGAGTTCTGGAAGTGAAATGATCATGGATTTGTGTGAGCTAGAACATGATATTTTAGTGGAGTAGTGGTTTTCCTGTGTGAACACGAGGCTGTGCCATTTGGAGAAAATCTATTTTGGTAGCAGAGAAGCCAGCGTAGCAGGAGGGGCTGTGCAGAGCAGGCAGGGTGCGTTACGGCAGTAGCAAAGGGGTGGATGAAAAGAAGGGACAGGGAGCACTAATTTAGCACAAAATCAAGATGTTGAGAACCAGATTAATTGAGGTACCGAGAGACTTGAAGGAATAGAAAATCTTTAATTGCCTATACGCCGATGTGAAGATTCTGGGTAGTGAAGGAGGAATAGGAATTGCTCACATACGAGCATAAATTCGACCTACTTTGGTGTTACTGAAACCTGATGGGAAGATTTGCATGACTGGAATGTTAAAAGCACTGGTTACAATCTAGTTAGGAAGCAAAACTGGGCAAAAATGAGCAGGAGTTCTATATTCTTATGTCAAAAATGGCATTGCATGTTTCTGAATCTGACAGCTTGGAAGTAAAAGATTTGTACGAATGTTCTCGTAAATAAAGACCAAATCAAGTCCTGGCTGCTATCCACTGCAGACCAGAGAATTACTTGATTTCTTGCCTGGCTCTTTAAACACCTCTCTGCTATAGGTAGGAAGGAAAAGACTTTAATCTGAATGACATACAAAGGAGATCTCATGCTGTCAGAACTAAAACATCCTTGATTTATTTTTGTTTTAAATTGAAGATGACAATTTCCGAACTTTAAAAGTGTTTTATCCAACAGAAGGGAAAATGGTGCTAGACCTCGTCATCTTGACAGATGAAGAGAATTCAGTCTCAAAATTAAAAGTAAGAGAATTGTTTAGATGCAAGTGACGCAGACTTGATTACACTTGCTACATGCAAATGGAGTAACGTCCAAGCCACACAGATCCACGGGCACACAGGGCGGGTTTCACGGAGATGAAAGCTGTTAGGAACTCAGTCATTTGGGTAAACAGATTGAAAGGGAATAAAGTAAATAACTAGGATCTCTATCAGAACATTTTATGTGCCCCAATAATACTATTAGCAGTAAAAAGTGAAAAAAATATATATTCATTTTTTAAAAGACATTTTAAAAGAAAGCCTGGTCTGATGTTTAGAGGATAACTGGTGGCCAGCTACACTAAATGTGACCTAGCAAAGATGCAGTTTGCTAAACGTGCAGCCACCGTTGCAGTGCTGCACTGCTTGTGACGCTTCGGTTTAGATGTCTTCAGACCAGTGAACAAACCGTGTGTGCGGATGAGCCCTCGATCATTCAGCTGCTCACTGACATTGAAGTTCAGCTTCGCATGCTGTGCCAGCCCAAGAGCAGTGCACCATCTGGTTCCCACATCCACTCTGCTGAGGGGACACCAGCGATTCCTCGGCTGAGGAGTGAACCTCTGAATGAAAGGGGGGTGAAAGGGTGAGCAAACACAGCCACTGCCTAAATCCCCGAGGGATCCTAGGAGGTGGAGACAGGCCTGGGTATGAAACCTTCATCTGGGGCCATGAATGACATTTCTGGAGTTTCTGATTTCCTCCGTCCTGGAGCCTTCCTGAAACCATTTCACTGGAGACTTAAGAGCCTAAATACATTTAATGTCTGGGCCCAAAACTCTGCATTTTGGCCACTTCTTTCTCCAATGGTTGGGAAGTGTTTCATGGAGACTTTATAGTGCAGACTTTATAGGGGAGACCAGAAGCATCATACAATGTACCATTTTCTTCCTGTTCATTAAAAGATGCTAGGCTTTAATTAGGATAGCAGTTGTGCTGGAAACGTCAGCTACAATTTGTGATAGGGAAAATTGGAAGGGTACTTTTGTCCCTTACAATTCCTGTCTTTTTTTTGAATGGGTTGATCTGAAATACAGTTCTCAGAGTCCTTGTGTAACTAACATGTCTTTAAAAAGAATCTGCCATCCATCTTCTCGATGCCAGGTTGATGGATTGTGAGCCTCTGAGTAATATCTCTTGACTGAATGAGCCATCTTAGCACCTCCATGGAGAAAAGAGACGTCACTGGGTGAAACACGATGGATTGATAGGGGATTTTTTTGCTAGTAACAGAAGAGAGTTGTTTTTCACAATTTTCAGGTAGGGTATAATTGCAGAATTTGGATGACATTCAGTGAAGAGACGGACAATTTCAAAAAGATTTCTGATGATAGTCCCTGACAAAATATGTCTCCTTACATTTCCATGAGAGCCTTGTTATGAGCAAGCCAGAACTATTTGCCTCCATCACGTGTTGCCTTTTTGTTCAGGCTGATACGAAGCTCCAGGTGGGGAAGGGCACCACCAGGTACTGATGAAGCTCATGAAACAGAAGCCCCTTTCCCAAGCACTGCTTAAATGTTCTGCCTGAGCTGTGCAAGCAGAGTTTTCACAGCGGTAACTTGGCCCGAGCCCAACTTTGGCTGTGGATTATTCAGCTCTGCTGCTCCTATCTGCGGGCCCATGCTCCAGCAGGCACAAGGGCTATTTAAAATAAGGACACAGATGCCTAAACCCTCTTTCAAACTCCAAGATGCAGAACTGTGAGTCTGTGTTTGCAAAAATGGCTTCTTTGTACGAGAGGGGGGAATTTACAACCCTGAACTGTAGATAGCTTATCTTGGAGCTATTCCTTGAGAGGTCCAAAGGGAGGCTTGTGCAGGGGAGCTTCAGGTCTCCTCTCGGAGCTGCCTCCTGGGGGAGGCTCTTCCCTTACTAACCCCACCGCCCATAAAGGCTGAGCACTCCCCGACCACTCCAGGTTAGAGGGCTAAGGTTCAGCACTCCTGCCCATGTCTTAAATCTTCACCTATAGCCTGATAAAGTACCCTAAGGGCATGGCACTATCCAAGTACCACTCACCCCATGGACCGATGTGCATCAAACCACAGCTAGCGCGCTGCCAGCACATCGGTGGCACGCTCCCAACCCATGTCACCACACAGCTGCCTGCAGCCCAGCACTGCTTTGTCCAGGACCCTTTCCAGAGCAGCATTTGGCCCTCGAATCGGAGCCTGAGGTTGGCCCCTGCTCCATGTGGAAAGTCAGTTTGGTTTCTGGCAGCCCAAGAGTTAAAATCGCTCCACTTATTTCCATGTCGGAAAAGAGAGATGCAAAATAACATGGAAATAAAAAGAAAAAAAAATAAGAAAAAAAATAAGCAGAGCTAGAGAGAGGAGAAAAAAAAATCAAGCTTAAAACAAAACTCTGGAAACAGAGAAATAAATATGGTTTAATAACTGGGACACAATCTACAGTCTGTGGAATTAAAGCCCTGTTTTCTACTGGCCAGCTGCCAAAGTGAGGCACAAACAAATCCAGAGAAAAGCAGGTTAATGAGACACTTACACAAAAAAATAATAGTAGAAAAAGTGAAAGCAGCAAACTCACAGAGATGCTACTGATGAGATAAATAAGATTTGAACCGACATTATCTGATCAGCTTGTTGTGCATATTTTTTTTGCTGCAGCCAGCTTTTCAGTCTCCTAGGCACAGGTTTCAGCCTCATCCTCTCAGCAGCCATCACTGCATCCATCTTATCCATCCCTCAACTTGTCCATCCCTGATCACAGTGGGATTTGACTGCATCCTGAGCCTGTTGCTAGGACAGAGGCAGATGCATTGAGCAGGCATTTGGTGCATGCTGCATCTGTCAGGAGGCTGAAGAGCCACAAGAATTCCTGACATGACGGACCAGGTGTCAAAAGCAATAAATAAAAATGATGGTGTGAATCCCTTATGAGGAATTCAGCTTTCCGGAACTACTGGCCTGTACTTGTCTTTGCAGAGGATATTTTTAACTTACTTTGATTTTTTTTTTCCTTCTCCTTCCAATGCCCCAGCCTGGGAGTTCTCCTGCAATTATTTCTCCCCCTGGTGCATGCCTTCCTGAACTTTCAAGACTAAAGGGATGGCATAAGGGACCAAACCACAAGGTCTGCAGTTCCTACCAGCTTCTCTGAAACTGCAGATTTGAATCCCAGCAGACCTGACTCAGGAGTTAAATTAAGCTCTCTGGGGTTACAGCTAGACTGCTGCAAACATCCTTCTTTTTTGGAGTTATTGAGCTTAGAAGGGGTGGAAAAGGAAACAAAAATCCAAACAAAATCCAAAATCCAATCTGAAGTTCCTCTGCCTCATTCACACACAGGAAAAGAGTATGTCAGGGTGTTTTAGTAATGAGGTAGAGTTGATTAGAAGGAAATGGAGGGGCTCCTATAGGTCCTTAACAATAGGTTTTCTTCTCCTTTTGGAAGGTTAAAATACCCGTCCTAATCATAAAGTCACTTGGAAGCAGACAGAGCCATGACGAAGATAGGCTTGGTCTGTTTCCCAGCTTCTAGAAGAATATCTGGAGAAAGCTCTATGTCTCCTCCCAATAAAATCCCAAAGCCCATACAAATCTTTGACTTCACAGAGAAAACCTTAGGATTTTGGTTTGCACGTTCCTAAGTTCCCTCTTGTGTTTCCTGGTGAATTGTACCTACCTGCTTTTTCTTTTGTCCACTGGGCTGATGTATGGAGGCGTGGAATAAAGCATGTGTGTTCCCCAGGAATGCAAATGGGAGCTAAAGCACAGAGATCAAGGTCACGGATAAAAGAGTCTTCCCAGAAAACAACCTGGAGCTTTCCTTCTCCCGCACACATTTAATGGTATTTCTCTATTAGTCAAGCTTAATTCCAGAAGCATATACATCTTTGTCTTTGGTCTCGGATGTGGAAACAGCTTCAGCAACACATTCATTTATTGTGCTTAAAAGGCACTGACTTCATCTGGCCTTAAGGCCCTGATAAATTAAAGCCTAGCCAAAGAATTTTCCTGGAGATGGGATTTTATTTCTCTGAATCAGGACTGTATTTCTTTCTCTCCAACTATTACCTCTATACATAAAGGTTGTCCTGACAAAATACAATTCCTCTGTTTTCTGATGTCTAGTCAGAGCTCACTTTTTTATATATATACAACATACAGAAGCATGCCAAGATGACATTTTATCCTATCTATTCTGATAACTATTTAGGCTGGGATGACTGAATTTAGTCTGGTAGGCTAGACTGAATGCCTGACCTTTTGGCTGCTAAAGTTAGGGGAAGTAAGTCCCATTTTCTTGGACAAAGCCCTTTGAGAACTCTATGTATTTCAGAAAATCCAGCTTTCAACCCCACAGAACAGACTTCAATGAAGCATTGCTGCCGTACACAATCAGAAGATCCAGCCCTAACAATTCACTTATTTTACAATTGTCTCATTGGATGTAACCCCAAAGTGCTTATCCACCTCCTGTGCTAATGAATCATAACAATTCCATATGGAAAAATAAATAAAAGCATATTTTCCCTTTCATTTTCTTCAAATTGCATGCACTGGAGAAGAAAAGGTTTCTCCAAAAGGTTTCTCCAAGCTATATAATTCCATTTTAATTAAAATAAATATGCAAGAAAATATGCCACTGAAGAGCTAGAGGGGTTTTTTAACATCTTCATGCTGACAGGACAGATAGATAGCCACTGATGTGCTATTAATTAGCAGAAAGAGTAATCATAGATTGAAAAATCCTTGGGACCACAAATATATTTTTCTTTGATGTCTTTGAGGCCTTAGTCTAGGCTCAGAGCCCTATTTAACTTTATTAATGGTAATCATCAATAACATCAACAACACTAACCTTTATGATGATGCCAAAGCCTGAATTACATGTAAAGCCAAATACTTTTGGACACTCCAAAAATATGCAAACGAGACAATTCCTACCCTCAGAATGAGAATGTAAAATCCAAGAAGGTCAAGGGGAAAGAATAAGCAAATGAACCAAAATTGGGAAAAAGAGAAAAGCCTAACGCCAAGCATAAAGCCATTCACCAGGCGCACAAAGTCATTGCAAATCTCCCCATGTCTGACTGCAGCTTAGCGAGAGCTCTGTGGGAGAGCCGAAGGAAGCATGGTGGGAAGGAAGGCAAACAGGGGTAGGCGGCAAGAGATCACCCGAAAAGGAATAGAAAATAAATCATTAAAAAGCTGACATTATTCGAGGGAAAGGATGTCTAACGTGAGGGAAAAAATCCTGTGCTGGATGCTGGACGCTGGTATTTTCTGCTCTGTGTGCTTTGTTTACCTTGAACCACGAGACACGGAGATGCAGTGATTAGCTGAGAACTCCTGTACATAGATTTGTACATAATTCATAGTTTGACTTCTCTAAGTTTGCATAATAAATAGTTTAAACACAGCAGAAAATGTCTGAGAGAGGAAATTAGGATTCTGAATGAAAAAGTTAATTATACCTTGAAGGATATTTTTTCCAGATATATACGAGGTGGAAAAAAGCCTAGAAGTCTTAAAGGAGATGGAAATGCAGAAAATTATGGGAGTGGTAGCACCAGGAGAGTTATCTCCTTAAATAGGATAATTAGCCTAATTTAATTTTTTTAAGTGTGGCATTGCATTATAGATAAACAATTCAATAAATAGTGGCCTGGACGCTAATTCTGCAGCTGTGGATGCTTCTTGGGTCTGTGCAGAATTTTATTTTTCATTTCAGCGTGGTTATCTGCTGGAGGAATACTGAATTATCATAATGGGTTGCTTCCTATAGTAAGTCATAAAGGGCAGGGACAGGAAATTATGGAGGAATGGGAAGGAATATTGACATCATTAAATCAATCACTGGTGATTGGACCCAGAGATTGATGAACCAATGATTGGATCCTGGCGCTGGAAGACACTGGGGACCGGCTCTTCAAAGCTATTTAAGTATCTAGCTTTTACTGATTAAAATGGGAGTTAGTCATCTAAAGAGGAGTTCAATGAGACCGTGAGGAAACCAAAATATCTAAGGCCTAAATATTTGTCCTGAAGGAAAGTGCACTTCTGCTGATTTCCAGCATTTTTTTCAGAGACATTATACCAAGCTGTGGGGCTTTTTGAACAAACGTGATGGTGTACCTACATCCTACATGGGTGAGAGGGAAAAATAAGAAAAAAAAAGAAGAAATAAAAGATGAGCACATGGCCTGAAGGAGACATTAGATCAGCAGAGGGAGATGAGAGTGAACAATTACAAGCTACCACAAAAGTTTCCTATGTTTTTCTCATCCATGTGGAGGAAACCCCATGCCCGCCCGCTTCCTTCCAGCTGCTGACAGTGACGTGGGGACAGGCAGTGGCGGGGAGCTCTGCTGTCAGCTCACCATCTGCTACACGTCTCGGGTGCCGTTCAACTCCGGTTGCCTCAGCTGTCATCCAGACACTGCTCCGGAGGCAGATAAACTTCTGTGCTCCTATGTTTCCCCTTCCTTTTTGCTGCTGTAAGTGACACTTCAGGCTTCGTACCACAGATGTGAGATGCCCTCAGGTGTGTGGCGATGAGCTGGTGGCAGCCAGGCCCCTCACAGCACCTGGGCACCCATGAAGGGGCAATGTGTGATGTGCCGGGGACGCCCTGCCTGCCTCACAGCCTGGTCATCTGGTCGTCATTTCTCATTTCTTTTCTCATTGATGCCCAGGAAGCAACTAGAAACCGGCCTTACATAGCAAACCAAGTTCTTTGGAAGCAAATGGTGCCGGTTAGTGTCAAACATGTGGTAAAGGAGCTTCAAAAATGTTTTATTTGTGTGCAATTTAACTTCTAGGACAAACAGTGGATCAGTACTGAGAATATTTGAGGGATATAGAGCTACTGAAGTGTTCAAAGGAGGGCTGCAAAGGTGATCAGAGGCCTGGAGCACCTCTCGTGCAAGGACAGGCTGAGAGAGCTGGGCCTGTTTAGCCTGGAAAAGAGAGGTCTGAGGGGAGGGAGACCTCATCAATGCCTATAGATATCTGAGGGGAGGGTGTCGAGAGGATGGAGCCGATCTCTTCTCAGTTGTGCCCAGCAACAGGGTGAGAGGCAACAGGCACAAACTGAAGCACAGGAGGTTCTGGCTCAATGTGAGGGGGCACTTCTGTACTGGGAGGGTGACAGAGCACTGGGACAGGCTGCCCACTGGGGTTGTGCAGTCTCCTTCTCTGGAGATACCCAAAAACCCACCTGAATGCCATCCTGTGCAAGGTGCTCTAGGTGATCCTGCTCGGCAGGAGGTTGGACCAGAGGATCTCCAGAGCTCCCTTCCAGCCTCGGCCATTCTGTGAGCTGTGATTCTGCAAACACGTGCTGGCAGAACAGGGAAAGCTCCCCTGTAGCTATGTGTGGCAGTCTTGGTGCTCCCAAACATGCTGCTCGTGTCCCTGGTGGGTTCCTGCAGCCTCTTTTTTATTGAACCGGTTGTCTTTTGCCTTTTTTGTTCTTTTTTTTTTTTTTAATAATTATTTTCCTGAGTGTATTAATTGAGGAATAGTGGGGAAGGGCTTTAAGAGACCCTCAAATGGCTACCTATGTGAGTGTTTGTTTTTTTTTGTTTGTTTGTTTGTCTGTTTTGTTTTTGTTTTGTCCTTAATGTGATTTATGTGATTCTTAAATCCCCATAAAATAATGGCCCTGCATGGGGAACGGCAACTGGTAGTCCATACTGCTGCACACGTAGATGGATTGAGCCGTAACAGATTCATTGAGCTTTCCTATGCATTTGTTTTTCACATGCCAGACCTGAAGGACCTAATCCCCCAAGTCCCAGTTTTTATGACATATCTAGCTAAAGTCAGACCATCAAGCCCTGACAGGGCAAAATGCTTGGTAGGACTTCACTGGGTAGAGAGAGTTACAGCGCTGGTATCTTCCCTTGGGGTTGTTTTTGTGGTTCACAAATGACTATTTAATAGAGTCCTAACCTGAAGTACTTGGTCAGAATTAGATGGTGGAAATAAACCTCTATGAAAATGGTGACCACAAACTTAATGGATGCGGAATTTAAAGAGAGGAGCAGCAAAACAGGGAGAGCAGAGCAAGTGCAGGAAGCTGGTGGATGAACTTCACAGGGTGTCTGTGGGGAAGAGATACCAGGCAGCTGCTGAAATGACAGGTTAAAGACACAGCAGTAAAGTAGCTCGGCCTGGGAAGAAAAGCAAAAGAGTGGTATAGCTACACAGAAATATCTTTAAAGAATTGATGAGTTAAAATGAAGTATTAATCAAATGTGAATGATTGGATAGAATGGCACAGTGCAAACAGGGAAGGAGAGACTCGAAGAAGCTCAGCCTTCAGGTGAAAGACTTTCAGATGGATGTAAAGGGAGCAATGCAGGCATATAAGGAAGGAGCAACAAGAAAAAAAAAAAAGTGTTATGATAAAGCACAACAATCTTCCACAACAGGAGATAAATGGATTAACGAGCACGCAGATAACTATTACATGTGAGTCACTCTCACCTGACAAAAAATTCTCAAGAAATGTGCCACTGCAGTCCCTGCATGATTAGCAGTTGTCTTCAGCTACCTGCTGACACTGGAGAGGGCCCAGAGGACCAAAGAAGGACAAACATAGCTCCTCCACTTGAAGAGGGGGGAAGGTGGACCCAGGGAATTACAGACTAGTCATCTTAACCCAGAAAAGTAATAGAATAAATCATTAAACAATCAATTTATGAGCATCTGGAGGATAATAAAGTGATGAAAGGTGCAGTCAACATGGGATTGCAAAGAACAAATCTTGTCAAATCAATCTAATTTTCTTAACAGAGCCACCTGCCACACTGGTTTAGGAGGACGCAGCAGTTATGATCTATCTAGCTTTTAATATGATCCCACTTTGCTTTTTTGTAAGCAAATGAGGAAAACGTGATCTAGAGGAAGTCCTCACAAGATGGGTCCACAACTGGCAGAGAAGTCACACATGAATAGTTCTCCTTTAAATGGGAAGGACACTCGAATTGCAGTCCCACACCTCTTCAATATTTTCATTATCCATGTGGATGATGTACTAAGGTGCTCATCTATAAAACTTACAAATGACAGTATGCTGGAAGGGACTGCGAGCAGTTTGGGAGACAGGATTAGAATTTAAAATGATTCTGATACTTTGGCGGAGCAGTAGGAAATCAACAAGATGAAATTCAATAGGACAATGGTGCAAATGACTCCTTAGGAAGGAGAAATCATGGCTATGTCCACCAAAGAGAGAATAACTGCCTTAATGGGAGTACAGTGGAAAAGGATCAAGGGGTTATAATACTGCACAAGATGAATATGAATTAACAGTGAGAAGAAACAAATCTCGCTCTGCAAAGTAACACCAGGTAGATCGTATATTCTGCTTAGCTGGGCACTAAGGAGACCTCAGCTGGAGTATGAGGTCTTTGGGTATTATGTGTGATAATGTGGACAAATTGGGGAGCTTCAGAGATACCAGCAAGGAGGACAAAAGTTCCAGAAAACAAGACCTGTGAGAAAAGTTGAAGGAGTTGAGCCTTAATAGGAAAAGACTGAAAGAGGACACAGTGCAGCCTCCTAATAGGCTGAAGGACATCTTAGCAGAGGATCAGTTGCTCTCTGAGGACACAAGATGGCAAGTACTAGGTTTAATTTCCAACCGAAGGAAGATCTGTGCTCCAGATGAAGAAATGTTAGCTCTTGAATCAACTAGCAAGGACAGCCATGAACTTTATCAGGTGCTTTTAAAAATGCTTTAACAAATTTCTGTTGTTGGACATCTAGGTCAGGGATCTTACATTTCCTTAAGCTCAGGAGCTGCTGCCATTTGAATTGGGATCACAAACTATCTTTAGAAGTGATCAGAAATCCATCTTGGAGATAAATCTCTCTGCCAGGAACTCCATCAAAATCAATGCAACTCCAGATAATACTGAAATATATATATATATATTTAGTGCTCAGGTGAGTTGTGAGCACATACAAGGATGTTGATGCTAACCCATTCCATTCAACCCAATGATAAAATAATAGCATCTGAAAGCAAATGTTGCTGCTCCTGTTTCAACTTTGAAGAGGAATTCACTGCCTGAAGGCTTTTCTGACTTTTTTTTCCTCTTCAATTATATCATTTGGGATAATAAGAAGTAATAGTTCTCACAAGCCTTCCCTCGCTTAACCATAGTTACTACAATATTCTTCCTGCTCTTCATATCCACAGCACACTTCTTCTTTATATATAGTTTGTGGGCGTCCAGTATTTCAGATGCTAAAGACCTTCTGAAATACCACGTCCTTCCCTCAGCTGTTCACAACAGCAGTCTCTATCATATTTATTATTAATCCAGAAATTCAGGAGTAACAATAACAAATAATATTGCTGATTGCTGAGCTGTGATTGATGAGCAGTGATAACTAATGGCAGGGCTGGGTGGGCAGCACCACTGCTTGTCACAGGTCCTGTCTTGGTGATGGAATCTGAGGCAGGGAATGGGGGGAGACCAGGGGGTGGTGAGGGAGCGCCGTTCTGTCACCGCTTTCAGAAAGGTTCAGGGCTCACAGCAGGAGCCAACTTTTCTCAAAAATGCTCCATTTACTGCCTATTGATTTCTTCTGATGGTATGCACCATCGAAAAACTGCTAGAGGCAGGGAATGACCAAAGATTTACCCCTTTGTTTAGGTGGTTAAATAAGAACCACGCTGTTCTGAGAACCGTGTTTGCATTTCGGGTGCTGAGCTCTTGGGATTTGGTTCTGAGGCTTGGCTTTTAAAGACCTGCCCCACGTGGCCATCTGCATAACCCCCCTGGTTCGCTGTAGAAAGATCAGGATCCGCAAGAGAAAGAATAAAAAATGAGGAAGTAAATCCTGATTCTGATCTTAGTGGTAATTAGCAAAAATTGTGACTAATTATGCTGGGTTAATTGGCATTTGCACAGGTGCAGATGTGACATGTGAGCGTACCCTCTGTTTGCTACAGATGTTAAAACCTAATTTTAATTTCATAAAGAACTATTTTATCTTATCAAATGCAGAGGTTTGATTTAACAAAACACTGGCACCTGAGCTGGGTGTGAAATGACACAGTGGCTTCGAGCAGCCAAGAATCTGTCCACTGCATTCAGGTCTCGCACTGAAACCTAAAATCACTTCATTTATGAAGAAAATTAGCTTGTTTCTTTATTACTCGGGAAAATCTGGAACGAGAATGTGGAAAGAAATGGGATTTCTCAGGCTTCCTAGCTGGCCTGAACAGAGGCAGAGTTCTTGCTAAACCTTCAAGTGCCATTTTCAGATAGAGGCAGCTGACACAAGCTGGGGTCTAACGATACACATGATGCTAATAAAGAGCACCTATAATTTTAATGAGGTGAGAACAGGACTGAAAGATGGAAACTTGGTGGGGGGGAAGCACTCGTGCCGTGAAGAAGGCTCCGTGCCCGAGCAGGGTCACAGCTCTCGTGGCTTTCTGCACGGGTGCCACCGCTGGTGGAAGCATCTGAGATGCGATGATGGTCCAGGAGTGCAGTTTAGCTGCGGGGTACATGCTCCTGGTGAGGTGTAGATGCTTTTGAGAAGTGGTATGGATCTCTGCAAGCTGCTGTGCAGTTGAGGGGGTTGCCTGCCTGCACCTCTCTGTGCTTCCAGGTGGAAAAGCACTGCCCTTGGTGTTGTGCTGGCTGGAACTGGAGAAAGGACTGGGTCAGGCTGGGTCCTTCATATCCTGTCCTGGCGGATGCAGTGAAGGGAAAGCTGGTACTGAAAAGCTAGAGGCAGAAAAAAGGTCACCGTACGGGTGCAGCTCTCCTGTCTACATCCTTGTTATGTTTCACCCACTGAGTTGACTCCTAGGACGCTGCAGGTGGAAATCCTTCGCTGTCCCACCCCTGGTGTCCTGGTATTGCTGGGTTAGCGTGCCTGCCCATCTCTGCAGGGTTTAACTCTTAGCCTGGTTTCAGCCCCTTGTCCCTCTCAACTTTTACGTCTTTTGCGGTGTAATTCCGCAGCTCACGGGCTCTGTGCCCAGGGCAGCCGGGTGTGCAGCCTTGCTGGAGTCCTTTCCAGGATCCTCAGATCCCAGATCAGCTTCTGGCACTTACCTTTATGCTCTCACCCAGGCTGGACAAAGTGCATAGCTTGAGGAAGAAAGTCGTAGGAAGGAAAACCCACAAACATGTTTCTTTTTGCTAAATTCAGATTGAAAGGTGTGGTGAATTACCCAGTGGAGTAGGAGGAAGCCTTTCACGGCTTTCATGAGCATCCCTCTCAGGTGATGTGTCCTAACCTGACACATTTTCTCTGACACATGCAGCTGGCTGCCTGTCTTCTCCCACTCTTTTCTTCAAGCTACTCGTCACAGCAACACAATAATAATAATAATAACAAAATCCAGCCACACACACACAAAGTAAGAGATGCGATGGGAATCACTGCTGATCCAACTATTTAGAAGTTAGCTCCGCTGGGGTGAAGTTATACTTCTTACGTTACTTTTCTTCTGCAGCTCTTTAGTGACCTCTTTGCAAATTTTAGCTAACTCCATGCCTCAGGACAGGTAGCAGTGCAAAACCATCCAGGGAAATCAAGAGACATGTCTTGTTCCTAGCAACAGGAAACATTTTCCCAGCTTTACAACAACAGCCTTTCAGCTAACAACCCTGTGGCTGCCAGAACGCCGCTCCCTTCAGCAAGTGCCTTTGAAAACCCCAGCCTCTGACTTTGAAATGCACTTGGAAGGAAACGCTGAGCCAGCAGAGAGCGGAGCTCACAGGTGCGCGGGGCTCCCTCCGGTCCCTTCCAGGGCGGAATCAGGCAGGCAGCACCACTCAGTTCCTCTGCACCGCAACGATAAACATTATCTGGTTGTTTACCGGCTTCCAGATTGTACTGAGGGGAACATCGAACAGCTGGATCAGCAATTACGGCTCCTTTCGTACGGGGTGCAGCAGGAATCTTCGGTGTGCAAACAACCTGGAGAGAAGGCGGTGAGAGAATGGGCCGGGAAGAGTGCGATGAGTGAAGGCGACACCAGCAGAGCAAACCTGCTGAGATCCATCCCTCTCTGGTGGGGTTGTTGGACACATTGTCCTGCGGTGTGCAGCTGGAAGGCTTTCTGAAGAAGAGCACGGCCAGGGGATGCCGTGGTGCTCAGCCCCATGTTGGTGATCAGCAACAGGGAGCTCGCTGAGCTTGCTGTGGGGCTGGCTGCCTCTCGGGCTGCTGGGGTAAATCCAGCTGGCTGCCCTCGAGAGCAATGTTTCTCTATTTTTCCGTGGAGAATGGGCACTTCTTTGGAAAGCAAAACAGAAATAGGCAAATTCCATCACTATTGTCACATAAAAACGAGGCTAAACTTCTGTGTATTCATTCATTAATTGTTTTCCTCTCCATTTTTGCTTGTTTATAGCATGTGGAAGTAACCTTTAATTCCTTAGTTCAGTCGCATGAAACGACTGCAAAAAGCAATGTGTTCAGATGGTTTGCAAACCACAGACTGGGAAATCGTTTGGTAGAGATCCTACTGCTTGAGAATACGAATGGTAAACAGAAGTGGAGGAATTATTGACTGACCTCCAGTCAACCCTTTTGCTTTCCAGTGGGGTCAAGAAGATCAATGCTTTTCAAGACACAGGTTTGTCTAATCTGTCTTTAAAAACCTCCAGTGATGAGGATTTCATGTTCTCCCTAGACGCAGTGAAAAGAGCTCTGTGAGCGCAGCTTCCTTGAAATTTGAGGCTGAGCAACGCAAAATTTTCCTTCCAGCCATGAAGATCCTGGAAGAGCAGAAAAGCCCGGTGAGAGCTGTTAACGACCCCTCCGGGAAGCCCGCTGCTGGCAGCCACCTCCAGCTCGGTATGGGCTGTGTGGATGAATTGCAGGTGCTTCCGTCCCATTAGCCTGTGAAGTTTCCTCATGCTTTAATATTTATAGGAAGCCACTCTAACATATCAAACGTGTACTCATCTTCACTCCATTACTCACCAGAGAGATAACTCAATATGTCAAATACGCCCTGATCAAGGGGCGATTTCTCTTCTCCCCATGCCAAATGCAGACCAGGTGTAAATGGATGGTATCTCCATGAAAATTGGCTCTTTTTATGCCGGCACAGAGCACAGCCCTCTTCCTCAGTCTACTGGAACATTTCCCAGATACCAATGTCAGCTCCTCAGTTCAATGCAAAGCACATCATATGGCCCTTTCCTTTAACCAGCCCTACAGAAGGAACAGACTTGGATTGTACTTTCATGCCTTAGTACTTTGTTTAAGAGCATGAAATTGTCTCTCAGTGAGAGCGATGGAGTCTTTCAAGCTAGCAAAGAAGAGACATTTTTAAGCACCCTAACCCACAGCAATGTAACAGCTGCTGAGACCGGGATTCATCTCCCTCCTCTTTAGATGTCTAACAGCGAGAGGTCCAGGATAATCACCCCGATCTCTCTCCAGTCTGGGGCTGCGGGTACCTCCAGAGGCAATTCGTCTGACCCAGATTAGAGGCTGTTCTTGAGAATGAAATGAGACGTCTTCAGTGGGAGCCTGCTTCTCCCTGCTGTCTGCAAAGGAAGCCTGGCGTGACTGGCTCGGAATTAGATGTTGAACACCTAGATGCTTAAATTAAGGAAATGAGTCTTACCCTGCCTAGCATACAAAATTTCCGCAGTTTAGCCAAGCTGATGTAAATCCCTGCGCATTAAGAACAGCTTATAAAACTTTATTTCAACCTTGTGTCGCACTGATTGTGTCCAAGCTTTGAGAAATAAAGGGGGACAAAGCACATTTTTGGAGCCATTTGACTTCAGCAAAGTATCAGAACTGAATTGCTATTGTGAATTCTGGGGTAATCCCAGCTCCCAGAGGATCCTCTGGAAGTCCCAGGAAATTTCCATCCTCAAGCTAGATTTGGATGAGGCACCCAGAAAAAAAAAAATCTTTCTGAAATAGTTCTTCATAGGCTGGGAGATCAGCAATGCAGCTTTGCAATCTTTTTTCCACCTTTTGAATTGCAGGCCTCTCATTCACATAGAAAATTCCTTTGGCTTCATCATTATCTATTTTGCTTAGGTAGGCTTCGGATGAGTTCTCATTGAGTCGGTTTTCTTTTTTTTATTTATTTTTTAATTTATTTCCTCTCCTTATTACACTTCCCTTTTCTGTGCTCCTACATCTCCACGTAAATCCAAGACAGCTTATTATTTATAGAAAAGCATAAATATCTCTAGTGCTCTGTACACCAGTACAAACGCATTACCTGACCTCAAAGTGTTCTTGTCACAAAAGCTTCTGGAAGACACCAACACGCCTAGTGCAGGGATGAGGACAAGTCACCGTGGCATTCAGGCAATGAGGTTACCACTATAAACAAGTGCTTTTTGGGGGAAGGCTTTTGTGTTCATATGATGTTTTCCATAAAGGGGGGAATATATATTTTGTAGCCTAACAGAAAAGGAGTTTACCATAAAGGTGAAAAACAAGCAAACAGAATAACTCCCCCAAAAACTTGTGTTTTATGGCACGTTACAAGCTCTGGGCTTGCCCTCTGGGCTGAGTGGCAATTGGTACCTTCATTAATGTAACCCAGAATAAGCGCAGTTCGCCCTCTACCTGTAGCGTGAACCCATCTTTCAGAGAATCACAGAATCGTCTAGGTTGGAAGAGACCTCAGATCACCTGGTCCAACCTCAGACCTAGCACTAACCAGTCCTCCACTAAACCATATCACCAAGCTCTACATCTAAACGTCTCTTAAAGACCTCCAGGGATGGTGACTCCACCACTTCCCTGGGCAGCCCATCCCAATGCCTAACAACCCTTTTGGTAAAGAAGTTCTTCCTAACATCCAACCTAAAATCCCACTATCTTTATGGGTGGTTGGCAGGTTCAGCGGAGACAAGAGGAGATTTGTTCACCTCAGGTGGGTTACAGAGTTTGTTTGGACCCAGCACATGTCTGTGCAATTCTCATGTAGCATTGCCAGCAGAAATTTTGTCCCACTTCTATGGAGGGAAAGATCTGAGTATTGCCTGGGTGGGAAGGCAGAGAGGTCCAGGCAGCTGATGCCTTCAGGTGCCCCTCTTGGAATGGGATGAGCAAATGCAGTCACTGAAGAATATAAAAGTATTGTTAGGCACTGATGAACTACATCCTGTGCTATATGTTCTTGGGTTAATTTTAGCTAAAATCATTATGGGATTTTTTCAAAATGAGAAAAAATGCTGGAATTATTGCATTTAAAACAGAGATAGAGAAAAAGGAAAATGTTGGCTGTACACAAATGAGATTGTGCCTGTACGTACACCATTTCAGATAGATGTATGTGGACTCTATATTTGCAGAATAAGCATTAAGACATCTACAGACACAAAATGTAAGAACCTATTGTACATGCACCTGCATACGTCTGTTACTCCCCCAGCTCTCTTCCTGTAGAGCTCCTGTTGTATTAACAGTTTTCCAGCCCAAAAGCTATGAGCAGTCTCCCCTGACTATGCACAGACAAAAATATACGCGAGCACAAACTGTGCATTCTGCTCAGTGGGCTGGAGATACAGCATTTTGCTATTCGAAATCTCGATCATCTTCATTATCAGAATCCGTACTGTGACATGCTCGTTTCTGGGACAGAATAACTAATCAAACTACATCGTAGCAGGAGTGAGAAAGGGAAAAACAGATGCGATAAGGTCTGCATGGGTAATGTTAGGGATGTTCTCAGACCTCCTAGATGTACATCCATCATCCTAAACTCCCAGAGATGCCTATTCTGAACTCATATACCCTCCTTCCCTCAGCTGTATGCAGGAACCACCCTTACCGAGCTTCCCTAGCAAAGCCCTACCAAGTCCTCAGCTACCATACATTTACTCCCACACGCTCCCTTCTGTAGATATAGTTTTTAAAAAATTCACATCACCGCGTTGACTATTTCCCTGAAGTCAGAAGTAAGTCCCAGGAAGCTGCCAGAGGTTTAGAAGCTAAGCCAGCCATGCACAGCTCCGGTGCTGCTGACATTACCAGACGGCATTAATTTAATTCCACTCAGTTATGCTTTTAAATTTGATTTGAAAAATGTGTCATAAAATACCATTGAGAAGTGCAGTGCAGCATTTTGAAGCAGGCTGTGATGTTCCTTGCACTGACAAAGTCATGGGGAAGGGAATGTAATTTTCACAGCTAAGTACTGGGGGGCATGTTGGGAGAGATTCCCTTAGAGAATGGGTTGAGTGAATCAAGAATCACAAATAAACATTATATCCACTAAATATTTTCATGGTGTAGCAGATCCAGAGAACTCTGATTTAATGCTTTAAGGCCAAGGGTTGATGGAGAAAGGAAAAAAAAAAAAAAAAAAGATACATGCTAAGCCTTCCAAATCAGTGGGCATACCCAGAAAAAAAGGGAAGGAGGCTCAGAAGCCTTTGCATAAATACACACATATCTAGAAGACAGGTTTGGAGAATTGCTAAAGTTTATGGTAATTGTATAAAAATGCAAAGCTGAATAGTAACAATGAAGAAATATGTTTTTGCCCTGAGCCACCGTTACCCACCCCAGAAAGTTCAACACTTTAGGAAGTTGGGGTGAGCTTGCACTGGTGCCCATGCTAGCCACTGTCTACCTTTACTCTCATTGCAATATAACATTCCTTAAAGTACATTAGATTCCTTTTGCATTTTTGGTTTTGCAAAACAGAACTTTTCCTTCTACTTCCATGGACAATGTATTTGGTTAGATCCATGCTAGGTGTCCTCCAAACCACCTGTACACAGTGCTGGCTCGTTAGGTGTAGTAACACATCCAGCACTACAGACTCATACCTGGTAGCACAAGAGCAGATGGTCTTATGAAAAGGACTGTGCTGGAAACAATTCCTCTTATCCAAAAACTCAGTTTCTTTTTTTTTTTTCCATTCCAAATTTGACTGTTGTTGTAAGAAGCTGAAATTGGTAGTGGACAATTTTTAAGGAAAAAAAAAAAAGGAAAAAAAAAAGATTCAGTCAATCAAGAAGTTTTATGCTAATCATTTTTATTATGTTTCAATGCCATTATGGAATTGTCATAATTGCAGACAAAAGAATAGTGAGGGGGTTGTGTTTTTCTCAAATGACAAGGCAAAATTTCTGAAAGACATTATTTAAGAAAATCTTAGAAACAGATTTGTACAAAGTATTTTCTGATCCCCAAAGGCTCTTCCCTGTGTCTCACAGCTAGTGCCATGCCCTGCAGTGACCCATCCCAGTGGTAAAGGTGCTCTGAAGAGTCTCTCCCGTTGACTTGGTCGTGATGGGTTTCATCTGCACGGGATGGGGTGACGGCCTCCTGGGACAGCCCTGCGAGGAGCCAGGTCAGGTCCCATGTTCCTGATTCACTCCTTTGCCTCCTGTTTTGCTCCTTTGTGTTGTGGGAATGAGCCTTTTATCACATAACACTGACCGGTAGCAAAAAGTGTGAGAATGAATGGATCTGATCAGCTCTGCCTCGGGTGCTGGTGTCAGCCTGACAAAGATGGGATGCGTTGCCTTCACCGTTTTAATCTGAACCTCAACCAGGGCTATTGGAAAGCACCTGTGTGAGGGGCTCAAAGGTCTCATTTCCTAAAGAACCGTCCTTTCATATCTCTCCCTTCTTTCACCGCTTCTCTTTTGCTCTCCTCTCTATTGTCATTTTCTCTTTGACCATCGTGTTCGCCTCTATTCTCAAAAGCCGGCAGAGCGGCGAGCCGAGTGGCTGGCCGCGTGCCTCACCCCTCGCAGGGGAGGCACATGTGAATGCTGAAGGCTCTCGTCCTGGCAGGCACCCAAGCTCTCCGTGACAGCCTTTAAGCACCTGAAGCACACCGGAGGAATACCGAGAGATCTCAGCAGCACGGGCTGGGGTACCGGCAGACACGGAGCGATGGCACATCCCTGGAATACCGAGCAATTCACTCCTCGCCCTGGAATATTGAGTGACCCGGAGCCACCGATGCTCCCTGAATACCAAGCAGCTCTGCACCTTCGCAACTGCATCTGGAGGGAAGTGGTGTGACGTGGCTCGAAACCAATCCTTCTGCAGAAAAGAAAAAAGGGGTTGAAAAGATGCAGAGAGTCAGTCTGAAGCTGTGGAGTTGGATCCTGAGCTGGGATTTTCCAAAGAACGTGTAGACTACAAGGTGCTCAGGCGGTACTGAAGGATGTGATGGGAGCTGAGCACCTAATTCAGTCCTTCAGGAGCTTTTTAAAAACCCAGTCTAAGACTGAACTGGTGTGCAGAGAAACGCACTGCTGTTCCTCAGGGGTCCTGGTGTCAGCAGCACAGCAAGGGCCACCTTGGCACTGGAGGCACTGGGTCAGGAAAGCTGCAGACGTGGCTGTGAACTCTCAATGACCCACTCTTGAAGCCAAAACACTTCCCAATTTTCCCATTGCTAGGGTACCTTAGACAGGGGATACACAAAAATGGTTATTTGGAACTCATTTTTTTCCCCTCCAGGGTATTAACACAAGCTTTACAAAGGCTTATAATCCCTTTAGACAACAGCAGCAAGAGCAGCAGCAACTACAAAGCCCTAAGCTTGGAACTCAATCCCCTGGTGACGGGCTGAACCCTCTGCTGAGGTTGCAAAGGAAGAGAAAGGTGTGAAGATATTTACATCAAACACATGGAACAAGAGGGGATTTTAATCAAACTTTTCTTTTTCATCTGTTCTTTCTTCTCTTGGAATCTGCTTTTTCTTTATCCTGATGAAATTCAGTGCTTGCTTTTTTCCTTTTTTTTTTTTTCCTGTAAAAAGGAGGATTTAAAAAAAAGTCACAATCCCCCCTGAAAACTCAGAGTATTAAAACTCCAGGGCAATGCATCTCCAAAATCTATAAGACTGTAAGAAGATAAGAGACAAAAACCCACAGAAATGTTTCCTCTCTGTGTCTTTGGAAGTTGCAGACGCGTGTATAATACCCCTAAGCCGGGGTAATCTGCTTGCCTCCTCCTGCCTTTCCTGATGCACGCGGATGTACTTAGCATTAATATTCCTCACACTACAGCAAATGAACACCCAGGAGGCAGCTGACTCAATCAGTGCTTGTTTTACTTACTGTGTATCACTGAGAAAAGACCATAAACTAGAGCACGACAGATCTGTAATGCTCATTTCAATATGCTTCCCCTGTTTGTTCCAGCCCTGATGAACTTTCATATTCAGCCAAAATAAAAGGAAAAAGAATTAAGAAATATATTATAACAAACACATTAGCAACGTGTGGTAAATTACCACTGGAGATTCCAGTTCCTCATGGTAGGAGCATTTGTGGATAAACACATTTGTTTACTTCATTTTTCCTGCTGCTTTCTCCAGCGTCTGATTATTCACTCAACGATGTCACGACTCCCGAGTCTGATGTCATGGCTGTTTCCGCAGCAACCCAACTGAATCAAAGGCAGTTCTGAAACCAGGTATGCTGGAGTAAAAATAATTCGGAAAAAAGCATTTTTCCGTTTCCTCCCCCCCCCCATAAAATTGATGGGCTCCCATCAAAGCTGTTTGGAGACTGGTATTTATTTTAATTATGATGGCACAATCACAAAATGCAAAGGAGCTAGCTGTTATTTTTGGAACAGATACAGCTGCAGGGTAATTGAGAGAGAAGACTGTACAGACCATACAGATGAGCTTATTTCGTATGGCCGGAATCACACACCCGACTGGATGGGCTACGAGATGTTGCCCCCTGATTTCCCACTTGCTGGTGAAGATCTGTCCGTACAGTCAGCGGATCCGAGAATGAGAGAGGTTTGGATCTGCAGTGGGAGCACCGATACCTGCCTTGAAGTAGCCCCAATCTGTGCACACCTAAGTGAGGAGTGATGAATCCTTCTCTCCAGTTCCTTAATAACAAAGTCTGTCTTCCTTTCAGCTCCTCGCATACCTACTCACTTGAAACCTCGGTTTAACCCGTCCCACCATTGGTCACTGCATTGACTTGATCGTGAGGCTCCCAGAGAGGCTTTAATTGAATTTGCAGCAGAAGAAATAGATCTGGAGGGACAGAAAGAGAGATGATGCTGGGGCAGTGGAAAAAGCTTGAAGGAGACGAGTTGCCTCTGGGGAATATGAAGGCACGAAAGTTGCTTTGATTCAGGGAAACCAGAGAGAGGCTGGGAGCAGTGAAATGAGCTGTAGACCAGAACGAGTCTCTAAGGCGGCTCAGAAAACTTGGGTTTAATTTAGAGAGGAGTTTGGAACAACGGCTTAAATCAGAGGCACCAGGCAACGTTGGTTTAGGGGACGTTTCCAGTGAGCGGCTTAGCAGAGCCGTGGAAGGGTTTTGGAGGGAAGCTGGCTGAAAAGCAACGCTTAACGAACCAGAAACCGGGTACAGGAGCTGGTGGCTGCGACGGTACGGCTGCTCCGAGCTGGTGTACGTACGAGTTTGGGGGATGAGGGGAGTTTTGTTGGCAGTGAGGTTCATCTGGGCCCCAGCTCCGAGGGACAGACGTGGTTTCGTGGTCAGCGAGAGGTTCTGCAGCTGGTCAGCCAACTCAGGTGCCATCAGGCAGGCTTTGCTTGACTCACGGGCAGTAGGAGGAAAGTTAATTCAGCAGCAGCTAGAAGGCGTGCTTTTCACGCTCTAGTGACTCTCTATTTACTGCATTCATTAGCTTCAAAGCCAAGATTAGCCTGTGGGATCCCTGCCTCCTGCCTTGTGACCTGGATGCGTCTTTGCCCGTCCTCTCTGCTGCATTGTTTCCTAACAGGCTGTTATTAGGACAGGCTGCTATTACAGCGGGGCCCGGGCGGCGGGAGCCCTCGCAGTGCCGCGCTGCGATCTGAAGTCTGTACGTGTCCTTTACGTCTGATAAACAAACAATGGGGTTGCCTCCCGCGTTCACCTGCTTTGTGTATTAATTGGTTCGGGCTCAAAAACACGCAGAAGGGCTGAGCTGTCTCAGCAATGTGTAATATACCCGATTCACAGGAATTTGCGTCTCAGTATGGGGCATGTCATTCAAACGTTTTCTGCTTCAGTGTTGGTGACATTCGGTTCGCTTTCAGTCTCCTGTACGTAAGAAAAGCAATCACACATTCTGGGGGCCTCAAAGCAAGCTCTGTTGTGATAATTCTGTTTTCCTTCCTTTTATATTTTTTTAATGTTCCCTGCCCAGAGTGTGTGTGCAATTACAATGCCAATGATAACCCAGGTTGCCACGTCTTCCTTCCTTCCTTTCTATGATTCCATGAGTCCTTCAAGAACATCTCTCTCTCTTTTTTTTTCTAGGAATTAGAATTGGCTCCTCAAAACCAGGAGGGACCAATACAAGATGGGTGACATAACACAGGAGCACCACGAAGCCAACCATTTGCCCTGCTCTGGGAGCCAGAGTTGTAGCACTCAGCCTGGGGACAGACCTGAGTTACCTCCACAACGAAGAGTCACTTGAGCACGTCTGCAAACTCAACCACCTTCTCATTGCTACGCTTCCTGAATCCTGAATAAAGGAGAAAAAGGGGTGGTGACACAATCCTACAGGATTGCTCACTCTGAAGACTAAGGTAAGGACAGCATGCACTGACAGGCCACAGGGAGCTTCTCCTCCAGTGCCAGCTCCTGTTTTGATGCCATCTCTGGGCTCCTGGCATGGTGCGATCTCTGCCCACCTACAAATGCCCAGCTCCAGCTCTCTTTGGTCTGTGCAGTGGCCCTTCTTCACTGGAGAAGGCCCAAATTACTGGTGGGAAAGGACAGGAGGATGCCAGTTTAGCCACAAGGAAAGGCCTGTGCCAGCAGCATGTCAGTTCTTCCTCTCCTCAAAGGTTTCCACAGTCCCTCCTCTACCCCTCTTCCCTCACACCCCTGCTGCCCTAGTGAGAGCTCTTAGCCAGCTACTGCCACTTCATTGACATCTTCAAGAGATGCACATGTGGCCCTCCACTTGCCCGATACATCCCATGCTCTGTGCCACAGCTCCCGGTAATGCTGAGTCCTCTCAGTGCTCCAGCCCTGAGCTATCAAACAGACCTGGCTGTCCTAACCCTATTCAGTGCCCCCTTTTCAGCACACCTTTGCAAAGGCTGGGGAAGAAATCCCGCTTCCCCAGACAGATGGGGATGATTCATGGCACACGGAGCAGGCAGCCCTTCTAATTCGAAGGCCTGGAGTAGGTGTGCTCTTGGCCTGCTTAAAACAGATCATCGTTTTTGTGTCAGCATGTCATGCCCCCCCACCCCCTACAACGTTTGCTGATTACACCCTTGAAGTGTCACCTGCACATCAAGTTTTTGAGCATGGCAGCTGAGTCCTGAGCTTGGAGGGAGATCAGGTATACTGAGGAAGAAAAGAAAAGCTTCCTCAGTATAGTCCTGAGAAGAGAAAAAATGAGAGGGAGTACAGAAAATATCTGTCCCTTTGTCTTCCCTTCTCCTTTCATTCAACAGTGAGGCTCTTACCCAACTACCTAATGGTGTGCAATTGCTAATGTTGTGAGAAGTTTTTGGGAGCCACCAGATCAGAATAAAGAGCTGGAAGCATTACTGCTACTTTTTCTGGGTTGAAGTGAGGTGGAGAAACCACGACATAACCCTCAGGACCTGGTAGTACACCAGCAGCAGTGCAGTGATTGCTTCTTGGACTAATGCTGGAGGTGATGCCCACTGGGTACCATTCCCCACATCACTCTTGCTTGCAGAAGGGCTGAGAAATCTTTAAGGTATGTCTCCCTGCTCGTGTATGTGCAGCACTCATACATGAAATCACCTTAGCCCCCAAAAGTAATACTAAATAGTGCTAAAACAGGTCCCCTACCTCCATTTGAATGACATAAACTGAAAATTTGGCTGCTTTGGGGAGCAGATAGCACTTTTCTGCCTGAATGCAAGTTGTTTACCTCACAATCCATAATGGATCCTAAAAAAATGTAGTTTTATTTTTCTTACAGGCATCTAGCTAATGGATGAAGTAATGTAGTGAGGCTATTGTATTTCATTCAATAGCCTATATGTAGATTTGTTGTGAAGGATAAAATGTTCCCTCTTCAAACACTAACCATGGGAGTGCAGTCTACCGCTGACCTTGTGCGCTGTGCTGTGTGCAGCTAACAATACAAGCGCAGACTATAGGCAACGCAAGCACAGAAATGTTTGTTTGAATAGCAGAGACTTCCTCCACAGCGCATGTGTCAGTATTTGCCTGTGTATAAGGTACAATTATTCACAGGTTTTAAGGTTTGAATGAATACCTCTGATTTCTAACTGCCCTGAAAAAAAAAAATGGTTGTTTGTAACTTGCCATGTATGAATATTTGGGCTTAAAATATTTCAGATCCACAAGCTCCCACTCCTTTTTGTGTATGGGTGTATGTGCTTCCACTAACAACAGTCTGTGGTCTTCCTTCTCTCCCCCCAGAAACAGTTTTATTTCTGAAGAGTAACAATCGGCATCCATGCAGGCTTTTAAAGCCAACGTTTCTAATTATGGGTGAAGTGAGTTCTGTTGATAACCTGTAAAACATTTTCATAACTTATGAGGTGCAAAAAGATTAGCTGAACTTATGATGGTATTATTCTGTGCTGTCAGTGTATTAATAGAGCGCGCTAATGGAGCTGTTCTCCCATCTCAGTGGGATGGGATCCACCTCATTTCATTAACCACCTGAGAGTTAGATATCTTGTCTAGGCTGGTTGTTCAGGATCTTTCTGAAGTCTCTGTGCAGTGTTAGACATCTCAGGGAACAACTAGTCTCATACTAATGCTGATATCCAGATAGATGGAAGGAATAATCTGTCTTCCTGCAGATGCCAGTCACCCTCGGGGTGCACCTTCAGGGGACGGAGAGACTAAGCCCCTAACTTGTAGCTGGCTAAATGTAGCTCAGAAGTTGTACTCCGATTAATTAACAAATTAATGAGTGTGTCAGTGGACTGGGGCTACACGAGGCAAGTCCTTAGTACTCAGTAGAACAGGAATGTTTCCTGGACAGACATCAGTTCCTGTCCTTGTACATTCCTCTAAAAGCCAGGCTCCCCAGAAGGGAACTGCCTGACAATTTCACTCTGCTCTGGCTTTAGTGCAGACCAGAGGGGGTTCCACCTGATACAAATATGGAAGGAAAGCACCAGAGATGATGCTGTGGCTGATTTCAGCACAATCAGAACCACCTTTTCATTCTTACCCAGAGGAAAGACAGATACTGTGCCCTAAGACATATGGTGTAAGCATGAGACATAGGAGCTCCTACATACCAGGTAAGTGTAAGGTGTGAACAGAATGGGCCTGAATTTCTTACAGTTCTAACACCACAAAGAATTTAAGTATGTTCCAGTAAGGGAATAAAGGACCTGCCACTGCCCAGCCAAGGACTGTTACATGATCTCGTGGAAGAGCCTAGTCTTTACTCCTTTATTTCCTATTTTTAGAACATCCCTGATGTTTCATTCGGTTCTCCTTCCATGAGATTCCCATCAGGCCAGTGGAGGGCACTAGCTCAGATGAAATGATACAGATCCAGCACTAACTCTGTGCCCTCTGGCTCTTCTCGGCCCCTAGGCAATGTCTCACCACAAGCCATTAATGGCAGCAGTGCCGCCCTGCTGCCTTGCACATACATAGGCTTGCAGAGATGAATAAGATCCTATAAAGATATTCAGTGTCTAATTTCAGACATCTGACCTGGGTGTTAGAGATAAATGGCTAGAACCCCTAAAGCTCCTTGTAAAATCAGTGGAGAAGGATTTGAAAAGATGGTAATTCGTGCCAGGCAGGATCCTAACTTAGCTCTTCTGAATCTGGAAGAGCTAATCACTGCAGAAGGGGCCTAGGAACATGACCCACTAAACTTGGATGCCCAAGATGTCTCACATGAGTCAGTGTGAATAAGAAATGATGCATTAAGACTTTATTAGTATCTGACAGCCTTTTGATCATGGCATGGAGGGGAGATGTGAAGGTGGGATCGGTGCCAGCCTGTCTGACTCTGGGTTTGTTCCAGAACATGTCAGCTCATGGTGTCCTGCAGCCACCTCTCCACAGGCCTCTTCCTCCTTTAATTGATAGGCACAACCCCAGAAGTATTAAAACTATGCATCCCTCTCTTGAAGTTTAATTTATCTAATTTTCTAAAAATAAAGATTTCCTATTTCGTCTTCGCCAAGATAAAACTCTTTCCTCCACAAACCTCATCCTACTTCCCTTCTCTCTGAGCAGCAGACGTCTCTCAGGCCTCACAGGAGAAATTTTCCTCCAAATTGGTTCGTATCTACAATCTCCATACTCAAAATCTTCCTCTCTGGGAACAGCATCTTCTCGAGCCCATGCTGGAAGCCTGCAAGCTTCTGTAGGCCATGTCCACCTGAGGCCATCCAACAGAATTTGCACAGCTCAAATGTAATTTGTGGTGCAGTTTTGGCTACCTGTTTTCTGCCTGCAGCTTCTGTTGTCTGTGGCTTTTGCTTCAGTCCCCGTAGGTCTAAAATCTTCCAGAATAATCCTCTCACAAGAGGTTGCCTGCTCCTCAGGTAGGCACCAATGGCTGCTGCTGTCCTGCATTACCCTGATGGGTATTACTCTCCTTTATGAATGGCACAACCAGAACCTTGCAATGATTTTTCCTGGTAATCTAATGCAGATTTTCTTTTGTGTGGAGCAGGGGGAGCATGGGGAGGGGCGTAGAAGGGGAGGCACCCAGGAAAACGTCAGTAACTGTGTTTAGAGGGATGGCGTTCCTGCAACGAGCTCTGTTTGACTGGTGGAAAATGTCTTCTGCATTGATAGTAGCTAATGCAAAACACACCGCCTGCAGCTTTTTATTTTAATGTAGACATCTGAAAGTGACTGTATGATGGAGGGAGAAAGAGAAAGGTTATGTGTCTTCGCAGGCCCAAAATGGCAGTATAATGAATATAAAAGCTATCCTCTCCTCCTCTAATATATTCACTCACCATTCCACCCTCTTTTCTAGTGACTGTAAACAACATTTGTCATCAGCAATGGGCTACTTTTCATTATAAAACTGATCTGGAAACTACATTTTTATTTCATGTACATCAGCGGCGACGGGGGAAGAAACAGGCAAGGGGAAAATATATGTCGCTTGCAGGAGAGGGACCTGGGACAAGTGTTGCCTGTGCAATTCTGGGGATCATTCATAAGTCTGGCCTCCAAGACAGAAGATGGTCTAATGCCTCATTAAATCCTACTGAGCCAACGATGATGTATCATACCCTTTCAATCTTCAACTAAGTAATGCAGTTTAAAAAAACTAATTTGCACATGTTTAATGCATTCATTAAGCTATTAGTCTTTCAACAAGAGATTTAATAGCAAATTAACAGTTTTTATGAAAGAAAAAACAACAACAAAACTCCCCACTTAGTAGAATTACTTTTGTGTCAGAGCACAATACAGGGTAATGGGCAATTAGGGGTTTCAGAGAGGAGGATGGGAAGATGGGTTTAATTTGTGTTTGGTTTATAATTAGCTGGTGCATGGTGCTTAGAATGAAATGAAGTGGATCCCCTTGGTGGGTAAGACACTGATTTGGCCAGAAAGTACGGGGGCTAATAAAAATGAGGAAGATGATGGTTGGAGCTAAAAGAAATCAGAAGTCCATACCTGAGAAAACATTCTCATGTTGTGTAGCTTTCCATGCTCAAGTCAGACTTCTTGTGGTCAGACGCTGGAGACTGAGCTTGTGTTGACTTGGCATCAACACAGGTCTTGCTGGAGCTTGTAGGAGTTTTGACACTAGCTAAAAGGCGAAGCTTCTTCAAAGCACAAACTTTGTACATTGGCTCATCAGAACATTTAAAACTCAGCAAAGTCCTTCTTTCAGGCCTGGGCTTAAAGATGAACGAACTCTTAAGCATTTTGCTTAATGAAGGTAGGTTTGTTCAGGCCCAAAGCCTGAATTTCAGACTCAATCCTCTTTAGCAGATACATGCCAGTGCAGATGGCTGGCACAGGGGCTATTTTGTGACTTCAGGTTTCAATAAGTCCCTTAAAAAATATGTAAATCAACCAATCAATCAATCAATCAAATCCTTAATGAGAATAATGAAATCCAGGGGAAAAAAATTCCGAGAGAGACTGAAGAATTGCAAACTCACGTTGTTATCTGAACTTGCTGAAAATAAGTCTAATTCATTCCCTGAAAAGAAACAAAGAAGTGGAGCTGTGCTTGTTTGCTTGTTTATTTTTAAATGCTCTTTCTAAGTTTTCTGTTTCTTTGAAAAGACAGTTGACAGAATATTGAACACCAAATCCACAGGATTCTTGGGCTTTTTTTTTTTTTTTCCAGGTAAACTTTAGAATTTTTTTTCCTATCAGAAAAATTCTTTAAGGGATCCTACACTGAGCTTTGATTTTCAGCTGGAGAGAGAGAGAAAGAGAGAATAGTATAAAATCAATTTCTTAGAGGTCTGAAGAATCATAAATACAGTTTGAATCAATAGCCTGTGTGTGAGAGTTTGTGTGTCTTCCCTCGCACACATCTATTCAAATAACTGCTTTCCCACATTCAAATCCTTGCTTTCCAACGTGGAATATTAGTGTGAAGCAATGGATCCTGGATATAAATCTGCTTTTCCAAGACTTCTTTCCGCATAGAGGATTCCCTCCTCTCACTGATATTGATTTTATGTAGCTACAAGCACATTGGCATTCAGGACAGGAAAAGACCCCTTATAAAAAAAGCACTTTTGGGCAAACTTTGTGAGCTTTAAGCACCAGTCTAAAATTAAGCAGACGCTTAAGCCCAATCACGTGTAGGCAATGCAGCCACATCTCAGTGTCCTTCAATCTCTGCAGGCGAGGCCACGTTAATTCCTTGCATCACCACAGACACAAAGAGGAGTTTTGCAGCGTAACGATCTGGTAGGATCCTTAGGGCTGGAGGCTGAATGTATTTGCATCCAGATGCACTGTGTTCTGAATGCCGTTGTTCCAATATTTACCCAAGGTAATGGATAGTAGTAATAAGACTTTGCACTTCAGGAAGGGACGCTCAGAATTAACAAACTGGAAGTGTGCCTTGGCTGCGGGAGCTCCAGGTAAACACAGGCTGCCCACAGGTTTTTTTAAGTGGGAGATTCTTGGCTGTGTTTGGTGATAAAGCAGAGGTAAGGGGTGTACGGCCTGGCAGAGGAGGTTCCTGGGACCTGGAACCTGGGCTGCTACGGATATGTATTAGTGCCAGAGGGTTTCCTGCCCTTTATTGCAGATTTTTAGATGTGCTGCTGAAACATCGCAGAAACTTGGGCTTATATATCTGTAGGCTAGAGGCGGCTGACTGCTTGGTCCCACGGCAGCAGATGTAACGCATGCTCTCAGCGCTATCCCCAACACTTGTGCAGCGACCGCTGCCAGCTCCTTCTCTCCATCTCCTTCAAGCCAAATGCTATTTTCCCACTTGCTCCCCTTCCCCGTATTCACTTCTTGAGTTCAGGGGCTGGGGAGGACCTCGGCAGCCTGCAGCCCCTGCTGGGGGTGGGCTTCACCCCACTGCTGCCCAGGCCCAGGCCCAGGCCGTGCTCCTCTGCTAGGCCTCTGCCTCTGAATTTTGTCGTGTCAGGTTTTTCTCCCCTGAGCAGCTTGGTGTGTGGGCTGCTGCCTGCTCTCTAAAAGCTTCTGAGATATATTTGTGGCTGCTCTGCTTGTTCTGATTCGGTTGGAACAAAAATAATTACTCAAGGGATGGAAAGAAACGCGTGCATGTATGTGTGCATATGTGTGTGTATATTGAGGAAGTGTTTCTGAAGTGCACCGCAGGACTGCACTGTGTTTTACAGAAAGGTGTTAATATGGTAACAGATCTGTTCTTGAGGTACAGTGAGGGTCCTGAGTGAGGAAAGTACCATGGGAGAGTCTTTGAATTTGGAAATTACACCAGAATCACAACTCTGCCCAAGAATTTCTTTTAACTGTCTTACATATACTGGGATGCAATGGTGATGGAGCAAGCCTCCTGCAGGCTTGTGAGGGAACAGTGTATGGTCAGAGGGCTGATCAGATCCTGTAAATGAATATTGCACATATAATATTGAATAATTCTTCTATCTGGTCTTCAACTTGCTGGGATTAATTCACCTATGCAGAGAACCATGCACAGGGAATCTGTGACTTCTGCTGTACCTGGGTGTAATGGCTGATAAGGCAGATGTGCAAATTTCCTTAGTTGCCCTGGTGCTATGGCTGAAGATATTTTAAGTCATTCCGCCCTCAAATCAAAGAAATGTTTCAAACTTAATCTGTGAACACTTTGAGCTGGACTTAGGGGTGAAATTTGCCTAATGTACATCCTCAAAACCCAGTTTAGGTGGTTGCAATGAAGTTTCAGCTTCTGCAGTGGGTCACATTACACAAATTAAATTCTCTCAGTCTTGAGTGAACCTGCCTATCACTTTGCCTCTGAGAGATCAGCAGCAAGAGCGATTGCACACACATGTCTAGGAAATCTGTCTACCTGTTATCCCTCCCCTTTGAAGCACAGCAAAAAGCTGGGACTAGCACAGCCAGTCTGTTGTAATTGAATTTCCCTGCCTTGTGTGTTATATTTTATCAGGCTGGGCTCTTTCGGCTTGCAGTGATGACTTGGAGGTATTTGCATTGCACAGGGCTGCTGAGGAGAGTGGTTGAAAAATGGTGTGAAAACGCTGATAAATAGTTCTAAATGAAAGCAATTTTAGCAAGAGAGCCCGTAGGCGGCCTTAGCCTCCTTTTTGGTGATTGTAACACTCCAAAGATAGAGCTTCCAGCAGCAATGGGCACACAGAGGCAGAGCTGTGGCACAGAACACCTAGGCTGCAAGAGCCAAAGATTGGCTTTGCTTTGCCTCACTATTGTTTGAGTCCAGCTGGATCAATTTATTGGCCGGATTAAAGCCCCTAAATCTGCTGCACACCCATTCATGGCTTTCTTCTGCCCTACTAATGGCAAATAGGTGAAAGAATTTGGAGCTGTCAGCCATGGAGGATACAGCTCTTGCTCTTCACACTCATCCAGCACTTGCACCAAAGGTAAAGGCAATAGCAGCCTCTCACAGGTGTACCTTATTCCTGGAGCTAACATTTTAGGGGCCAGCTGACATCCTGCCATGCTTAGGCCCTGGGCTGTTTATCTGTGCCTGCAGTCTGTCTGTCTTTGAGTCTGGAGCAAGGGATGTTGGAGTCTGCAGAGCTGATGTCTCAGGGGGTCATCACTGATGGAAACTAAGCTCATCCCCAGGTTGTAATTATTTGATATTAACATTCAGACCCATTTTTAAGTTACTTTAAGATGTTTTTAATATGAAAATAAAAAGCTAAGTGATTCCTAGGCTTGCATTAATGGAAGTAAGAGATAGAAACCTAAAGCTAAAAGTACTCTTTTTTTTTTTTTCATCTCCAAGTACATATGGAAATAGCTCACTCCAGCCCCTTGTACTTAAGGATCCATTTGTGCTGCTGCCTCAGCTCCTCCTGTGGAAGGCAGCGAGTTGAAAGAGTGATTTAGACACTGTTAACGCAAACGAGAGGAGACAGGCCAGTACTTAGCACGACAGGCTCCTCAGAAAGTTTAGACAGGGAGAAGCTGTTTCTTTTCTCTCTGTCGTTTCCCCTTTGCAGCCTGCAGATGAGAATTTCATAGTAGAATAATTCAAGGAGAAGGAACCCCTAGGTAATTCGGCTCCAGTCATCCGGCAGTCCTTAAACTCCCCAGTCTTTGTGGATCAGCTATGTGTATGCTAGCAGATGCTGTGCATTAGTACATTTAATAGAAAGGAAATTGTCCAGAATGAGTGACAATGCATATTCTAAATATCCAATAAAAGTATTCAACAGAGGAATTCAGGAAACACAAAAATGGAAGGGGCTGAAGGGTGATGTCCCTGCTCAATTGTATTGTGTATTCTAAAATGCTCCATGCTAAATGAGTGGGTTTGATGGAGGTACTGGAGAGTAAAGTGAAATGGCTTACCCATGCAGCAAGCTGGCTGACCGCTGCACGGTCTGACATTAAAAGGTACTCACCTTCAATGTATAAAAGCAAATGGGAATTCAGATCCATAAGACCTGAATTAAAATCAAATGTAGATCACAGATTTTTCCCCACTGATAACACCAGTTAAATCTAGATTTTTGTATGTGCATTTCAGTTTAAGATCATGAGACAAGAACTGGCTTTATCTACTAAAGTAAAAGCTATCTTTGTGCAGAACACTAGGGGAAAAAAAAAAGCCATTCTCTGCTTTACATGCTCAAAATGTATTTTGGGTAAACTTATATAACTCGTGGATAAATTCTTTCTGCTGGCTTCCCTTTACAGGAATGAATCTGACCTCAATATTCAACGTTATGTTTTCCAGATAAACTTGGCCCACATTACAGCATCCATCCTTTGGGTATACTGCAGAAATCACTCCAGCTCTCTTCAGCACCCTGGGCAGCACGTGGACTTCTAATTGTAGTGAGTAACCTTTTTTATTTTTATTTTTTCCTTTTCTGGAAGTTCTGAGGCATAAGATCATTCTCCTAATCCTAGAAATAACTCTTTTTTTTTCTCTCTCTCTCTCTTTTTTTTTTTTTATTGTGACCGACTACATTAACACAAGGGAATTGGCTTGAGGTTCTAGGATAAAGGCTATCTATTGTGTAATTCTCTGTATTAAAGCCATCAGACAACTATGTGGATTCAGAAAGTCAAAAGGATAAATGTCCTGTGACAAAGGAAGAATCAAAGGTTTCCAGATACTCACTTAGGTTATGAGTAGGCCTATAAAGAAAGGGACTGATCAGCGATGAGAACAACATCTCAGATGAGCTGTGGGGATAAAGTGAGAATTGCAAAATGTCAAGGTTTTAATTTCCTTGCAAAGGAAATTCTTCGCAGAGGAAATTAAAACAAACAGTAGAAATTCCTTGCCCATAGAAATAAGGAGAATGTAATGAGAGAAGAAATACTGACACCATGCAGGAAGAATGGCCCCAAGTTTAAAAGTAATCTTTGTTTGTCCTCAAAACAAAATGAATAATTTTCTTTCAATTTCAGTAAGGATGTTGATAATAACCATGGCATAAAGGTGGGACACAAATGGAAAGAAGTGTATGGACATTTAAATTATTATAGCTGAGGCAGAAGTAAAATTCAAACTGCTTGATACAATGATAATGAGAGGAACAAATTGCTTTTATTTCTGATATCTGAAAGGCCTGTTTAACAAAATGTTGGTTCAGTAGCAGGTTGATACTATATAATGGAAGAATTGTAAGCATGGCATGTGTATTTTAGAGGGAAAAAAATGATCAAGGCATTCATAAGTCTATTAGTGTGACCTCTGTAGTATGCAAAAACACCTTTGAAAGACAAAATTAATTAGAACAGCGTAAGGTGGATCACAAATCTTTCTCCAAGAAAAGGATGCAAAAGAATGATGTGGTGTCTTGCTTTGAGAAGGTAACTATTTTCCAGCTGGTTGTTGTACTTAGATCTGAATCCAAATAAGCTAGGAACACTTGATACAGGCAATATGAAAACTACTCATTGAGACATTAGAGGTGAAGTGAAGTTAGATAATAAGAGTGCCACCAAAAGAGATGAGTTCTCCAAGAAAGGAAGTATTTCAGTGGGGGTGGTTGGTAATAAAATTTTTCAAGGGCCAGTCCTGTCAGATCCAATTTCATATTTTCGTTAATAATGGAAATTGTCACAAAATACCAGTGACAAGTGATGTTGGATAGAGCTGGTGTAAACTCAGTGGAATTTCCTTGTTCTAGGGTACTGGTAAGCATTGGACAAGTGAACTGAGGAATCTGTGTAGGAGGACAGTGTTTATGAGTTGGAGAAATACCTGGATAAGCTAGATGACCTTAGAAAAGACCACTGAGGCATCAGTATGTGATGGAACTGTTGAAAAAGCAAATTCTATGATACCTCATGCATCGTATGTCTAATAAAGCAAGAGAAAGCAAATATTTTTGTATAAGTACCTGGTATACCTTCAGCTGTAATGCTAAGTGCAGTTCTAGACACCCTTGTCCGATGCAGAGTATTTCAGAGAAGAGCAGTGTCTAGGAAGGACTGATGGGATAATCAAGTGGACAGGGAGTCAAAGACTTAGATTTTTAAGATAAATAAATAATTGCTGTTGCTAAACAAGTGAGGGGATTGTGGAGGATAAGAGGAATAGAAGGATTCATAATGCCAGGGAAGGAGACAATTTGTTAAACTCAAGGGTAGCACTGACACAAGAACAAAGGAATGTCAACTAGCCATGATTAAATTTAAGCTGAAATATGCAGACATTATGACTTCTCCAAGTCAGAAGGGAGAGCTCTTCTGCAAAGCTTCTCAAGGGTGGAGGAAACTTGAGATTCATCCCACCTAACTGTAGACACTTGATGAAGGTACGTACCTTAGGGATTTAGTCATACTAGATTCCTCTATAATTAATGTAAAGAGCCTCCTCCAGACTGTGACTCAGATTTAGGTGCATTGAATCACCTCGGAGATGTTTCCCTTGCATTGACCCAAGGTCCAAGGTGACTAGTACCTACTGCTGAAACCTGGGGTAAGTCTCTTAAGTATGAAGGGTGGGTCTCCAAGTGGAAAGGACCAATTCGTTGCTAGATGAAGAATGATTAAGAGATCATATGGAATGAAACCTGCCAGAGCAAAGACAAAGCTTTGAAAACCCAGTTCTAATTTAGACCACTCTGACATTTCAAAGTTCTTTCATACTGATATCATTTTGGATACCCTTACAGACTACTTTTACTTGCACTTAAGGCCCCAAAATAATTCAAAAGGTGGGTTATTCTTTACTATTTCTTTATTATTCATGCTATACTTGGTTTTATCTTCAGAACCACGTACAGCCTCTTGATGCTACGTGGAATTATAACATGGTCTCAGGTGGGAAGTTGAATTCTGGGAAGAAAGATGAGTTGTGGCTAGTGCCTGTGGGAAGTAGGTTTTGTCTCTGCTGGAGAAGAGGAGAGGCAAGATTACCAACTTCCAGCCCTTTGAAATCAAGTCAAGATTTAGTGCCACAAATGTACCTAATTTTGTGTAAATCGATGTGTTCTTTACTAGCATGGGTGAAGCTGTCTGGATCTTCAGGGATTGTTATCCCATCCCCTCACTATATTACAGTGTATTTTGGCTTTCTCTATGAGATATAGTAGGGTGAATACATTAGCAGATCTTCTGTTTTATGCCAGTTGTTATATCTGGATTGTAAAGAAATCACTCTTTATTCTCACTAGCATATGAAGATCAAACCTCTGTGACTATGTTTTTCAAAGTGCAACATTTAAATGCCTCTTTCCAGGCCTCTCGCTAATCTCTTTCTCCATTTCATGAAGTGGTGCTAATTTGAAGACATTTTAAAGTGCTCAAGAAAGAAAGCTGGAAGTGGAGGTTTGAAGGTGACAAGGCCTCCAGTGAGGGAGAGGAGGAGGAGAGGGAAGCTCGATAGCGCTGCCCTTCCAGGGATTCTGCCATTAACTGCATTATTTTTCTAAGCTCATTAAATAACCCTTAGAACTGTGAAAAGGTCAAGAGAGAGGGGAAGGAGCTGAAGCTGCCTGTGGATTTTGGTGGTGCTGCAATTTCCTAAGCAAGCAAAAGGAGGAATGAGCGCGGGGGGAATGTTGAAGAGGCAATGAAGGAGGAGAGTGGAGAGAAGTGTTGTTTTTTCTGTTGATCTTTTTTCTTGGAGCATTTCCACCCCCCTCCCTCTGAAGGCAGTAATAGGATTTGCTGGAGATGCTGAAAACTCCAGATGAGGCTTTCGGCAAATTTTGTCTTTTCTCTCTCCCCTGTTTGCTTCCTCTTTCTCCCCACAGGTGCATTTCACGGGCTTGCCTCTGTGCTGGGGAGAAAGCAGGTCATGTGGAAAGGAGGCAGCCAAGTGCAGAGACCCAAAGAGAGAAATGATCACGGGGAAAATTACGGGTTGTTTCCTCACTGTTCACCTGCCTTGAGTGGTTCACTTAATTAACAATGCAAGTGTGAGCTGACAGATTTGGCAGGGAACAATAATGCAGTGGGAGGTGATGGAAAGTAGTCTTGCTGGGAAAGTTGTTCCTGATTTATAAATACACCTGATTATTACAGAGTCGCCCATTAATGACTCTGTAGTTTATAGCAACATTCCCTGTTCCCAACCCATGTTTTCATGGTGTTATGCAAAGGTGGCAGAATTTGTCTCTGGGAGCTGAAATTCATCTTGCAGAACAGCTTTGTTTTCATCCATTGAGCATTTAAAAAACAAAACAGATAAAACCTGCCTGGTTTCCTGTGTGCAAGGGAGTCAGCTAAAGGTAGAGTTTGGCCTGCAAACATAGGAAATGTCTCAGTTTTATTCTTGGAACAGAAGATGGGTCCCAGGAGGCACCAGGCTCAGTTTTGTTGTGTCCTTGGCTCTGAAAGCCAGCACAGCGTCCAGCCGAAAAGAGGCCTGGTTCTGGTCTCCTTTACTCTGACAAAGATCAGGTGCTACTCCACCAAGTCAGGAAATTACACTGGTGGAATAAAACCAGCAGGAAATCAGATGAGAAACCAGCCAAGCAGTTGAAAACTGGGACATTTAAACTTGAATGTATGTTATTTTCCCATAAAATTAAAGGCATTATAGATGGAAACATAACCCACCATCTAAATATTAATGCTTTGTAAAGTTTGGATGTAAACTCTGTAATTTGGGCCAATGTCTAACAGGGAAAGGAATTGAGCTGGCTTTGCTGAGCCAAGGGAGAAACTCCATGCAATCAGGCAAAGCAGACTAATGATCTGCAGCTTCCTCTGCCCAAGCTGTTTCTCCAGTTTCATGGCTGATAGGGATTGCTGGCAGTCCTTGTCACAGGCTGCAGGAGATCTGGCCCCCAGAAAGTCCTCGTATTTGGATCAGGCTCAGTGCTGGGTCCCTCGTTCGTGTCTGCTCCTGGATTTGCTTTGGCCGGAGCTCTCGGGAGGCTGTGCAGAAGCAGCTTATCCTGCGAGCTCTCCCCACGCCAGTTTCCCATCCAAATCCCAGCGTAGCTCTGTGGTAGCTGCTCTCTGGAGGAGCCACCTGCTGCTGCTCACAGCAGCCAACAAGCTGTGGTCGTCCACGGGCCAGCTCAGAGACGTGGTCCGTGCCATGGCACAGGTACAGTCCTGTCTCGCCTTCCGCTGCCGCTCTCCGTGGGCTGAGAATTGGTTTCTGGTTGCTCTAAAAGCCGGACCCTCATTAGGAACACCACGTGTGGGAAGGCCTGAGGTAGAAAGGCAGTTTGTTACTTTTTAATAGGGTTAACTTCTAAGCCACATTACAGGACGCACAGAGTTGTCTCTGCAGGTCAGAAACCTTCCAAAGAGATTACTGCAAGGAGGAATTTCAGGCAGGTGCAGAGGTGAAGGTCTCCAAACCCACCGATGCTGTGCGAGCCTGGGACATGAGAAGCAGGCTGATCTATCTGCAAATCTCTGCCTTAGCTACTGCAGTCAAATTCCCTTGAGCAAAGGAAATGTCTGCTTTTAATTGGCGGCTGTTTCTTAACTTCTGAACGGTAACATCCAAGGCAAAACAAACAAACAAAACCTAAACAACAACAAAAGGCAAGGTTTCAAACTGAGCTGCTGGAAAAATCAAGGGTGATGCTTCCAGAGAAGTGGATGATGTTTTAGATACCGTTCGTGATCTTAATACAAGATGAGGATGAAATGTGCAACTTGCATGTGGGGTAGTCAGCTGGTAGCAGGACTGCAGGACTGTGATGTGCCAGTGAGCAAAGAACATTGTTGGGGTTGGTGCTCAAAGACATTCCCCAGCAAAGCCCCATCTTTGTGCAATCCAGAGGCTGTCATCAAGTACACCCCTGCTCCAAATGCAGTGTGTGCCACAGGATTTGACACAATGTTGGCCCTCTTCTTCGAAAAGAAGTTACTCAGAAATTCTGCACAAATAAGAATCCAATTCCTTGGATTCTATATGAATAAATACACAGTATTGTGACATTTAAAATTCTTTTTCTTTTTTTCCCCTCTGGCTTTCCAGAACCAATGAATATAAAGCTTAAATTTCTGCCCTTTGCCTTTGGAAAGCTGGGGGAGCTTGTGTATATTTATCTCAGTGTAGAAACTGTGTGAAAGCTTCATTTGCATCGGTCAGAAACCGAGCAAGATTGTTTTCTAAGGTCAGGGCTATACCTATCTGGGACTGGGCTTTTGTAACTGGTGTTTCCATGCAATAAGGTGAATTCACAATATTGCTGGTGAGGTCTCAGCAGGCTGAGGCTACTCAATTCTTATGAAGAGATTGAGATTAAGGTCAATCAGATTAGGGTGTTCAGACTTGGCACAGCTGAAAATCCCTTTTTGCACTGCTGGCTGCTGAGTTCACAGAGAGGAGAGGAGTGATGTCTCAATGTTAGGACACGCATTTACCCACCTACAAGCATGTGAGGACACACATAGTCGAGCAGCACATCTGTAAAGCAGGGGAAGTATTTGGCGTGCGCTCCCCTCGGGATTAGCACTTCAGTAAAGCAGCGTGTTGAGCCAGAGTAACACGTCTTTATTTACCGAACAGATTTTGCATGTTCGGTTGTGTGAGTGAGTAAGTACAAGACAGAGATGAGCTTCTCTGCAATTGGAACAGTTTCTTTGTCAGCACTACGGCTCCTCCATTTAATTCCACAAATCTGCTGTAATCAGAGTGGCTTCACCCATCAGCTCAGCTGAGAGCGAGCATGGGAGGAGGAAGCGGCTCTTACTTTCCAGCTCTCTGCGTTCTCAGGCATTGCATCAAAGTGGCATGGAGCCTCCTGGGAAAGGGATTTGCTATAACTCATGTCAGTCCCAGCCACATTATGTTTATGGATATGATAGACTGAACACTGAAATTACCATTTGCACAAATGATCACACAATTCCTTCAGGCCTACTGTGTCCCTTTAATAGTCCAATCTTTCAATAATGAAGTGGAGATCAGTCAGGACTCTCTGGAAATCCCATCTTTTTCTTTCATTTCTCTTTTTTTCTCCTCCTTTTTTTGGGCCTTTTTATTGCACACATTATTTTTGCCCTTTCTCGGAGCCAGATCCATTTACCGAGAGGTTTTAAGGGAGATCAGAAATGAGATTCTCAATATTCTGTTAATACTCCAGAACTAGCAACCTGGCAGAGACAATTCATTGCTGCTTGGGGCAATGAGTCATGGAAAACTCCGAAGTTAGAGAACTGCGTACAGAGAAAAGGGATGCTATTCATGAGGCCTCAAAAACCAATACAGTGCAGGAAAGACACTTTAGAGAGCAGGCTTTCCTTACTGACTTAATACTGGTTCTTACACTCCCTGCTCCATCTCCTTCAAGATTTTACTCTGTTTTAGGGCACTTCTTGAGATCAATACACCGGGCCAGTTAACTGATGGTGTTAAAGGCACAAAATATATTTGTTGCGTGGATCAAATGACGAGCTGTTCTAATCAAAAAAGAGGGTTTGACCCTCTCAACTTTATTTTCATAAGAGGCTCTCCTACAGTTCTATTCCCCTGTTTCTCAATGAAAACGTGTCTCTGTGAGAAGCAACAGGACTTTTCCTGAATTTATCTTTTAAGGACTCAGCCAGAGCTGAGAGGTGTAAGGCAGAGGTAGTAGAAGTGGGATCTGCAGAATAGGTGAGAATACGACTTAAGATTGCTCTGAAACAGAATAAGTAGAGGTGAGGCAATCTGCCCTTTGAGGACACGCTGTGAAGCACTGGGTATGGTGCTTGACACAGGGCATGGTCTGGAGAGGTGATGGGAGAGCTGCTGACAATGGCAGAAGTCTCTGCCAGTTACATTTAGCTGATAATCCAGGGAACTGGGAGCAATAAAGAGATTGGGCCCTAGCAAGGAGCCACGCTTTGCATCCTGATCTGGGCTGCAGCCTACATACAGCTCCCGAGCCACATGCAGAGGTGGTGAGGTGGTGTCACACCACAACGCTCTGTGGGAGCTGGTGGACAGGACTCTCAGGTGACATAAATCGTGAGGTTTTGATGGAGCTGTATAATGAGAAACTTGGGTCTTGCTGTCTGTATTCAACCCTTTGTTGATATTTTTTCCATCTTCCCTCTTAACATCTCTTTCTGTCCCCTCACAGTGCTTTACCCTCTTTTTCTCATCTTCCTTTCTTTTTTTTCTGTACGATATATTTCTTTTCTCTTCTGTTTAGCTCCCTACTCATTGCTGTGCACCTAGTAGTTACTTCAACCAAGACATGGATATGGTCACTCTGGCAGGAGATCGTGCCCTGAAAATCAAACCTGCCAAAGACGATGGTCAAAGCCATTAGAAAGATTGCAGCTTGAGTGCCGCCCCTCTCCAACCCCTAAACGCGAGCACCGAAGTTCCTGTAATTGTGTTGTGTTCGGGAGCAAATTGTGCCTGGAAATCTGTTTGCGAGGCCTTCTCCACAAGGCTGTGCCACGTGCGCGAAGCAGCTGCAGGAGCCGGGAAGGTGCACTCAGGACTTCAGCAGTCTCTTGGTGGGGGATTCCGCTCCTGAGCTGGAAGCCTCCATCTCCCCACTGCCTCTCCAGTGGTGGGAAGCTGCCGATGTATTTGTTTTTAATTATTTCCCCTGTTGCATTCGCTCTGTTTTCTTGCTTACGTTAACACAGCTCTCCTCACTGCCCGCGCTCAGCTGCCTATTTGTCATTTCTGCTGTTTGACGTGTCGTGGTAATCTATGTGCACCCAGCCTGCTGTGCATCGATATTTACTAATGGAGCTTCTTGTATGCAGAGGCTGTTTGCAATAAAAAGATAATGAAGAAAACTCCTTGACCCTGGCCAAGCAGTTAGCAGAAATCACAGCTATCGACAGGGGTATATCCGCCGTCCGGCCCTGGGTGGGGAGGAAAGAGCCGATAGGGGGAGGAGAGGAGGGGAGTTAAAAGAAAGGGAATTGGGACCTGGGAGAGATGTGGAGGAAAGGAGGAAATGAAATGGAGAAACAGGAGGCAGCGAGGGAGGTGAGTGCATGAGAGAAATCATTGCAGGGAAGGGGAGATGGGCAAATGGAGAACAAAGTACTGGGGGGATTGAAGCTGGAAAGGCAGGGAGGAGAGGGAGAGAGAGTGGGAAACAGCAAACAGAATGGGGAGTGTGGGGAGGAACGGGAGAAAAGGCAGAGACAAAGAAAGAAGCAGAAATGCAGTAGGTGGTGGGGAGCAAGAGCCTGATTATGGGGTAAATGGCATTGGTCTGTTAATAACCAGTGGAGGATTGGCACCGAGGGCCCAGTTTGCTGACAGGAGTGGAGCCAGGCTGCTCTACACCACCTGTGTGTGCGGTCTGCTAACTTCCAGAAAGCTCTGTCCATTTCCAGCAGTTCAGGTTTTGTCCCCTTAACCACGAGTTTCTGTCCCATGGCAGTGATGCTGTGTCTCTAGGCAGAGCAGAGTTCCTTGATACATCCAGATCCTGAAGCTGCCAAAACCTGCAGCTGCTCTACAGGTGGGAGTTGGTGCTCACCTCTTCGTTGGCACACTGATCTGGACTGAGTCACCTGAGGCTTCCCAGCCAATAGCTCATGAAGTCACCTCTGGGGATAAAATTGTGTGAGAGCCCAGCCCTCCTTGCATGTTGAGCCTCCCCAGCCCTCGTGGGAGCTGTTATCATTGTGGGGTGACTTCCCCAGCCCCATCCTCTCAGGGGTGCAATGGGGAAGCCTGCCCCTGTCCTTAGTGAATCCACCTAATGGGGGAAATCGGTAGTGTACCAAGCTTCTGTGTCACAAAACCGAGCACTTGACAGGCTTGTCCAGTCAAGGGGGAGCCTTTTTCTGTGCAGAAGACCAAACTCACAGTGCGTAACGCATTTTGCAATCAAATCCTTACGGGTTTTCCCAGGCTTTTGCAGTAAGAAACAACAGTGAGATCAATAAACGTCTTCATACTTGCAAAGTGACCAAAAGAAGACATTAAGAGAGGTTTTTAAAATTCTGGGCTAGCCTGGGTCTTGGGAAAGAAGCGAGGAGCTTCTCTCAGAAGTGAGTACATGAAGCAGGTGTGAGCACCGAACATGAGGGGATCTGAGGGGTTAGTGCTGCATCCAGGGAGCTTTGATGCTCTGGCAAGCCTCATGGATTGCAACCAAAAACCTATTACAAAGCTGGGCTGTGATTCCCTGAGGCAGAGGCAAACAGAGCATCTGTAGAGAGAACTGACAGCGTGGATGGGGGGAGCAGGGAGGTTTTGTCCAGCGGTGCAGCATTGTCACTGTTCAGCACACGGCTCCTGCCCTGCCCTGCTGCTCCTTGCAGCCCCAGGGAGGGAAAAGCAAATTATCCCAGGGACACACCAGTGCCCAGGGTCAGCTGCAAGGCAGCACCCTGCTTCCCAGCACTGCTGGGTAATTTTGGGAGGAGAGCACGTCTTCCTTCTCTGTTGTCCACTTCTGCCTGCAGAAGATGCCCTGCAAGGTATTAAAATGTGAGCTGCTCAGTGCAGCAAACAGAGTAAAACTGGTTAAATTTGGTGCATAACGTCTTTATTAAGCCCAGGAGCAGCCTTCCTGGCTGGCAGTGACCCTGGTGCCCAAAAGGGGTCGGCCACAAGGAGTGTGGCCACCCAGGGCTGGGACACGCAGCCTTCTCCTGGGCAGCGGCCTGAACATAGGGAGTGCCACGGTAAATTGCACAACAAAAACAAATTAAAGCTGAGTGCCTACAGCAAAGCACATAAATCCGTACTTAATGGCCTGATTCCCAGAGGAGCGCAGCCCTTGGACCCAAAAGACTTGCTCTAGCGCACGATTGTGGCCTTTGGTCTGTTTTTGTGCATTTTAAGATGAAGTATTTTAAGGTAAGTTTCCCGGTGGCTTTGCTAATTTAATTTAGGCAGGAGGCAGACACGTGGGTGGGTGAACACGTGGGCTCCATACACTTTGCAGTCAGGGCTCCTGCCTGTTAATGACCCCACAGTGAAGCAGCAGCCAGCTCTGGGCATGTGGACAGCGGGGTCCCACATGGAGGCAGCCACATGAGAGGCCAGGGACAAGGCTTTGTCCTCACCACGTGTCCCTGGGCAGCGCCAGGTAGCAGTATTCCCAGTGCAGGCTCTCACAAAAGCAGGAGGAGTGGGGCTGAACTGCAGAGCATCAGCAGGAGTCATTTACAGGGTGGGATGTTACTAAGGGGTACTCCTGACACGGGTGAGGCCACATGGATCTGTGGGTTTCAAGGAGTCTCCGATACAACAGCAATTATCAAGGACCCAGTCTGGCCCAAGGGAATCGCAGTCCCTAATCCCCTTGGATTGTATAACCAAGTTTTTTAAATTATTTTTTCTCCCATTTCTTTTGGCTGTTTTTAACCTGAGCAATTTGCTACTGGAAGCGAAAGGTTTTGTTGCGAGCTTTCACAGCAACCGGTCAACTACAATAAAATGTTTGATGGAGAATAGTTAAAATGAATTGTTTTGACTTCGTATTTCATTTTGGTAATGACAAAATGTTTTGTTTTGAGCACTGAAAAACTCTTGGTTTCCATATTTTTTTCCCCAGCCTAATTTGGATGGATTTTATATTACATTAAAGCATTAATTTTAAATAGTTTGTAATAGCAGAGTGATTCATATTATATCATTTTGATGTCTCCATATGATTTTTTTACACATTTACTCTTCTGTGAGAAGGTTTGAGAACCTAGGCTGTTGCTTCCAATTCGGAAGAAGAATTTCCTGTAAAAATTGAAGTTTACTTTTCCAACCACAGTTACTATCCCAGCAACTAATCCTTCGCCTTCTCCATTTATTAACCACCCTTCTTCCCTCTGTCTTTACCGCTCCTACCTTGTTCTTCTTTTCTCCTCCTGTTCTCAGCATACCCAGTGAAAATCTCCTGTACCCAAGGGAAGAACAAAGGTGCAGAAATAAACCATGGTGCAGCCGGAGGGGAGGGAACAGGTCTTTGGGCACACCAGGGCTAGATTTCTTTCTGCTGGAATAAGTTCCTCCTGTCCCCTTGGTCCCTACATGTATATACACGCTTGTATATATGTGTGTATATGCTTGTGTATTTATATATAAAAACATCAATTTCTGTTCGGATATCCTTGTTCTGTTCCCACTATTTAGCCCCATGATCGTGTCTCCCACACCAGGAAATGGGCTGCATGGGGACATGAGAGCACCAGGAGGGAAGGAGAGCAGGCGAAGTGAAAAAGGAAGCTGAAAAGTTGTGAGGTTGCCTGCTACACGTCAAAAGAAGGGGCAATAAAATCTTAAAATGCTGCCTGTCACTCAGGATTGTTAAATGTCAGTGGAAAGAACACCTGGAAAACTTCTCCACGATTGCTCAGACTTTGTCTTCACAAATACTTCAGCTATTTGAGAACAGTTGATTTCGAATATAAGCAAACATACCCATACACGGTGTACATTTATGTTAATATATATATTTATTTAAGCTGTAGCTTCTGTGTTTGTTAGCTCCCAGTGAATTCCCTGCGTGCACAGATGCAACTGGGAGCCCTATAGCATGGCACTGCTCATATTTCTCTAAGAGAACCGACCCTGGCTGGTACCTGGGAGCTGGTGAGACTTGGCACAGCTCAGGCCCGTTTTGTTCCCTGCCTCCAGACCCTCTGGGGCCGGTGGAAGGGCCAAATACCTCTGCTTGTGCAATCCCACCCCAAAGACCTTGCGAGCGTCTCCTATCCTTCACTAGCAACCGTGGCGGTCGGGCGGCCGCGCTTCATTTCCTGCAGAATTTCAGCTGCTTCGGTATTTATCAAGAGCATCTGTTAAACAATCTGGAGGGGAGCGGTAATGGTGCCATTAGCGGGCGCGTGAGGAGGGAGGTGCTCGGCAGCACCGAGACCAGACGAGACGAGGCTGCGCGCTGTGCGTTTGGGGGTGTCGTGACCTTGACTTCTTGTCGATGAGCGATGTTATGTGTCTTGGAGCAGAAATGACGGTGGTAATGGTGCTCTGAATAGATGTGTTCTGGTCACCGGGGCTGGAGAGGGATGCAGGGGATGGATCATTAGAGAGACAGAAACAAGCAGCATCTCCACACCGGGTTCTTGCAGAGGTGCTGTCCCTACGTGCAGGGAGAAAACACACAGAAAACGATGCAGGAGTGTGTACCCCCTTCCCCTAAAGATCATCCTTCATCTGGGGCCTTCTTTGCCCTCACTGACTGGCTGTTGGCACTTGTGGGCTCCACAGAGGTGATCAGTAGTGTGGATAAGAAATGAACTCTACTGAGATGACGAGTAGCATGCACAACACGTACAGCCTTGTGCAAAACCCTTCTGCAAAGAAGACAGCTCAGGGGCACCCGCAATGCCCCCAGCATTCATCTGCAGGGCCCTAGCCCTAATTCCCAGGTTGCTTCCACAGCCTCTGTGACCTTCCCAAACTTCCAGGCATTCCCTGCAGCGACAACAGCAGCAGCCTCGTGCTCTGGGTCTGGCCTCATACTCCACAGGACAGATGTATTGCGGCACAGCGGTGGCTACGCAGGGATCCTCTTTGCCCAGCAGCTGCTGCAGAGAAGTGTTGAACAAACCAAATCTCCTGTCTTTGCCCATAAAAACAGCCCCGATACAAGCATGATTGCTGAACAGCAACAGTGATGCCCACTGATTGCTGAACGGCATCCGCAGCGTCCCACTCCCTGTCTGCAATGGAACTTGGTTCTACCAGTCGGCAAAGTTTTGTTGATGTCAGATTTTCTTTTGATTTACGCATCTACACGCTTATGTAGTCCTAATTCATTTCTTCAATGGCCCTTCAGCTGTTATATTTTTGCTTGTCAGGGTGCTTTTTAATTTTTTTTCCCCCTTATAAAAATATAAAAACATTTAATGAGGAAATAATGATATTTTCTCATGTCACTGACTATTTTTCCTGTCATCTTTGATGTGCTTGTAACGTGGGCGGACAGATTATTTATGACCAGGGAAATTAAATATTATTTCACTTTTTTTTTTTTCCTAATGCAATCTGTGTCATCTTCCAGTTCCCAATTTCTTTCCATTAAAGTTATTGTCTTTGCTGTTCCACTCGACCGTTTGCTGTGGGTTTTGTAACAGCGCTGCCAGAAGATGCAGAAAAACATAATGGAGAAAAGAAATGGCATAATTTGCAGGAGATACTTTTCTCATCTCATTTAAATGAAGACAGTTTGTTCCTGAGTGTCAAAAACATCAAGAGCAACAAAAATATGGAAATTGGTAATTTCTTGCACTAGGAATACTTCCAAAAGGTTTGGAGATTCTGTTTGATTCTAGCAACTACTAAAGATGTGGCCAAGCCAAACTTCAGCATAAAATATCTTAAAGCCTCAAATGATTGAAAATCTGGGCCTGAATTTCTTTTTTTTTCTTTTAAGACTTTGGCCCCAAATGCTTCCCTCATCTGCTACCAGAACGTCTGCAAAACTAGGGCAGGGATCACAATCCCCAGCATATTCCTTTGTCAGCTGGGTGTTGGGGAACCAAAATAGAGGTGGGCAGGGTGCGTGTGACAGCCCTGCACCTGGGATCTCTGCTCTTAACACTTTCTGGTCCCTCATGCCCCGATGGCATGGGATGACACCGTGGGGCAGGAGCCTTTGTGTTTCCAGTATCTACCCAGAAGGGTTCTGCAGAGACTCTGGGGTGGGATTTTTCTCCCTCAGGCAAGGAAGGACTAACCCGCTGGTCTGAACACATCGCCTGGGTTTCTTCTTTAAGCAGAGAGGACAGGTGAGCACCTCCGGAGCTGATTCATCTCTTCCCTCTGTGTTAGTCCCTTGTTTTATGAAGGGTGGAATCGCCTTTCATGGGTGCTGATTTTTCTATGGACCACAGAGGCAGCCCGTACAGCCAGCCAAGTGTTGTCAATCGGCTTTAAGGTGTCTGAACTAATGGCAGTGAAATCCCAGCCATTCTTTCCATCTGCCCTATTCTTATTTTCAGCCACGACAGCTGCAATACCAGTCTCTCAAAGGAATCAGAGGTGAACCTGAGGCTAGCAACCTTAAATGTTGGAGAAATAAAGAGCACCCTGACTGGTTTTATCCCAGAATATTCTTGCCCCATAGCTAGTGTCTTCTCATTTATCTTCCCAGTAGTTCCTCTTGCTGCCGGTGTATTCAGTAGTGTATTTTGCAGAGGAATATTTTTCTTGCTTTCTTTTCAGTGTCATGGCTTTGTTTCATGGCTCCTAGCTCCATGTATCAAAGCCAAATCCAAACAGCCTTATATCACCTTTCTTCTTTTTCCCTTTTTTTTTCATTTTTTCTCTCCACATCTCTGCAAGGCTGCCTGCTAATCTCTTCTTTTGCAAAGATTAGAAAACTAGTTTTTCTTTGACCTTTCTGAACAATTGGGATGTTGGAGTCCCCAAGATGGGTCTCCATTATCTCATCTTTTGGGTTGCTGACAATGATTAGGCAGGACAAAGGATGTGCTCAGAGCATTGGAGTTTCAATCTGTCCTTAGGGAGTACCTGGAAATAAAAGCAAGTGGAGGGGGGACAGCTCCAGCAAAAAGAAAGGTTCGACCTTTAGAAATCATCCTTGGCTGGTGCTTTCTCACCTTTCCAAATATACATAACTAAGATCTGCAAAAATAGGTCTCTAAGTGCAGACACCTGCATCTAGATCAATTCCCCACAAGACTGCTCCCCCAGCATGTTCCACTGAAATGGACACTCAGGACTTTTGAAAATGAGGTCACAAGCAGAAATGTAATTTCAAACTATTATTTTTGTTTATGATGTATCTAGCCATCTAGCTATCTGTCTGTGTGCTATGATCTTTACAAGTTTTTATTCAGGAGTAGGTTACCCTTGTACAACAGCTCAGAGCAAGGGATGAGTGATGCTTCTGCTGCTCACAATCAATCTACGAACAGAACTGTGGCTCTACAAGGCATGATTTCTTCTCCTACTCTTCTTTTTAGTAGTTGATCACCTGCTGCTTGCCTTTTCCAGGGATTCAGAACAACGGTTGCCCATGCAGGGCCAGGTGAATTAGCAGGTAAATTTCCAGGAGCTGCAAAGCTTTCTGCCTCCCACCCGAGCATGCATGGCACAGCAGTTTGTTTCTGTGGATTCAACAGAGCAGTGCGTAGGCAACATCCTCATGTTTCTCACTTGCATCAAACAAAGACCAAAGAACTGGCCAAACAAGCCAAGAATGGATTTGTAAAATACTACACTCCTGCCTTACTCCTACTTCTCTTGTACACTGAACAGAGGAGAAACTAAAGTGCAGATAAGCACTGTGAGAAGAACATGACCGTATGGTATCTTGCACAGCTCAGAAAGCAGAAGAATATGTATGCACAGTTACATTCACAGTGGGACATCCATGTGGGCAGAGAGAGAGATTTAGGCTTCTCACATGGCTGTTTTCTGCTCCTTTAGAGCACCTTGCCAACCTGCTGCAAGGGAAGCTTAGGCACAGAGAGGATACATAAAGAGAAAGTGAGAAAGATAAGAAAAAAAAAAGAGAGATTTTTAAAAATGGGCTAACATATGAAGAATGGCCTTTGTGAACAATTCAGTCGTTTATCATTATTTCATTGGCATTGTATGAATTATAAATTCCAGATTATAATGGAGTAATATCTCATCTCCTTTCCCCCTCAATGGGCACTGGATGGATGGCCAGGTGAGCTGCACTTGGACCAGCAACATTCTCCAGAAGTCACTGTTCACCTCAAACTGCTTTCCTGAGTTTCTTTTCAGTAAGCATATGTTGATCTTTCACTGGTCTTTTCCAGAGGTGGAAATTAATGAGAACTTAGAAGACAGCTTTTATCTTTTTGGAGACAGTTTAATTTAAAAATTTTTGTTCTAAGTTTTGTTTTCCTAATGAAAAATGGAAGGGTGAGGGACAGAGAAGCATAGAAAATGAGAGCTGAAGCCAGTGTTGCTTTGCAGTTTATCCAGGGACTAAAGGCTAAGTGTGGATGCAAAGTGCTATAGCGGCTGAGATGATGGGTGCTAACGGGACATAACTTGCCAACATTCACTTGGGTGTTTCTGTACTTGCACAGACACCAAGTTGTCTGTAAAAGAATGGGTGCACAGCCGTGATGTAAATGGGATTTGTCCCCTTCAGATCTGGTACTTCAGTTCAGAAGGCTCTGACTGCTGGAGTGTTCTTGTTGTGCCCACAGAAGAAGAGTCGACTCAAGTGCAGTAGCAGGGTTAAAAAAGGAAAGGATTCTGGCTGTAAGAGATTCAAGGAGCTGTGAAATCTGCTTTGAGAGGTAGAACTGTGGTGTTTACTTAGCAGACTATCAGGATCTATGAGAAACTAACAGTAGCTATAAACATCAATGGACCAGCTTCCATGCATTTTGATTTCCAGTTTTGTTACACTTTGGCTGTGTCACAGCTAAAATAAGAGGTACTAGATAGAGTGGCTATTATTGACATATTATTAATTCGGTAGGAACTTTTTTCCAATTTTCTGTTACGTTTATTTCCATAGCTCTTCACTACTCACAGACAGGTTCCCTTTCCTCTCCCATAGTGGTTTAACACCCGCTCCCAGCTTACCTGCCAGGGGGATGGAGGCCTAAAGCATTTGCATTTTTAGGAACAGAGGTCTCTGAGGTATGTGAATGTAAATGTATGTGAAAAGGAACATCCCGTCTTAAGGAGAAGGTTCCACGATGTACCAGTAGGAATTGCTGTAGAATTATATTTTCCTTTGAGACATGATTCTCAGTTATACCATCCTTTCACTCATAGCAAAAAAAAGAGGTGTACAGAGGAGGAGGAAAGGAGGCTAGGAGGCTTAACCCAGCTTTGTGATCCTTGTACCCCAAGGCTTTAAAGAAGCCTAACATCTGCATTTGAAGAGGTCATCCTACCCAACCTTTGTTTCCCAAGTACAGCGTATTTACCCAGAGCTCCACAGAGATCCAGGGCACATCCACACAGATGCTGATAAAAGGCTAGCAGCAACAGAGAGATTATTTTGTTTGGATCTGAGGTTTTCAAATAAATACACCTGAATCTAAATCCTGTCCTTTCATAAGTCAGAGGGTTAAAGCTTTTCATCAAGGCAAGGTGCTCCCCAAGCAATCTGCATCGAGGGCTCTCTGAAGCAAGAGGACGTTGTTGACCCAGACATCACTAACTTCTTTGCTCCTGAGAAGTTCTGGCTGCCGATAAACCTTTGTCCTTTTCCTTTGATTAGCTTTACTCTGGCTATAAATCCCATTTTGTTCTGTGCTGGGATCTGGCCAAGGAAGTATTTCTATTAACCTGGAGCAGCTGGGGAGTAGCTGGCTCTTGGTGTCTGGAGCTTGCAGGCCTGAGCGTCCTGAAACACTAATGCTCTTTTTTCTCAAAGACCCAAAATAACTGAAGGAAATCCATGTTCTCTCTGCGGTTATTTTGCAAGCTTGGAAGCTGGCAGAGATGTGTGGGCAGACTGTCATTAACCTAAAGATGGCAGTCATTAGAATTTTAGTCTAAAATCTGCTCTCTGCCCAGCCGCCGTGCCCAGCGTCTTTGCTGTGAGCCTTCATTTATCCATTCAGAGAGTGGGAACATACTCCCGCTACTTTCATTACCCAATTGGCTTTAATTAAAAAATCTGCAACACCTCCTGTCTTTGAGAGCTCTGAGTTTGGTATCCGAGTGTCAGGGGCCCTTGTAACCGAGGGCGATGGCATTCAGCCGTAAGAGCAGCAATTTCCGCGCGCTGAGGCTCGATGGGCTATGCCGCATTAGCGCGCCGCTCTCATTCGCATTCATTTGCAGCCAGGTGTGAGTCCCTGAATCTTCAGCATGTCTTCAGCCTAAAGGAGGAAATAGCTCACTTTTAGCCCCGGCTCTTTGTGCTTGGTTATGGCATTTATTAGGGCATTCACCCCGAGCTGTCCCACCCCGAGGCGGTGCGGCCTTGCCAGGTGCACCAGCCCTGTCAGCGGGGCACCACAGCAGAAAGCTCTCCCCGTCTTTGCCTCTTGCCCGGGGTCTGTGATGCTCCTCCGTATCACACAGGTGTAAAATGAGTACCAAACATGCACAGCAAATGTTAAAAACCCTCGTTGCCAAAGGCAAACTCTGTAGTGACTAATCTCTGGGGGGCTCCTGGGTTTTGAGGTTGGTGTATTTGCTGCTTTCTGTTATCTCTGCTCTCTCCTTGCCTTTTGCCAAGTATTTTCTGTCCCTTCACCCCCTTCTCTACACTAGCTCCCCACTCTGCAAAGCCAGTGCCCTCAGCCAGCAGCACTTTATCTGCTACCAGTGTAGTGTGTCCTAGAAAGAATTATAGCATTGCCTTTCTCTCGACAGCTAGGTCATCTCTCAGTAACATGCAATAAGCTGTACTTGGGCCAAAGGAAATGGGTTTAGCCTGGCGGGTAATTAATTTTCTCAGGGTTCAGTTTCCCACACTGAAATTGGTCTCAGTCTGATCAATTAGAAGAACATTTCGCAAACGAAACTGATTATGAATCATGGGTTTCAGTTCAGTTGTGGAAAACCTGATACATGGCTGTTGGAGCAAAACGTAGAGAGAAGCCTCAGCCCATTTATCCCAGCTGGTGCCGAGAAGTGAAAACAACATACACGCACACATGCCCTCCTTCAAGGAGAAAAAGGTGCGGAGACTCAACCAGACCTCCCCATCCTTCCGAACACGGCCCTCAGACCTCCCCAGGAGCTGCCCCCGGGCTGATGCTCTTCTGGGGCCACCCCTCTGAGTGCGGACAGAGCTTAGCCCTGGCTCCCTTTTGCCTCCAGACATGCAAATCAAAAATGGAAGAGAGTTTTAAGATGAGGAGCATCCCCCAGATGCCTTTAATTCAGACATAATGGTTTCAGACAACCAAAGGAATGATCTCAGAAAGCTGAGGTCTCTGTATCACAGTCATCTTCCCCTTCCCATTTTCCTTTGCAGGTAATAGTCAGAGAAATGATAGCAGCCTTTTCAATTGCAATTTAGTTTTTAAGAAAACGACATTTCCATTTCAGCCAGGAGCAAGCGTACAGGATCTGTCTCGCACAGTGGGAAGAGCTACCCCCTGCTGCACTGCGGAGAGCACTCTCCATCCATCCTGCCTGCTCTTCTCCCTGCCCCAGGTACCCCCTAACACTGAGCAGGACTCCTCACTGCTGCTGGTTGTTTCAGACGGAGTCCAATTTAAAAAGAAATCTAGCTACTGTTTCTTTAAAATATGTTCAACACTTTACTTTAAAGGAAATAAATAACTTCTAGAGTTCAAATGAAATTTTGCTGAGAGCCATTTTTTTCTCTGGAAAAAGCCATGACACTAAACTTTGCAGTCATCTCAAGCCTTGAACAGTTTTTCATTTGTGTCAGATTAACAAAGTTAAAATTCCCTCTCACGGACTCGGCATTTAGAGGTATTATACTAGAAGTAGCTTAATAACTTTCACTTAAAAAAAAAAAAAAAAAAAAAGAAAAAGAAGGCAAAGGCATTTTTAGCACCATTCAATGTAAACAAAGAAAAGGAATTTCACAGAGCAGGACCTGCTGAAGGGGATGAGCTGCAGCTAGAGATGGGAACCAAGGCTGGGCCTCCCAGTGAAATGAGTCTGAATATCAAAAATCCATCAGCTGAGGTCGCAGGCAGTGGTCTCCCCTGGTTTTATACATTTTAACTGGGGCAAGCCCGGGCAGTGCCTGAGCAGGACACAGTGCAGTAAAAGCAAATTAATAAAAAGAGGTGCTGCAGAAAATGGTTCTCAGAGGGTAGGTGTGTATTTTATATAGCTCCTGTAGGTTTTCCTATAGTTCTTTTTTCCTCTGTCTTACTAACCTACACCCTTCATAAGGAAAGAACTGTATGTGAACAGAAACGTCTTATTTTGTGGTTGAAATACATCTCTGCAGATACATAATATATCCACGTGGTTGAAATAATCTGTTTGGTATCTCATGTACTGACTTCTATTCATGCTGGAGAAGTTCATTTGGCATTTGGAGGCTTGCGGAGCTCACCAGTTGCTGTACGAGGAGACACTACAACGCTGGGTCACACTGGAGACAGCTCTGTCACCAGCATGGTTATTCTTAATGAATGGAGTCTCACTGTGCCAGGGAAGTGGAAGTGTTGATTGTGGCTTTTAGTAAAAAATACAATACTCTGGCATACCTTCAAACTGAGGAGCCAGACCTGGAACCTGACAGAGGGCAAACCCGACCGCTGTATATTAGTAGTGCAGAGGGCAGAGGGCTGTCACTCCGGCAGTAACCCCTGCCGCGGAGGAAACATGTACAGAAGCTGTTACAGAATGTGTAAAGATGAAGTTGCCTAGCTGAGGAATCAAACCTAAAATAGTGTTCTGGCTCCAGGCTCGCAGAGATGCCGCTTTTAAGATGCAATGGAAAACTGATGTCCTGACCTCTTGTGGTCACTAAATATACAGTGCCAGATTTTCCAAGCATATGATTGTTTTCAACACACTGTCTCCTTCCTAAATGTTGATTTGCTTTACTGAATAATGTTATCTCCAGAGCCCTCTTCACAATTTCACCAGAGCAGAAACTTACTCAGTGTTCCCAGTTCTTTTGTAGAAGGTACAATGTGACACAGTTGGAGTTCTCCACCCCCTGACAAATGCCAGAGCACCCTGCAATACAGCCATCGACAATGAAATAACATTACTGTATGATCTGTTGCTCTGCATACCTTTTTTCAAGGATTCCTTGGAAGCAGGACTGCCTTTTAGGGCATGTGAAATGATCCTTGAATGTAGCTTGACAATCGAAGTTCAGAAGCAACAACAATATCTTTGAGAATGAGAAGGTACAGGCTAACTGTAAGCATTTATTTTTATCATTGCCTTGAAATGTTTCAGGACATGTTCAGCAAAAAAACTATCCTTGAAGAGCTGGCATAAGTTGTAGGGCGAAGTATCTTTCGCATGGGTGTTGGCAGTCTAAATTATACAGGATTCAAGCTTCCAATATATCTTATGGTTATTGTCTGTGTCTAGTGAGTTTTGCTGTAAAGAAATGATGGGGCTGGAGCCAACCATCTGGCATGACCACATGGGAAACCAGACTTTGATTCACACCTCTGCAGGCTGGAGTCAGATGCTGGGAACATTGAGGACCTGACTGTAGGACTTAAAAAACGTCATTCATTTCACTCTGTCTTTGCCTTGTGCTGTCGGGGAGCTACAGGTAGGAATATGGCCGAGTATGATGGCCACTGACATTTCAGAAGAGGCTGAAAGCTTTGAGGAGGAATTGCTGGAGTGGGTTTAAAGACAGGGAGAGGGGAAAAAAAAAAAAAAAAAGGAAAAAAAAGCACTAGATATTAATGTGGTTGATTTACTGTATTTTGGACAGGCTTCTGGTTCTTTTCTAAAGAAGTAGTCCCCGTCGACAGCTGTAGCAACCGTGTTAGATGTGGTTTTCTTGTTTCTAGCAGGCTGTAGGATTTATTTCTTTGTATGGAGATGTGAGCTAGGGGAGACTGAATGCTGTTCATGTGGGTGGATTACTTGGTGATGTTTTTCTTGTAAAAATGGAAAGCTTGGTGTTTGCTCTGACCACGATAAAGTGGAGATGCAACCCAAGCTGCCTTCCTCCTGCTCTGATAATGCCCTGGTTGGCATAACCTGTGATTCCCATCCTGTGCTCCGTGTGCCTCCAAATTCAGAGTGAACGGGATGCTTCAGAAGGTGTCCAAGTAAGTCACTTGCCTGAACAAGGCTGCTGAGCGACTTAGATAATGCTGCTTGGGTTGGGAGGTTATTGATAACTCGAACTCCAGTCCAGCAGCGTAAAGGCAGCAAATAGGGGAAATGTGAGACAGAGTGAAACAATCACCGTGGTTCCAACCAGCGAGCACGTTTCCTGCTGTGTACCGAAAAAAACAAAGCAGGTGGAGTTTCACTTCAGGAAGGCCAGCTAAGGGAGAGAATGATAGGAATGGAGCTCCGTGGTCAGAGAGGTCCGGGTTGCTGCTGTGAGGTCATCACGGGATGAGGCACAAGTGCTGTAAATGAAGGAAGAAAAGGCAATTTCATACCATAATGCACTATGCACAAACAGTAAACAGCTACTTAGCCTCTGAGATGGGGAATAAAGCAAAAACAAAGCAAGTCAGGAGCAGAAGCTGGCCTCTCCTGTAGCAATCTGCACTGAACCGTGTTCAAAATGGCCACCCGGCCGTCGTGTTCTCAAAGAAATGGTGCAGAGCGCAGAAAAAAAAGGGGCAGAGCTGTATCAGAGGTGAGCCAGGCTCGTGGTTTAGATCAGTTCTGTTCCTGAGCCAGCCCAGGCTGGTTTTTCCACAAGCCGATGAAGTTCTGATAGTTTATTTGAGACCCAAATGTTTGAAAAATGGCCAAGAGTTGCATGGTGACCTCCCTGGGGTGCCCAGCAGCACTCAGAGGATGTTAGCACCCATCTCCTTCCCTGCCAGAGCCTGGACACTGCTCCTGTTCCTGGGAGGTACCGCAGCCAGGAGGCAAGGTTTGCCCCATGCCCTGTGCGTTGGGGCTGCTGCCACGTCCCTGCTCTGCTGAGGAAGTTGGGGTGAGTCCAATCACACCGTGCTTCCCCAGAAATGAAATGGAAATGAAGTGTCCAAAAGACAAGGCAGTGTTCTACAAATGCTGTTTCCGTCTGATATTTCAAGATAGCCGTGTCATATTTGGCTTCTAATATCAGTGAATTATTTCTGTAGGTTAAGGGGCTGAAATAAGCTGTATTGACTGCTCAGTGCTTATTAGAAACTATCAGGAAGCAACTGAGGCAGGGTCTTACCCTGTGATTTTATTACCTGCAGCTTCGGTGGTGAGAGTGATGGAGGGCAGAGGGAAAAGAAAGAAAGAAAACCACTTTGGTTACCTGGCCATTGTAGTTATTTGGCACCTTCAGCATCGTGCGACATTATGCAGGAGCAAATAGGATGAGGTTGGGTTTGTAGTTCATTAATTCCCTCATGCACGTGGTAAATCCCCACCAGCTCCTGTAGTTCCTCCCCCAGAGCAGAGTGACTCCTGGCCAGGGTGTCTGGGTCGTATTTCAAAGCAAGAACGGAATAATTCCGAGGATGGTTATCTCCTTTCCAATCTGTGGTCAGATAACATCCCTGTGGCAACCACTGCAATTGCCTGTGTGGAAAAGGAACATTCAGAAAGTAATTTAATGTAATGGATTGTTTAGCTTCCTTTTAATTAAATGTAGCAGCTGGAAACAAGAAGAAGACAGTTTTGTATCACCAACCAGTTCTCTAATTGCAGGCATCCTCCATAGACCCTACTTGGTGTACTGCACTTTCAGTCCAAGTTTAAAACCCATCAGTATTGCTTAAACACCCCAAAACATTATGATTTTTTTCCTACCTTTCATGAAATATTGCATTGGTTTGTTTTGCTTTGCAATGTCTCTCTCTCCCCAGAAGTCAAGCTGCTGCTGAGAGATTTGTGTCCCAGCAGCTCCAGGAATCCTCTCTGAGGATCCAGCAGGCACACCGGGGAGGAGAGGGCTCCGGTTCCTTGGGAATCTGCCCTTTTCAGGGGACTAAACGAGGAGCTCCGACTGTTTATTCCCTCCAAATGACTCTGGGTTTTGAAGATGACTGAACGCATTGATGTGCCTTTCAGCTGAGCCCCTTTTATGTGAGCACAGAAGGCTCCTTGCAGATTGGATCGGGGCAGCAGTGGCTCAGATGGACGCTGCAGATGTAAGGGGGTCGAGCACGGAGCTGGGAGGAGTGGGGCCTTCAGAGCAAGACCATTTAATGCCATCCTTTGCTCCTGAATTTTGAAATGCAGGCGTCTGGCAAATGTTATCAGCGGGAAGAACTGGCTCGCGGTAAAAGGGTCGAAATGCAGCTGGGTTACAGCAGCAGGGTGAGCAGGGTGCTCAATGTCCCCTCTGCATATTCAGTGAGAAGCCCGTGGTGACGAGCTCAATGGGTGGGTGTCTGCAGGTGACATAAACCCACCCTGGGCGAGCCACATTCCTCCACAGGTGCCTGGCTTTTGGATTTCCCTCTGCCACCCTCACTCCCTCCTTCCTTTCCATTTCAGATGGGTTTTGTGAATACGTGTAGAAGGAATGGTTTTTGTGAGATTTCCCTTAAAAAGCTTGCTACAAGGAGGACAGCCGTACCCTCTTGGCTTGCCCCTAAACTTGGATTATTACCCAGAGCCCAAGCCCAGAGCCTGTGGCCACGGAGAGCAGCTCACATTCCTCTTGGTGGATCCCCATGGATTTCCTGCCAGCCCTGCACAAGGCTAAGGACAGGTCTGGAAGCAACGTCTGCACTAGTGGGGAGCTGGGCCAAGGTGCTGCGAGTTTGCCAAGCAGCCCTTTGGCCGGGGTGTGAGTCTGCACCTCTTGCAAAGCGCAAAGAGCTGCAAGGAGAAGCCGGTGCTGACTTGCAGATATATAAAAAAGGCTTTTTAAGATCTCTGGTGGGGTAACTTGCAACTGCTAAATATACTCGAGGAGAAATACAGCCTGATCATTTCTCTCCTCGGTCCCACTGTGGTGCTTTACATTTTTCCTCGTGAGAGGAGGAGGGAATGCTGGCATTGGCAGGGGGAAGGCTGGGGAAGCAGCGGATTTGGTCTGTTGGCTGTTAACGTCACCAGGTGCCTCGTCAAGGCTTTTTCCCGTTCTCCTGTCTTGATCCTCAGGGAAAAAAAAGAATTGAGAGGGGGCATGAGAAGATGAGGGAAAGGACAAGCGAGGGCTTTCTGCATGTGGAGAGGAGGAGATTTTGACAAACTGGGTGATGGTGGCTAGGGAAAGGGGGGAACAGGCAAGTAGTAAATGAGTTTGTGTTCCTGGCTGCTGAATAGCCCCAGGAGGTTCCCAGCAAGTCTGCCGCTTTTTTATTGGAGTTTTGTGCCGGAGTTATAAACCCTTTAAATGAGTCTAGATCATTAGGGAAGCTTGGCTGATCACTGATGAAAAAATATAACAATTAAAACAAAGGGCTGGAAGAGGGAAGCAGGGGGAGAGGGAGCTGGGGGTGAGCGATTTTAATACTTAATAACAAATACTAATAATGGTGCTGTGTTGGGGACTAATTAAAAGTTTCTAAAAAGAGAGAGAGGAAGAGAGTGGAATTAATCTGGAGTGTTTTGTCTGGCAGCTTCCATGAGCGCCTGAACAAACCGCCCTGGCTTGGAGCACGGGCCAAAATGCTGGAGTTGAGCAAAGCTCTGGAGGTAGATGGATCTGATCCGTGGTGAGCAGGACTCAGACATCTGGCTGCTCTCCACTGTTGTGTGTTTTGGTGGCTGACCCCTCTGGAGCCACAACCATCCATCCTGCTACGTGGAGCAAAGGGGCTGGGAGGGGAGCTGCTGCCTGATGTCGGGGATGTGTTGCAGGTGAGATGTGTGACCACTCTCCCTCTGCCTGTGCTGTCTTCAGGGACATTTCTACCCCTGCAGAGAAATGTTCCCAAAGGCAACAGCCTCACATCTGCTTCAAGCTGTGTCCTAGGGGCCAGGGCAAAAGCAGAAACCAGCACACCTGCAGCGACACTGCCCCTAACCAGTGCACAGGGGGCTGGTTGAGCTGGGGCCAGTACGGGATTGGGCCATTTGCCTGCAATTTCAGCTCAGCTGTTATCAAGACCCACCACTGCCACCCTGCCTGTTACATCCTTCTGGATAAAAAGCTTGGCTGTGGGTGAAGGCCAGCTTCAGACACGGCACCCCTTCCAGCACCTCACTCCTTCGCTTTGTCATCCGTGCAGGCAACTCTGCATTTTAATTATGGTTGCTTTTTGCTGTTCTTTATCTTAATTAAGTCTGACTTGCTGACTGTTTCAAGCGAGATTATGTCTGGGAAAGGCCTCCCTGACCCAAACTCCGAATTGTGCAGGGAGATACGGAAGCTGTCATCGCTGGATGTGCCCGGCAGCTCGGGCCTTGGGGCCGCACAGATTGCAGCAGGGACAGGGACTGCAGCGGGGCTGGGGAGAGCTGCAGTGGGACCAGCCCCCTGGAAGGAGCACACAGCAAGAAAGCCAAGGGGCTGCTGGGTGCCAGCAGCTAGAGCAGATGTCCAAGAAAACTGCCCTGTCCCATCCTGTCCTGTCCTGTTCAGGATCTGTTGTTTGTTTTTTTTTCCCCTTTCTTTGGTAAAGCAGCACCAGACAAATTCAGGCTTGTGATGTAAACACCAGCAGAGCCCCCCAGGTCCCTTGAGGTGCTCTTGGAAAAGCTCCTGGTGGTCACAGACAGCTTTGCCCCACCATCACCCGCTGTGCTCTCGGCATTATTCTCCTTTGTACGGGTGTCCAGGTCCTCAGACAGCCCTCCTGGCCAAGCAGCATCTCAGTTTGTCTTCTCATCCTCTGCACAAGGCAGCTCTGCCACAGCTCTCTGCTTTATATCATTTTAGCCCCACAAAAGAAGAGCTAAGGTGGCTTACGGTGGGCCTGTGTGCTGTTTTGCTTGAGAACTCAATCTTGGCTCTCGATGCAGCCCTGAAGCGGCCAGCAGCAAGCTTTGCTATTCAGCGCCAGGGCTGGATCTGTCTGTAAATACTTCCATTTCAGCAGCCTCTCTCGAACGTGACAGATTTGCTATGAGGAACCTGGCAGCAAAGAATTTTTTCCCCTCTCTCTCTCTCTCTGACAAATGTATAAAATGTATTAGCTTTTCATGTTCTAATTTACGATATAATAAACTCCTCCGTGCCCTGGCCTCTTTCAGGGATGGGAAGTGAAGCGCTCCCCTTGCTGCTCCGGGGAAGCCCTGCCGGGCGCTGCGGGCAAGGAGGGGACAGAGGGAGGAAGGGGAAGGGGGCGCAGGGGCAGAAAGGGGAACAGGGATGTTTGAGGACCTTTCCAGCAGCTGGTTTCTCAGTTCGCTGGGCATCATTTGCTTCCCCGGGGGATTTACACGACTCCGCTGCTGCTTTATTGCTCCTGGTGCATTGTGCTTTGTGGAGGAGCTGCTCCGAGTGGCTGAACAGCGTCCACACCCAGACCTTCGAGGAAAAGGCTGATAAACTGCAAGAAGGGAGCAGGTCTGAGCATCCTCATTCGGGTCAAAAGGAGGGGAACGCAGGAGTAGGATGCGGAAAGAAAAGAGATTGATTCACTTGCAGTGAAGGATTTGTTTGACAAGATCACTTAAAAAAAAGAAAAAGAGAAATTCAGTGGAGTCCAGAGGACCAGCCTCTGTGGGTGTTTGTGTACACTCTTGGCATCAATACATGCTCTGTGTGTAACAGAAACTGGAGCTCCCACTCAGACCTGCTTATTCTGTGACAACCCTGCTTTTCTTCCCCAGCTTTTCCTTCTGTTTGCTTTGCAACTCCATCTGAAGGGACCTTCTGACAGGGCAGGGACCTTATCTTTATTCATCAGGCTGCCAAGAACTCAAGAAAAAAACCCTTTTTGTTCATTTAATGAAATGGGCATGACGAGGGTTATGTGCTTCTTTCTTCCTTCATGCATAAATGATTGTCCAAGAGGTATTTTTTTCTCAGGTAAACAGATTTGGTTCTGATGTTTTGTTATTACAACAGGGGAGAAAGGGTTAGATTTTCACAGATGACATATGTACGTGTGATGAGCTGGTAACTTTACACCACAGAAGGTTGCTGTAGAGTGGACATCTGACATCTTCATAAGGCTGAGGATTACATAAAAAAATGAGAGAAGATGAAGTTTTTCCGCAAGAAAAACAGCAAACAAAAATGGGAGAAAAAAATCCTGGAAGTGGGCTGGCAGTCAAAGAGAAGAGAGGAGGTCCTCAGCAGCCTGGTCCTCAGCTTGGTGCACGGCCCATTTCAAGGGGTGTCCAAATTTAAGGGGTTAGAACAACCCAACCCCCGGATCAAACACTTGGAGTCTTCAAGACAAGTCTCAGACTTTTCTGAGAGGTTTGAAACTTCTGGTTGACCTTTGTTTATATCAGTTCCTCGTTCACTGAAATATTTTGGGATCCTCAGCACAGAGCTGTGGGTTCAAAGCTTTCCACTGGCCAGCAGTTCTCCAGGCCAGCCAAGAGGGGCTTAAGCCAGTGCCTGGAAATACAGAAGCAGTCTTTATTAGTGTTGAAAATTACATGGATGCAAAGGCTGCAGCTTCTTGCAAGCTTAAAAAGAGCTCCCACCCTGTCGTAAAGTCTGACAGCCTCCTTAAATTGCAAGGTCCTTGCTTAAATACCCCACTGTGGGCAGCCAGTCCCCCTTCGCACCATCACCACCTGCCGATCCATGCCTATAATCAGTCCCTCTTCTGGGCTCTGACCAAGCTCAGCAATTTTATTCTGGAGTACACTGCAGGAATCCATGGGGACCCTTCTGGTCTGTAACAGCAACACCGATGAAGCAGCTTTGTGAAATCCCAGCTCCTGCTAGGAGCCTGTCCGTGCAAAACCCAAGCACAGTGACCACAGTGCTGAAACAGGGTGCAGATACTGGGACTGTCAAAGCCACAAGCCTCATTGGCAAGGATGACCACAACCCTGTACGAGCCCTTCCCCAGAGGACACGGTATTTTCTAATGCTGCACAAGTACTTCAGATAATGCCCTGCCCTTTCCCTTTCGTATCAACACCAGCACGGCCGAGTTATCGCTGCCAGGCCTCCTGCGCAGCGGGGCCCATCCGTCAGGCCCCTGGGACAGGTTTGCTGGAGGGTTAGCTCAGGTGAAGGACACAGGGAACGTGTCTGTAATGCTCTGGGATGGATGGGCTGCAGGATTTGCTTGGGAAAGTGGTAACAGTTCATGTGTGTAGGGTCCTAGTGATGGATTTGGAGTAGGATTGGCCTGATGATGAAGTGAAGTGGGGCCTGTCAGTATTTTTCATGAGAAGTGACTCTGTTCCCAAGGCACCAGGTACAACAGGATTTGCTTAGGTGGGACAGGGGTGCATCCAAAGCTATATAAACCCAAAGATAAAAACCTGGGGGTAATTAATGCCATAGGATTTCTCCAGGAGAGAAGCAACATTTCCCAACCAGCCCCAGCAAGGGCTCTAGGCCTTACCCCAGCCCATGTCCTCAAGCCAACGAGACTTGTTGCTTACAGAGTTTCTTGTGATCCTCAAACCAGCTGAAAGGCTGGCTTGAGTAATTAAAATGCTAATTGGAAATTCACCATTCATCAGAGGAAATAGCAATGAGTTGCTTTCTTTCTCCCTTTTTTCATTCTTTTTTTTTTTCTTTCCTCCAGCATCTTCTCTCTCGTGGTGGCAGATGTTGGGGTTGTGAATCCATTGTCTGCCAGAGACACAGCAAAATCCTCTTTCCAAACTAGTTTCCCATATTTTTGTTGATTGTCTGCTTGAATTAACCTTCTCTAATGAGATGAAGATACGCAGGGTATGTCTGTAATTTGCTGGCTAAGAAATTAGTTAGTGTGAATATAACACATCCTGGTGGGTGACAGGGATTAGAGAGCTCTGCGCGTACCCAGGTGGAGGAGAGGGTGGCACCTATTTTTAATGCAGGTTTGCTGATGATCTGAGGGCTATCCTGCCCGTACACATGCATTTACAGACTTTGCTCAGGACTGTCAGAAACAACAGCTTGCCATGTCCTTCAAGGAGGCATTTACATGGGTGTGAAGTGAGCGTAATGGGGGTGCAAAGTGCAGCCATGCCACCTGATTTCTGCACTACTGTGCAGAAGCAGCCCAGGTTTGCACACGGGCACCTCCAGCTTGCTGCCAAGCCTCCTCCAACTAAAGCAAAACATTGTCAGGATGAAGGATTCAGGGAGACATACCAGCCCGTCAAAGAGCTGCCGTTTACACGAAGCATTACGGGGGGATGAGCCTGCGTTTCCCTGCCCAGAAGTGGCTCTGCAGTCGGGTTCTCCTTCAGCTCGCTGGGTTTGGCTGCGTGTGTGCCTGTGGCTGTCCTCTGCTGGAGAAAACGGGACACAGACGTGTTTTATGGATTGCCTGAAAGCCCTGCAGGCTTCTGAAAGAAGGCGTCTGCTCAAAAGGATTGGTCTGAAATTTCTCAGTTGTCGCACAGCACGTGGCTGAAATCCGCAGAGAAAGGCGGATGCCTTCGAATGAAAGGGTTCAGGTGTCAGATTGGGATTTTTCCTTCCCTCCGCTTCCCTGCTCCCCCATGTCTCCATGCCTCACACTTCAAATATTTGGATCCAAACGTCAGATTTCAATTCTGCTTCCCCGACGGCACAAAACGACCCGCTGGGGAGCACGACGCATCCACGCCAGTGCACATCCTCACCTGCTTTGTAACCTGGGGACGGGAGATCAGATAATTGCATGGCTGGCAGCTTCCAATATTTTAGGGGTAATTTATGGTAATAGGTGTTTGAAACACTCTCAGCCCTCAAGATATTAGCGCACACCTCCGCTTTCATAAAAAAGAAAAAAGAAAAAAACCTTCCTTTGTTTTCATGCTGAGCAGATAATCTGGATATTGTGTGTCAGATTCAATTTGAAGGCCATAACAGAAAGACAAATAAAAACCTCCCTCCCTGCTACCCCCATCAATTTTTTTTCCTGTGTTTGGATATTGTGATAATGGATTTGAGTCTGCAGGACCCGCCGGGGGCTGAGAGCCCCTGAGTTTGTGTATATGCCAAACATGTTGCAGTTATAATGATGTGAGGACCAAAGAAAATGAGTTTTGCTAAAGTTCTTTCTAACAATATCCGTTGCTTTAATAGAAGATATTATCACTGTTTGTGAATCTCGTCACATGTTAGGCCTCAAATCAGATGTGTTTACAACCCCGTACTTTAAAAAGGTAGAAGGGGAGCACTATTAGTTTGACTTTTTTTTACATAGTTATTACAAGGAGAAAATCCATTTACTTGGGTTCGAGTTCAGACGGGCCCTGGATCAAAAGGCTAAAGTTATATCCTGAAATTTGGGAAGATTCATATCACTCATATCTGGGTCTGTGTTTATTAGCTCAAACGAAACAAAACACAGAAAAAGGTGAGCAAACAAACGCACAAACAAAACCGCAGCTAGAGCCCGGAGTCCAGCCCTGCATCTGGAATGAGTTCAGACCGAGGTACAAACTTGTAATCCACTTTCTCATTCTCCCTAATTGTCATTTTTGTTGGATGTGTATCTAACATATGCCAATTACTTGCTTTTTCATAAACACAGTCCTTGCCCAAAGGTAAACAAGACAGACGAAACGCGAGGCAAAGGATGGTTCTGCATTACAATTTCTCTGGCAGTGAAGGCGGCTTAGGAGGATCCTGCCCTTCTCCAGCCAATTCTTCCCTTCCCGTGCTGCAAGCTGCCTTCCCTCGGATACATCCGTGCAACTCTGTGTAGGGGCTCAAGTGGATCAATTCTAAAAGATTTATTCTTAAATGTGGCCCGGTGTCAGTACAGCCCTCAGGCAGTTGCCTCCGTGTATCTGGAGCGGTAAATTGAGTTGCAGTGTGGGAAAGCACAGCCGTGGTGGGAAACTCGCCTAAATTGGCTTTCCCCTGAGAAATTATGATGTGGTTGGATGTGCTGAGCTGGGGCTGTGCTCATCCACACCCCGGCACCCCTGGCCATGGCCTGCAGTGGCTGGGGGATGAGCGCTGGAGATGGGTGGGGGCATGGGGAGAATGAAAAGGTTTCTGGCAGGTGGTGGGAGAACCTTGGGGCAGTGTTTTGGGAAGGGAAGAGGGGGCTCTAGGTGGCACCCAGAGCATCCAGGAGAGCTCAGAGCTGGGCCAAGGGTGCCAGTTCTCCATGGGTGGCCCTCGGAGATGGGGCAATGCTGCAGCTTCGCTGTCGGGGGCTGGAGATGGGAAAAGTGAGGGGGAAACCCAGGAGCAGACACATAACACAGGGGCTGGTGCCTGGGCCGGTGCCTCCCCACCCTCATCATGAAGAATTTCTTCCTTATATCGACTCTAAGCCTACCCTTCTTCAGTTTAAAGCCATTGCCCCATATCCTATCCCCACGCTCCCAAATAAAGGTTCTCTCCCTATATAACCCACCCCATGGAGCTAGGTGCCCCATGGCGCTCTGAGCGCCCCACTTCTGTTCTTTCCTCTTCCTCTTGCTCAGCCCCGATCACTGCTAGTCGTAAGCAGGTTTGAGAGAGGTTGCCACCGATGTAGTCAATTAATTCTGTTTGCCACTGTGACTTTTGGGACCTGGCCTATGAAGAATGGGGTTTGCCAAGCTGTACATCATCCTCTCTGTTCTGCATTTCTAATATAAAGGAGAATGTAGCCTGGGAGGGATACAGGTTCACTTCTTCAGCATCATGAATAACGTAAAGGAATCCACTTTTTCCAGCTATGTTCTCACCTCTTTTTTATTATTTTTTAACAAATACTGGAGTTAATCCCCCCTCTTTTGGGGGAGAGGGAGGGAAGGAGTTAGGTTGCATTCAAAGCTTACAACCTGGCCAGAAATCTCAAGTGGGGAGGCAGAGGGCTGGTATCACTGCAAAGTAATCATATTCCTCAGCTAGTGTAAACTAGCTTCGTTCTGACAATGTCAGGGTAATTGGCATGAGATGTGAATCAGGTCGTATTCAGCCTGAGAATGATATCAGTGAAAATGTTCTAGTAGGAGGTGAACATCAAAGAGGGAAAAAAAAAGAAATCAGAGGAAGGTGCAAAATAGAGTTACTTTACCTGTAACATCAGCATTCATGTCCTGCAAAATTACTACAAGAAAAGCGAGATACAGAGCTGCATAAAACGGGGCTTCTTGTCCAAGGGAAAATATCAAGTTTTGCCTTTTTTTTTTTTTTTTTCCCATATCAAATCTAGGTGAAAATTTAGAAGTCTGAAGTTTTGTTTTGTTTTGTTTTGTTTTGTTTTGTTTTGTTTTGTTTTGTTTTAAAAGAAGCATAAAGAAACATTTCTTTTCAATTTTCTTATTTTGTGGTCTTTCTGGTCATGTTGGTGTCTTGGCTTAGTTTTTCCTTAGCTGAAATGTTGTAAGAAAACACATTTCAATCAGGGGGAAAAAATAAACAAAAACCACTCCCACACACACAAGAAAAATAAAAAATAAAAAATAATAAAAAAAACAGGCAGCACCTTCTCTTTAAAAAAGGAAAAAAGAAAAGTGGAGGAGAAAAAAAAAAAAAAAGGTTGATTTAAACTGACCCTTTCCTGCAAACAGTTATGATTTCACAGAACTGGACTTTTGCAAAGAAAAACAGGCGTATTGAGAAGCACCCAGGCAGCTCTTCTGCTGCCACGGAGCCGCGTTGTCAGCACACCTCTGTTCTCCAGGCAGCAGCACGGCGTCTGTGAAGAGCTCTGCTGCCAGCAGGGACAAGGACCCTCCCTGGGCTCAGTCCAGCACCAACCTTGAGAGTCAATGCCCGCATTGTGCGGAGCCCCGCTCACAAAGAGCTGCCTCTCTTCTCGCCTTGTTCTTTCATTCTCCCGGTGCACTGTAAAGGTCACTCTTCATGAAAGTAGGTATTTGCTCTTTGTGTTCAGCGGGGAAAAAAAAAGTATAACCCTTGCATATTACTGAGGGTTTAGGAGGCATTAATGGACTCTCTCTGTAAAGTTTCTTGGGCATGAATTCCTCTTTTTGCTGTCACAACGTGGTCAGAAACGTTCTCTCCTCCCTGCAGGTGGAGATGGCATGGAGGGGTTATTTTCTGGCACTGTTCCTGTTGCTCTTACATCGTTCTCGTGCTGGAGGCTGGGGTTTCTGCTGTAAAGCTTCAGCATCTATTAATGCACTTTATGTTTTCACCGACGAGTTTATAGAAGGTTCTTTCCTTGGTCTCACTCTGAATTCCCTCTTGAGCCCACTGAGTTCAGGTTGTATTACACGGCTATTGTAAATTGGATAACAGCTGATCAATAGACACTTGTCCTGAAGATGAATGACCCTGTATCGGATGCAGGGCCGCCTTGGAGAGGAGGTTTAATAAGCTGAATTTGGGGTATAAAATGAAGTGGCATAAATAAGGACGGCCAGTTGGGGTTGGCGGTGGATGGTGCTGCCAGATCCTCTCGAGTCCTGCTTTGCCGGCAGCTCGTCTTGCTGCCAACTGGCAGCAGGCTTTGATGGAAAAGTGGCTCAAATGGTTGCTTGAATGGAAAAAATGGAAAACCACAGGGCTGGGGCTTGGGACTTGGGTCTAGGCCACCTTGCTGGGAGCACATGGGGTGAGGAGCTCGGTGCACGAGCAGAGCTGGGAGCTGTGGTGCCATCGCCTTTGGTACCGGGGGCTAAATCTGCAATCCCGCCTGACGAGCACAGAGCTCTGCCAGCTAAATGGCAGGACTTGCTCGGTTAGTTGGCAATTACAGCAGGATCTCAATTTCTGTGAGGGTCAGCCACTTCAGAGGAGTGTTTTCAAGAACTTGCTTGTCAGCGCAGGAAATTATGAATACAGTAGACTAAGTTTCCACCCAGTCTGATCAGTCTTGAGTTTAAATAATAATATTTCATCTTATTTAATGAACTGTCAGCCATCTCCTGAGGAAGACACTTTAATGAGTGGAGAATCATGTCCAATGCTTATTTATCTAAGTCAAGAGCATAGATCTGATAACGATCTCTTTTCATCCGTGTGTCTGATTTGCGTATGTCAGGCCACTTCCTGAGCCCTGCAAGGTGATTTGCATGAGAAAGGAGGAACACGGATGGTCACCGAGTCTCATTCTTCACTGCTGAGGGAACTTCGTACCAAAGTAGACTGAATGTCAACTCAAAGGGTGCTTAAAGGAAGAAGAAAGTGGAGGAGCAGAAAGGGGAGGAAAGGGAGGGAGACGAGAGCTGGTGCTCCAGCTCAAATTGGTGGGGAAGCGCTCAGATGGGCTTCACCGTGCCAGGGTTTCAGTCTGGAGTAATGAGCAAAAGTTAAGGAACTAAGTCCCCATGCTGGCTAATAACCGTTCTCTTTTCTCACTGAATTTTTATTATCTTTATAACTGGCGTGCCTGAAATCCAGGGGCTGTATCTCATGGTGTAGAGGAAAAAACATAGGTAAAAGTTGGGGAGGTGGCAGTGGAAAGATGGAGGCTTTAGAGTAATTGATAACACAGAAACCAGGCTTCTGGCATGCACGTAGATCAAGGGAGAGGCATTCAAGCTGCCTAACTTCAGATACTAATAAAAAGTCTAATTAAAACAATTAGTCTCCCCTGGAACTACACATAGGCAAGTCAACATCTCTCCGTTGCCTACAAGGGGAGCCAGGACAGACAAGCTTTTAACTAAGGGAGTAAAATGAGCACATACATTTTGGTGGAGATGTCACTGCCCCTCAGGTAGTCACTGTGTCCAGATGAAGCATGGGAGCGATCCTCAGCAAGCTGCAGTCACAGAAGCAGGAAAGGTTTCTCTGTAAGCACTGCTCACATGGTATGGGGGGGAGGCATGAGAGGTCTTCCTGTATGAAGCCATATCTCATGAAAATCCTATGTAAATGGTAGAATAACTTTAAAAAATGCAGTTTTCCAGGGGGTTCGGTCACACATGGCACTTCTTGTAACTCTATTGCAAAAGGAACCATTATGTGGGATAAAGATAAATTGCTTGCTACCGTGGAAGCAGGTTGTTGCTTAAGCAGCATTCATTGAATCATAGGAAAAAGGATTGCCAGAGACCTCAAGAGGCCGATGCCCCAAAGCTGGACCTCCTTTCCTTGTCATTGCCACGGCAGTGACATCGTCCCTCTGCAGGTGGTGGAAACCAACCCTCTACACTACCTCTGCACTACCATCGGAGTCTGCCAGCCCTCTGGGAGTCTTTGAGGTTTGGGCTTTGGAGGTCTCTGAGACCTGACTGGGCAGAGCCCTGAGCAGCCTTGTCTGAGTTCAGCGTTCACTTTGCTTGGAGCAGGAGGATGGATTAAATGAGCTCATGAGGTCCCTTCTGACCTAGATGTTTCTACAACACTACAGTTTCATAAGGTGATAGCCAAAGCCATGCACAGAATTGAAGCCAAGGCTTCAAGCCAAGGAATGAGTTGAGTAAGGGAACTGTGGTCTGCATCATGGAAGTGAACTCTTCCACTTCTGCCTTCTTCCAAAAGTACGAAATCATTGTCTCAATTTCAAATCCTCTACCATTATAATTTCAAATCCCTTTACCAAGGAATTGCTTCTTTACCTCTTACTGTTTTTTGTTTGTTTGTTAGCATGTTCTAAGAACTTTCTGGACAATTTTCTCTATTCTTTACTTCCCAGCTGTTTGCATAGTTGAGAAAGATTTAATATGGGCAAACAGAGGATAGTCATAACCAGTAATAAGTACATTTGCTGTCTCAAAAGCATTAATTTTCAAAAGTTGAGAAAAATTACAAATGAAATTGATTAGCAGAGAAACTGCAGTCAGAGAAAACGCTGATTGCAAATTGGGGATTCTGGAAGAGGAGTTTATTAGATAGCCAAAACACAACAATTTCATATGAAGTAAGAAGACAACTTTGGCTGGAGTCCAAGCCTTGCTCTGTTACAAAGGAAGGCGGCAAGAGAAATCTATATCCATACATTAAAAAAATTCCAATGAGGATTCAAGATGGGAAATGGGAAAGGATTACTGCAAATGAGAAATTAGGAAGTGCAGAATGTTGATAAGGAAGGCGAAAAACTTCAGAGAAAAAGAAAATCGTGATTGGAAGGGCAAAGGAAATTAGCGAGGGATGAGAGAAACAAAAGAAATCCCAGCCAAGCACTCCTGGATGGAAACAGCAAAATTATCAATAATGAAATGAAAAAGCAGATACATTCACAGGCGAAGAAGCAATTCAAGTGCCGAGAAAGAAGCAGCTGGACATTTATATTATATGATAATGAAGTGCTTTACAGCGCTTCGGAAAACAAGGCAGGTACCCAGACGGCAGTAACAGCTTAAACTCAGCAGACACAGAAAGCTTGCACAAGGGCTCACTGAAGAATTAGCTGAACTTTCGTTTGGTCTGCTGACTTGAGCTTCTAATAAAGCCGGCACCACGGAAAGTTCCTCTGTGATGCTCAGACAGTCGTGGTATTCTAAAAAAGTCTGGGAGGTTGTTGCTGTGTGATGGGGAGCACGGTATCGGTCTTAGGCAAAACATTGGGAGTGCATAAGCTGATGCCAATCAATGACAAATCAAAAGGGAGAAAGAAAATGAAGGTTTTTCAATATGATTTTGTAGAAAAAAGGATATTTCAAACAGAATTGGTTTTATTCTCTGAGACTGCAGTGTTGGTTCATAGGAGTGTGTATACACGTAATGGATTGACTTTTGTTTAAGTAATTCCCAGCTCTCTGCTACTTTATTGTGCTAATTTCATTATAGATGAAGAGCCCTCACACATCTGAAATTGGATAGCTGCTGGTGTCCAAGGGCATTGGATAACCTGGGGAAAAAACAAACAAACAAAACATAAAGCAAACATGAAAAAAAGCACAAGACTACGTCTAAGATGTTACACAGAGATCAGTGTCAGGGCTGCTGGTTTTCAACACTTTTTCTGGAATGATTTGTAAAGTTTTTTAACAGCACAAACTGGGGATGGTGACTTGGAAATGATTGGAGCTCTTTATGGGGACCTGCATGAGGAGGTACAAGGTGCTACAAGACTCCTCAGTCTGGAAAAGGCACACAGAAAACCAGTGTCTGCAAGCTGAAGGCAACAAATTCAATTTAAAAACCAAGAGATCTCGTGGGGTTCTTTCAGTCACTCATTCCTTGATTTGCTTATTTAAGTAGTGGGGGTGATTAGCCATTAGGTCAAACAATTATGGGGAAGATGTAGGATCCTGATCGTGTTGCGGTGATGCTGGGAAGTTTGCAGAGGCCAGAAGTTAATCACCATCGCCTCCTCCGCTCGTCAGTGGGAGGAACCAGCCTCCTCCGGCTCGTGTAAGCCAACCTGCCGCTTTTAATAATGCTGCTGAGGGGTCTTGGTTCCCTGTCCTCTGAGCATAAGGGGGCTTCACTCAGCTGAGTGTTAGTGGACAGCCCCCCTCGTCCCCCAGAGGGTGTCCTCTGGTCGAGCTCAGTGCCCATGCCGCTGCCAGAGTGCGCTGCCCCCAGCCCTGCTCCAGGTATTTTGCCTTCTCTCCAGGAGATGCAGGCAGGGGGCTGGCTGTGTCTGCAGGCTTTTTGTCCGTGTCCTTTTCCTTCTTTTCCCTGGGCTGGGGTTCTTGAGCCTGCGAGGTGATGTAGTGCAGTGTTGGGATAAGGCAACCTGATGTAAGGCGCACGGTTTGGGCACAGATCCGATTAAAGAAGAGGGGGGAAAGAGAGAGCAGCTTCTCCTGCCTCTTGGGCCTCTAAAGTTTGCACCCAGCAGCAAGTAGAGCGGGGAGAATTGTGTCCATCAGGTGCCTGCTGCCTCTCCGGGCAGATGCTAATGAGCTGCTGATGGGGACGTGCCCGTCTCCTCGCTCCCCGGCTGCGCTCGCGCCTTCCCCACCGAATGGCATTAATCATGTCAGCTCCCCTTTCTACAAGAGTGGCTGCTTTAATGGGAAACTCCAGCCTGCATCAATATCCCGAGGGGAGGAGGAAATGAAGAGGAGAGGAAAGCGTGGAGCAAAGAGGTAGCTAAGGGTGAAAGCAGTCGCCGTCTGTTCCAGAGCGGGGATTTGGGAGGGACAAGTCGGGGAATGGAGGCTGGATTTACCTGGAAGGGCCGGGGCAGGAGGGATGGAGGCTGGAGCTCTGCTGCTGGAGCTCGGAGAGGTTTGGGGAAGCAGAGGTGGAGTGGCACAGCTGAGCTCCAGAGCCACCTGCCCGGGGGCAGAGGGCAAACACTGGCACAGGTGAAGCACTTGAGCCTGGAGCACAGGATGGAGAGAGGTTGAGATTTCTTCTCACGCCTCCTTCCCCTCTCCTCCTCCTCTTTCTGCCTCCTGTCTGTTTCCTTGTCTGTTCCCATGCTCTTTTGACAGCTTGTTATTAGAAACATTTCTGCATATTAGCTGAAATTAAGTTAAACACTGCCTTGTAAACCGCTGTGTGACTGACACATTTTTCAGCGTACCTGAGCAGATGAGATCGATCCTTCTGCCCTGGCTTGCACAGTGCCATCATACTCTGCCTTGGATTTGAGCTTCTCCAGCCCTGTTTTTCCCACCTCTTTCCCAGGTGAGATGAACAACACATTTCCTACCCAGTGCATACAGAGAAAGAACTCCCTGGAGTCTTCTCCCTGGGATGTTTGCTCTGCGTTTTTTCATCAGTAATCCTCAGGAGAAAGATGGAAGTCATCAAAGGGCTGGATGATGATGCTTTGTGCAGCTCAGCACCTGAGCTGAAAACCCACGGAAATTGGTGTAAAGGAAGAGTAACGGTCCGTGTTTCCCTTGCTCAAGGAGTGAAATGCTCGTTCTTTACAAAACAAGGCAGCATGGGCTGTGCAATGGTATTGCTTTAATTTCTCTTGAAATGGAAGCTTGGAAGAGCCAAAAAAACAAGTGTGGATGTACACACATTGCTGGAAGAAAACCTGCCTTGGTGCTGTAGGACTTACCCCAGGAAGGATGTGCCCAGACACAGCCTGGGCTGTACAGGCAGAACAGGGCAAGGCTTTGCAGAGAGCTTATCCCAAAACAGTCTCCAAAACACCCCAACCTGCGCTGTTGCTCCTGCACTGCTATCTGCCCATGCTTCCAGCTTCCTAACACTGCAAGACACATTTCTGTCTCCAAGGATGAAGCACCTCGTCCCGTAAATGCTGAAGCCTGAGCATGTCCTACAGCCCTGGCAGTGCTGGTTTGTGTGAAGCCTGCAATGACGGGAGGTGCTGCAGACAAGGTGATGAGCTCAGCCTATAAAAACACGCTCCTTCAGAGAAATCCAGCCAGGAGAGCTGGCAGCCTAACACGCAGGAGGAAGAAATGAGGGTGACACGACACAGGTAACACAGACAGGGTGGGAAAGCCCTCCACGTAAATGATAAACCGAACCTGTGGAATTTGTTGCCACAGGATATTAATGAAACGAATAATTTAGGAGGAATCAAAGAGTTTGCAACCTCAGCGCGAGCTATGTCCAGAAAAACATGATACAGGTTGAAATTTATAATGACTAAATCTCTGCAACATAATCTAATTATCAGACAAGGTTAGGCAAAAATGACCTCCCGTGGGAAGAAATGCACAATTAAACGTGTTAGATCTGATCTGATGAGCAGGTATGTTAAACCTTCTTCTGAATCACCCGGTAGTGAATTTTTTATCAGAATTGCAGTAGCAGATCAGACAACCTTTTTACTTCTCTTCTTGCCATTACCCTGTGATCTTTCCAGATAAAATATTTTATTCCCTTTCACATGGAAATGTTTGCAAACAATATTTCAGAGGTCTTAGAAATTGGATTTCACACTCACTTGTGAAAACGTAGCCTCAAACAGACTCCGTGTCTGGCGGTTTCTGGGTAGCTGTCAGCCTGATACATCATGGCTTGGGTGACTCCTGGGTACCAAGAAGTTGGTTTCCCCAGTATAAACTTCATCAATTTGTTGCATTTTGGCATATACAGATCCCCCACTGGAGTTGGGGAAACAAAAAAGGGGAAAAAAAATCCTATTGGCTTTTTCTTCTGAAGTTGTAACCTAAACTATTCTGAAAACATGAAGTCTCTCAAACCCTCCTGAGACAGGGTGATGTTCTGTGGGTGGTTCGAGGATGGAGAGCTTGGCACCAGGACCATCCCATCGCCTTCCTCCCACCCCTCGGTACCCAACTGTGGCACAGGTCTGGCATCCAGTGAGCGACGGGGGAAGCTACTGTTCATGATTAGTTGAACTGAGCTGAGTGTTTGCACCTTTTCTTTCATTTGAGAACAGTATGCTCACCCCAGCTGCAACAGAGTCATTTAGTTGTAAAGAATAAGCCTCTGTGATCTCCCTTTCTGTCTCTCATCCCCACAAATATTTAATCCTTGCTAATTCTGATGGTTTTACTAAAAGTGGTTTTCAGTCTGCTCCTTGCCTCTGAGTTGTGCTACGTACCAAATGGAGCATGGCACAGAAAGCCCTGCTGTCACCCAGCCTCCCTTAGAGCAACCATGAGCATCGTGACCCCAAGTGTAGGAGTCACTGGAGCAAGGTACCAAACCCATAACACATTGACCCGTCACCCCCTCTCCCTGGGGATCAGAGATGTATCCCTCCTGTCTGCATACCCGTGTAGTGTCTGTCACTGTTGTGCTGTTTCTTGTGCTACTTTCATAGAAGCCACATCCCGAAGTCACCAAAAATGCCACTCTCATTAAGAAAAGACCTCATTTTCCCAGGCAAATTCTCCGTGCCGGTGGGCTCAGTGCATTAGCGGCGCGCTGCTTTTGTGCGGCTGTGTGTGATTACGATCGAAGCAAAGATCCGCACCGGAATGACAATGTGTCGAGGAGAGCAGCAGGGAGACGTGCTCGGTGGGAGACATTGCCCATGTTTGCAATCAGCATCACAACCGGAGGGCCTCGGGCTGACCCTCCGCCCGCCCCCTGGTGCTTGGAGCATTTTCTCCACCGCTGCTGATTGCAAACTGTGGCTGTTCTCTCCAGCAGCGGAGGGCCCAGGTGTTGTTTTATTTTTAGGTGTATTCTGGAGTCCGCTGCAGGCAGCGAACTGGCGTCAGCAGAAGGATTGAGAAGCAATGAAGTGCTGCTCTTCACTTAGAGATGTCATTTTCCTCCTCATAACCTCCCTTTCAAGGATGCTGGCCCGCGAGATCCTGGCTGGGCGGTGCGTGCGGGGCAGGATGCAGCTGCAGGTGCACGAGGGAGCAGGGAGCACTCAGCCAGCGTCCAGCCTGCCCACTTCACACCACAGCCACCCAGCCCTGTAGGACAAGGGGGACCTCCCCAGGCCCTATCTGCATTTTCCTCCCCAATTATTCCTCTCCAGGTGGGATGCGCTGCAAACCGCGGTGCACCACCAGCTCCGAGCCTCAGCCCTCCCGCGCACGAGGCTTGGCCACCTGCCCCTGAACTGGAGGGGTCAGCGAGGCAAAGCCAAAGCTGTCAGAATTGCTAAAAGTCAGGGGCAGCTCTGGGAGTCATGGCGAGGTCGTGGCTCCGTTCAGCTGTAATTTCCCAACAGAGCTGGCCCTAGGTGCGAGCAAAGCAGGCAGTGCCTGTGACAGCAGGCTGCTCGCAGCGACAGCGAGCCGGTGGCTCCGAGTACCTGGCCCGAGCCAGAGCCAGGCCAGCTGGGCTGCTGCTGCTGCTGCTGCTGCAGGGTGTTTGGGCACGAGGGAGCACATCTGCCTTGTACAGGAAAAGGCTCGGTCCGTGCATCCATCACTCCTCGCTCCCACCTTTCCCCGTTCAACCTCGGTGCTGCAAAAATCCTGTCTGGCTTTTTCTAATTCTGATCTCAGGCATATTTGCTAGATCCCAAAACAACCACTTTTTGGCACTGGCTTTACTTGTAATGTATTCTGCAAAGCTGTGTCTGTGCTGGTAGCATTGTTTTGTCTGATTATCACAGAGGTGCATGTGGACACAGTGCGTGTGTCAATAACAGCGCTGAGCCATGCGAAACAGCACAAAACACTGCTGCAAACTGGAAGAAATAACAGGGGAAAGACCCAAACCCGTGTTTTTTGTAGCCTGAGGCAGGGCCACATGAGGGTCCTGGGACACAGCCCCTCCTGCTGGGGTCATTGTGGGATTAGTCATTGGGCACGGGGCTCCCCCAGGGCAGAAGCTCATTCCCCACTCCTGTCGGATGGACAATTAACTCCCATTTGCAATCCCAAAGCATTTTGCACTGGAGCTTAGCGGTGGTGTCCTGATTGCGGGTGGGGAAACTGAGGCAGGGTGAGCCAGGAGCAGCCTGCAGAAGCTGGCTCAGCCTCCAGCAGCAGCGCAGAGCATCCAGGAGCCGTCCCCTCGGGCACCGAGCTGCCTTTCTGCCTGGCCAGCCCCGTGACTGCCAGCTGGGCGCCGAGAGGGAGGTCACCGGGATAACAAGTGACACCGCTGAGCTGCTGGGGCTGAAGTGGAGAGGAACTTGCCAAGGCAGAAATAAGCAGGGGGGTTGCTGGATGCATAGCCACTGGTTTTCGGAAAGCTGGGATATTTCTGGTCCATCATACGGAGTATTGGGATGAAAGGTCCTGATCGTCTCTTTTCAGTCATTTTTGGTGCTTTCCATAAAAAGAGCTTTTCCCACATCTGCTAGGTGAAATATGTGCTTGATATGTATGATATGTGATATGCTTTTCCAGTTCTGCAGCTCTTCAGGTCTGTTTGTTTGTTTTCCCCAGTAAAGGTGCCCACTGTCTTATCTGATCTATTCAAGGAGATTTCCTTTCAGCAATTACAGAGGGAACGATGCAGGACCCCTAATGAAAGCCAAGGCACTCTCTGGACTTTCAGAAAGAGGCAACCTTGTTTTCACCAGGTTATCCTGCCCCACGGATAGAAACAAGCTTCAGGCTCATTTACAGAGGATTTCCTTCCACTGCTCCCTAGTGCATGATCATTTGGGACCAGGAGGGGTTCAGAGGGAGCATTTGTAAGAAAAGTGGGGGCACCTGAGCAGACATTTCCATAGAGAAGTCACAGCTGTCAGCAGTGCTGCAGCTGTGAGACCTTATAGGGATCAACACGGTGCTGAGGACAAGATAAAGCAGTGCGTAAAGATGTTGGGGAGCAAAGCAGAGAAAAAGCTGCCCATCTTCCTGCAGCCGCGTCGTGTTGCATCGTCACATTCACCTGCAGCCTTCATTCTTAACAGCATTATTTTAAACTTCAGAACCGTATCCTTATTTTTGGTTACCAAGAGGATCAGCTTTAATGCTAGTGACAATCTTTATGTTTCAATCCACCTCCAAGGTCAATTTACTTTAAATATTTTCCCCAAAAAAAACACCATCATTTGTTTAAAAACGCGCTTTAGTGAAGTCATTTTGTGAAGTGTTTCAAAAATTTGGCATTTCTTCAGGAATCAGATTTTCTTTAAAACAAAATTTTAAGACCTCTCTTAGAGAAATTCTGACTCTTATCCAAATCTGATTCTACCTGTGCCTGGCTAATAAACAAAAAATAAATAAATAAAACAAAAAAGCCCACAGTTTTCTTTATGAAGGTTAATGCAACATCTTTACCAAGTGAGATAGAGGAGGAAAGGAAAGAAAGCTTGGAAGAAATGCTGTAAATATTTGAAGATAAATAGCAACAACCCCAACAACAGTAGCAGCATGTTGTCTGTGAAAGTCTTATCTATTGAACACCATCCAACAAGAAAGGGTAAGGGAGTGTGGGAATTAACTTCGAATTAAAAGTTGAAGCCTGGAAGTTTTGCAGGTTAGACAATGGTACTAACTACAAAAAAAAAAAAAAAAAAAAAAAAAAAAAAAGTGGAGTGTATTAAAATCAAATATTAGAAAAGAAAGTGCAAATAAAACCATACAGGGACCTGGTGCTGGCTGGGAAAAAGCTTAAAGTGATGCCAGAAGCACAGAGCAAATGGAAATAGAGGCTACAGGCATTAGAGGGATAGGACACATGGCTAATGCCTGTAAGCCCCGTAGTTAAACAAGAAAGGCAACAGCTTACTGAAGATAAAACTACAAAGCAGCAAGTCTGTGTCAAACAAAGAACAAGGTGACAATTGGTGGGAGAGAATATCTAAACACCGGACCTCAAGTGCTCAGAGAAATGAGCAGAGAAATTCCTCCCTGAAACCCAAACCACTCAATAAAAAGCTGCAGACTGTGCTGAGAGGGGAATTTAGGGGAGCCTGCAAGGATGAAACCAAATCAGACCTCTGAAGAAAGCCAAAACTTTTAGAACAAAGACAGGGCCGAAATCCCAGATAAAGATGAAGAAGCTGTTTTGGGCTATGAGAAATGTCTCTGGCAGCCACAGGGAGCACAGAGAGGTGATTTATTTGAGGAAGAGGCCTTTTTGTATTGAGGACCCTGGGAGCTGGGTTCAGTCCTGGGAGGCAGAAATCCCTCAGTTCCCCCAAACCAGGCATCTTGCTGTGACCCTAAAGAGAGTAAAAGGAAGCTCAAGGACTCATGAACCCTGACATGAAGAGAAATCCCACCAAAAGCAATGGCTCACTGCACAATCAATTCCAAAAGGGGGCCAGGAGCTGCCTTGACCCTCCAAACCAAACCTGAACAGTTGGTTTTGGGACAGCCACACCAGACTGGGGTTCAGATGCTTCAGTTTAATAGCTTCAGCAAACAGTTGCCATTGCCACACCACAGGTAACAGTCAGGGTAAGGGGAATCAGCTGCTGATGAGCCTGTCAGGAGGGGATCGGCAACAGGAACATATTTGCCCCAGCTGGCAGAATGAGTTAACATCAGACAGAAAGGGAGCCAGGCCCAGATCCCAGCCCTTTCCAGGCACCAGCTTGGACTTTTCTGTCCTGAACTTCTAAATGGTCCTGAAGCTTCAAATTGCTGCCAGCTGGGAGGTGGCAGGAGGGGGCTGGGTAGGGGAAGGTTATAAATGAGCTGTCCAGGGCCTTGCAGGGGGTTGAGCAGGATGGTGCTGTGCTGGGGGAGAAGTGCAGAGCCTGCTTGGTGCTGTTTGAGGAGGAGAGCTGGGAGCCTTGTGGTTTGAAGGCACAGCAGGTGAGTTGGCTATTAGACACGGCAGTATTTGTGAGCATAAATGTGACAGGAGCATAGCAGTGCTAGTTCTGCTGTTGTTGTCCAGGATGCCAGAGGAAGCTTTAAAATGGAGCACAGTGAAATAAAAAGGTGGGGTAGAGAGGCTCCTTTTCCTTCTCTTTTCCTCTTCCTTTCCTGAGGCTCCCCACTAAGTGATGACTTTGTGTAATTAAAATGAACAAAGTAAATGGCAGCAATCCATCTTCACAATCACAGCATTTTCTCCTTCTCTTTGTTGAAGTGCTTTGTTCATCTCAAATTGGTTAAAAAAAAAAAAAGTAAAAGTAAAAAAATAAATAATAAAAAATACAGAAATAGAAGTTGAATGGGTGCCTGCAGGGGCTGTATTTTTAGCAGCTCATCAGTTTGCAGAGAAGCTCAGAGGTTGCAAATTCTAATTGCCAACCTGGAACGTGGAAAGCGGGACAAGTAAAAGAGTGTATGTGTTGTGAGGGGAGTGAGGATTTGAAAGCAGGGGAGGAAGAGATAATTGGCACCTTTGCTGCTTACGAAACGTGGTGGGACACCGTGTGGTGAGGCCATCTGGCTGGTGTTCGTGGCACAAGGGCCCGGTGGAAGGCTCTTGTGGAATCCGCCTGCAGGAGGGATTTTACCTCCTCCCTGGCTGGAGCTATGCGTGTTTGTGTCTGCTAGGGAGAGGCCGGATCAGGATATTTGCTGATGGGGCACATCAGAGCCAACTGAGATGCTGGCTGGGAGAAGGAAGTGAGCAAGTGGGAAGCGATGAAAGAGATCTAACAAGGGGAAGGCAGGGGGTGGTCTCTGGGCACTGCTCTTGGGGCCAGGCCTTGAGATGGAAGTGGGTGCAAGCTCTGTAGGGCTGTGAAACATTAACTGGATTCAGCTTTGTCCTGGGTCAATGCCCCACAAAGTCCATAAGCAGAAGGTTGCTGTGAGAAGGGGTTGTTGATTTCTGGAGAAGTGGGACTCCAGCATGGGACAGCCTTTTGGACAGGACAGAGGCGGAGGTGCTAGGGCAGCCCTGGCACCATCTGACATGAACACAGTCCCCCCATCCCCTCCCCCACTCCCGGGTTTGGCTTTTGTGCTTTGCAGCTCTGGGGCTTGAGTTGGGTGTCCTGGAGCTGCTGAGGGTGCTGACAGCTCAGCTGATGGCTGGTGGGATGCTGGAGCCCATGGGGTTGGAGTAAGGGAGAAGGCTGTCTTGCATTTTGCTGGGTGTTCTGGCAGGTTTTTGGCTTGCTTTCCCGATAGACTATTTTCATCTCTCCTGTCCTACTTCCTTCCACACAGGCCTTGTTTTCCCCCGGGGACTGTAACTAAACTCGCTCCTGTCTATAATCCCAATTGGTTCATCAGTTCTTTGGAGCCTTTCCAGGCGTATACAGAAAGATGATCACGTGCGTCGGCCATCTGATGTATGTACATAAAAAGCTATGTGCAGGCTGGGCCGTGCTAAGCAGTCCTTGCTGTGGGTGCAGTTATTGGTGTCTGGACTTTGCGAGGAACCTCGTTACAGGCAGATAAATAGCATCACAAACCCCGTCTTTCTCTGTGTGAAAGGCCTAACCCTAAAACAAACAAAGCGAGAGATGTCTGGCAGAGCGGTCGTTGCGAGTAACTGCTAATTTGCTGAGGTAATGGGTTATAGGGATGGAAGTAGGACAGATAAACCCAAAAAAACACGGGTGAAACCATATGTAAGCAATGCTGTAAGGGCAGGACTTGAGGGTGAAACGGAGAAAAGTGTGGCCATGGCTGATTGCAAATCAGATCTGATTTGCAGAGTGAACACTGAGCGGAGCTGGTAAGGTCATCCTTCCATATGTATGAGCTTAGAGCCCTGCCGTCGAGCTACCCCCTGACTGTACGCTTCATTGCTGACTTGATCCAAACCCTAGACCCCAGTACAATAGGAAGAACTTAAGAGGCATCCTCACAGCTCAGCACTGGGGGGAGATGTACCCGATGCAGCCCCCTGCTTGTGCTCAGCATCCCCTTTTCCCCTGGCGGAGCTGGCTGTGCGAGCACAACCTCGGTCCTGGCCTTTGGGATGCTGCTGCCTGACAGATTAGTCACGCTGCCGCGCTTCGGCCGCTCTCGGCTGCCTGCAGGGCTGTCACTTTCTTCTTCTTCAAGGAAGAGCCAGTGGGCTGAGGAGGCTCCGGTCCCATCTGCCAGCAAAACCCGTAGCAGGGAAAGAGCAGCAGCTAGCGGGGAGGTGCTGGGAGGGGGAGCAGTGGATTCCCATGATAATTAGGATGGCTGCATCATCACTTATGCAAATAGGAGAAAGAAGGAGGCTTTCTGCCGCAGGCTGCCTGAATGGAGGAGAGAAGGGAAAGAAGGAGCTGTTCACCATCAAGGGAAAGAAACCTGGTATGCACAAATGGGACCTGATCATTTAGGGTGGGTTCTTTCTGTCCAGAAGCTGCAGGAGCCCTTCAGGACGAGTGATTCCTGATTAGTTGGGCTATCATCCTGTCTTACACGCCCATGGAACCAACATGGGCAAGTTCAGACAAATGAAAGCAAACTCTGGTTGTTCCTCAGCCCCTTGTGTCCTTTACATTTCCCAGGTCTGTCTCACTGCCCCTGTGCAACCCCAGCACTGCAAGTACTCGAGGACATCCCTCAACTTCCCCATGTGCCTAGAGGGGCCCTAACTTGGTGGTAGGGCACATAGGTGCAGTACAAATCCCGCTGTGTACAGCTGAGCCCTCGTGGTATCCACCAGCCTGAGCCATCCTCGAGCTGCGTGGCAATCCTTCTTCCACTGCTGATTCCTGGAGACCGCAGCTCCAGTGCTTTCAGTAGGATGAGGGTTGAGCAATGTTGTCATCTTACAATGCCAACCTTTTCTGTGTCTGACACCACCACAGATGTGTTTGTGTTCACTGTTTTCCACTTGCTCTCAATCAGCTTGGCAAGACATCTGTCTGCCTGGTGCAGAGCAGGATTTCAAAGGAAAGCTGCTCGGCAGCCAGCTGTGGCTACCCTCTCCCTCTGTTCGGCTGGACTGCCACGCGAGCCTGCAGCAGGCTCTTTCAAATTCAAAATGTGTGATCCTTGGCCTCCTTGCCTGCGAGGGAGAACTGATCAGACCTTGAAGTCAGTGATGTGAAAGCGGCAGAAGAGTTCTTGTCATCTTCTGTCCATCTCCCCACTGCTTAGCTGGTGGAGTTGTGTGCAGAAGGGCCCAGGAAGACGGCTTTGATGCTGGGGAAGAGTAAGGAGAGAAAACATTGTGAGGTTTTGGTCATGTGGCAGCTCTGTCTTATCCTAATACATGCCTGGCTTCATAGCAGAAGCGTATCTTGCCTGCTAATGTAAACTCAGCAGTTTGTGTGTGGTGAGCTATTTGTTTTGTGTTTGGAATAGACAAAGCCACTCTATTCCCAAAATGCCAATAAACAAACAGCAAAAGAATAACACGAAGCCTTGGGACTTGTCTGTGCGTGCCGGTTTCTGTGTGTAGTGGGAAGTTAGGGCTGGATCTAAGCACGAGATCCATGGACTGTGCACTCTCCGTTTAACGAGGAGGCAGCTACGGCTTCCACAGAGCCCTTCCTAGCTCAGCCTGTGCCAGCTGTTGGGGTGGTGGGAGAGTGTGGCCTGGAGAAGAAGCTCAATATGACATTGACCTTCATGCAATCCAGAAAGTTCCTCTCGTAGCCACCTTAGCCGTATCCTAATAAGATCACTCACCTTCTTTCTGCTTTTCTTGGGGGGGGGAGGGAATTCTCCCAGTCCCAGCTCACTGTCAGATGAGCAGCCTAATCACAAAACCACTGTGGTGTTTGCAGGCTTGACAGGTTTTAATGCAGGGCAAAGACGAACAAGTGAGATGAAGGCACAGCCAAATCAGCGCTGCCGATTAACGGGGGATCTCGTCAGAACTTGTACATCTCCAACAGTTTCTCAGTCTTGGTGGAGCTCTGCTTGCTGAATGAGGAGTCTTTCCTCAGCCCAGCTCAATTAAGCCACACCAAATCACTGAATGTATTTACTTACTCATTTACAGTTTATTCCCCTGTCCCATGACACAGGTAGGCAGATGCTTTTGCAGTCTCTTGTCCCCCTTCTCTTGCTGATGAAGAAGGAATCAGCTCTCCCCTTGCTGCTTCCAGAAGTAGAACCTGATTTGATTGACGTGAGGGCAAGGAGACCTTAAATAATGTCACACCCATGCTGAGATGTCACCGAATGGCATAGCTGAACCAGAAAGCTGGGTGCTGGTGCACCTTGGGCTGCTTTCCTCTTCTGAGGTTGTTGGGCATCAAATCGACTTCATGCAAAAACCTGCTTCTCTTTCTGGGCTGCGTTGATTCAGTTGTACTTGGTCTGTGTCAGCCAGTGGCTGATCTGGGCTTATCCCAGACACAGACAAATGAAGGCTTGTATCTGTGCAGAGCAGGGAGTCACGTCTGAGCAGCAAAACTGTTCCTTTGGCAACAGGCTCTAAAACATCACAGCTTAATGTCTCTCCTTTTGTCTTTAGCGCGGCGTAACAAAGGAATATTAAGGCTGGATGGGTTCTGTTGACATCCAAAACTTTTCCTCTGAACAAAGTGTTCGCAGGAGGGCTCTGGATGTGACAAATGAGTCTTTGCGTGCTGCTCTGTGCCTCCTGTTGCCGTCAGAGGAGAGGAGGAGCTGGGGAACGGCAGAAAGGTCCCAGCAGAGCTCTGCTGCCTGCTGAGAGCCGCAGCAGGGGAAGGGAGGCTGATGGCTGCCTCCTCTCCCACGACTTGGGAAGGCCCGTTATCTGCAAACACCCTGGAAAAGGTGCATTTATGTAAACATTAAAAAGTGAAGTCTGCGGAGTCCAGGGCAATCCATCTTTTAAATCTCGCTTTTATAGCATTATTATGTGAGACAGTCTCATAAAAAGCTCTCTGTAGATGTTATTACATTGCATTGTGGCTTTGGAGAGTGAGCTGAAGAAGCTGTGAGTTTGTGCAACAGCACATGTTAGCATGAGTTATAGTATGTCAGGGGCCCCGTGTTAACGATCAGAGAACCTATTCAGCTCCTTTAAGGTTAATCAACTCGGCATTTGTGTCAGGTGTAATGTCTAATTAAAATGATGGAAGGGGTGTGAATGCCTCCTGGCAGAGGAGGGAAATGGCACAAAGAGGCAGCGTCAGTGCCATATTGGTTTGGAAAATCAATAAGAAGAGCTCATTTTCTCCCAGTGTATCTGCGCGTTTGCCATTCAGTGGGCTCATTTGAAAAGGTGCCAACTGGCTGCCGGGGAGCCCGGGAACCGTGGCGGTCGGGAACACTTCGAGACAGTGCTGTGGGGAAGGGAGGGGATGATGCTGAAGGCCACCTCAGGGGGAAAGACTCTGTCCTTGTGCCTGCGAGGTGAGGGCTGCCTGGGCCTTGGGAAGCTCCGTGCGTGGAGGTGCTGGTGGAGAAGGGATGGGGAAGGAGGGAGAATGATGGAAAGGGAAGGGATGGAAGTTCAGGGCTGGCAAACCAAGGTTGCCTGGGATGCACAAAACTGGCTCTGTGAAGAAGCAGCACGTGGAGTGCCAGTGTGGAAGTATAGAGGGGAAAAAAGTCAGCTTGGGTGTTTCTGTGTTCCTACAACCTGCTAGGAAATGGGTGCTGGTGCAAGGAAGTAAGTAGCCTGGTCTAGGCTGAGAGTGGACAAAACTGGATACACTCAAAAAGCCATTTTTAATTGGGTAATGGCTTTGATGATGAAAAGTAACTTTCAAACTAAAATATTATGAGGAAGAGCTTGTGTGTTGGTGTTTGGGGTTTTGCTTTTTTGGGAACTTGGAGAAAATGACACAGAAGTTGTCTTCAGTTTTGCCTCTCTTAATAACTCTATATAAATTATGTAAGATACTGTAAAAATAGTTTGTTTCCTCATTTCTAATGAGGTGTACCCGTTTTTCAGGACAGCTCTTCTTTTGCTGGTTGTGCAGTCAGTTGGACAGACATCCATCCAAGTAACTGCACAAATGTGTTAAGGCTTTGGATAAATCAATAATTTTCCATCTATGCAGTTACACTTCTCTGCAAATATAAACATTTGCTCATTATCACCACACACAGTTTCATCTCCACTGAATTTTTAATGAGCAGGAATGATAATTTATTCAGTAGCTTTTTTTTTTTAGATAAAATGATGTCTTTTCTTAATGATTTTACTCCTTCTGGTTTAGTTAGCTTACTGCTTTCCCCTGCCTATATTTTCAGTGCAACATGCAGGAGTTCAGACACACTGTGCCTATGTTTAAACACTTTTAAATCACCTTATTTGTGAAGCACGATCAGCATCAGAGAGGCAATGAAGAAAGGCATGGTCCTCTAGGTGGCAATTTAGATCTTCAAGGGCTGAGCTGTCCTCCTGACACCCTGCTGGCTCCGTATTGATGGACGCAGATGCAATATTGTACTCGTAGATTTGTTTGATAGAGGTGGGAGAAATGCAGGTCTGAGGGGGGGTTAAGAAGCAGCACTCAAGTGACCTCGATAGCACGGTTTTCACCTTGCCTTTGAAAGTCCCACACTGAGTTCAACTTCCTTTCTTCTCTTCTCTGCCCCAAATAAAATACCTGTGAGGTTGCTTGGGTGGCTCATATTTATCTGCAATAAATACATGCAATACCTGCTTTCTGTAGGCCAGAGGAGGACAAGGGAGGACTGTAACTGTACATCTGCTGAGCATCCAGGTTGGCAATGTGATCAATAATTAGCCTCTAGAGTTCTGCTGGCCTGCTTTTGAGCCATCAGGCATTAACAACACTTCAGTTTCACCAGGAGCATCAGTCCAGGGTGTGAGAGTGCTCCTTCTTTAGCAGAGGATTGGATTTGCCTGATCCCATGCTGCTCTGCACTTATTTGTGTGTCCCTCGTACTCAGGCCAATTTGCATTAGTGTCTGAGGGGGCAGCCAATTAGCTCCTTCTCACATAGCGTAAAATATGTCATACCTGCATCCCGGTGTAAAGTAGCAATCAGTATGGTAGGACACTGTCCCCAGGTGGCTTGGTGCAAAAATGTAGAGATAACAAAATTAAATGACATTTGTAGCTCTGAAACCTCAGATTGGGTAGGAAATGTTCTGGGATTATCCTGACTTACGACCTTTAAGTGCTCTATGCAATGACAGAATCTCTCCCTGAAAGCTCTTTAAACAGAAATTAATTTATGCCTGACAGTGATTAAAGGGGAAAGTGAGAGGAGATGGAAATTAGCAAATCCATCTCTATTGCTGAGATCCCATTATGATTATAAGAAGAGGGGAAAATCAGCATTACGGGTGTCAGCTGCAATCTGTTGCATTCATTTAGCAGCCCATCCTACCTGGGAGATGTCCTTGTCTGGATGGATATACCTGTCACGCTGGCTTGGCCTGAGATGAATCAATTGTCGAGGTGGTGGAGTAGAGATGGAAGCCATTTGGCATGGTATTAACTCCCATTTTGAGTTTAATGCAAGAACCTAAAGCGGGGTCCATCAAATAGAGTCAGATGAGAAAACTGATTTTGGAAACGTCTCTCAAAGAGATGTTGTTGGAAGCGACGTGATAACAGAAATGGAGTTGTTATTGTGGCCAGGCAAAAGGATGCACATGGGACAATCTTGTTTTTGAGATACGGATCAGACCTTGAAGATAGAGCCTGCTCTTCCTTTGACTATCACGGTAAGATACTTTGCTTGATATTTTGAGAGTGATTATAGCAGCTAGGATGTAAGTGAGCAAGTGGAAAAAGAATTTGCTTACAAAGAGAAGTTGGGCAAAATTTCAAGTGCTTGAAACTCTCAACCCAATTTGTAGTGCATGTCTCATCAAATCTCTAAGCCGCTTGAACAGAGAAAATCCTACTGACCTCAAAAATATGAAATGTCCACTACAGGAGACACTTTGGTACTGACACAAATGGGATCCTGGTTCTTTTTTCTGGTGGTAAAATAGAACCATCCTGGAAAAGGTTTTAGTAATTCCCTCTGAAAAATGCAAGAAGCAACATTGTGAGAAAAGTATTTATAAATGCATAGCTTCTGTCAGTGGGCTTGATTATTACATGCATCAGGTGCAGCTCAGAAGTGAAAAGAAGAGCTCTGATTTCTTAGGAACAAACACCTGAATTGTACCACTGGTGCTTAGGGAGACTTCCGTGCCTTAATATCACAACTGACCTGCTAATTTTGAACTAGGAGCAGTATCCCAAAACTGCAAGCAAAAGATGTGTGATGTATATGATGTAAATGGGTTTTGTATTTAGCTAAAGGCTTGTGTGATTGTCACCATAGAATACTTTATGTTGGAAAAACCCTCTAAGATCATCTGGTCCAACTGTACCCTAGTATTGCCGAGTTCACCGTTAGGCCATGTCACCAAGCACTACATCTGCATGTTTTTTGAAGACCTCTAGGGAGGGTGACTCAACCACTTCCCTGGGCAGCCTGTTCCAATACTTCACGACCCTCTTAGTGAAGAAATTTCTCCAAGTATCTGACCTAAACTTCCCCGATATAACTTAAGATCATTTCTTCTTGTCTTATCACTTGGTGCTTGGGAGAAAAGCCTGATCCCTACCTCAATATAGCCTCCAATAAGGTAATTGGAGAGTGCAATGAGTTCTTCCCTGAGCCTCTTCTTCTCCAGACCAAACACCCCCAGTTCCCTCAGCCATTCCTCACAGGACTTGTGCTCCAGGCCCTTTACCAGCTTCATTGCCCTTCTCTGGACATGCTCCAGGGCCTCGATGTCCTTCTTGTAATGAGGGGCCCAGAACTGAACACAGCACCTGAGGTGTGGCCTCACCAGAGCAGAGTACAGGGGGACGATCACCTCCCTGCTCCTGCTGGCTGCACTGTTCCTGATATGAGCCAGATTGCCGTTGGCTTCCTTGACCACCTTGGGCACACTGCCGGCTCGTGTGTATCTGCGAGCACTGACAAACATCCCCAGGTCCCTTTCCACCAGGCACCTTTCTAGCCTGTACTGCTGTATGGGGTTGTTGTGCCCCGAGTTCAGGACCTGGCATAATGTTGAATAAAGGAGGGGGGAAAAAAAAGGGATAACAGAACATCTTTTTTTCTTCTGTTGTTCTTCCATGGCACACCGTTTGTTTTTTTTTTTCCTTGAAAAATGTTACTGAGGTTGTGCAAGATGTGGAAAGTGCAATGAAACACTGTTCAGGAAGGGCCACAGAACCCATGGTTCAGCATCTGCTTGCCACTGGCTTGTGGTCTCTGCTGTTGTTGGTTTTGGGCTTTCCTGTGGACCTTGATTCCCAGTTGTGAACCAGAGACTCTTTAGAAAAGAACCAGTTAACAAAAAGGTCTCTGACCTCTTCAACAGCTTCACACACTTGTAAATACTTCTCCCATCTCCAGAAGGAACAACAAAAGCAACACTTGTTAAAGCATTGTAATATCCACTGAAGTATATAATACACCAAACAATCAAAGGCCAATTCCTCGTTCAGGCTCAGGTGCCAAAAAATGTCTGAATAAAGCACTTTCTTCCATCCCTTCTTAAGATCCACTGTTTGGAAAGATGCCTCAGCACTTCTCCAGCAAAGATTTATCCTCCTGCTCTATTCAAGGAAACAAAGTGACTTCAGCTTCTTTGTTTAACAAAATAAAATAAAATCAGACACAAACCCAACCTGGCAGGATAAAAATATATGTACATATCAAGAGAGAGGTTCTTCTGCTTTAGAGCAGGAATATGAAATTATGTTGTAAATTAAATTATAGAAAGGGAGAATAATATGAACTGAAAAAAAGATTAGTTCCAAGGCTGAGTTTCAATCATTGGCTTTCCTGGATTGTGCTGGGCCTGCGAGTCGGACTGAGCTGCCCTCAGACAGACATGGGGCCTGGCTAATTAATCTCTCCCTTCTTCTATAATGAATAGGGCCAACAAAGAGGAGCAGAAAAACAGTGAGAGCGAGGGGGGGAATGAAATCTGCTGCGGGCTGAGGCTGGAGAGAGCAGGGGAGCAATTTCAGCAGGCACGGGCTGTAGAGGGTCACGAGGAGCCTGCCTGGAGAATCCTAGGAAAGCTGGGCTGGGAAGGGGAAGCTGCAGGCTTCATCCTGGGCTAGGTGGGAGGAAGGGGACAAAGTTTGTCATCTAGACAAGGTGATTAGCATGGAATTGATAGGGAAGGGGCTGATGTGAAGGAAGATTCCCCAAATGTGTTTATAGAGGAGGAGGCAGATGGTGGAAGCCCTGTATGGAGGGGTCAGGGTCAGCCTTTGGAAGCATCTCATGGCATCCACTGCTGCATTGGGAGGGGAAAGGGGGCCTGGCAAACCCCTGTGTAGACATTTAAACATAATTTGATGGAGTCTTTGAAGCTTTACCTGATTTCTTTTAAATACATGTTTGATTCAGTTGGATTTGAATTTCTCTGCAGAGCAAAGGGACTCCAATGAATGCTGCTGGCAGAGGGATTTGGGATGTCTAATAAAAATATCTGATTTTCAAGGAAGCTGAGCACCTCAGCTGAGATCTGCAGAGCTTTTAGCACCTAGTATGCTCTAGAAATCAGGCCAAACTCTTTCCTAGTGGGGCTGCCAGAACGGAAAGAAGAAGCAGCAAATGGATGACATTGGACTGAATTCACTGGGGCACGTCTGGCTCCCAGACAGAGCTTCCAGCACTGAGCTCAGCCCCTTGGGCTGCTCGTGAAGTTTCTCTGAAGGTACCAGTGGGCCAAGGTGCTGGTGCAAGACATGACAAGGACCAGGGTTGTGAAAAGCTGAGGCCTCTGGCTAGGTTTGTTGTTATTCTAGGGAGGAATTAAAAATACTTCTTTTCCAATGCTTTCTATGCTGGAGGGCATCCTGTGTTTGCTCCAGGCAGCAGGAATGCCTGATCAGCCCCTCTGTACGGGGTGCACCTGGGGCTCCAGCCGTGGCAGAGGGTCAGTCTGGGTAGAGATTTCTGCTTGGAAACCCATCCTGGTCCCCTTTCAGCCCTCTGCTAGCAGAGCAGGCAGGGAATCCTTTCCACAGCCTTGAATCAAAGGAAGGCTTCACCTCAGCAAGTCCTGAGCCTGTACCCCTCGTTCTTTTTTCCCAGCCCTCAGTGAATGTTGATACCTGCCTAGAAACTGAAGCATCCCTTTCTTGCCGGTACCTTGGTGCTCCCTGGCTAGAGGCAGCAGCAGGACAGGCGGGGAGCAGCAGGCAGCAGCCCCAGGGAGAGTGATGAGACGGCAACTTCTTCCCCAGGGATGTGTCGGGGAAAGGGGCTGGCACCGCAGCTACATCCAGAAGAATAAAATGAAGGAAATAAATAAAGGAGGCACAGCGCGTCCTACAAACAAGAACATGTGTCTGCATTTATTAACATTTCCAACGCGGATTTAATTCTCAGCAAAGTGCTCCTGCCTACACGAAGCCCAGGCGTGTTGCAGGAAACCTCTCGTTAAGTTCCATACAAGCCATCTTTTTAGTGCATCCTCCAGGGGAATCTTCAAACAGATTCTATAATTTCACTGATAAATGGCTCTTTTGCAAAACACTATTTACATTCCAGCGTCAGAAAGGCTGGCGACTTTTCTTCCCCCCACCCCTTTCAACTGTCTCCTCCCTGTGCCTTCAGGGAGGGCTCTCTCGCCCACTCCAGGGAGGAAATAAAGCATTCGTAGGTTCCTTGGTGAAGGAGAAAGCTGATGTGCTGGATTTCTCCAGGAAGAAATGCAACCGTAGAGCAGCAGCAGTGTCTTTTTAGCTGGGATCTCTCTGGATGCTTCTGGAAAGAGGGAAACATTTCAGTCCTGGAGACAAATCTGGGCATTAGGATTCAGAGGACGTATTTGTTTTTTTCTTGGCATTGCCACAGGTTTTCTGGGTGGCCTCAGGCAGGCCACTTAATCTCTTTGGGGTCTTGTTTCCATCGGTACACACGGGATGAACACAGCGACTTTATTCCATTTGTTTGTCCTGCCTATTTTGATTACAGATCCCTGGGGGCAAGGATTGTCTCTCATTAAACAAAGCAGCCTGTACATGGGGATCCCAGCTTTGGTATGGCCTCTAGGCATGCAGAGCAACAAAACAACATCTGACAGCCAGTCTAGACAGTAAAATAATGCGCCAGAGAAACACAGTTTGGTCACTGCTTCCCTGTTTCTTTATTGCTAAACTGGGGCTTTTTTGGTTTTTGCTGGTCGCTCACCCTCTCTGCTGAGCAGCGTTTAGGAGGGGCAGAGCTCAGGATTGTTTGCCTTTAGCCACCTGCCTGGAAAAAGGAATAAAAAATAGACCCTGGCAGTTCCCAACGAGTTTCTCGTACAAGACTGAGGGGCACCCCAGGCCCCCCTGGGTGCGTTAGATGAGCTGTAGCTGAGCCCTCAGCAAAAAGAGGCTGTGGCAGTGAGCACAAGCCTACATGTGTGTAGGCCTCAGTATGATGTGTGTTCATGAGGCACCTCCAAGTTTCTTCACCAGCATCACTTCAGTCTTTTTGTGCTGCTGTAACGCCCTGTGGTCAGCGTGGCACCAGTACGCACACTTTACAGGTAGACTAATTAGGCAGTCTGAGGATGTCTCAAGCCCCCAGTTGCTGCTGTGGAGCGCTGGCTGCGCGCCCATGTCGCCGCCATCCTGGCTGGCCCTCAGCACGGGCACGCATCAGGGACTCACAGAAACCATCAGCTTCCCGCACAGCCGTTTGGTTTCAGTTTCAAATTTGCATTTACAGCCGCCTGAAACGAGTTCCACTTACCAGCTAATGCTCTGAAGGTGAATCAGTGCACCAGAAGAAATTTGTTTGCTGCCTGCTCTTGCTCCAGAAACAAGGCAGGCCGCGTCTTCAGCCGGTCTTGGTTGGGCTCTGCAGGTTTCAGCACCAAGTTTTATTAGTTGATCCGCTCCAAGAGCATCTCAACTGTTTCGTATTAGCAACTCCTTTGCTTTGGATTATCACTGTTTTTAAACCATGTGGGGACAACACATCTTCCCCACATCAAGGGAAAGGCTGCAATTACAGACATAGAAAGCACCGGACTCTTCAGGATGGCATCACGTCCCTGGCAGAAAGTTGATTTATTTTTAAACCGGTTCCTAAGGAAACCAAGTTTCCACAGTCATGTTCTCTGTCTCTTCGTCTGTCAGTCCTTCCCGAGTAACTTTTATATAAATTAGGCAGTTTCAACCACATTTTACATGGTAGGAGAGGAAAGAGTTATGAAACTCCAGCCTGTCTTGTGAAGCTGGCAGTGGGAAGAGCCTGACACTAGTGCTGCTCTGGGCTGACATGTCACTTCAGCAGTTACCAGCTCAGTCTGGCTGCCATTTAGTAATGAACTTTCAGCCCTGTCAGTGCCGAAAAGTCACCAGGACCTGGGGTAATTTGGAGTCGGTAGTGGGGAGCCTGGGTTACCAGGCTGTGGGAAGAAAAGGAGATTTGGCTTTCTTCCCAGTGCTGCTGGAAAAAATGGATTTACTGGGTAGATCACAAAGGAACTTAAAATCCTGACCAAGATTTGTGCTCAGATACGACAGCTTCTGCCTTTTTTCCCAAGTGCTCAGAACCCAAATGAGAGCTCTGCATGTGGGTGAAATCTTTCTCATGAGAAGATCCCATGACACCGAGGCATCACAGCGTGTGTCGTTCTGAGAAAGTTTCCAGCCGAGGGGCAGCTCAGGGTTTTGGTAAGAGTAGCAAATCACTCCTAACTGGAGAAAAAACAACTTAACAAGGGAATTCAACCCTTTTCTTCCAAAACAAGGGCTTTCAGCCTTGCTCCATGTCATGAAATACGATGGCAGTGTTTAGCTTTAGTTCCAGTGCAAAGAAACACCAGGTGTTTGGCATCCTGAATGAAGCTGTGAAATTGTATCCCTGTTCTCTAGACTTCTTTGCAGAGCAGAGGGGAAAGCGAGCAGGACCATGGGCTGGCACAGGGGAGAGATGTGAGCTGGTGGGAGGAGGAAGGGGCAGAGGAGCTGCATTGCTTGCTGCACGTTTTACTGTGCCAGCCCTGTCGCAGGGACTGCCCGTAGGGAGGAATCCGTGAGCCTCATCCTACTGCAACAGCAGAGCTTGCTCTGGATGGACTCTCCCTCCACCCTCACAGCCAGCTTGAGAAACCTTCTCTTTCCTGTCCATTAGTCTCAGTTTGTCGCTCCCCTGACCAGAGTGGAAGGATGTGTTCGCCATGAGCGAGCTCAGGACAGCTGTGCTGTTTGCCTTTCAGGTCAACTGCTTGTTCCCGGGGGGGAGAGAAGCAGGGGGTCATCCTGGCAGGAGCCGGAGCCTGATCATTATCTGTTAATGGGGAAGTCAATTAAAAGGCTGCCATTGCAGAACGTTTTCTGATGACTCTAATTATCCAATAATTGTATTATCTCATTCAGTGGTGCGACACGGCACGAGGCCCACGAAATGATGTGGGTGCTTTGAGTCTGCAAAGGGCACCCCGCTGCCTACAGCTGCTGGTGGGTTTCCGTGTGGCCCACCAGGGCTGAGCGGGCATGGGGATCCCTTTGTATCACAGGAACAAGGCAGTGAGCAGTGTACATTCCTCCCAAAATTCATTCTTCCATCCCGAAGCCATCAGCTTTTATGTGGACCATAAAGCTGCCTGTAGCCTGCCCTTGCTCTGAATGTTTTATTTGGTGTCTTGAGGGTCGTTCCTCCACGTTGATAGCATCAGGAGCAGGAGACAACTCCAGAGCTGTTGTGGTGCCCCACCTTGTGTATCTATAGAAAAATAATGACCTTCAGAGCCTCTCTGATGCTGCTGCTCACACCCTGCCATGTCCTGAGCTTGCCCAGCCCTGGCCATGCTGGGACCCAGCTCCTGCCTGGCACCAAGCTCTTCTGGTGCTGGCAATGTGGGCAGATCTCTTCTGAGGTTGATTAAAATAATAATAATAAAAGCATCAGGCCTGCTCCAGATATGTTGTGTGCTTTAACTAAAATTGTGGCCAAGGAAGAAAACAGCTTCACCCCGTCCCTTTTAGCCAGTAGTTCAATAATTGCAGCATCTTCTGATATACAGAAGACTGGGTTCAGTTATTGCTTTTCCTGTGGGAAGTCAGGTAAGTCTCCTGCACTTCCCAGGATAACGTCCTACCAAGGAATAGCAGCAGGAGAAGGTTTTTTTTTGTTGCATCATTAGGGAAAGAAAGAGGGGAGCAGTTCACTGGCTACCCTCAGGGCCTCATGGCACCAGTTTCTGCAGGTCTCACTGAGACTGGGTTCATCAGCAGCATGGCAGTAAGACAAGAGGGACACAGAGTGCAAGGCCGTGGTGTGGTTGAACCTGTGGGAAGCAAGATGCACCTGGCTGTAAGGATTAGTTTTCCTTTTCACATTAAACACTCTTGAAGGAAATGTATGTCCCCCTTTGGGATGCATCACCCAGGCTTCCACTTGCAATGCTATGAACAGAAGGAAGGACCCTCCCCGGGCTGTTCTTGGAGGAAAGAAGCCTCCAAACTGTGAAGGGAGGAAGGTGTTTCCTTGCAGCTCAGGCTAAAACTTGGGATTTCAAATCCACCTCCATGCTGGTTACTACTTCCCAGCTAGCAGGGCTTCTCTACTGACACAGCGAAACAGGTGTAGGGCAGGAGTTAGGAGGCAGGAGACCTGGTGGTTTCCTCAGCACTTGCCATTTCTCTTGTTTATCTTCCATCCTTTGCTAGCACCACATTAGCCAGTGTAGTGGCTTTGCCTGCCTTTTTGTGATAGGAATGTCTATTCCAAATGCTAAAGGTTGTGGATTCCAAAGGAATCTTGCTCCATGTAGACACAGGGCCAGTGTCAGGCAAGTGCTCATGGAGAGGCTGCAGGAGCTGAGCTGCTCTGCAGTGTCAGGGTGCCGAGATGAGGGAGCTGAAGCAGCCTGGACATTGTACTGTGCCGTGTTGTGCTGTGCCTTTCTATGCCATGCTGTGCCATGCCGTGCCACCTCCCAGCAGCCCACCCCTTCCCAGCCAACAATTCCCTTCCAGTGGCCGCCTCAACCCTAACTTTGTATCTGTTAAACCTCAGGTAATTGCTTTTAGATGGGTGTAATTAAGAAGCCATTAGTGTAAAGTTTCATTTCAGTTTATGCTTTGGTCTCCATTTGAGCAGAGAAATATGAAATTAAGGTATTAGCTCCTTTCAGAGAGATGAGTCATGAGCTAATAAGTTTCAAGAGCTGTTTCTCAGCTGTAATGATTCTGCTTTTCTCTTTCCAAATCTTCTCCTCCTAAATTCTTGTTTCTGGAGAATTCATTTTTTTAAAAAATAAAAGGGGGAGGGAAGATGTGGAGTGAGGGATCACTACCATGCTGGCAGCTGGAGAGACAGCAGCATTTCCCTGTGGAATCTCCCTGCCACAGCCGGGGATGCACGTGGGGGCAGCACGTAGGCAGGGGTGTGACATACCAGGCATGCAGGGGATACGGGGCACGCACCATGCAGGGTCAACCTCTGCTTTTGGCTGGGAAGGAGGGAAGCAATGAGTGGCCAAAATGTCCAAGGAGAGACCAGGGAAGGTGTCTGGGCTTTCTGAAGTAGAATATAGAAATAGAGAAGGGGAACACGAGTTTGCCCAGGAAAACTAAAGGTCCTTGGGGGATGAGGCCAGCCAAGTGCTGGCGTGCACAGCTCCCAAGGAGAGCGATGTGCCCCTAGGGCTGCAAGCTGGGAAGTTCATGATGGGCTGAGCACTGACCCAAACCGATGGGTTATTTGGGAACATTTTTCCTGTCACCAGCCTGAGCCAGCAGCTGGTGGCCCTGCTCACCTCCTCTCCCTGCAGCCTCAAGCCCTTTGAAGCTGAAGAAATGCCTCCTTTTCTCTGCTCTCCACTTGCTGCCTGCCTCATCCCTGCTCTCCCCCGTGGAGCACCAGCTGGGCACGTCCATCCAGCTGTGCAGCAGCACTCGAGCTGCCCAGACAGATGGGTCCCAGCAAAAAACAGCAGGACAGATGTGCACTGGCCCGACAGATGTGCACTGGCCAGACAGATGCGCCCCAGCAAGCGCCACGAGCTCGCAGCCACAGTGTTTGCACAACCAAATCAGTGGCAGTCAGAATTGCATATACAGCTAATCACGGCTTAATTAGACTGTTCAGACTGCGCGAAGGGTGCTGCATACAAGGAAGGGAGAAAGGGGAGAGGTGTCCTTAGTTTGAGACTGTGAAATGCTACTGAGCATCAATAATGCATCGCAGTAATGTTCCTGTATGAATTGGAAATGCCAAGCAATCAAAGGCCATATGTATTTAGCTTAGATCCACATGATGTCCATGTATTTTTAATAGTGTGGCATCTTTGAAGTGTGTTTATGAAGCACAGCGTTCCTCTCTGTAGCCGTGGAGGAAAGAAATGGCCCCTGGCTGGCAGGCACATGCTTCCTCCCCTCCGCGGGCTGCCCGGACTCCCAGGCAGGGATGTTCCTTCCTCCTGACAATATTCTGGCTTGGTAGGAGCAGGAGTAAAATTAGCAGGCAAGGGGGAAAGGATGGATGATTTCTAATAACCTAATCTAACCCAACCTCTGTCTTCTGTCGGCTTCATCATTTCTAGTGCGTCTTCAGAGTGGGTTTTGTACCCTTGTTTTGTACCTGGCAGGGAAATGGGTGGCTGGGGATCGGAATCTGAGTCCAGGAGCGTTCATCTGCAGGTGGGCGTCCTGGGCTGGCAGCTGCACTTACCCGCACTGAAACTGGGAAGGAGAGGGGAAAAAAAAGGAAAAGAAATGAAAAGAAAAAGCAAGTCACATGCTTGGTTAGCGGGGCTCTTAAAACATTAGGCCGGCTAAGAAGGGAAGTGGTGGGATGCTGAAGCTTTTAAATGAAGTCTAAAGGCCTTTTTTAAAAGATGTGTTCTCATTCATCTGGGAATTTTTGCAGCATTGCCAGCTCGTGTCTTTAAAATGAAGAACTAAATGCTTTAAGTTTATGTGAGAGCTGGCAAGTTTGGGATGAAACTGAAATCCACACGGTTCCCGCAGCTGGCTTGTTTTCTACTTTGCTTGTTTGTTTTGTGCTGCTGGTGTTGCGTTGTTGTCAGCTTGTTGTAGGTATTGCTGGGGAAAGCCTTAACCTTTGCTGAGAGGTGTATTTGATTATCCTGCGATCTTTTAAAATCCCTTGGTGTTTCTGGGAGTGTGTCTGCCTGGCTCTGGGATGCAGGAAAGGTGCAGACACGGGGCGGTCCCAGTTCTCCCCGCTCCGTGGTCCTGCACCCAGCTCTGCTGCTCTGGGGGGCACCCGGTGGCTCCAGCAGAACTCAGGGCTATGCCAAAGGCAGAGAAACTCCCAAAGACTGCTGATCCCTAATTCTAACAGAGGCTTTTGAGGATGTTGATGAAAGCCAGGCTGTCTTTGTAAAGCAGAAAGCATTCTCTCACCTTGATTAAGGCCCCGTGCCCTGCCCAGCCCTGCAAGGCACAAAGAGGCAGGATGCTCCGGGGGCCCAGCCAAACATAAAGGGGATGGCAGAGGGGGGGTGGAGAGAGGGTGTGCTGACACAAAACTAATTCTCCTTCCATTTTAGTTTGTGAACCCGTTGAATTGCCTGTTGGGTTACATAAGGGAAATCATCGTGCCGGTGCCGAAAGGGCAGCCTTGGGGATGCAGCATGAATGCTGAGCAGCCAGTGAGAGGCAGGGGGGGGCACCCAGCCGAGCACCCCATGCAACTTCCCTGCACATGGGTTTAGTGTGGGGGGACACAGGTCTCCAGCCAGGGCTGTGCTGGTGCCCACATCCCCCCCTCTTACCCTCCCATCCCATCCCTTGCCTCCGAATCGCACACACCCTTGCTGCCGGCGCTAGGGGAAAATTAGCAAACAGGCTATAAATTTTGCATGAGTTCCTGAGACCAGAGAGAAATTAATTTGATGTTGTCTTTTGATAAAGATGTAACCCCCTTTCTCTGACTTCAATTTGTTGTCTTCCCCCCCCCGCCCCCAGCTTCGCAAACACTTTTTCTTGAAGGTTGCCATTTGGTTCTTGTGATAATAGAAGTGCATAAATAAATGAATAACCCACTTCAAATAACCCCCAGCTTGTAAGTAGGAGCCGATAGAACACCACCCACGGAAAAACAAAACAGGAAAAATAATAGTAATCAAATCAAGTCAAATCACAGGCCGGTTGCCTCTGGTTTGGATTAGCTGGGTTTATTGTGTGCACAAGCCTCGGTCGGTCCCGTGCGAGTGCCCCAAGCCCTCGGTTTGCTCGGCGCAGCTCAGGGGCACGAAGGACGGAGCAAACACGGGGACCTCTGAGAGCATCACAGCTGCCTTCGGAAGGGCGAGGCCAAGCTGTTGAGGGGAGAGCTTGAGGCCATCACCTGGTGTTTTGTGCAGAGAAGTGCTACCTGAGGCTTCGTTTCTTTCCTAAAGAGGCAGGGGATGGTATTTAAATCTGCCTTTAAATCCGCACTGGAGTTTGGGAGATCGGGTGCAGGATGTGCAGACAGGGTCGAGAATTGAGGTCTGCTGTGAACTGGTTGCAGTGCTTGGGTGGAAGCTCACGTAAGAGTTCATCCCTCAGACTTACCGAGGCCCTTTGGCCATTTTGTTAATGGTGTCTCAGCTTTTTCAAGTCCTGTACAAACAATGGTTAGCACCTTATATTTTTCCAGGAGCTATCAGTGGTTAGAGTTAAGTTAAGAATGCTTCTTTTTAGATTAAAAAAAAAACTAAAAAAAGTGTTACAGGTCAAAACCCATTTCAAATCAAATAATTTAGAGTTTGAAAATATATTTGAAAGGAGAATGAAAAGAAAAGAAACAATTGAAAGAAAACTCCAAGCCCATGTTTAATCTGGAGCATTACATTTGCTTAAGAAATGAAGTTCTCTTCTCAAAAGTATTTAACCTCTTCACCTATTTTTCCCTTAAGCTGATTTTTAAAATTAAAATGCTCAATATGAAACAAAGAAAAGCTTAGTATAAGAAAAACTTCTGAAAAAGCTTTTAACAAAAGTTTGAAATTGCTTAAAGACTTTCAAAATCCCTTCAGCTCCCCTGTTTTGGTCCAAAACTCCTCACCAAATTTGATCCCAATTCACATGGAATTTTAGTTCATTGAAACCAAATGTTCCCGTTGATGTTTCCGTCATTTTTCAAAGTGTGCCCAGGTCATGCCAAGGCTTTCTATGGCAGTGATGGGCTATGCTCTGTCTCTGCCATTTTAGCACACATGCAACTTCCACCTACAGGTTTTCTTCTTTTCTTATTTTTTTCACTTACCCCTTCTCTCTACATACCACGTGTTCACAGATTTTGCCAAATGGATGTTCTTGTGTCTTCTCTCCTTACATGCCTCCATTCTGTGTTTTGTGTTTTGTTTTGTTTTTCCATGGTGCCTGAACTTGTGGCACCAGAACTAAGTCCTTGGATCCAGCTTTAAGGGACTTGGTCATGGATGTTGGATGGACTTTGCTGCTCTCAGGATTTCCTCTGGCAAAGAGGTCCCCAGTCCAGAAGCTGCCCCTCCAAATATTACACTTCGTATATAGTTTTCTTCTCGAGACAGCCACATAACCACTGTAAATCAGGTTTTGTAGATATTTTTAGGAGCAGAGTTTAGAGGCCACTTTGCAAGGCGAGAAAAGATAAGAGCATGTAACAGAATCGTGTGACATCTGCCTCTCTCTTGGAGACTTTGCTTTGATTTTTCTTGAATTGTTTTTTGTCTGAATTTTTAATGGAAGGAGTTAGGCAGCTTGTCACTCTTCATGTATGGAAAACATAATGCTCTTTGATGTTCTCAGTTACTGTGTCATGTTTATGTGCTCTGACAGTCTTTGAACCGCGGCTCACTGCAGACAATGGGAAGGGAGCCTCGGAGTGAGGAAAGGACTTTGAAAGAGCCCCGTCTTCTCCTCCAGAAATGGCAGCATTTCACCACCATCCACACTGGTGTCCAGCGCCTTCAAAACATGAAAATTTTAGACTGGAAAAGCTGCATGACTGAGCCAACAGTGTGCGATATCTCTCTGGGCTATGTCAACACTGGGAGGTTTTAGGAAGCTTTAGAGCTTTTCAGAAATTTCCAATAATTTGACATAAAGACAAACTTGTGGAGCTTTGTAGAATTATTTTTAGTTTTATAGAAATAAAATTCAATGAAACTAAAAATTCATATTTCATCCAAGCACTGATCACACTGACAGGAACTGCTAGTAAAATAAATACATCCTTTCTGTAAGTTTTTCGTAGCTATCCAAGAACATAAAAGTGACAGGCAGTTGTTGCGAGGAAATTAGGTGCGAACAAGCCCAGATCTATTTCAGCTGCATACTAAATAAACACCTGAGATCCCCGATGATGCTGCCCAGAAGCTGCCCTCTTTACTTCTGATCAGCACAATGACACTTAAAAAGAAAAATCACAGTGCAGTGTTCTGTAGATCACTTTGCATGGCTTAGCGCGTTATTTAATGAGCTTCAGGGCACAATGCAAAGTGTGTTAGTTCACACAGGTCTTTCATTAAAAACTACAGCCAGACCTTTTATTTAGTCATTTAAATGGGCTGCTTCTCTTCAGAGATTCTTTTAAGGTTTGTTTTAAAAACTGCCCAGATTCAGCTGCAAAGCAAATGGATCAAAACACACATTATGTTGTTATTCCAGGAACAGCAGCAGGTAGAAGACACCGCCGCAGTCATGGCACTGCCGTGCTGGATGCCAGGAACAGGGAGCAGCACGAGGCAGAAAAGCTTGCTGCTTCGCATGCACCAGCACGCCGACACACAGCAACACAAATGAAATTTGTCTTTTTCCTCCCCTTACCGTGTTTTTGGGACTCTGTGATCACCTGGGGTTGCTACCTCTGAGCATTCCTGGCCCAGTTGGTTTGGGAGAGAAGTGGAGGTGAATTGGGTTCTGATCCCAGGGGTGGCCAGCAGCCTTCCTCTCTGTCCCCGTCCTTGCCATCTCCCCTGCTCTACACCGCATGGCAGAGACCCTCCAGGTCCTCCTCAAAAGCCAATTTAGAAACCTGGCAGGGAGACCAAGCAGTCAATTCCATTTTCTTCTCCTTCTTCTTCCGAGCACGAAGCCTAGCAGACCCCTTCAGAAAAGACTCCCTGTCACAGGAAAGGGCTCCTTTGTATGCGAGTTGCAGCGTCTATTTTTCAAGATAACCTTTATTTCATGTAGTGAGTGTTAGCTTTGCTGAAAAAGAGAAAAGCCAAGATAACTCCTTCACCTGTGGAACATTATTACGCTTTCTGGAAAAAAGAAGAATGAGTCGTTCTGGTGCATGATAATGGAGGTGGAACAAATCAGGCAGAAACAGGTGCCGAATGGCACCTCTCTCTATTTCTCCCCACCCGTCTATCTTTGCAATCTCACTCTCTTTTCTCTGTCTGTCTTCCCGTCTCCAACACAGGCTGACTTTTCTCTCTCCCTTCTCTCATTACCTACAAATTCTCCATTTTTCTTATGCACAATATAAGAGCCTCCGGGACTCATCAGCAAAAGCTGCGACCGACAGCTCTATTATTTGGGCTGTCTGTTGAGGTGGTGGCTGGGCTCCTGCCCTGCTGTGCTCGGTGCTGTACAACCGAAGCACAAAGTACTGGCTTCTGCAGCAAAAGGTTTCCAGCCTAAAAATTTTGCGGTTTGCATTTGGCTGCAAATTGGTCTGTGGGAACATTTTCCCCTGGGGAAAAGGCTGTTCTTTGGGTAATAGGTAAAATGTGAATGCTTCATTGGAGTACTCTAATTCCAATGACATTTCAAAGGCAAAATATTGAATCAATTTGAAATCAAAATGGATTTTAAATTTTTTATTATTTTGGCTGCTTCCTGCTCCATTTCCCACTTGTTTTCACTTCTATATTAGAATCTTAATTTTATTCTGTTGCATATCTATATAGCATCCAGTATTGCAATACTAAACTGAGCCTCAATAATATCAAAATGAAGCATTTCAGTAGGTGGTGGCATAACTTCTGAAGAGACATACTTCAAAACCGCATTTTCTGACTTGGTCCTGTCTGAGACATAAAGAAATGTTTAGTTGCTAGATTTCTCTGGAGACAGAATGCCTGTTTTCTCATCAACTTTAATGATGAGCCCTAAGAAAACCTGGGTTTGATCAGACAGAACAAGGCACATTCAAACGCGTCTTCGGAATTGGATGCTGATATTGCAGTGTGACAGTGATGTATGGAAGAGGTTTCCCTGTCCCTCAGCGTACCCCATCCTCCCTGTGAAAACGTGAATCATGCCTTCAGCTCCCAGCTGTCCGCTTAACTCCTCATTTGAGCAATGATTGCAGTAGAGGAAGGAGGCTGGTTGTGCCTCGGCTCCAAACTGGACAGCAGCCGGTGTACGTCCCCCAGTCCCAGCATCCCCATGGAAAGCCATAGCCACGGGGTGCAAGAGTCAGGGACTGCTGCATGCACCTTGAAAGGGAAGGAGGACATCCCACCTGGGATTAGGACTTTAAATGAAAACCAGAAATAAAATTAATGATGTGGGAAGAGCATCTTAGTCATTTATCCTATTGCTATGGAGCAGGGCCGGTGGGAAGCCCGGCTGGCTTTATGCTCTAATCAGGGCAATGTGTTTGCAGAGCTGGCGATTTCGCATCGGCTGGATCCTACTGGCAGGGGAAAAGTTCTGCAGCACACGCCTGGGTGAGCTCCGTGCACATATAGCAGCTCTAAAAGTTGCTACACAGAGTCCGTGCTGCACCATAAATTACAGGGTAGTTATTTCTTAGTTATTTAGCAGTTACAGTGTAATTAGTTCCACTTAATGTCAACTTTTGTCAATACGTCTTCCATTAGCCAGAAAATTATAGCTGGGTTTGAAAGCAATGGCAATACATAAGTTTCTCTGAGCATGGAGTTGGAGAGGGGAGGAGGAAATGTGCTGCGGGGAGGGACGGGGCTGCTGGGTGAACGCCGAGCTGGTCTCATCTCTGCATTCCTACAGGCGCGCTCGTCCTCGCATCCCCACACACACAAAGCACACATCTCCTCTCCAGGATCGATATTCCAGCCCAGGCTGCAGAGAGGAATCAAACAGGTCCCTGGAGAAGTTTGCTTTGGCTGCTCAGAAACAAACAGACAAGCAGGCGAGCAAATAAAACCCAAGATCTGCCTTAAGATAGCATTTGTTGCCTGTATTTCATGGGAGAATCTAATTAAGAAGCATGCCTTCGATTTTGGGGATCCCAATATCTTTCGTTCAAAGAGGGCTTAATTTCCAGCTGCTCTATTCTTGGTCATTGCAGGAAGTCCATCTGTTCCCACACCCAGAAATTTAAAAAAAAGAAAAAAATAAAAGTGTTGACTCCTTTTTATTTGTTTGTTTTGCTTTTGAAACTGTAGATGTCATGAAAGGATTGAGATATCTGAGTTTTGCCATTGCTTTGAATAGGGCCAGTATTCTGGTCCTTAGTCCAAAAATGGTGAAAACTGGGGAACTCAGCTTTAGGAAAAGCAGGGAGAGATATTATCGTGTGTCACAATAGTCTGCATGGTGAAGGGTGAGGCAAGCTATCCATCCTCCTACAAGAGCTTCCACTTTAGGGCATCATCAGCATTTGGGAGCACTTTTAGTATGAAACAGTCTTTTACCTGTTTCACATTTCAAAACCACGTGGCAGCAGATTGCACAATGTGACTATTGACTGAAGTGCTAATGATGGAATGATTGGAAAATATCAAAACAAAATCTATTAAGATTACTTTGTAATGAAGCAGATCCATATAATTCTCTCTTTGTTTGTGTGACTAAACCAGGTCTCCTGTTATATGCCTAGAAGCAGAAAAGAGTCAGCATGGGTCCTTTTTTTTTTTTCTAATAGCTTTCATAATTCCAGCCTCCAATAGTCCCCTCCATATAATTTTCCTCTATGAGTATGCTGTGTTGATTTCACACAGGGCCCTGCATATGCTAAATCTGGTCCTTGAAGAAGAATTAAGTATTCAGTTCAGGAAAAAAATATCAGTCAGAAGGAATGTAACGGTACTGTTGGTATTAATACATCCTCCAAACATATAATGAAGTTCCTTCAGTTGTCTTGCACCCCTCTGTGTCCACCAGGAGGCCAGGGACAATGGGGCTCCTCCTGCTATTATAGAATAAACAATAATAACAACAACAGCAATAAACATTTGCACCACAGATTTTTTTTTCCTGACAAATATGAATTTCAAAATTAATGTGCACAGCTATACAGTGGTGATTGCAACTTCCTACTATTATCGATAATAAGACCGGGGCATGTAAGTCAACGAGCCCATTGCAGCTGAAGCACTGAGACCAACTAAAATCTCTTCTGAGAAATCCTTGGAGATTTATGTATACATATATATATATACATATATATATATACAAAAATCCCCAACCATGTTTGCATAATGAAGTACTGTAAGAAAGAATCATGATCTGAGAAATTCCATAAGCAAAAATAGAAGGTGAATTCCTCTGATAAATAATGCACTGTAGAATACTCACTGAGCTGAGTCCATTCCACCTTGCAGTTTCCCATCCATATGGAGTTTCCTTCTCTCTGTGGGCAACCTCATCCTGAATACACTTAAATGCAATATATGCAGACATTTATGTCTGTTCTCTTGAATATTTCAGGCCACGTTAGATAATTCTGCCCCACAAAACTCCCTTGCTTTAGCAATCCAGGGAAAAAGAATAGGCTGTGTTAATGGTCAAATACACCATATCCTAAAGTACCGCAGAAGCAGCAGGGGTTGGAACCTGTGGAATTTTGACTTATGGGTCAGGTGTTGGTTGGGAAACAGCACAGAGGTTAGCCGAGCCTCAGTCCTCATGGGAAAAAGAGGATCTCAAACAAGGCAGAAGGGCTGGTGCTTCTGTCCAGCTCTAGGGTCATGGTGGTCACTTTAGCAGAAGTCAGACTGAGGAAGCAGAGCAGAGGAGGGCCTGGTCAGCACCAGCTGTGGGGACTCTGATGTTTGACATAGCCTGGGGGAAGAGGTCCCCTAAAACCTGCTCCAAGGCTGACTGGGGTTGGCCGTGTCCCACCCAACCTTCCTCATGAGGACGAGGGTACCCAGCTGGGGCTGGGGGCTGCGAGACATGGCACCCAGGCCCAGCCTCGCCTCCCACCACCCCAGGGCACTCATTCAGTGCCTCGAACCCTCTGGCTTAGCACACTCAGTGCCTGTATGGGAGGTGATTATTATGGGATGCCACCACTTCTGCAAAGAGCCCTGCTGCCCACACTGCCTCCTCTCATTGACTGCTGAGGTATTTTTGCCTGGGGTGAAGCCTGAGGGCCTGCCAGCCCTGCCCCAGCCTCCTGCCACCCTGAGCCCCACCGGCCAAGCAGCAGGAGGGAGGATGAAGGGAATGACAAAGTTATGACAAGCACTTTGACAAGTGTTGACATGGGAAGGAGAAGCCATCACAAACAACTGTGGGCCTGAGATAATTTCAGCCTCAGGGCAGAGTCTGGAAGGTCCTCAATGACGTCAGGAGAGTTTCTAATGGCATCAAGTATTTGTCATCTCCTTTTGCCTCTCTCCTACACATACCCGTGTCTACCAATATTGAACCTACATCCGAGCTTTGCTGTTCCAAATCTGGAAGGTGTTGGCTGATCAAGGGGAGGATGCTCTGAGTCAGGTGCCCCATGTTGCATCCGTAACTTCTGGAGCTCCGTGATGGAGACAAAAAACAGCTACCACCCACAAAAGCCATGTGGCGGATGCTAAAGAGTCACAGCCCAGGCCTGTCTGTGAGGCTGGTGGGCTGTGAAACACTCCACAGCCTCCTCATTGCTTGGAAATGCAGTTTGGCCATGAGGGGTTGGAAGTCAGTCTGGTGGGAGTGGGGACATCTTGGCTGGTTGGCAGGGAGCTCACTGGGGACAGTCTTCCAGGGTTACTCGGAAATACATTTTGCTTCATCCACATACGTGGCCCAACAGATTGAGTGTCTGCTCTTTTGCCAAACATGCAGCTGAATAAGTTTTGCAGGTTGGCCAAATAGAAAGTTTCTGGTAACTGCAGATCTCTACTGTAGCCATAATTTGGGACTCTGGAAAGGATAGGGAAGACCTGCCACCTCTGATTGTATAAGAAAGAGAGAAGAGGTAGGAGAGAGCAAGATGCAATAGAGAAGATCAGCAAAAATGGGGAGCAGAGACTGTGTGCTCTTAAAGAATCAACAATACGCATAGAAAAGGGAATTACCCAGGGGAGTGAAGTGTGTGTGCGGAGCTGTGAGAAATGTTATGGAAGAAAGATATTAAGGCGAAGCAACTGATATTTGAAATGTTATTTGAAGAGAAGTTTTAATCTGATAGGGCGCAGACAGAGAATTAATGGATTTTCAATGAGTTGCATAGCGCTTTGGGACAGTGTAGGGAACAAAGCGAAGTTCCGCTGCTGGAGGTCAATGCCACATCCCTGGCACAGAGCAAGCCGTCAGAGAAGAAATCAAAAAAGCAATTGAGAAATAAAGTCTGCTGAATTCCTCTGAGATGAGCAGGAGTTTAAAAAAACAAAACCAAAGCCCATAACTCCCATATCTGCTTTCCTTTTAATTACCCAAGAGTTCAGGTTGGATGGCTAGAATCAGCGATAGGTATGTAAGCAGAGAAAAACAGGTAACTGTGAGGCTTCTTACAAGTCCTTCAGAGTAAGAATAGCTCACAGAGCGGATTTGTGCATCAGCAGGCATGTGGGAGGGCCACGGAGGGACTGGCTGGGGTGCCAGCAGGAACAGTACTGGGGAAAACTCATCACAATCCACAGCCTGATTGTCAATGTTGGGCTCGAACCACTGGATCTCCCTTGCACCCCCAGGCCTGCATGACTCAGTAGCCCTTCTGGAGGGCAGGAGACCTCCTTTTGAAGGCATTGCTTCAAAATGTCTTTTGGAAGGGAAAAAAGAGGAAGTAGAGCCAAGAAAAAGAAGGGATGAAAAACGGTGCTCTTGGATGACAGAGCAAGAAGATCCTTATTCAGATAAACACCAGTGTCTTGGGTCTGAAAGAAACTCCCTGGGCAATCTAGAAATCTTATCAGCTCTACAGCTCTTCTTTTTTTTTTTTTTTTTCTCATCTGTTTTAGTCTATCTTGATTTCTCCTTATTTCTTCATCTCTATTTCTTATTCCATTATTCCATTCTTCTAATATGATCAGAGGCTGTAGATATCTTGTGTTTCCCAGAATCCCAGTTAAGGTCTTGTTGGCATCTGGAGGGCAGAAAGTGGTGGGGGTCATGAAGGCAATGAAGCAGCAAGTTGAATCATTGCTATTATTTAAGTATTTCTAGGAAATGCAGACCATTTGTGTTTGTCTTTCTGTTGTTTTTTTTTTAGCCCCCAAATTTCTTTTCACCTAGGGAGACTGGGTTTAGGTCAAATCCCTGAAAAGAAAATGATCGCAGTTTGCTTCGTTTTTCTGGAGTCAGGCAGCTGGATAGAATTGAGAGACTCTGAAGATCCTTCTGAAAAGGGAAGCTGCAGCGTGAGGTCCAGGACTTTCAGAGAAGAAAAACTCTATAGGGAAAGAGCTATTTTAGAAAAGCTCCATCAACCAGCCATTCAACTGGTATTTGCAATCAGTCATGAGACACAAATGCATCGAAAAGAGGCGTCCTTATTTCTTAATTCTTGTTTCATATATTGATGCCATCAGTAATATTATGTATAACCAATTAAAAAGAATAATGGCTCTCAGCAGCAGGCTGAATTCTTCACTGCATCTGATTCAGTACTAAACCATCCCAAGAATTCTTCTGAGGCTGCATTTCTCTCAGTGTATTATGGAAATGCAGTGCACCTTTTAATCAGGAGGGACATCTCTACTTAGGCGGCAGACTGGAAAATTTCTTCTGTGCAAAATGCTGTGTTCTTACCTGACTGAAACCTGAGATTAAACTCCAGCTGATGTCATGGTTTCAGGAACAGGCAGATAATGCACTTCTAAAACTTGGAACTGAGTAATGCATTTTCTTTGCATTTAGATTTTTTTACCCATTTTCTTATAAACGGAACTACACCCCTCCTCCTCCCAGTTAACAAATGGAAATTGGTTATGTCTGGAGGATGGCATTAGGACTAAAGTACTCTGCTGGGACACTCCACTGGGGATTTCCTGGCTCCTCTGCAGCTGTGATCAGTCTTGTAGAGCTGCAAGTCAGCGTCCTTGGGAGCTGAGCTGGGGTCAAGAGGAGCACCACGGCCTCAGGGTACTGACGTGCCCAAAGGAGACCATACATTTTTTCAGGATTGCCATTTGTGCCTCTGAACTAGGTACCTAAAAATGGGAAATGGACAGGGACAGGTTATCCAATGGCTCAACCACCTGCACTCAAAGTAGTCATCTAAAATAGCCACATCCCTTACAGTCAGTGCAAAGACTGCCCCCTCCAGTGTACAATTTGGAAGCCGAAGAAATAATAGCTTTATTGAAATTGTCACAATATGAGCACTAATTCTAATGTGTCCCTGATTCGTGGTTCCTCATATGCAGAAAGCAATCTTCCTTTTTTACTACCTTTTCTAATCAGAGTATATGTTCTTTCAAGGCAGAAATCTCATCTTTCATTTTGCCAATGTGCAGCATCTTAACACATTTTCATCATAGCTGGGCCCCAAAGACTCTCTCTCGGTATAAATGACCGATACCAATGAGCTCTTATCATATTACAGTAATGCAAAAGCAAAGAAGGAGCTTCAGCTTAGATGCAAATTTCAGTCCTGCCCAAACAAACCACCTTGATTTAATGATGCAGAGCATGGAAGAATTACATATACATCATCCCATCAGGATGAGCTTCACCTTCCTCCTCTGCTGCTTATTCCTGTTTCAGGAAGGAGATTGAATTTAAGTCATGGAGAAAGGTGGATCTGTTCTGCAGTGCAAAGAATATGTAAAGCCCCAAATCTGGAAATAATAGCAATTCCCATTTCTGTATCTTTTCTGAAAAAAGACATTTACAGGTAGCTTTTCTTGGAACAGTAAAGATTTTTCTCTTTTTCTTCTTCTTTTTTTATTTTACTATAGTGAAATCTTTAACAAATAATCATTTCACACTGTACAGTTCATCAATAGAAGCAATAACACCAGGTTATGTAATAAATTAAATATGATTTGCAGTTGAAAGTAATCGTGCTTTCAGGCATCAGCTTCTTGTCACATTAAGGGCTCTGGCAAACAGGTTTAATATTCGAGGAATGAACAGAATTATTGACAAGCAGAGGAGGAACTAGACAGCAAGTGAGCATCGTATTAATTTTTCAGAGACCGATATTGCTTTTCCTGCTGACATTGCAACAAACTTTCAGGGCTGGCTTTTGCTGTGGAGGGTTTTGGTAGCGGTAGTCGTGGCTTGTTTTTTCTTGAACTTTTTTTCTGCCATTCTGTTCATGCCTGTTTGGGAGGCAGAAGGAAACAGGGAGAAAAATAGCGGTGGCTCACGGACAGCAAGGGCAGCTTTACTTCTGGGTTTATTCTCCCAGAAAACTCAATTCAAGGTTAACTGAGATTAGCTCCAGTTCTGCCTTTCATTATACCAATGGGCATCTTTCTTGCTTTTGAACAATGGCATACAATTCCCATCATGTTTCTAGAACATACAAAGATTTAGGGACTTCCACTGGTTTTTGGCTTAGAGGGAGATTCTGATGGTTGAAATATTGGAGCTCATCTAGGACAGAGTTTCTCAGTATAACAGTGAAATTAAAGTCCAAGCTACAAAGCCTGGCTGGAGTATCTGAGTTTCCTGGTATTTGTAACTTCTGGGTGTCACAATGGAATGGAAATTGAAAAGCCAAACTTCCACATGTCCAACCGGTCCAGTTTCCCAGAGATGAGTGTTGAAAGTGATGACAATTCACCTTTTTACCTATGTTTCCAAAGTGCTACAGACACAGCTGAAGGGGGAAAAAAAAAGTAAGAAAAAGTGTGAATGGCCACTCTGAGGCATGTGTTTTGTCTAAGGCAGAGGTAAAAATAGCCACTGACATTTTTCTTGTCTCAGATTTGAACTCTAAGCACCACACCCTTCCTCTATATGTCTCATGCAATTTGTCACTCCAGAAAGATGGAAAAAATGTGTTAAATAAAAATAACTAAAGTGCCTTTCAGTTGATGCAATATGGAGAGGCAGAAGAGAAGATTTGTGTGGTGTCGTGGTCAGTGGCTGCTCAGATCAGAGGTATCTGATAGGAATTGTCATTGGAGGTCCTCACAGAGATCAAGTGTCTAGAGATTTCTGTATCCCTAGGAGAAAAGCTGCCCAAAGCAGCTCCCTGCACTGCATTTACGTTGTGGAAGGGCTGGATTCATGTCCGTCTTTGGCATTTGTGAGACAATGGATGGGATATCCAATCCCTTAGGCATTTAAACACAAGAATCCTCACAGGAGGTAGTTTGGGAATACTCTCCCTCGTCTACCCCACGGTGGTCAACCCTGTGCTTTTGAGCCTTTTTCACATTCCTTGCAACATGGAGAGGAGAGGATGAGGGCAAGAGACAGCTCTAGGCTGGTTGGTGATGCTTTCACGGGCTCTGTTCAACCCTTTCTCTCCACTCTCTCATCACTGTCCAAAGCTCTGAGGGCATTAATATGGCTGGCAAGGCAGGCAGTGCTGCAATGAGCCGGGCAGGCTTTGCAGGTTGGCAGCACCATCACTTGGTGGGCCAGAAAACAGCTATTTTAGAAGGGGAACTGTATTGCAGGCCCCATCAAGTAACACTCAGGTCTGGTTTGTTCGTTACAGTAAGCTTTCATAGGCTGACCGACCTTGGCATATGTGGCCAAATTTTCAGTAATGACCTTGGGTCTCTGTGAAAATCCATATAACTGGAGATGGCCCCGGCCACGGTCTCCGTTCAGCCATGAAATGTGCCAGCTACCTTACTCCAAAATACCCCGGAATGACCTCATTTCTCCAAATAAACGTCAGAGTGCAAGAGAGCCAAGAGAGGAGAGAAGAGAGAGAAGAGCTGTTTGTCCTAATCAGGATCAGACCCAGCCTCCCCACCCAGTCCAACAGATGAAATCAAATCAAGACTCTGATAAGAGCAGGATTTTCTTTTTCAATGAAAGGTGATGGAAAATGCAGGCTTCAGATCTCATGTCTCTTACTGGAAAGCTGGTAAACTGATGAATGTTATCAGCTTTCAGATTTGCCTTTGTGGTGTTCCTTACTGCTGTCCTGGGACTTGTTTTAAGGACTTATTTGATTGTGTGCAAGACTGGATAGACCACTGGGCTGAGCAAGTCTGCCTAAAAATTAGAGTGGGGTGGTCTCAAGAATAATAAAGACAACACCCCTTTGAGGTTATGAGCAAATTTGACTGTTTTATCCCCTCTATGTGGAAAAAGAACCAGAAGTGAGAGATATTAAAGCACCATTGAAGAGGTATTGAGTTGCACCTGGAGGTCTGGGACAAAAGTGTGAGAAAGAGGCAAAGTTTCAAGAGAAATGCTAGCATATGAGCACCCTTCTTGTAATAAGCTGTTTCTCAAAATGTGGAAAATGTTAAAATTTTGAGCATCAGCTGCATGTCCTAATGGTATATTAACAACCTAATATACCTTGGAAAATGTTGTTAGAGGCAAGTAGCAGAATAAATACAGGAGAAGCATGAAGCCATTTGTACCCAAGGCAAAACCTGTCTGCAAAGTGCTACAGGGCTGGAAGAGGGATCTGGATAAGGATTGCAGCATCCAGGACGGGAACTTGTGCTCACATCCAGCCCACTTCTTAAGAGAAGGTGGGAAGGAAATTTCCTGTCCTTATAGTGAAAGAAAGCAGAAAGCACCCTGATGAATGTGGTGACTGTGGGACTGCCACAGCACAGCAAAAGCTAGTTGATTCAGAAGAGCTCTGTGTTCTTCAGAATAGGGCTAAGAGAGTCAAAGTAGTAGCTGCAAGGGGAGTCTTCAAAATCCAGTCTCAAATACTGATCATGAGGATTGCAAATAAGGTCTCTGAATTACTGTGGATGGCCACCCTGCCCCAACAAGTGCCTGTCCTGCCCCAACATGCGCCCGTCTCCCTCCCTGCAATGAGAGTCAAGGGGACAAAGTCAAAAGCCTGGATTGTCGTGGGGGAAAAGTAGAGAGACTTGGCTGTGGGGTTGGTTGGTTGTTGTGTGTTTTTTTTGTTTGTTTTTTTTCTGTTCCCAAGCTTCTTCAAAGCTGGTGTTTACACCAGTCTTTGAAGCTTCTCTGATTTCTGTCAGTGCTCTGTCTAAGCATTTCACTGGCCCTTTTTCCATGGGAGCTGAGGAAATCCTGCCATCCCTGTTGTACAGATAAGGACCAGTGATGCAGAGGGAGAAATACGTGCAAAGAAATGTGAGTGCGGCTGCCAGGCTCTGAAGTACATCTGAGAGTCCCATCCTACGTGCCTAACTACCCATAAAGAGCTGAGACTATTTGATTGCCCCAGAAGTCAAGGGAAGATAAGAACGGGAGCTGGGTTCCTGATGTCATTGGGCATCCTCTTTAAGATCCATTCTCTCTGACTGGTGAATGGAAAGGAGCTGTGCTCTTTCTCGTACAGAGATTAGAATTAGAAATAGATTTGTTAAAGCAAAGCAAAACAAAGCACAATCCTTTGTGTTAAGTCTTGCACAAGAAGTACTTCTGGGTTTCTTCCAGATTTAGATATATTATTGTTAAAATAAAGTAATATTTATTCTTATCCTCACACTTCGCCTTTTCTATTTAACCAAGTTGCTATTTTTGAGTTGAAAGCATACACACAAAAAAATGCAAATCCCAAATTTCAAAGGCACCTTCCACTTGGAATTGGATCTATTTTCATCCCTGTGACTATCTTGAACAGCTCTAATTGTCATGCCCCACTCTGAAATCCACAGCGCGCTCCTCTCACCAGCATATTTTTGGATTATTGTTCATTGTGATCAGCCTTTTGTGTTCCTTTTGATATGGGCCAAATTTCGACATGAGGTACTGAGTCATGCATAATGTGGATCTTATTTGTGTCTCAAAGAAACCTTCCTTTTTCTATTCCCATGTACCTGGGCCAACACCTGGCAGAGTTTCCTGCGTTTCCCAGACAGACAAGCAAAAAAGCACCTGAAACCCAGCAAAGCACAGAGCATTCAAAACAATTCATTTAATTATTATTACAAAATGTAGGGAGTGCCAACTTTGTATTGTAGTTTCTGCACTCCTGTGTTTTGTCCAAAAACTGAACAGTGACAAAATGTCCCAAAGAGAAAAGGAAGAAAAAAAAGTTCTGTTGCAACCAAGGACTTGGTGGTGACATATTTAGTTTCTGCACACCAGAACTACAGTCAAAAAGGAGTGGGGATTCAATGAACAAAACGACTAGGATATTATGATTGATTTTCTAAAGACAAATTATGTATTTTAAGCACTTCTAGGGAGTGATGAAGAAGTGGAAGGGCACTTGGTGTAATGGTGTGGAAAATCCAAATATTCCCATTTGTGCCGTGTTTTGTGGAGTGCTTTCCCCACGTCCATACTGTTCTGTGGCACTTGTACTACAGGCTGCCCGCACGCCTATGTAGCATCACCGCTATGGACTGGGCTTCCCTGGATCCTTTTAAGTCCCCTGCAGCTTTTTCTCTCTCTTTCAGTTTCTTCCCTGATGCCTGGTCAACATATATAAGCACCATTTGATGTGTTATCAAAAGGAGGGATGCTTTTTCACTGGGTAATGCAGAAAAAAGATTGCAGGCAGAATCTGCAACAGTCTCTGCAATAAATAGCATCCTTAATGTTGCGTGCCCTCCCTTTCTCTGCACACACCTCTGTGAGTGGCTTTTCTCATCCTGAATCTTGGGATGCTGAGTTCAACGTGCCTGATATTGGTGCTACTGCTTTATGTCCCAGCTCTCTGCCCAGAAAATTCCCCTGACCTTCATGCCTAGGTTTGTTGAGGCAGGTGAACCAAGCAGGGGCTCCTCCTCGCCTGCACTGTAACCCGCAAGCCAGGCTGCCCAGGGAACCCATGCAGAACAAGCTCCAGCGGATTTCTGTTTGCTGCTTGCGCTGACCAGCTGCTTCACAAATGGTTGGGCTATTTTAGTTTTGTTGCCATAATCACTTGGCTCCCTTGGTACTATCCGTCACTTGCAGATGAAAATGAAAAGCCTTGAAAGTCAGGTGACAATAACCCAGCGTGTCCAGGAATCGGGGATGGAGGGTGGGAGCACAGAGCAAGGCAAGCTGTTGTAAGTAAATTGTTAAGCACCCTAGAAATGGAGTGCTTGACACTGGAGAGAGGGAGCGTGTTTGTGAGGGAAGTGGAGAAACACAGGAAAATGTATGTTTTTATAACTGGAGACCACATCCCCTTGAAGGTCGGAATTTGATTGTTCAGTGGTCAGGGCTCAAGACACTCTGTTTGTGTCTCAGCTGCATGCCCTGTGCCATCACGAGCGATGCTCGAGGAGGAATTATTGGGCTAAAATAAGCAATTTGCCTGCAGTTCTCAGCCTTGTCTGTGCAAGATGAAAATTGTTATTCTGGATATAAGAACTCATAATTGCAGGGAAAATCCTTAAAGCCATGGTAAGGGAGGTGATGCCCCGAAGGTGGTATCCCCAACTCCATGTTTCCTCCACGTGCAGATGGAAAAGGCACGAGCAGCCCGTGCAGAAACTGGAAGCATAGACCTTGGGCTCAAAAGGGATGGCACATCCCTTTTTTGTGTGTGCTGCTAATGGAGCTGTGTTTGGTTTCCATCAGCACACACGGGACTGTGACAGGAGACCTGATGGGGGCACGCAGGTAGGGGGCAATGCCCATATTTCCATCCTGCTGAGGATCTGTGTGTCGGATGTCTCACTGACTGACCTGCATGGCACTAACCTTGATTTATCCTGGTGGAGGAGAGGGGAGAAGTGAGCACAACGAGCTGAATCCTAGAATAGAAAAAGGCCACTGGAGAGGGAGACAGAGTGCAAGGAGGAAAAGTTAACGCCGTGGCCTCTGTGATTCCATCTTTGCAGGTCCCTCAGGCAACATAACCGTAAACAGTCTCTTCAAAAAATGTGAATATTATGCTCCTTTCTGACAGGTTTTTTCCCAATTTCCTTCTGTCTTTACAAGTAGCTGAAGAAAATAAATATTTAATGACCTATTTCAATATTTTAATGTAGGTTTCTTGGTTAAAGCATCACAAATCTCTCCATGAAAGGGAGACAATAGAATTACTAAAGTAATGAGCACTGCAGCAAGTGGGAAGCGGGCGGGAAGGGAGAGGGCCAGAAATGAGGCAAGGCTGCAGAACCCAGGGGCACATCGCTGTCAGATCCCTGACTCGCTTCAAATGCTGCTTTCCAGAGCTTCCTGGGGAAGAAAGCCCCAGCCAGTCTGCTGCTGTGTCCTTCACCACTCCTGCGGGTAAAAGCGCAGCCGAGTTCTCCTCCTCAGAGCCCCGGCCGGGCCATGTTGCTTTGTGTAGGCCGCGTCAGGGCCCTGGCTGTTGGCCAGAGGCTCGGTGGGGCAGCTGCAGCTCATGGCCAGCTCCCCAGGGACACGGGTCCCCACGCTGCCACGGGCACATGGTGACAGCCCTATGGGACCTGCTGTGCAGCTTGTGGTGGTGACTTTTCACGCCCGATATATGGTGGGGTGCTGGCAGGCCTGAGCAGCTCCACCGCCTCTTCAGGTCACTGCTCCTGCTGCTTCTCTCTCTGCAGTTCTTAGTACCGAGATGGGTTATTCACGTTCACTCACACATGAAGTCCTTCATGTGGCGTGTTAGTGAAGGCTGCACTCTCACTCATCTTGATCTACATTTGGGGTTGTTCTCTTGCACAGGAGAGTGGTACAGCGCACCCAGTGTAGGATCTTGGTGGCACCTGTACGAAGAGAAGGCAGAAAACATTGCTACGGACCTCAGACCACCCTGTGTGTCCTCACACGGCCGCTGCAACAACTAACACACATTCCTGGTGCTGGGCCAAGGCTGCATCATTAAATGGCGTTCATCATGCAGACAGGGTGTGTGCACAGCGTGGCAGCTTTGTTCTCCTGAGACAGAGGTGGGCTGCAGCCCAGGAACGCGGCCGTGAGAAGGCTCCGTGCAGAGACAACCTGGGAGCGAAGTCTTGGACCGGTAACTGCGGTGAATATTTTATACCTCTCTCTCTCTCCTTCCTCTCTCTGATCTCGGCGGCAGTCTCTAGCCAACATAATTCTTTGTGAGTTACTTTCGTTAGCAAAACCTTTCACCCTATGAAGATGTTCTACTTAATTAGTAAAAGTTCAATTTTTTTTGTCACTGACAGAGCCCCATACATCACCATGTCTGGAGAGTCATTAGCTGTAAAATTAATCAGGGTGGATAACGGCTGAATAGAGTCAGAGCCCTTTGTGTTCCTTCCCACATCTCTGCCTTCGATGTGAGAACCTTTTCAAGAAGGGGAATCCTAAAAGCATCTCCAGATAGCCAGGAGACCGGTTTCTAGGGTAGCACTGAAGTAGGGGGTATCCCTGAGCCTGAAGCAGAGGGGGACGAAGCAGGGGTTAGCAAGCCAGGAGACTGTCACCCATGTCTGACCCCTGAAGCACTGCAGCTGAGGAACTCTGCCAGGATGCTGGGTGGCTGGGATTTTCCTTTCACCCACTGCTGGGCACACATCAACGGCACCCTCTTGTTCACTTCTTCATGGGCAAGTTTGGTGCCAGTTTGGGATGCGAAGGAAGTGGGGCCGGGTTAAATAGGCAGCTTAGCACATTCCACAGCTTCAGGAATGTGTGCTACAGGAGGGCAACGGAGGATATCTAGGAGCATGGGAGAAATTTAGACAAGCAGAGGACAAAGAATATAAACCAGGCGGTTTCTGCACTGCACTGAAGGAGCCGTGGCACAGTGCTCTGCTCCCTGGCAGATGATCTGTCTGGGTGTTTTGGCAGCACACCAACCCCTTGGGCATGCCTGCAGAGCCAAAGTGCCTTGAGAGCAGCCTGAGATCTGCCTCCAGCAGGGGTGGTGGAGATGAAACCAAGGTGCCTTTGCTCCCCTGCACTGCACTGGTATGCCCATTGCTCAGCAGTGATGCTGTCGGAGTGTTCTGCAGCCCATTGTAGCCCAGTGTTGGACTCCATCCCAGCTGTGTACTTATTGCTGCTCAGGAGGTCTCCTCTTCAAGGCAACTACTGCAATTTCCTACAGGCTCACCTATTTCCAAGTGGGTCAATAGACACAAGAAGACCACATGACATGCTTGGGTTCACAGCATGGCTCAGCATGGATTTGCAGGTCAGCTTCTTCCTGGCTGTTCTTTATCTTTTCACCAATTTGCTCCCTGGGTATGGAGTCTCAGATTTTCTGCTGGCAGATGGAGCCCATCTGTGTCTACAAGCAGGTGGGGAATGTTGCAGGAAGTTGTGCTGAGGATGTCGGATGCTTTGCAGGAAATTTTGGACAGGTGCATTAGCTTAAGAGGCTTTTTATAATGAGAAAAATGTTTTGTGTTGTTCTTACATCCTCAGCCCAGGACAGTGTATATAAGTCAGTGTTGCATTATCTCTTCCTGTTCTGGCACTTCTTTAAATTAGCAGGGAGGTGCTGCTGGCAAGTTGTGATGAAGAGCACTCATATCATTGTTTATTACTTTTATTGTTGTTGTTAAGGGAGGCCTTACTGTTTGATTTGTAGCAAAGGGAAATTGTTAGAGATAACGCAAACAAATGCAAGCAAGTTGATATCGCTTTTAATTTTGCATAACTGATCACAGGGCCTCCTTAAAAGCAAACTTTTATTTATCACGGTATACTTCATTTTGATACGGAGCAAGACCAGACAGGGGGAGAAAGCAAATATTTCACCTGCATAGAAATCTGCCTTCCCACTTGGCAATCTTCCTCCTCGGAAAGCATCTGAAGAGCAGACCTCCTGGGGGGGACTTGCCTGGGCTGCTGCGCTCCCTCCAGGCCTTGCCACTTCTCTGCTGCTGCGGCTGATGCTCATAACACTGAAACATTTTGGAGTCTTCTTTGACTAACAAGTGGCTCAAGGCCTCCAGCTCTGTCCTCACACTCCTGTCGACTGGAGTTAAGTAAGTGTCTTAACAAATGGAAAGTGATTTCTCTGCCACATCCCTTCTGGGTACGAGTCCCACCCAACCAGAATCACGAACACTGAGGCCTTGTCCCTAAGGATGAAGCATGTGTATCTCAGTAAACAATTTTGTCCTTGGCATCTGATTGATTTATAAAGCTTGTTTTCAGTGTACTTGTGCAGGGATAAAGCAGAAAAAATTGGAGCTTCCTGCCTCAAAACTCAATATCATTCCTTGCAGTAGGAGATCCTTGTCTTTGCAAGGCTACAGATCGTTTTTGATTGCTTCGCTGGGCAGAGCAATGGGGTAAAGCAAATGTCAAAATTACCCCAACCCAGTATGGATTATGCATTTTTCCCCCTTTGCCTTTCTTTGTGAAAATAAAAGAAAAGGAGAATTTTTCTTAGGCTGAACTGAAAAATTCTGTTTTCCAGTAAACATAATTTTTTTTTTTAATCTTTGTGAATCTTTATGCTTAAGACAAATATAATTTGGTTAACAGAAAACCCTGTTTTCTTTTGAAAAGAGACTTCATTTTGAAAATGCCAAAGTGGGATATTATCTTTCTTATTTGCTCTTGTTTTCTGATTAGTTATTTGAGGGAGCCAAAACAAATTTGTGAAAAGCTTTATGCGCTCTGAAATTACTTTTTCAGTGAACAAAAAAAAAATTGACCTGTAACTTTATACCCAGCTATAGTTATCAAGCTCTGTTCCAGGCTTTTCTTAAGCATCTTTCCCTCTTAAGCTTTTATTAGCAAGGACTGAAAACCTCAACCTCCAGACTAAGTGGACTTTCAGGCCACAGGATGGCTTCACAGTGTCTGTAACATACCGGATCCTACTGGGCGGGCTGCTGATGTGTGGATAATGTCGCACATACAGGCAGAAAGATACCCCAGTCCCATGTCAGGGCCCTGTCTTTAATGTACATAACAGGAGGACCATTAGCACATTAAATGGTAGCACTGATCATCACTGCTGATTTAGACACAAGAACGAAACGATATTGATTCAGGATTATGGCCAGGTAAAGGCACAATCATGCTATTTGCTTTGTGCTTGATGTTCTGTAAATGAACTAATTTATAGACAGGATTAGTGTGATCTATAGAATAGAGGATGAGGATAGAAAGCAGTGCCCTGCACTTCATTCATGAACCGAAGACTGGATTAGAATTTAGGGGAGGAAAACAAAAAAACAAACAAACAAAAAAAAAAAAACAAAAAAAAAAAAACAGGAATATAGGTAACCTCAGTGAAAGGAAAGACATAAATTGGTCTGAATTCTACTGCAGTCAGAAAAAGAAGAGTTCTCTCAAGAGCTGCTCTAGCTGGGCTTACGCTGCTTTGCACTTCATTCTCATGAGCATAAATACATAAATACACAACCTCATGCTGCCAAGTTGAGACTGGATAGATGAAGAGAAGGCTCAGGTACAGAGCTATAACCTGCTTCCCTTCTGCTTTCATAAATTAGCCCCAAATGGCCTTAGGGTGCCTGTTTTGCTGATCTGGAACACAACCCATAGCAGCTTTCTCCCAGAGGTGCCCTGCGAGGGTGGAGGGAGTGCATCTGGGCTAGTCACGAATTTTCTCCCCTAAGAACCAAAATTTAGCAATTTGTTTGATATTTACTTGGGGAGCTGATGAGAACATTTTGCAAATGTCTGTGTCTCCGTGGAAAAAGGGAGCTTCATATATATGTATACATAAACACTGGAAAATGATTTGCAGATGCTCTTCCTTTCTCCCACCCTTTTGCAGCCAGTACCCCTTTCTGGCAGGGGGAGTCCATGGCGCGTTGATAGGAGCAGACCTCGACAGCCCCAAAACCAGTGCAGAGACTACTGGGGGCTTAAAAAACAACATGAGCCTCAGGAGATTTATTTTCAGCCCCCTTGTGATGGCAGCCTTGGTGACTTCAGGTAAACCGTTCCCCTGCTGCTCTTGCCCTGATCTTGAGAGGTGTAAGGGTGCTAATATAATACCAGTAAGGAAGACAAAGGTGCTGCCTCCCTCTCCTCATCTGAAGCTGGGCAAGGAGTGAGCTGGTGTCCCTATAAGAGGCTTGGAAGCCTTAGTGTTCAGTTAAGTGCTGAACTTTACACCATGAAATAGGCAGGCAAACACAGGGGCCTGCTTGCCTAGTTAACATCCAACGTAAGAAGCAAAATGGGTGCTAGCAAAACTTCACTAGGAAACGTAGAATAACCTAGTTATTAATCAAGAAACGTCAGCAAAGAATGATATCTAGAGGAAAAGGCTCCCTTCACTCCATCTCACTGCCCGGCATCGTGCAGATCTCAGAGAGGGGAAGCAGTTTTTCCCAGTGTTTTCCAGCTTCATTGCAGCACTTGCCCCAGGCGCAGAGTACCCAGACAATTTGGTCCAATTTGTAATCAAGATGCATCAGACTTCCCCGTAGTCTCTTCAGTCTCCCAAGTTCCAGGCTGAAAAAACCTCTAAGTGCAATACTAGAACGAAAATGGCTCCAAGGCACCTAGGTTAGGATGAATGTGCTTTAAAAGCATCTGTTAACTCTATATCTCTTTCCAGCAATAAAAATTATTTCATGCACTGTCTGAAATCACCAGTTTTAGGGCTTCAGTACCTTGGTGGGTGGACAGAAGGAAGCCTGGAACATGCAGAAGGGAAGACAGCACATAGCACTACACGTAGCCTAAGATATTTTGTAGTAATCAATTAATCTGATAGTCTTCTCACACTTCTCCCTAGAGTGATCTCTATGCAATCTTGCCCTTCCAGCTCCAAGTATTTTCAATTGATTTCCTCAATTGATTGTTCCCGGTGTTCCCTCCTACCCCAGACCAAGCAACCAACTAAGCAAACTCACCCAAAACAGCTCCAGCCACTTTATAATCTGTTTTTCCTATTGCCGCAATTCCCCCCGTTCTCCCTTGTAACGTAAAAACAAAAACAAATAAATCCCATCTTAATTATACACCAGCACACGAGCAGCACAAAGGAGCCGTTAGTGTAAGCAGCAAAAAAAACGTAATTCCAACAAGTTTTGCCAGGGCCCTCCATGGCGTGATGCTGCCTCAACGTGCTGCTTCTCCCCTGTCCTCCCTCCGTCCCCTGCATCCCCTGGCTTGTCCCCAGCACCCAAGGGTGGCGTTGGCTCTCCAGGCCACCCATGGTCCTGCGGATTTGGGTGCTCGGGGTGGAGCGGGCACCACCGGCTGGAGGCGGTGGGGGCTGAACTGTTGCCATTGGAGATGGCGACAGATGCTTCCTGGTGGAGGCTGCGGCAGCTAATTCAGGGCTTTGTGGTTTGAGACAATCCCAATTATTTCCAATTAGGAGATCGCAGTGACAGCTGCTCTGAACAGGGCCCTATCTCGTAGCGGAGAAACCTACCTCTGCTTTCAGCTGGGCCTGGGTACCTGCATTTCGAGGACGGGGCTCCCCGCGTTTGTTTTTAATAACCTCTTTTTCCTCCACCCCTCGCTAAGCAATTCTTCCTCTCTCCCACACAATGCCACCTCTCATGAGAAATTTGGCGGCAGAACCATCCTTATCTCTCCCCTACCAAAACCCATTCGTTTCCTCTTTTCTATATGCAGAGTTTCATTTTCCTGCTGTGCTGTCCAGCTCCTCCATCACCTCTCCCTGCCCTGTGATGTATGGGCTTTCGCAGGCAGTTTTGGCCTGACCCAGCCAGCCAAAATCAGAGGAAAATCTGGTTTTATATTGCCTGGGGAGCATTCATCACAGAAATTGTCTCATTTAGGGAAATTAAGAATGAAGGAAAGGGAGAACTAGAAATTTATTCTGGTTTAGCGTTAACAATATATCTATCTACTGCTGTGTAAAGAGCTGATATTTTCTCTCCACTTTTCTCTTCCCTCTCTCTTGTCCAACCATATCACATAGTCTGGCTTGAAACTGCTGGCTGTGGTAGAGGAGTACGTAGGACAGGAAGGAGATGCTGACGAACGACACACATCACTCTCCATTTTATTCCATAGCTACTCAACGGAGGCAGATCTAATCCTGAAAATACAAACTAGGCAAATCCTTTGGAAGGAGAAAAGGGAGTTTGCGGGTGCTGGCTTTGTTTATGATTTAGCTAAATCCTTGTTTGTTTGGTTACTGAGTCTGTTGAATTACAGCAGGGCTAAGCAAAGCAGAGGCAAACCCTGAAGTGCTCCACACAGAGCCCTGGAGAACCTCTTCAAGAGGCAACGGCTCAGCCTGCTGTTTGCACGCTCCCTGAGCAGAGGGGTAGGGATCTGTCACCCTCTCCCTCGTCTCCCTTTTCTGTCTCCCTGCCCAAGATGCAATAAAAAGTTCGTGGCTTCCTCGAGGAATATTTGTGTGTGACCTGGCAGCTGAGAAGGCGCTGTCTCTTTTCAGGGAAGGTTTTGTTCGACTGGTTTGCACTGTGAGCACCACGCAGCTGCAGGGAGGTGTAAGGCATCTGTAGGACAGATTGGCAGCTGGGATTTCTTCCCCCACTGGAGGAAACCCCTGCTGGAGCAGCCCAGGGCCACTCTCAAGAAGCAGCTGTCCTGCAAGTGTGCATGCACCCAGCAGGGACAGCACGGGGACACTACCTGTGCTGAGATGGTGACAGCAAGGGGAGGCCAGGCCATATTCATACAGGTGTTGTAAACCGTGGTACTGAGCACAGACCTCTGCTGTACCAGCCCAATTCGTTACCCAGCTTAAAATCTGCTGGCTTCCTATCCACTGGCATCAATAAGACCATTGCCAGCAGATTTTGGCCCATAGTGTTTTTGCCAATCCCTGCCTGAGCATGGCCCTCATCATGCCTGCTATTCTCCCTGGGATCCAAGAGGCAAGATTTTAGCCCACGAGATTTTTCAGTGGGATGCAAAGTACTGAAACAATGCTGTATTTGGATGACAGTGTTGTCTATTTATCTATGTGGAGCACTTAGATACTACAGTAGATAAGTGCCTTGTAAATACAGATAAATAGATTAGATTAGACCTTGACAGTGGTTCATGCAAAAGGCATTTTTATGTGCAAAAATAGTAACATTGTAGAAAAATAGCTATTATTTGGAACCTTGGGCTACAGCTTCCATAATTGATATTGTTGAAGGAAAGAGGAAGCTAATGGAGAAGAGCTGCTGTGACTGCTCTTTTGTCATTGACTAATTCTTCCAGCAACCGAAGCAGCATTACCCAGCTCCCATTTAGGCCCCGATGTGAGTGGCCGCATTTTTCAAGAGAGCACAGCTCGATGAGCCCCGAGTCCTTTAGAAACTCTCCATGCATATACCGCAAGGCACGGACAAGGGATGGAGAGTGCTTTGGAAAAACATCCTATCTTCTACATGCTGGCTTCTTGTAATACGGGCTACTGCATAGCTCAGGGAGCGGCCCCCAGATCTGTCACCACCGAGGGTCTGGACTTGGACGTGTCCCCAGTGGAGACATCCCAGTACCTGGCAGTTCCTCCAGTGGTGTAGATTCACATCTTTCTTTGCTACATAGCCCTGGTGTACTGCAAGTGTAGGAAGCCCTGCACCCCAAATTCTCCACACGAAAATTAAAGATTAAAACGCAGAAAATAAACATCGAGTGATCTAGGAAAACCTGAAACAAGCAGCAGTTTTGTTTCTCAAACAAATCACAATTAAGTAACAGCACTACTCCCTCAGCACCACTTGCCCCCGTTGCATTAGGTACCAAACCCAAGTGCTTAAAAGCCAGGAGATTAATAATTAAAAACATCATACATCTTTTATTGCCTATAGAAAACATGTAAAGGTTGAAAACCTGGCCCATCTGAAGACAATGTCAAAATTCTCCTTGACTTATAGATTAATTTGGATTTTACCTAAATTGTTTTGACAAATACAGTGAAATGTGTGTCATAAGACACCTCAATAATCTTTACAGTGACCCAAGAGAGATGTGTATTTCTAGAATTTAACAGAAACCAAAGCTTGTCTTAAAATAAATAAATAAATAAATAAATGAATACACATGCAAAAGTAATGTCGATTAGCAAAAGAATAGTGTTATGGAAATTTATTCTTTTCTGTAAAAATGTGCACGTATTTGCCTATCACAAATGCAGTATTACCCCATACTAATGGTACTTGGAATTACTTAAACTAACTAATCATATTTTCTACTTATGAATATTCCTTAAATGAAAATGTTTGTACATCAATTTTAACACAATAAAAATTTCAAATAAAAGAGGAGGGAAAAAAAAAAAAAGGAAATAAATCACAGGTTAAGCATACAGTTGTTTTGCCAAAATAAAAAGTGCACTTCTTTGTACTCAACTTAAAAATAAATTTTTATTATGTGGGCAGTATAGGGTTTCAGGAGTCCTTAATCATTCATTTCCTTGCTTTTAAGTGTGAGGGTTTTGCAAATGATGTGATAAGTAAGTACATTGTTGTCACTTAGCAACCTTAACTCGTTTCTGAAGTGAGTTGTTTGTTTCTATAATAAATGAGACTCTCAGATACCATGGTGATGAGCATAGGAGACCTTGTATAGGAGACTCTTAGATAGAGTGCTGTCTCCATAAATATTGCATGGCTCGGAGGTAGAAGGCCCTCACAGCAGAGGAGTAGCTCTTCCCTCTGGTCCACAGCATGGAAACCCCATCGCTGGCTCTTTGTGCTACCTTCTGAGGAGCACCTGAAGGTTGTCCTGAAGACAAGAGTCGTGATTCTTTCAGGCGGAAGATCTGGGATTTGGGCTTTGGATGTAGCTGGAGGTCACCTCTACAGCATGCAAGATCCTAGATGTCCAAGAATGCGTTGATGAGTGTGCAGCCAGCTCTGAGATGTGTTCATCTCTGTCAGCAGACCTCATCGCACAACCTCGTGCTTTGCATTCAGCTCCACACTCTGCAGTTTTCTCCTCTCCAGGCATCCTGCTAGACCTGCACTGGGCCTTCTCTTGGCCCCTAATTACTCCTTTACACACTTCTTCCAATGTAACACCGCTATAAAGCCGGCTTAACCAGCTGGGGGAAGATTGCTGGCCTCTGGGAAGCCTGCTGTGATAAAGAACCTCCAGAACAGTTCCTGCAGCTGGGAACCGATGCCAGACCTTGAGGGCTGTGTCGGGGGAAAACAGGAAAAAGACAAATAGTATGGCTGGGACGGAGTGAAATCCCCGACATCCTCAGCTTTTGGGATCTCTGTCTGGAGCACCAGGTTTCTGGGAGTGACTTGAAGCACAAGGGTTACTAACAGAAGTCATAATATATTCTAGACAACTCTTTTGCATCCTAAAACTGCATTTACTATGCAAGGCTACAAAAAATCCCTGGACATAGTCTATCCTACTTGATTTTGAGAAAAATCCTCCTGATTTTGCCTGTTTTTCTCTTTCCTCACTCTCAGTTCCTTCCTTTTTGTATTTCCCGATCTTACACGCGATATATTTGTGTTGTTGCTAATGCTCCTTGAGTTTAAATTAATCTTTTAAAGAAAGACGAACCGCATGAACTTTCTTTTGTTTTTAGAAATCATATCCATATTCATAATCCACTAATCATGTTTGATAAATCAGAATCCGTTGTGAAACATACTAACCCTTCATGTTGCTGCAGTTTTTAATCTTGTAGGAAAAGGGATCATCTGTGCAGTGCGTTTGAAGGGGCTGGGCTGGGCTGTCTGGGGTGTCTCATTGAGTCAGCTTCCCTGTTTGAACAACACAGCTTGTGCTCCCGAATCTAAGCTATCATCTAAAAACATAACGAAGTCTTCAGTAAAAAGAGGAATCTTCACAGTGCAGACCAAACACCATCTCTGTGATGCTGGCCTGAGTCTGCAGCTGGTCTGGAAGAGCAGCTCTGGGCTCTGCCCTCATTTTGGTGGCAGAGCCACGCTGCAGCCTCAAACTCATATTCTTGCAGGTCAAAAATGACACGTATTTCACTTGCAATCAAAGAATCCACAGAGGGATGACTGCAGAGATCCATGGGGTCCATCATAAGCAGTGACTTATTTAACCTGGGTACGAGTTGTGCATAAGAGTGGGAAGATGACTTTTGCCCCTCCATCATTTGCACAGGAGCGTTCACATTTGGTTGTTTTCTATTTACAAACTGGGAATTTTTGGCAACACCTGGATAAGTGTGAGATTACCTCCATCGCTTTTTTTTTTTTTTTTTTTTTTGCATCAGTGCATTTATCCTGATCTTTGCTTTAGAGAAAGAGGAGTCCAGACCCTCTCGTCTATTCTGCCTGCTACGAGAGCGCAGCATTTTCCCCACTGCCGTGGGGCAGCCAGGCTGAGACAAGAAGCTGTGGGGAAGGACAATGACAAAGTGCAGAACTCAGGATCATGGACCACCTCCCACGGGTGGTGTAAAGGTGGCTGGCACCAGTCCGTGTTGGTGGAGTTGCTCTGCTTTCCACCCAGCCCCGAGGTTTGGGCTCCCGTGCTCTCCCAAAGAAATATAGATGTTATTTGCTGAAGCAGATTCTAAGCCTGCCACGCTTAATAATTCAGTGGTGAACTTTAGAGCTGAGCGCAGGCTGAAAAATAACTTGCTTTAGTAAGTACGAAATCTCCATTTCTGCTGCCTTCGCTTCTCCCTCCGATTCTCACCCCTGGCCCAGGCAGCTCCTGCAATCCAAACCCTCGCCGTGAGCACGCGACGGAGCCAAAAGGAAAAGCTCCAAAAATCCCCCTCCGAAAGGGAGGGAGATTCATTTCCTCTCTGCGGGATGTTCATTGTTTTTTCCTGCTCTCAGCGGCCCAGGTCTCTGTCGTTTTACATGATGTTTTATAAGGGAAACGGTTCTCGTAGGCACCGATGAGTTCATCCGCAGAGACGCGCGGAGCCTGGAGATTTAAATTTATACCTCCCCGACACCGCGGTAATTGGGGCTCCCAGGAGAGGAAACCCTGACAAGTGACACAAATAAACTCTGCCAGACCCCTCTGCAGACCTGTAGCAGCAGTAACCTCAGGAGGGTTCCCATGATCGAATTACCCTTAAACAAATGCTTCTGCAGTAACTGAGGAGGCAACTGCTGAAGGTCAGCCAGGTGTTTATAGACCGTGCTTACCAGGTTTATTTCCCAGTCCATGAGTTGCAACACTGGCAAAATGGAGCTGGAAGAAGCTAAAAACCTAATTAAAACTTGTTACTCCAATTGTCTACGAATGCATTTATTTAGGCCTTCCCTAGCCCTGTAGCTATTCAGGCATAATTACACAAGTGCTGTTTCCCAGAATATAAATGAATAGGATAAAGTGCACACATTTTCTCCCCTGTGAATTGAAATTTGGCAATCTCTGTGGCACTTGTTTGGGGAGCTGATGAAAACATCCCGAAGATGTCTACATCTCAGTGGAGAAGAGGGAGGTATGCCACTGACAGGCAGGTAGGTATGGATGTATGGATATATCAACAGACAGAAATAGAAAAATGAGGTATAGATTTTCTTCCTTTTTCCTTTTTCTGACTCCCTTTGGAGTCAGAACCTTTTTTTTTTTTTTTTTTTTTTTGAGGGGAAGAAATGTGGTACATGGGTGCAACCAGATCTCGACAGCCAAAGGAACAGTGATCCTGAAATTTGGGAAGACCAGAAATTCAGAAAGAAATTCAGCAATCCTCAGCAGACCCATTTGCAGCCCCCCTCATGATGCCAGCTTGTGTGATGCTGGGGCAGCCCCTCAGCCACTTGCTCCCAGCTCTTTTTTTCTTTTTTCACCTTTTGCCTGATGAGATTTCAAGCTTCTTAGGGAAATGACCTATTGTATAAATATGTTATCTCCATGTAGGAGGGAAAATAATTAATACTGATGTGTCATTTAAACAGCTGGGAGGGAATGCGTTTCAGGTGCTGCACTGCTTCAACTGCTGATTAAAAGACAAAAAGTCCCCACAGCTGACTCACAGGCTGCTGGTGTACCAGTTCTGGGTGGACCATGCACAGAAGACAGACAGCTCCTTCTGGTGAAAATGGTGAGGAAGCCAGAAGTTACGGATGTAATACAAAAATCATGGAATTAAATTCTCAGATTGGATCATGTAGGAGGTTCAAACCTGAAGAGCAAGGGGCTCTTTGGTATCTCTCATTCTGGATTTCCTCCCAGAGGCTGCTGGTTTTGAGCTAAACAGCAGCAAAACAGAAGTGTTGGCTTGCACAGAGCTCTGCTGTAAGCCCAGTGCCTGATAGGATCTATAAGCTTGATGGGACCCTGGAAATTCAGAGAGGTTTTTATTAGAAAGAATTAGTCATGGTGTCAAGGGACTCTTTCACTCCTTGCTTGTTTAACTGTACGTAAATTGTTTATCACTTAGTCATTACCAGCTCACATTCCTGGATCTAGCCCTGTTGACAACTTGTCCCTTGGGGTTTTGTTGCAGTGCAGACCTCATCCTGGCCCTGGATCTCCCTGCCATATCCTTTTCACGTTGCTATTTGTGAGCTGAACTCTTCCACGCAGCTGGAGGAAGAGCTTGGTCAGGGGGAGGCTTTCCCAGGAGCAGGAGACGTCCCATTGACCCCTCAGCCCCAGCGGCTGTTCGCATCCTCCCCTTGAATGTTGGCTCTGCACGCCAGCAGACAGGACAAAGATCTGCTCCAAGCCATCTGTGCCTGGACCCAGTCTCCCAAAGACACCCATCGAGTTTTGGGGCAGTCTAAGCTCCCCCCGCAGAGGTACCCGTGATAGCAGCCCAGCAGCTCACCAGCTCCAGCGCTTCCCAATATCCCAAAGTTTTCCTAACGCGCCAATTACTCGGTGCCCCAGGTCATCACCGTGCTGGTGGTAAAATCTGCAGTCACAGAGCTGGACTTTTCTATGTTTCCCTCGGCTCACAATCACCAGAAGATGATTTAATTGCATGAGAAAATGTTCTCTTTAATCTCTTAGAATTAGTCATCTCTTCCTCACTCATCTCTCTGTATTTTTGGTTAGAGAGACTGAAAATCTTAATATATCAGTGACATTTATAACACATGTTAATATTATAAAACGTCAGCGCTCTATTTGCAGAAATGAATACTGATGTGATGGGAGTGTTTTATTATGTCAATGACTTTTATTATAAATATGATAAAACTGTGTCATCTTTTTTTTTTTTTCCAAATAAAAAATAAAACCACCTAATCATTTATCTCAAGGTTACTGCTCCGCTACCTGTTTAATTTATTCAGTGGCGCTGTTAAAAAAAAGCACACCCTGCAATGGATTTTCACGTTGTATGGTCATTTGATGGATGTTAGCATTTACCTGCATGTTTATTTAGGATTAGAGTGTGATTATGAGCACAGAAATGGGGCTAACGTAGAGGCTTCCTATGGACACAAAGCCAGGAGATGAAACCTAATTTTGAGTGACTAATTAATTATTGCTAGAGGGTGAAAGGGGGCTTGATATCATGGTGTCCACCTTGCTTTCTCCAGGGTTGCTGGCTCCTGACACTGCCATGCCTTAATCCTGTCGACCCTGTAAAATGAGGCTTGTGAGATGTTGACCCCCTCCCGCTAGTGCCCTGCCTGAAGATCTCCTGGCCCTCGTGTTCACTGCCAGGCCCACGGAGATCAAGAGGCTCTGGGAGGTGTCTTGGACAAGCCCATTGTTTGGGCTGTGACACCATCCTGCCATTTAATCTTAATTAATTACTTAATCAAAGCTAGTATTTACTGTTGTGAGTAAGCTCAACTGTTTGCAATAGGTAGTTGCGCTGCCAGCCCCAATAATCAGGTGGCAGATTCACCAAAATCAAGAGCTCATTGTAAGGATGATGATATTTTGTGGAAAGGATTAGTAATGAATGGGTGTTTGTGTACATTTCTGCTTTGTCTCCTTGACTGTTTAAATTTCCTTACAATTTTTTTTTTCAAATTGCAGACCCCTAAGAATCATATTTACAAGAAATGAAATACTAATATATTTAGAAGAGAAAAATTGATTTGATCCGTACAAACTACCATGACTGCAAGGGCTGGGTTTTTCAGAGTACCAGGAAATGCCATGGAAGTCCCTCCAAAGTTGGAAGCAGCCACAGCGAGCTGGCACACGAGCGGTCCTGAACTCACACGGCACCGTGAGGGATCCGTTCCCCTGGGGAGGAAGCGAAGGGAGGAGGACAAAGATTGCAGCGTTAAGATCATGCTGTTGCTATGGTTGGTAGCATGAAAGTCTTGAGATTATTTTTTTTTTATGTATATATGCTTTTTTCTTCCCCCCATTCTGTCTGTGTGCTGGCGTTCCTGCAAAGGGAAGCCTGGGACTGCAGTCCCCGTAAGAAGGCCATCTGTTTTGGTTAGCGACTTGAAGGAGGTCAGGAACGGGCTGTGGAAGCCGACTGTCACAAAACGTCACGCAGCAGATAATAAACCCACAGCGAAATTTAATGTGTGGGTGTTTTTCATGGAAAGCATCTCGAATCTCTAGAGAGACACCCGGTCTGATGCGCTGCTGCTGCTGCTGAGACCTGGCAGAGTCGTCACGATCGGTGCAGGATCTGGCCAGGGGACTGCGGGGAAGCAATGACAAGCCAAGGAGCTTCCCCAGGTGCCACCAAACCTAATGGCAGCACGGGGCAGGGAAGCTCCCTTGCCTGCTGCCTGAATGCAAAATATCTGCAAGGTGGCTCTGCTCGAGGGCTCGCTAATTTGTGCTGCGGGGAAGGAGAAATAACTTTGTGCTGGTGTCCAGTTTGGAGATTTCCCGGAGGGGAGGACAAGAAGTGACCTCCGTGGGGCAGTGGCAGTGGGACACGGTGTGCTTCATCCCAGCAGTGCCTGTCCCATCCCCTTCCCAGGCAGCACGAGGGCTGCTGAGAGGCTGCCTGGGTTATTAGGCTGTCTCAACAGCGTGTTTGTGATGGTTCCCCAAGGACTCCAGTCTGAAGTAGCGGAGTCGCACAACCAGAGAAGGCTTCTGCCTCCCAGAAGTGAGCTACAACAGCACTTTAGCTGGAGACAGAACAGCTCTTTAAAAAGAAAATGCCGCGACTCCTCTTTTAAATGTTCCACTGGGCTCTCGAGGAGCTTTGCAGCCATCCACAAGGCTCTGAATGTTAAGGATGCAGAAACGAGCCCTGCTAAATCACAGCGGTGCCTGGCTGGTCTCCTACCAGCAGCAAGAGAGCACAAGGTGTCCTGTGGTGGCAGGCAGGACACAGGGATCAGCTCATTTCACACATTTCTTCACTATGTCTTTATTTTCTTTACTGTTTTCTTTACTTTCTTTCCCTGATCTCAATCCTTAAGGGTGAAAGCTCACACCTCTTTCTGTTCCCCTCCCCGTACCAGGGGCTATGGGGAAACACAAAGTAAGGAAATCATGGCAGGTTATTTACCCCTTGGGGAAATGCCCCGCTGGAGAAATATAAATCAGATTTTAATCAGGAGAATTCCTAATTAAATCTACAGGAAGCCCTGATCCTCTTCCATGTACTCTGGTCTCAAACAAGCTGCTACTGATTTTATATTGGTGTGAGATAATTGCTCTCACTATAGACTTTCATAGAGGTCTTATTAGTGACATTCAATATACTCCTAATGAGCAAGGTCTATCGAAACACCCTTCTGTATAGCAACCTATTGCACTCAGGGGGTTAGAGATCCATAGGAAAGGAGAGTGGAGATGAAGCTCCTGAAGCACAGGTGGGCTTGTGAGCCTTTGGAGAGCTCTGGCACGGGCTGCTGAGATGTTGCCGCAGCTCTGGCTGCAGATGCACAGCCCTTCCCAACCCCCAGACAAAAAAAAATAATAAATAAAAAATGTATTGACGCAAAATGTGGGAGAAAGGAAGAGAATCTGCAAATCATTTTTATTTATCTGAATCTATTGATGTGTCTGTATATCCATATCTAGCTGCCTACCCACCCGTCAGCGCATTTCTTCGCCATCCTCCCACGGACGCTCGTCTGACTCCTGCCCCTGCAGCTGGTGCATGCCAGGCATCTCCTGACCTGGGCTGGCTTTTGCCTGCAGTTCTCCTGCAGGTGAGTTTTTAGAGCTTCCACCTCCTCTACTCTCATCCTTCAGGAGCTGGCTGAAGGAAGAAATTCCCTTCTGCATGTGCCAGGGCCGCAGGCACAGCCTGGGTGGTGCCTGGGAGAGCAAAGCTGGCCACAGGTTGCCCAGGAGGTGCTTTCAGTGAGATCTGGAGGGAGAAGCTGGGTGATGGTGCACGTAATGCCAGCAAACCCTGGGGAACCTGAAGCAGGAGAGTGTCTCCGAGCTGATGTTACTCTGGAGTATAGCAAAGTCCACGGCTGAATGGCTAAAAGGGGAAAGCTCCAGCAAAGGGAGGAGATGGGCTCAAGGGGAAAGGCTGCTGTGTGAGACATCAGTAGGGATGAAACAGTTATAGGGAGAGAAAAGGGAGTTTGGGGATTAAAGGAGCAATTAGAGGGAATGTCTGAGGGGCCTGGCTGCAAAGGCAAAACTGTCTAACTCATGGCTGGTAAACAGAAAAGGGGTGGGTAGGGAATAGGGCACCGCAGGGGCTCAGAGAAGTGTTGGCAGTGAGGGTCTGGAAGGAGGAAAAGCTGCACAGAGATGCCAGAGAGAGGCAGAAGCAGTGTCCTGAGGCAGAGAAGAAGGGTGAGGGATGTAGGACCGAAGCTCTGGGGTGCAGGATTGATTTACAGAGCAAGGAGCAGCCAGACAAGAGGAAACACTGGCACGAAGAATTCCCATGAGGGGGGAGCAATGCCATGGGCAGGGACAGCGGCCAGGCCTTGGTGCTCTCTTCCTGTCACTTTGACACTTTGCTCTAATTTCACCTCCATCCGTTCCTTCCGCAGCCACCTTTCTGAGTTCCTTAAGGATGACTCATTAAAACAACAAGGAAAAAAAAAAAAAGCCAAAGAAAAGCAACAGCCACCTATTTCTGATCTAAAATGAAAGGGCAAGCTGTGTTTTCTATTTGGTCTAGAAAATGCCTTTCAGAGCTCAGCTGGCATTTAATTTGTTTATTCTTCCTCAGGACTCTTGCTCGCCTCTCCCTGCTCCTGTTTCTCACAGTTGCTCCTAAATGGAAGGCAAAGCCAATAATGGCCAGGCTGGAGGTGAGCTTTCAAACCCACAACATTGGAGCAGGTTCAGAAGGAAACAAATGGAGGCTGCTCGGGCATCATTTAGGAAATGGCTGGAGACAGATGGGCATTTGGAGCTGAAACAAGAGCAGGAGAGCTGCAGACCTTGGGGCAGCAGGAGGGTTTTGTGCTGCTGCAGGGCAGCTGGCAGTGCTGGCTGGGGGTGGGAGGGGTGCTAGCAGCAGCCCCAGCTGCCCAGGGGAAAGCTGCCTTCCTCCTCATCATCATCATCATAACCTGGGCACTGTGATAGCAGGAGGTGGCAGTTCACGGTGACAGCTTTATGTGCAGATCTGTGCACCGCAGTGATGAGGCTTAGCTCCTGAAGAGCTCCAAATGGGACTTTTAGAGGCTCTTAAACCAGCTGTGCAGTGTTTTCTGTTTCACAAGACCAGGTCCACTCCAATTTCCAGTGTGAGGACCTGCGTGTGAGTACGCCTGTGTGTGTGCCAGTACTGGAAGGGCTGCAGTGCGCTAATGATGAGGTTGTTAAGTGGAGACTGCTAGGGCTGAGGTGGCAGCGGAAGGTCGGGGCTGTGTCCTAACACTTATCTCACCACGGGAGGTGCTCAGCTTCCTGTATCCCAGGGCAAGTCAGCAGAAAGGCAGGCGTGTGTATTTAGCTACAATTTCCAGGTGCTGAAAAATACAGACAATAAATAAGATGCTGGAGACCTCCATCCTCTTGCATATATACCTGTAGTACGTGACCTTCAGCACTAGAGCAGATCACTTAGAGGTGGCAAATAAATGCAAAATATCTTCCTGTTTCACCTGGCCAAATTTTATTCAAGAAAGGATTTATCTGGAGAAACCAAAGGCATGCAGTCGGTGTTTGGCTCCTGGGGGCACTTCGCAAGCCAGCCGTCTCTGATATCCCATCCGTCTGCACCCCAGTGTTAATTCTGGGAGTCAACCATCACTTAGCCAAGCTAAGCCGTGCTGCAGCTCCAGCCTGTCCCCGCTGGCAGGACGCTCAGCTCTCCGTCTTGTCCTTGTCTTGCCTCTGCCTGCTTCGTGGCACGGATCTCTGCAGAGCGGCCAGGCCGCCAGCAGCTCTTTCTCTTTGGGTTTGCACAGCCTTTTCCTTGGGATCCAGGGGACTTGTTTGTATTAACGTAATTGGCAAACACATTGTTCAAATATTAGCAGTGGCAGCAAAACCATTGTGCGGGAGTAGTCGAGGCAAGCAGCCCCTCCGCTCGCAACAGTTAAAACCTGGATGCTGTTGCCAGGCATGTTAGGCGCTGAACACGATCCAGAAAAGCCGTCCAGCTCTGGAGCTGGCTGAGCAGCTCCAGTCTTAGTCATTATTAATGTGACTGGGGATAAAACTACACAGAAAGCCACTTTCTGCAACCGAAAGCATGTGATGAAGCACTTGGCGTTACGTTCAGCCGCCCCTGGAGCGCGGCGCGAGTGAGCAGGATGACGGGGGCTGTGCTGAGCCTCTTCAAAACCAGAAGAAAGTCATAAAGGAAAATGTCCTCATGGCTTTGCCACTACCCCACAGTTGTGTAAGATGAGGTTTTCCAGGCACTTGTTGAACAGGACTTCGTGGGAAAGGTTTATAGTGATGAGCTGAATTCCACGACCCCACTGAATCAATGGCATTTTATGCCAGGTACAAATTGGGTCAGTATTTTTATGATGATGGCCTCCACTGATATACTGCTTGACTAAAAAAAAATAAAGGATATAAAGTGATCATAAAGCTCGGTTTATGCTTAAACATATGGACATGTGAATAATGCAGTTCCTATATGACAATAAAAAGGATGGGAGGAAGGTCTTTTGAATTCTTTATTGATGAATTTAATGTAGTGGGACAATACCAAATCAATGGCATGATGAAGGGGCTGGGGTTGCCAGGCCCACATCTCTGATTTGGGCCAATGCTACGGCTGATGAAAGTGAGAATTTTGGTCATTAAATATCCATCTTCCTCCTGAGACTCTGAGAAAGAAAAGTGCCAACAGGATCAAAGAGATCTCCAACTCGCAGTCATTTACAATGGAGTGCCAGTGAGAGGCAGCTGAGGAAAGCTGATGGATGAGGGTGCTGAGGATTAATAGGAATGTTCTTGCATATCAGTGCCCCCTATAAAAAATCCTGACTACCTCCTCCTTCACCCCACTATCCAACAATACTAGCTTTCTTTGGTCTTTCAGGTAAATCCCTATTTCTTAGAAATGTGAGTTAAGGGAGAATCATTTCTGTGTAAGAAAACATGCAGTGTTTTGTTGGTTTTTTTTTCTGCAGGTGAAGCTGAAAAACACACCCCAGCATAGCCTGAAGATGTAAAAGAGAGAAGACACATAAACAAGAATTCAGAATGTATTTATAAAAACCTCATGCATTTTTTTCAGCTATTCTCATGCTGTTTGAACATGTAAAGCTGGGCACGCTCTGGCTGCAGTCAGAGTATCTCCTACGATAACTCTGTTGGAGTTGAGATGAGCTACATAAGCAGACAATTTGGCCCATAATTTTTCCTCATGATCGGCAATTTAAAAAATAATCTCTGAAGGCAGTGGGTGTTTGAACGCTGTTGTCTCTGCTCATGCTGTTGCTTTCCCTTACTGCTCCTGAACCCAGCCGGGTGCTGCTTGAAGCCCTGGCACTATTGCAGCCTTGTCAAAGCACCCTGACCGCACTTCTGCTTGACTTGGCCGAAACTGGAGTACAACACGAATAAATGCCTGTCCTCTCACTTTCCAAACCCACAAGGAATCAAATCTACCCAAAGTCACCTCTGCTTCAGGTGTGTAACAGCAGTGCCATGTCCTCCCTTCTGCTATGGGGAAACTGATGCTCAAAGGGGATATTGTTTTGGCAAACAAACTAAAAACTGATCTATAAGAGGGTTAGAGATGTGAGCCCCAAACCATATATCCTGCCCATTCAATTAATTTTCTTCTAAACACCAATCTTAGGCTTTAACCAAAAGCCTGTCCTTAAATGAGAAGCAAGCAAACTCTGTGGTTTCAGCAAAGTGTTTGTGTTCAAACCAAAAAGCCTGGAGCTTTTGGTACATTATTGCATTCATTTAAAAACTGTTAAAATTAATGGGAAAGTGTAAGAAAACAAAAATCATTTAGGGAAGCTTTTTGTTTTAATATGTATAAACTCAAAGAGATTGATGTACTGATATTTTTTCTGCACAACCGTTTTGTTAATGAAGTATTTTGTTGCTTATTTACCTTTACAAATATCCAAGGACAGCTTCACCGCAGGGTTTGTTATTCCCCAGCAAGCAGGAAGTTTGTGGTTTTAGGGAAATGCTTTTATTTAACGTTTAAAACAGAATGCAGATCTGATTCACTTGCAGCATTTCGCTCCAGTATGATATTTCAATAGATCAATAGGATTGATAGCATGAAAAGTTAAATATAAACTCAATTTTGTTGCAAAATAGTTGAAGGATAGTGTGAAAATGCTCCAAATTTTGTTTTAAGTCAAGATCCCCCAGATTTGGCAATTCATTTCATGATAATGATATTTTGGGGCACATTATTCTCTCCCACGGGCTTCAGAGTAGGGCTTATACCTGTCTACACCGAAGGAAAATTTGAAACAATTTCTGCAGCATCGATATTTTCCAGCTGATTTTTTTTTTTGAATGCTGCTTTGCAAATATTTTGATGGAAAATCCCTAACAATCTCCCACAATTCAATGAACTCAATTGGATTCCTTAAGTGATAAATTCAGAGAATTGCAGCACCACAGAATGGCTGGGGTTGGAAGGGACCCTAAATGCTACCCAGTCCCAGCCCTGCGCCGTGGCAGGGATGCCACCCACTAGGTGAGCTTGCCCAGGGCCTCATCCAGCCTGGCCTTGGACACCTCCAGAAATGGGGCATCCACAGCTTCTCTGGGCATCCTGCTTGCACCTGTGCCCAAGGGAAATCTTTGCATTTCATAGCGTTCTTATTCAGTTTGGGTCTTCCTTGGTTGTGGCCCTGCATCTCCTCCCAGCTGTGCACTTCCCACAGGTGACTGGTCGAACACAAGTGTCATTTTGGCTGCTCCCTGTTCATATCTTGGCTGCTTAATTATGTCCTGCAGGTGGTGTCCTGGAGGGGTGCAGGGAGAGGAGAGGAGGGAACCTTCCAAGGAGCATCAGTTCAGGTTGGGTGTCCATCCAGCCTAAGAATGGCGATTGTCACCTCCTTCCCCACCCTTAGACAACAAGTGAGAGCTGTCACATTCACTGCCAGCACGCTGCCACTTACCCTTTCAGCCTGTAAGTACTGATATAACTGTGACAAACGCATACTCACAGGAACAGGAGATGTAAGGATGCAGCTGCAGATCCTGGACCATTACAGATGTTTCCAACAGGCTCCTTCTGTCATCCCTACAACCTTTCTTCTTCGCTCCCAACCAACCATGACACAGCGGATTCAGCCAAATGGAATTAAACACATCTCACTCCCCCTCCCTCTCCCCCCCTTTTTTTTCCCCATTAATTGTATTTCATACTGAGTTCTGATGAGCTTTAGGTATCTGTCCTTATATGAGCCAAAGGTAATAAAATAACAACAAGATCCCCAAAGTACTAATAGGGTAATATGTGGTGAGAGGAAGGTACCAAGTGGAAAAAGAAGCAAGGGATAATATAAAGAAAAGGTAGAAAGAAAAAGGAATGATGAGAAGAACAGAGCGATAAGAGCAGGGAAAAAAAAAAAAAAGAAAAAAAAAATAAAGCAATGTAAAGTCAGAAATAGGGGAAAGGCTAAAAGGCAAAAGGGCAGATGGAAGAGAGAAAGAGGAGAAGATGAATGGGTGGGCTGAAGGAAGGCAAAGGAAGGGAAAAGCTGAGTAAGGAGGGATGAAAGAACTCCAGAGTGATCGGTTCTGCAGGTGCATCTCAGCAGGTTGCCTCTGATCGGCTCTCTCAGGGACACAGCATGTTACCTGGACTAATTTATAAAGGAAATGAAAAGGAAATGGACTTGTTATAATGAACACCATTAATTCACCTCTTCAGACTTCACTGTTTGAACAGAGAGTATCAAACTACTCAATTGTCATTTGTCTATTCCATTCTTCTCTGTTGCCTGTTGGAAGTGACTGGTGAGCACATACGCCCCCGAATGGCTGCACAGCCACTAATTAGCATATATATTGTTTGTCCTGGTACAAATTTATAGCAAACAGCAATATTTTACACTCCAGTAAAGTTAATAAATGAGGCTTTAGGCTATAAAAATTTCATGTTCTTTTGTGCAAAGGTCAATTATAAATAGTTAAGCACATATTCATCCAAAAGCTTTGGGCTCCAGCACTGGAAGAATAAAATATATTTTGATCAGTCCACTTGCCAGCTGGACCCATGCCTCTCGTGCAGCCTCTGAGACACCTTTCTCCAAATGGCCATTCAGTTGTAGAGTGCTTTTGGCCATGAGATGACTGAGGTCATGCTTTAGCTTACAGGAGGAAGATGCTGTGAAATGTTAGAGGTACGCTAGGATCACGCTGAGCCAGGCTAGTGGAGATTTTAATGGTTCGAGTTGTCCTCTCTGAGAAGCTCTGGGGCTGCAAAATCGGATGCGTACACTCAACGGTGCCGCTGATGCTGTTAAGGACAAAAAGTCCTTAGGGAGAAGCTAAAACTAAGGAATATGAAAGCCCTTCCTCATTTTCCATATGCAAAAAATGTGGGTTTAAAGATATCTTTTATTTGTATTACGGGAACACGTAGGAGCTGCATTGTGCTCGACGCTATAAATATATAGAAGAGAGGTGGCCTGTGTTTTAAAGGGCATCATCTGCATATGAGTGATGGAAGGAGAGGTTCTGCAGTCACATGCGTTATTACTAATATAATTCCTTTATATTACAGCTTCAACAACAAGACTATGCTGTTATATGGGGTCATATGTGAACACAGATAAAGACAGACGTGTCTCCTTGGGACTGAGAGCTTATAAGACAGGGATCAATGAACTGGATATATCTTCTTTCCATTGCAGGTGGAGGGGAAATGCACTGGCATTTCCTGCAACAGCCTTCTTGAGGCTGGAGCTATTAAATCACAGAAAAATTTTGAGGGATTGTGGTGAAGCTGGCCTGTGACAATGTGACAAGGAAATTCAATCAGAGGACATGGAGATTATAGGATAGACTAGACTGAGCAGGGGATGCAAGCAGCTGCTTACTGGAAAGAGACACCGTGAACAAGAGCATCTGAAGACTTGACACCGCAGGAGGTAAGGAATGGAGAAGTCTGGAGCCCAGATCACGGAGGAAGCAGTGTTAAACAAACTGTCACCCAGCATTTGTCATCAGTGTTAACCTGGTAACCAGGCAACTGAGAGATATGTAAGAAGCTCACTGCTTCATCCAGAGTGAAGGGATGTGTTTGGAGGGGATGAGAAAGGGCTTAAGAGCTCTGTGATTCACGGGATCAGCAACCCATCATCAGGGGCTGTCGGCTGGCAGGCAGGACACACTCACACACATGCTGACTTTATAGGATAGATTAAGGGTGAGGCAGGAAAGCATGGAAATGAAGGGAAGAAATCAGCACAAATGGGAACTGTACCAAAGAGCTGAAGCTTCAATTATTGCTGTCATTAGTTACTTCTCAACAATTCCTGTAGTTGTCCCAACTGCAGTATTTCATGTTGGTTTACTGCCTTCCCTCTACCTCTCCAGGGCTGTGCATCCAGCGTGTCTCTGTGAAGCTTTGTTCTCAGCTACGGGACATATTCAGCCCCACGTATCATCCCTCCACTGCCCAGAGACCACATCAGACACCACCAGCTTCAACAGAGAGAAGGAAAGCCACTGGACACCAAACAGCAGCAGGTGGGGATGGGGGAATAAAGATGTTGAAAAGGACTGTTGACATCCAGAGACCGGCTTGTCTTTGCAGACAGGAGACCTTTTAGTTGGACTGGTTTCATACAGGGAATGGTTTGAAGGTCCTGTACAAGAGAAGTTTGGCAGGGAACAGAAAGCTACGTAGAGGTGAGATGAAATCAGGAATGCTTGGCACATGGAGAGACGTGGAAGGGTCTGGGGACAGAGGAAGAAGGGGTAGGGTGAAGGGGGAGATGAAAGGGTTGTTACCACTCTGCGTGTATCCTAAAAGGAGAACACAGCACACAAAGCTTGACTTTCCCACTCACCTGGCCATGTGAACAGAGGGTGTGCAGAGTTCCTCGCTCTCAGCTCTCTGTGCGGAGCAGGAAGGAGGCACTCTGCACACCATGGCCTCCTGTTACAGACTTAATGCTAAAGTTGGCTGAAGCTAAACTATTTTCATTATAACAGCCTGCAAATTCATTTCCCTGCATTTCAGCCCAATCCATTTTTTCTGCTTGACATTAAGGAAGCTCTGCTGCAGCAGGCAATCCAGTAGAGAGCGATAACAGGATTGGAAAGGAGAGGCAGTCACCCAAGGTCAGCAGAAGCCTTTGGCTGCCAGTGCCAGGGTGGCTCAGCAAAGGTCACCACAAACGGGCAGGGACGTCTGGTTTGCAAAAGGCTGCTCATTATACACAGCGGGCCCGGCCCGAGTCGTGGGGGGGATTCAGGGATGCATCTGGCACCCAGAGAGGCAAGGGATGCTGATGTCTGCACTTGGTCAGGAGGAGACAAAGCTCAGCAAAGAAGACAGTGCAGCTGTGGCTGTCATGTTGGCTTTGCTTCATTTACGGTGCCTGTTAATTACACGAGGCTTGTGTTGGGAACAGCTGGCAAGTTCCCTCCTTCTGTCCCGCTTCTGCATGCGCTGGGTCGGTTGTGTTCTTCTTGGGATTTCAGTGCCAGGACTGGGAGGGATTTGTTAACTGACTCTTTGCCTCAAAGGTGACCCAAGTCAGACCCAGGAGGTCCACGGAGCTGGATGCCAATCAGCTGGTCCTGACCTTTCTTCTTCATTCCTCTCTTTGTGCGTCCGGGCACCAGTTCTCATTCTGCTTCTGGTTGTGCCACTCCCCAGTTTTAAACTGAGCTGTGAAACAATTTCATCTCAAACCATACAAGCTGACCAAAGGAAAAGAAGGAAAAAATAATTTCAGATACAGCTGCTACAAACCTAGATCCCCCGCATTGCATGTAGTTTAGGTTTTAAAGGTTTAGAATTGCTAGAGCCGGGGGGGAAACAATTCAGAAGTTTAAGGCACAGAACTTTTGTTACTCCCTCTAACTCAGGAGAGGTTATATTTGTTAGGCAGTGGTGCATTAGTTACAGGAGGGCTCACTCTCAGAAAATGTCTACACAGCTGTTTTCAGACATAACTCTTAGGATTTAAAAAAAAATTAAATAAAGTTTGCTGAAGACTTTGAATGCAGCCTGGATCTTATTGTATAAGAGCAAAGGCTTGCATTCCCCCACCTGAGAACAAAATCTAGTCTGGAAGTGCTGTTCTCGAACAAAAATGACAAGCCTTGTGACAGCACATCTCCTTCACAAGGGAAGTTAGCAGAAGTCCTGCCAGTTTGCTATTCTGGCAAAATGAGCGGAAATCTGCCTGAAGAAATCCAGGAAAAATGGATATAGTAATACCTTGCATTAAAAAGAGGTTTGGATGAACGTGGCCACTAATTGAAAAGAAAACAGCTATAGGGCTGCCCTTTAGTGAGACAAAGCCATAGTTCTTGGTGTCAGCCAAGGTGTCTTGAAACTTGTCAGTGATGCTGTGGGTCAAAGCCCTCTCCTGACATTGCAGAAAGCAGCTGGACACCAAAATGCTGAGGGCTGGACAGTGCTGTAGCAAGGGCGCGATGAGAGAGGCACCAGCCCTGGCACCCTAGGGCAGGAGGAGATATCAGAGGAGGACAGCGCTGCCAGAGCACCCCCAGCTCTGCTGCTGCCATTTCACCCTGAAGTGGGGCTGCAGGCCCACAGAGGGGGCTGGAAGGAGCCTGAGGAGTGTGAGAGGGGTGTCCTGTGACCCACAACATCTCCTGTAGCTCTGACTATGGCGGTCGGACTGGCTGATACAGGTTAGCTGTCCACTCTCTCACCTGGCTATATTAACCCCTCAGGAGTTCAAAATCTCATATAGATTCAGAAATTTGGAAGCTCAGACTGTTCTCATCGAAGCTTTCAATGTTATTATCTCTGCTACTCAGCGGTAGATTCCAAACACCCTCAGGAATTCACTTTTAATAAATGGTTGTGGGGCAAAGAGGTGGAGAGCATCCAGCACGGCCCCTGTTATTATACTTTCCCCTTGCTCAGTGCAGCTCTTACTCAAATATTGGAGCCATAGGGGGCTGCTGGTGGTGATGGGGAGCTTATTACAGTTCATTTCTCATCCAAATTAAAATCAGCACATTTGGTTCAACTTGCTGTGCTGACTGAGCGCTTTTGCTGGAGCAGAGCAAGACCAGTGGTCCTTGGCAGGGACAAATATGGAAGGTGGACACTGGAGACTCACTACCTGAGAAGACAGAGGATCACTGACTGCAGAATTAAAGCTAGCACAAATTACCCCCTCCTGTTCCCACCAAAGTCAGTAGTCAGCTTGGAAAGCAACAGGACTGCCTTCAGACTGCAGGCTTGTGAGGAGGTGATGTAGCGAGTGCCATCTACATCTGGAGAAGGCTAAAGCAGAAAAAAGGAAGAAAAACAAAGAAACAAAAAAAACCTACTGGTCCTAAGTGAGTTGGCAATAGGCACGGCCACCTGAGTGCCACAGCTCAGCTGGATGGCTGAAATGTTGGTCAAACCACCTCTCTCCTGACAGCACAGCTCCCCTGAGGCCTGGGCTGTTCCCAGGCTCTGCTGGGCCCCCTCAGGTGTGCTGTATGAGAAGCAGTGACCCAGCTGTCTGCCCCAGGCACAGATCCCTTTCGGTGGACTACAGCAACAGCTGAAGACAGTTTCCTCACTGCGGCAGGATCCGGCCTCTCCAGGCAATGCGAGGAGAAGGTGGGAGGCAGCCGGGTGGTAAAGCCCTGATCTGAGTCATTGGAGTGACTTGCAGAATTCATTTGACTAAGCAGCTGAAGGCACTCAGAGAGTTGTTTTCTTCTTGTTGGTTTTTCTCCCAGCTCTGCTATCTGTAACATTTCCCATGTTTCACCTGCCCAGCCTTTCAAATCATACACACGATGTGCATGCACACACACAGGCTGATGTTTTCAACATCTTCACCCTTTCTCCCATGAGCATCCTCAGCTGTCAGTCTCCAGGTAAATTTAACTTGCCTGTGTCCTTGACCACACCAAGGAGTGAGATGCAAATGGCCTATGTGGCTTATTCCCAAGTCAGAATACGGCCTCAGCCTCTTCAGTGGGAACGAGTCAGTAGTGGCGCTCTTCACTGCTGTTCAGAAATCTGAATTACAGATGTTTCCCTTTGAAATCCCCTTTCACCTGGGAGTAGAGCCGTGGGCTCCAAGGTTTATTTTATATTTTACTATTTTATTCCAATTCTTTCTTTCTTGTCTTCAAAAGGTACTTCTCACAATGCAGAGGGAGGATCTATTTCTTAGTTTAAGAGGGAAAAAAGTAAATGTGGAACAATACTTGACAAAATAAGCCTATAAGGGAAAATCTTCCTGCAGTTTTACTTTTTATTGCAAGTTATTATGTACACCTCCAGCTCTGACATTATTTTATAATCCAAAATACTGCCACTCAGTTAAAAATAAATAAATAAATAAATACAAATATGTTATTACCTCTTTGCCTTGCTTAATAATGGACACCTTAGGTACGGTTCTCCATAAAGTCTAAGCAGCTGGTGTCCCTGCTGAATTCTACAGCTGCTCTTGTCCCCTGCTCTGCTCACATCTATATGCTGCAGCACCTATTTACTCGGCCAAGAGCCAGAGATCCCAGCTGAGGGGGAATTTTAAGCCTATGAAACTATTTATTGTCGTCTATATACAGCCTCTGACATCAATTTAATTTCCTGTTTTTATTGACCCATTTCACACTTCTGAAATCGATTTGCAAAGCCCGTTAGGGACAGGTGTGCTCCCATGTCCTACCTAAATGTCCATGCTAAATGTCCACAGTGCTCCTAAAGAGCACAACCGAGAGGCATTGCCTTGGGCCAGGGCTCCAGCTTATGGCATCGGCTGTGGCACACCTTGTCCCCAGAGCCCAGCAGTGAGCAACCTTGGGGACAGGCAGTGGCAGGGATGAGGAGGAAGGACAAGGACAGACCCAAGAAAAACAAAGAAAAATAAGGTGTGATCTGCCCCGACGGATCAGGATGGAAAAACATGATGGAAAAACAGGAGACTAAGATGGGGCTAACACAGAGAGTGATGGAGCCAGAAAGTGCAAAGATCTGGGAGAGGAAAAGAAAATCAAAAAAGAAAGAAAAAATGAGTCTGAGGAAGACAAGGGAAGAAGGAAATGTGTAACAGAAATAGCTTGTACTGGAGCTGCAGGGTTTGGTTTGCAGATAAGGGTTCTGGAACTGCCTCTGGAGGCTTTTCTTACTCCATACACTTTCCATACACAGTCCGTAGACTTTGGGGCTCTCCCTGCTGTTGATGGTCTGGTTGGAGGACACTACATCAGCCGCAGTGTTCCTCACTGGAGAAGATCATTTACTCTGACAGAGGGCTCCTCATTTTCAGGGCATGTCAGGAGGTGGCTCTGAGTTCAGGAAAACCATCTTGGGCTTTTCTACACTGCCAGCAACACTCCTGCCTTAGGGCGAACACCCAGATTCAGCTTGGGGCCTTGCTGGCTGGCTCATCCCGCCCAGGCCCAGCCGTCCCTGCTGCGGGCCCACATGGCGCTGCTCAAGGCAAGGCCCCTGGCAGGGCGCTCATGGCTGAGCAGGCCCTGAACACCGCGCTGAGCAGGCTACCACACGCCATCCAGCCCTACCAAGCAATGGCTTATGTTTTCAGGTTCTAGCTTACAGCAGGGGTTTGTCTGTTGTGGATGTCACACATGCAACAAAAATGCAGTCAATGAGGCAGCAGGGGTGGAGGGAGAGTCTGTACAAATTTTTAGTGAAATTCTGCCATTATTACTCTATGACTGAAACACAGATCTCCAAGGAGGCTTCCAAGGAAAGTAAATCAATCTATTTAACTGTCTTTTAACAAACTTGGGTCTGGGAATACACCCATTCTTGGGCCTGGAGAGCTCGAAGCCACATGAATCTGGGCAGAGATAACAACCTTTTGCTGCTTTGCTTGGAGTTGCAGCTGCCCACGGTACCTGCTGAAATATGCTCTCCCCCACTCCTCTAAGCTCCCCACTGTCACAAACCTCCTTGGATTTCCAATTTAACTCCTCCAGGGAGAGTGCACTGGGAAGGAAGGACCATAAGCTCACTAAATGAATCTCTTAATCACTGTCATTTTAGTCCTGAAAAAAAAAAAAAAAAAAAAAAAAAGAGCCAAAACAGTGGTATGATTTTTTTTTTTCAGACAAATGGAAGTCCAGAAGTGAACTCCTTCTTCCTTCATTGCATCACATTCCTCTTGAGAAATCTTGGTTGCTGAGACGATTACGTACATATATATGTGTGTGTTGTGGTTTTTTTTTATAAAGCATTTTTCCTTTCTGTGATATTTTTTCATATTCAGCAAGGTGAAAATGTTAGTCAAGAATGTTTTAGAGGAGAGGTAGAAAAATATTGTGTGTGCCGGGTGTTTAAACCTTCTTGGCTCAATATACCTGCAGTGTGCTCACAGAGACCCAAGCCCAGGACATGGTTTGATAGCCCAGGATGTCACCCTCTATCAGCTTGGGCAAAGATGAAGAGGGCTTTTGTCTGTCCACCAGTGCTGTGTGCAGAATAAGACCAGACTCAGGTTTCCATATCTCTACTTACTCAGCCATACTTACATTGGCATCAGTCAGATGCCCCAATTCCCAGCTGGTCAAAATGTAAGGAAAACTGGGTGTCATCAGCAAACCTCACCCATTATGAAGTATCATAGTTGGATGAATGGATAAATGGATGTGGTCTAAGTTATTCTCCATGTTCAACTGTCATAACACATTCAGGGTCCAGAGGGCAGAATTAACCCATCTTGCTGCTTGCTGTGAAGTTCTCAGCATTTAATGATGTTCAAGCTTGGCCTGGTGATCCTGTGCACTCCTTCTGAGTGAACTGCCTGCAGATTTCTCGTGGCTCATCTGAGATTTTGGACACACAATTTATAAAGATGTTTTCTTCTTGCTGTTAACTGTCCTAGGGTATTTCACCAAGGGTAAAAAGCTCTGCCTGGGAGAAAATAATCTTTGAAGAAAATACTAAAGTAAAATGGCAGAAAGCTCAGCAGCTGCAGTGACATTACCTGCACGCCATGCCCAAAGAGAAGGAAGGTATGGGTGAAAATCTGATCCCTACCGTTCATCCTTGCAGTGGGCTTCCTACATCTGAGGAAGGTTTTCCCAGATTTCTGAAGTAAAAGAAATGCAGAGAAGTCCCTCCATCCTGTGCTTCCTCCCCCATCTGGATTGAAATTGTGCATTCAGAAAGCAAGCTGAAATGGATTCTGTTTAATAAATTCTCTTTGAAAGCTGGAAAGAGTTTTGCAGCCAGCAGAGGAGGGAAGCTCTGGAACAGCCTTCCAGCAGGAGGAGTGGGTGGCAAGCAGCAGCCTGACTGGTTTTATGATGAAGCTTGATCAGTTTATGAGTGGGATTGTGTGGTGCAGTTGCCTGAGATAGCAGGGGACTGGATGTAATGACCTTCGAGATCTCTTTCCGTCATGTGTTCTTCGACTGCAATGAAGTCACAGAATATAATAGACACAGCTCTTTTTTGTTGTTGTTGTTCAAGCTGCTTGAGCTTGCACCAGCTGAGAATCTGCCCTAGCGTGGCCAAAGTCAAGGCTGGCAACCTTTAATCCTTGTAATGTGTGATAACACCTCGGCCCTCTTTGCCCGCACCTGGTTTCCTGATAATACCAATGATGTCTTTATTCCACAATGTCTTTTTCTATTATAGAGACGTTGGCAATGGCCTATCTGGTGGTCACATTCAAATATGTATTTTTTCCCTTTGTCTGGGCAATAAAAGATACCTTGAAAGAGCAAGGATGGTGGTGAGAGTGTCAGGTGGGGTCACGAGGCACAGGCGTTCCACAAAAGGGAGCAAAATAACAATGAGAAAATACCTCAAAACACTTTCCAGAAATAACAGCCTAATTAATACAGCTGTTGTTTGCTCCGTAGCTGAACCTCCTTTTCCCATGCTTGGGAATAACTACAGGGGAATATGAGAGGGAACTCAGCTTTGTTTCTGAGCTTCAGCCCTAACAACCTGCTTTGATAGAGAAATGTATATGAAATCAGGGGGACAGATACACAGCATGTGAACTCTGGGTTGTGTCAGAACTAACCAGCGCAACATGAACATTGGATTCAGAGTACTAACAATGCACTGCCTGTTATATATATATATATATATCTATCTATCTCACAGAGGGACAGTGTGCCCCCAATCAAAGTGCTAGATGGACTACAAACAGAACAAAAAAAAAAAAAAAAAAAAAAAAAAGCAACCTGTAGAAGCTAACAATTCAAGTAAGTTAAGACACAGAAAAATAATTCCAGGAAAAAAATATATTTGGCAAAGAAATCCAACGAATTAATGATCTCAGTTGTGGGAAGATAATTCACAGGAAAGCAAAATGAGTCTAATAAATTAGAAAGCAGCAAAATTAGCCTAATAAACCTTTGGCTAGAAGTTAATCACTGCAGCGCACAGGTGCAATGTAACTTCCCTGTGGGTGACCCTGAGCATGGAGAGTGACGCAGCGTGGATGTACCAGTCTGAATGCGGCAGAGCTGGGAGGAAAGTGGGAATTAAGGTTTTATTTCGCTCCATTGTGAAACTCTTGCAACCCATTGCTCATCAGCTAACAGATGTCTCAGTGTGTGCCCAGCCCGTTCCTGGTAGGAGATGGACACCGCGTTTGTAGATCTAGCTGTTAAGCTTTGTACGACTTCCAGCTTAGTAGGGCTTTTTTCCCAGTTTCTGTGGTCAGCCAAAATGGCATCTGTTCTGCTCTTGTTTCTCTAGAGGTCTTTAGGGATCTGCTGTGCATGCGCTGCTGGTCTACAATGGCAGTGCTGGACCTGTCCCTATGCACTTGAGGATACCAAAAGCAGGATCTCATTTTATCACCCCATAAAATAAACTTGTCCAAGCTGCACAGAAAAGCAAATCCAGTTGCACTTTTTTTTTGGCTCAATTGTTGCTATGTGCAGCAATCCAAGGGTACAAAAGGTCGTGGTTTCTCCTATTGCCCTGCATAGCTGAGGAGCACCTCTGTGTTTGGCATGGGAATGGCAGCAAGGTGACCCTCCATCTGCCCCTGTGAAGGGACAGGTTAGGACAGGGAGCTATAACAGGTCAGCAGCAGGACTCTGCAGCTGCAAAGTGTGGCATTGGAGGAGGGAGTGGAGTCCCCAGACAGGCGTCTTGCTCTTGCCAGCACTTACAGTAGCGTGTTCTCTGTGCATCCCTACTGCTAGTGAAGAAAGACTTGAAGTGCAGTCTAAAACTCCACTTTTCCTAAACCTCAGCAGCTGCCCAAGGACACTGGTTCACTTAATTGCTGTATCAGTGCATTCAGAGATACTCACTATCTCGCTATCGGCCCCAGCGAAACATGTATTATCCATTTGTCCTTGAAACCAGCCATCCCTTCGCAAAGTGATTAAAGTAGTCGTGTGTCGGATGAACCATGCACATCTTTTTTTTTCTTTTTTCTTTTTATTTTCTGCCCTCCCCAGTAGAAATCATCCTTGTTCCCCCCCCCCCCCTTCACACCAGTCACGACAGAGCTTCTTCCTTGCAATTTATTATGTTTGCGCTCGTTTGTTTTCCTTCAGACAGTCTTTGAGACATTGCATCCACTGACCTCTGGCAAAGGAACGGGAACAGCACACACTTTTATCCTGGCACTAGGCAGCAGCAGTGACAAATTGGCTTACTTTTCTGCCTGACACTGGGGGGTGTGAGTAGGGAGAGGGGGTTTTATCAGCCCAGAGTTACTTATGCATCTAAAATGGGCTTTGTAATCTCCCTTCTCTGCTGTTATTTAAAGTACATATTTGGGTTTCTCTATTACTGTCTGGGAATGAAGAAAGTTTTGCCCAAACGGATGGAACCTTCTGGTGGGAAATAAACTTGCTATCATGATATGCTGAGACTTTTAATTTTTTTAACATCTATATATACATGTTCAGTTGTGTATGGATGTACTCAGCTATGCTAGAAACAGGAACAGCAGACACATCCACAACCACACTTTCCAAGCACAAAAATATCGAGCCATCTACCAGTGAAAAGAGATTAGGCGGTGTGGTGTGCTCAGCCACAAACACTTCCCAAACCTACGGGAACATTTTGGAAAGAAAGTACTTTCCCTGCTTCACTTCTAAACTGAGCACAATCAGCCCAGTCGATGGACGACTCTTGATGCTTGAAAGTGCAAAGAGGTAATAGTGATGATTTTGGTTTTGCTACAGCCTGTTTTGTTAGCAGCCCTCCTGTCCCTGCCATGGCACTTCCATCTCTGTAGGGGATTGCTGGCAGAATGGCACAGGAACTACACCAAGAGAGTCAACTTGTGTGCAATTCAGTACTGACCTCTGCAAAGCCTTTGAGATCTACTGAGGAAGAGCACTCTGACAGCTACGTGGAGTTGCCTTTCCTGTATTCCTCACTGATTTAAAAACTCTAGGGAAAGGTTATAACACTTGAGGTCTTCTCTGTAAGAGTCTGCATAGCTGCATAGCCATTTCTGAAGGGACACCTTTGCACTTGACCATCCATCTTCTGTTCTGGCTGGGCTAGCTGCTGTTGTTCTGAGGATGATCCATGCCAAAAACTGTTCATCTCAGTTTAGTGCGCCCTCAGAATAACATTTTCACTGTTCCCATGTTGCAGCTATGTCCCGACCTCAAAGGGGTGATCTCAATGCGTCCTCCTCATAAATCTGCTGTTGTGTTCCCTCCTCCGCTTTCTTTTTTGTGGCTGATGTTATCTTCTGTTATCTTAATTACATGCTTTAAGGATGCCTGCTGCACAGATCATTGATGGAGTTTGATGTTTGTTAATATCACGTTGCGTTATGGAAATCTGGTACATTAAGACCTTGGTGTCTTTCCAAATTATTCTGAAGATATAAAAAACTTAATAAGCAACCCACTTAAACTAATACAGACTAATAGGCTGAGAAGGGAGGAGGTGAGCTTGGGAACCTGATTGTTTGGGGGGTTGTAAGTAAAATGATTTGAAGAGCTCTTGATTGAGACTTGCTGTTTAAGGTCATGATTTGGCATCAGAATTAAGGTTAGTGCTGGTGGGGATAGTAGATACCAGTTTGTGGTCAAATCAAGTCAACCTTCATACTTGTATTTAATTTTTCCCCAACCAGCAATTTGTCTTTAAATGCAAACACTTAGCTAAATCAGGTGCAGATGGTTGTTTTTATCAAATGAATGCTGTTTTATCACTTTAAAAGCTTTTGTTTTTAGTCAAGTGAAGGAAGTGGGCAGCACTCCCTTGTTTTTGAAAGAAGAAGAGCATATGCTTTTTAATTTGAAATGTAGCACTAATAGCATTATCCACAGGGGGATAGGCTGTGCTATTGTGGATTGTGGATAATGCATTTATGCTCAAATATCCTTTATTCCCTCCTGAGTGAAAGAATTTAACAGCATATTGTATTACCATGCCACAGAGAATATAGTTTACTCTTAGAATGAATTTTTTGACAATCTCAACTCTGTTTTTGTTTTGGTTTTGTTAATTTTTTAAGGAAAATTCTTGATGAATGTTCTTATAACACCGTGCTGAAAAACACCCTCAGCCTACCATGAACAATGAAAAAAATACTGTTGGGGGAAGATGTGGAGATAATGCAGTCAAGAGCCAGAGACAGTTTCAAAAATAGCTTTTCCGACACATCCCTTTTTGCATTTGTCGGTCTCCGCTCTCTTCTCACCAGAAGTTGGTGCTCATGCTACAATGGTGCCAAACTGGGGATGCTGTGAAGCAGAGAGAAGGAAGCTTGAGACGAGGAAACTCAGTCCATTTGTGACTTACTGTAGCAAACTCCTTCTCCCCAGGGCGGTAAGACAAATGGTTTAATAACCCAGAATGCTGTGCTCTTTGCTTCGGCAAAGTTGACTCTCTGCATTCAGCCTTACCCACAGGTATCTCCAGCAACCTCCTGGGAAAATGCTGAACAAACAGAGATCGCGGCTTGGAGGCCCGGGGCTGGCCTTGCATTGTTTGCTTTTTATTGTAAGGCTTATCTCGCTGTGTCATATGGTTAAAAACTGGAGCCTTGCCTCCAAGATAGCAGTGGGAAGGCAAGAAAGCTTGTGCGCATTTGTCTTCAGGTCAGTTTTATAAATGAATGTACTGACGCAGCCCTCAACAAAATGCGAGGGAGAAACTATGAGCAAGAGAGAGCGAGAACAAGTCCTAACTTCTTTCCTGTCATGTGGCTTTCTGAAAATGAAAAATGTGAACGCTGCTCTCAGGCTTTCTCACCAGAGAATTGGCCGTGCTCCAGAAATGCTGTGGAGCTCCAGGCTGGGAGCTCCAGCCCAACACAGTGAGGGCAACCCCAGATAGCCGAGCGGCAGCTGCAGCTGGGGAATGAAACGGGGTCCTGTGCTCAGCTCTCATCAGCCCACAGGGTCTCGGGATGTCCTGGTGGTGTCAGAGACACCGAGCCAAGCCTGCCGGAGACAGTGGACTAAGGATGAGGAGCTCGGTGGGAAGAACGCATCGTGATGGCCAAGTGGAGTGACAGAGGAGCAGGAGGGGGCTCTGGGTGCTCGCCCACTACCCAATAGCAGGAAGCACAGACAGAATTGCTGCTGTCTCCCAGGAGAGTTCAGCTGAGACTACAGCCTGAGGCTGGGACAACTGATGGATGTGCAGCAAGTACTGAATTCAGACCTAGTTAGGGCCAGTAGTCCATCCTGCAGCTCCACTTGGAGGATCACAAAACAATGGCTTGATGTCCATCATCAAACTTTGCAGGACTGCAAGGCACGGTAATATCTGTGTCCTCTTCAGCAAAGCAAGGATTACTTTTAACTAGTTTTAGCCGAGTAAAATTTACATGTCTAAGCCAGTGATGCAGGCTTCATCTACAGGCTGCAAAGAGAAAGGGAGGCATCTCCAGTGAATGAGTCACCTCTTCTAATGTGCGGTGTCTGAAGTGGGTGGGATGACTCATCCGAAGGTAACAGCCTCCCTTTCTATGGCTTAAATGACTAGTTCCAACCAGAAGCCTGACTTTTTGGCAGAAATTAGCCAACTTCACTCTTAACTACATTTGTCTCAAGTTACTTTGAAATTTCAGAGCTAGGTGAGAAAGTTTACTCCTCAGTAGAAAACCCCTTCAAAGGACCATTTTGTGCTTCCTCCTGGGATCTGCAGGTCTTTGTCCTTCAGAATGGGGCTCAAATGGTTTGCTTAGCTTCATAGAGTCAGAGAAACTAAAGCCTATTGGGAGCACAAAGAGAAGTCATTTAACCTATCCCCAAACCCCAGGCAGAAAGCTTCAGATAAGTTTTGTTATCCTTAATGTTTCCTCCTTTCAATAATGTCTTCCAGCAGTCAGTAAGAAAATTCCAGTTGTCTTCGATGGGCTTTCATCCAAGCCTGCGGAGAGAGCAATACAGAAAATTCTGTTGCAGAGGCAAATCAACAGAGGAGAAAGGTAATGGCACAAGAGAGCTAAAAGATGTAATCATGAGAGGGGGGAGAGGGAAACATCACGGCTCATCTTTAAAGATTGAGCAGCAGAAGAACACAGAGGCAATGCAAAGCTCAGTGGAGAGGAGATCTGGGCAGGGGGAGAGGGACAAGCTCATACCCTTGAAATACGCCTCTCTCCACTGCTGCAGCGTCACTTCCATTTGAAAATGCCTAACTGCTCTTCAGTTTAATCATAGCTGCACTTTTGGGTATAAGATGAATAATTAAGCCTGGGAGTAGAATACAGCAAGTGTTAATAGGGCTAAAGGTACTGCAAAGTCCTTATAAAAAGCTGTGCTTGCAGCAAAGAGTGGCTGCTGTTCTCTGCGTCCCCAATCATGAAGTGAGGAGCATGAAAGTACTAAATTAAATGAAGTGCATCTGTATCTATTCTGCTGGACTTTTATTTTTTTTCCCTGCATTTGATACCATTGCTTGCTAAATAATACCCTGTTTCCAGCAAAGGCTGAATGGTGTAATTCTAAATCTTCCCTCTAAATCAAAAGAGGACAGGCATCCTGTACATCCATCCCTCCATGCCTACCCCTGTGGGCTCCCACAAACGCAGCCTTCTCCCTTGCATAAGCTAATGTTTAAAAAATAAAAAATAAAAATCTGTTGGCTTAAAGAAACAATTCAAAATGAAGTGGCAGTGTTACAGAGTTTGTTCTCCTTGCTGAGGTTCAAGGTTGCTTCCCGTTGCTGTCAGAAGACCAGCAAGGAAGAAATACATTCCCACTTGAGTCTGCGAGAGGCAACAATTAAACAATGGCCTCGAAGACACTGGCCCAGCCACACTGGCCAGGCACCTGGAGGGCTGGTCCTTGCCTGTAACTATACGAGAGAAGGCACAGAAAGGAAAAGCTGCAACTGAAAAAAGATGCAGCTCTTAATCTATGCACAGTGCAAGTCATTGCAGTTTACTCTCTGCCTCTATTTTCCCCCTCCTGCCATGACCATGCTTCTTCCTGAGACTGTGGACCTCCAGGGCAACAAGGCAGGAGCTCAGAAGAGCTTGCAGTTTGTGTTTGCACCACCCAAAATGTATTTGGGGACAGCGTGAGAGGAGTTTGGTTCGCTCCTGTGAGGAGAAATCAGTCTGAGTGTCATGGCAAACAGCGAATGGAAAGCTCCTCCTTTAGGTCCTCGTTTTCCGCTTGCACCCAATTAAACAGAGCTGCATGAACTAATCAAATTAGGTTGGCAAGGAAGAAAAGACAGATTGTTATTTTTAAATCCTTGAGAGATGTTTGGGAATGGGAGGTCATACAGGTAAAGAAGGAGGTCAATAAATAGAAAGAAGGAAATTATTTTTAACCATTGCAGATAAGGTATTTTTAGAGCAATCACCTGAAAGCTCCCTGAACTACACAGGATGATAAGCACCACTCAACACAGCAGCAGTAATGGGAGCTGCAGCCTGGCGCAGACCCATGTTCCCCTGCTTATTTCAAGTGAGTTTTCAGCGTAATGATTTCTGTCCCCTTGTCTCCTACCTCCTGTCCTTATGGCTGTCACTGAGGGAACCTCACAGAGCCTGCCTAACACATCGTCATCGAGGGGGATTTCAGTTGTTGCTAAGTGGGCATTTTTCCTCTTCTCTGGTTTGTTTTTCATCCTTTTCTTTTGACTGCTCTCCTCTCACCTCTGTGCTAAGTAGGAGATGAAAAGCCAAACCTCCACAGGTAGGCAGGTGGGAAAAGGAGCCAGAAGTTGCCTTCCAAAGGGACCAGGGGACCTAGGGACTGGTGTGTGCTTTTCTGCCAGAGGAGCAGCCCTCCGGCTGAGCCAGCGGTGGGGAAGGGTGCTGTGCATGAGGCAAGGGTGCTGTGCATGAGGCAGAAGGGCTGCCAGAGCAGCACTGCCCCATCAGAGTCCTATCCAACAGGTCCCTGTGCTGGAGGCAGCAGGCACAGGTAGAGCTTGCTGGGGAGCCGTGTGATGTGATGGATTTTTATTTTCACTTTTGGCCTTTTTGCATGCTATCCCACATCATTTCACCAATTATCTACTTCATCAGCAAGGACACAGGACCATCACCTTCATTTTTCATAGTCAAATTTAGGCGAAGGCAAAAGCCTTTAGACGAATCTAACCTTAGAACTTTCCTCTCGCAGCCATTCCCCACTGATGTAGCAGACAAGACCATGGGATGCACTGACCTTGCTGTGTAGAGAACACTTTTTGATCTCTTGCCTTCTTAAAAAGGGCCAAATCCTCAAGGTGATTCAGCCTGAATCATGCTGTGCCATAATGGTAAGCTGGGAATTTAGCATAGATACTTTCATAGGTAAGGGAAGATGCCTGAGTGTCTCCTTCAACCTGAATTTGAGGTTGCCAGGCTTCTGAGCAATTCAGGATGTTGACGTGTTGCCAGTTTGGGTAAAACAGCTGTTTTAGAGTCATTTTCCTATCTTGCATTATATCTGCAATCTTCAGCTGAACATTTTGCTGCATCTTCCCCGGCCACTCCACTGAAGGTGGTGCTGCCTCTGCCTCTGTGGTTTTCCAAAGTGAGGGCAACGAGAAGGGATTTTTCTTTCAAGGATCACAGAAAAACATAGAAGATGCCAATTGATAAATATTTGACTTTCAAAGATGAAAAAGAAGAGCAAGAGCAGCATCAAGGGAATAAATCGCTTGGGATGTCCTGCGGTCTGAATGTACTTTTCATGCTAAGACAGGAATTGCAGATGCAGTGTGTAAAGATGCAGGTTTTACAAGAAAATAGAATCAAGCAGAAGACCTCTGGGAAATCACAGAATGTGTGTACACTTTATGGTTTGTATAAAATTAAATGTTCAGGGTTTTTTTTAGAGATATTGATCCTTGTTCTTTTATTATTATTATTATTACAATTATTTTTTGCTCGTTTCATTCTCCATACCCCTGACTTTCAGATCCCTTGTTTGAATTGGTCCTATTTATCTGAAACAGGTTGATAACTCTCATCTCTTTTCTCTTTTGCTCTCAATAATTATAGGTCTCTTAGGAAAGCTGGGCTTCAGTAGAAACTTTGTAAAGGTTTTGAAAGATTTTATTAGAAAAGATTTGGATCCTGCACAATTATCAGTTCTGAGAGGTGCTTTGCCCACCTCCTCCAGTGGAAGTGCTATTGATCATCTCACAAAAGGAAGGCATGTACTTACAGAGAGAAAAGTTGAGGTCTGGTTGCCTTTTCAACATCAACGATAAAATTGCATCTAATGTTCACCTCATTCACCTTAACTCCACTGGTCTGCACTAATTAAGGTGGAGCAAGCCGTGCCAGTTAATAAAGAACACTGTAATTCAGCTTGTGCTGGTCCATGATTGCAACAAGAGGAAAAACCCAATAACTGATTTAAAAGACAGGCTTTGATTAATAGAAATATCTGGGGCTTTTGTTCGCTGATTGTACAGCACACACTGCAAAACCCTGCCACTATCAATGGCTTAGATGTGAGACTTAAAATACCATCTCTCCCTTTAAAGTTGGGCTCTAACTTGCAAAGTCCTGCTGTAAAATATTGCAGACGATTTTCATAAATCTGCCTTCTTTCTCGCAACAACATTGGTCTCCTTGGCCGTATGTGCCACGGTTCTGCTCTGAGGTCTTGTACCCAGGGCAATCCCATCCCACGCGATAGCTGACTCCTTTTGGAGCCATCACCTTGCTCCCTGCAAGTTGAATACCAGAGGAACTTACAGGCTATTCTGCTCATGGGTCTATATTAGATGTCCACACATGTATCAGCCTCAGTTCTCTCTGTCCAGGGCAGCTTTTCACCACCATCAGACCAGGCTTTGCTTCCTCGCATCACCAGCACGCGCCCCCCTACATGTCCCCTGTGCAGAGCATCACTCCTGTGGGCTGTAGCACAGCTCCCTGCCACCTCAGCACTTTTTGCTGAAAATATATCTACAAAAAAAGAATTTCCCGGGGCAGTGGGAGGCCACGCAAGGCCAAGAGCCAATGATGCCTCGCAGGCTCAGCCTTGGGAGGTGTGAGGGACACCAGCGTTTGCAGAGGGGGCTGAAGGCCAGGGTGTGGGTTGCAAGCACAAGGAGCAAACCCCCGAGCTTCACACTCCCCAGCCCTCTCTGGATCAGCACATTATAGCTGTGCAGGCAGGAGACAGAGCAATCAGGGATCGCTGCTTCCTCCTGGCAGCTCCTCAGGCCTCTCAGGGGCAGTAAGAGAGGTCTACGTGCGCTCAGCAAGGCCAACTTTTCACACCCCATTAGGCCAGATGTGATGAACCTCGCTTCCCACAGCCAGCTCTGCTGATAGAGCTGACCAATTTTTTTTCCCCAGCTGAACGGTTTTCGCTTAAAGAAATGCAAATTCAGCAAAATATATTTTTTTTGTTGACATTTTTTTATGGGAAATTATTGAAACACTTCACTTCCATTCTAGCATTTGGCCAGTTCTGTCTCATCTGGCGTGAAGTAATCAAGATCCAGCAGAGAAGCCCTCTCTGGAATAGCCTCTTTCAATCATTTACCACAGTTTCCCATCAAGAAGGCTGTCCTGAGATTCCTGGGCTGAAATATGATGGGATGCTGCCTTTCACCCTAAACTTTGAGAACAGCACTTTGCATTTAGCTTTCGAACTTTCTCCCAGAAAATAAAAACATTGCTCTAGACAGCTGCATTGCTAGGGAGGAAAGGTGCCTTGTTTCAGCTGAATCATAGGAAGGAGGGTTGGACTTGAGGCTTTTAAAAAATTAACAGTTGCCACAGCAGGGCTCCCTCTCATGCAGCCAAGGCAATGAGGAGAGGAGCCGGCACAGGGAGCCCCGTGTGATTTTTATAGTGACAGATTTCTTTGCATAATGCATTTTGGGTGAAGTTTCAGGTTTATTTTGTACTTATCTGATGTCAGAAAAGAACATATTAAGTCTTCAAAAAAAAAAAAGAGGAAGGTTTTTTAATCAGCTTATTGCAGCCTTCCATGTATAATAAAGCAGTTATATGGCAGTAAACCTGGAATCCTACAGGAGTTTGTTGTAAAGTGACAGATTCAGGTCAAAGCTGTTAATGAGCAGCCAGATTGATGTGTGATGCATAATGATGGGGGAAATGGCATTCTTGTTTTACAGGAGAGCGCAGAAAGGTAGGATATGCCAGGTCCATCAGAACAACTGGCTACCCTGGGGTTTAATACTTTGCCTCTGGCCAGTACCTGATATTTCAGAGCAATTTGAGCTATTTTACAGCTGATGACTGAAGTAGCCACATGGTAGACACATGTTTTTGGCTCCTTAGCTCCTTCGACCCTGGCAACAAACCCTGAATATCCCAGCTGAGTCTTCTGTAGGTAAGATTTTGAAGAAGAAATTTTTCAATGTCTGCTCCTGCCTAACTTCTTGTCTGAAATGAACACTTTTTGGAGCATGAGTATCTCATGCCCATGTCATCCAGTTGGCTTTTGTTGTTGTTGTTGTTCTTTTTTTTTATTATTGATTTTTCTCTACATTTTCTGGTCTTTATTTTCATTAACTGGAGCCTATAATAAATGTGTAAGTTATACTGGCCTGAAAGAAACACTGCTCACCCCATTAGGAGTATCAGGGAAGTAAAAAGGCAAGTGGGAAGAATGCAAAAGCAATCACTTCTGTCTGACATTTCCTGGGAAGAGAGGGCAGCAAACAGATACCCTTAAAAACCAATGACAGACTGATCCACCTTTATGGGACTGACCCTTGAAAGATGGTTGGGAACTTCAGATGGTGTCACATGCGTTTTCTTCTTAATTAGTGGCCCTCCTGAGAAGTTTCTCGAAACCAGGTCTCCTCTTTGTTATGTCTCAGTAAAATGCCAGCCACTCTGGTGTCTCGGTGCATGACTGAGGTCCCCCAGTGCCACATCAGAGATATTAATTCTCATTAAGAAGTGATGCAATTTGTGTTCATTTGGACACACGCTGTACACTTCACTGGCTGCTCCAGGGTGCAATGTAAGTGTTCATCTCAGTCTAAAAGGCACTGTGCATGCTCCATGACTGCTGCCTAGGCTCACTGAACCCAACCCAAGCACTGAAATTAAAGAAGTAATTCAGGCTAGCAGCTTGCTTTTTGATCTCATAGCTCCTGGGCCTTTACATCCGTGAGATCTGGGATTACCCCAGAGCTCAGCTCATTCTACCAGTTATTGAGAACTCTGAATTTGAGCCAGAAAAATATATGATCATGATCTTAACCCATATGGTTTTGAATGATCCCTTTGACTTTCATGCATCTGCCAGCACACATGCACGCAGTATTGCAATCCACAGCGCTCAGCACCTTGCAGGACTGAGCCCCTCGCTAATCCTTCTAAACCCAAGTCTATTGACTTTCAAAGCAAACCACGAGGGTTTCTTATCTGCATTTTCTGAGCAAGCTGCTTGCTTAGGCTGAGCCTTTTGCATTAGTCTTCACCAGAGTTGATTTTGGGCAATGAACATGATTAGATTTTTATATCAGGAGAGAATGAAAGCATGGAGATAGTTCCGGAGTATCCAGGAGTAAGTCAGGAGTGAACTCCCTTCATTGAGTAGCATATAAAACCACAGAAACATCAGAATGAGTGCCTAATTCCAGCCCAGCCTAATTCCAACCCAGGTTTTGCTTTCTCATCCTGGAATGAATCTTCACAGAACCCTGAGTTTAAATGTCTTAGGGAAGTTTGAAAAACATATCTCAGTAGTTAGATGCATGACATTTGTATAACATAATCCTGTCATCACGTTGTAGAACAAGATTCAGTCCTAAATTACACCACAACCCAACTCAGAGAGAGATGCAGCATGCTGTCGAGAAGCTGCCCCAGAAAACAGGCTGAAAGAAGGATTGTTTCACCTCTAGAATATTTCTATTATTGGCTTCTCTTTCCACCAAACTCAGGCAAAGGCAATTCTTTCAGGCTTGACCTGAGCATTTGGGATGTCACAAGACTGAAACAAGATCTGCATCATGGTAGCACATCACCGTGCATCTTTCTCAAGGTCACTGGCAATATACGTGAGAGTGGGATACTCAGACACCAGAACTGTCAGGGAAAATAAACGCATACCTGGAATAACAGTTCCTGCCCTGTTGTCTCTCCTTTTGTTAATACAGTGGTCAAACTTATGACTGAGACTGCAGACAGACATGGGTCACAGTTCTGTGCAGATTTTGTCATAGCAGGCCAGTCTCTGTCTCTCTCAGGTTTCCCTTTCACACCTATAAAATAAGGGTAGCCCCAGACTGGTCATTTCTATGTAGATGAGAGTCTAGTGCTAACTGTGTGCATGCCCAGCACCAAACACACTCAGACATGAGCTGTATACAAGACCTCAAGATATAAATTAATAGATAAATTAACATATAGCTCATATATATATACACTAAAAAATAACTAAATGTATACACGTGTCTAGAAATGACATACATCTGTTGTGTTTCTGTCTTCAAGGTATCATAGAAGTCTCTTGCTTTTCTCCCTTGAATTGAACAGCACCAGAATCCAGGGGCTCTTTCCTCTTCTCCTAGAAGCGTCTTTGAGAACTCTTGACCTTCGGCTCCCCATGGCACACCCTGTTGCAAATCTGCAAGCACTTTGCCAAATCCTCACGAATGAGCTCCATTTTCCTATTCAGGCAAACCTATGTTCTAGACAAGCTGAATGACAGATGGAGGTATTAAAAAACAGGGTAGCTCAGATACTTGAAAACTAGCACGTACCCCACCTGTTTCAATCAGAACATCTTGAATTTAAATTGCTTATGTTTTTAGACCTCCTTTAAAATCCCAGTCAAAATAACTCAGATGGCCATTGTCAGCTGGATGTTGTTGTGCCGTTAAAGCCCAAAGTATCTCAAATAAATGCATCACTGGCAAAGAAATGCCTAATAAGCAGAACAAGTCTTTGTGCTTTTCCCCATTTCATTTTGCTTCTTTGTTCAATTAGTTTTGTTGTGTTGTTTTGTTTGTTTTTTTTCATGTCATTAAAGTGTTATTTTAAGCTGTACTTACATGATGTATGTTACATATAATAGCTAATGGACTGGTTTTGTTCATTATTGAGCCAAAGCTGATAAGAGGGAAGGGTGAGAGACAGGATGGGTTTGAGGAGTAGAAGGAGTCCTCCCTGAGCAGGGAGGTCAGTAATCCAATTTCTTTTGTGCCTACCTCTATCTCTTCAGGGTCACCTAACCAGATCTTTTTCCTCCGCAGGCTCTACTGTGGTGATTATTTTTTCTAGCAATACCTTTCGTAGTTCTCCTGGGGAGGGACCCATGGCCTGTTTTTTCTAGGTCTCTCCACAAGGTCAGATTTCCTTCACGTCTGCATTAGGACAAAAGCAAGCACTGGAGGCCAACGGGAACCACCCAGAGATTGCACGGCTCTGCAGCTAAACACGAATAATGAGGGCACAAAACGGTGTGGTTGGGGCCGTTCCTGCACAGCAGCACTTGAATCTCAGCTCCACTGTGGTGGTGTCACTAGGACAGCCCTCTGCTGCCCGCCTCAGTCACGTTGCACATTCCCAGGCACTTTCTGCTGTACCAATTAAGAGGTGTAAGGAGGAGGCTGTTGAGTACTAAAGTGAGTGTCAGAAAATGCTGAAGAAGAGCTAAGAGGCCAACTGCTTGTCCATTTCCATTTCCCAGGTACCACAGGAAGGATTTGGCTAAAAGAGGGCATCCCATGGTGTGTGAGGTACCTGAGCCTATCCCAGCTACGTACACTCCAGCTGCTGCACCAGCAGGGCAGCTTTGTTACGGGTCCCACCTCACCACTGCCAGCCCCAGGGAGACGTCTTTAATGGCACTAGGCACCACTAGGATGTTCAGCTAACTACATCCCACCTTGTGTGTCCTGCTAAGCTTCATCCAGCACAGACTGGAAAGCTACCCGTATCGTGAGACCCTTTCATGCAGTGCCTGGTGCTACAGCTGTTAGTACAGCCACAGAAGCATGAGAGGCTAAAGATTGGGAAGACTGAGAAAGACCACCGCTCCCCTCTTTCTGGTGGTCAGTATTAATACTGGCAGTCCTGCATGTGAGAAGGTTTGTTTTGCATAGCCAAGGTGTACAGATTACACTGGATATTTTTTTTCTGTCTTCTATCAGAAAAAGAAAGTCATCTTTGCTCAACCAATGGACTTGTACCAAACATCTTCCATCAGGAAAAGTCACAAGTTGAAAATTCAAGAGGAGGGGCTCAGATTTCCAACAAGATGTTTTGTTCGTTTGTTTTTAGAGAGCTTATAGTCCTCATTATTTTTCATATTTATTTAATTTACAGAAAAATAATAATCCTGATGACATTAAGATAAGGCAGTTTTAGACTATGGAAAGAAAGATTTCTGGGAGAAGTTGCAGAGAAAATATGAGGGGCTGTTATTGGATACATGGAATTGAAAAGGGATCTGGGACAAGGACCGTACTCTGACTGGGCCCAGCAGGTCTCATGTGCTGTTGCAAACTCCAGGTTAGAAGGAAGGTGGAAATGTTTCCCTCGTGACCTCTTTACGCCCCCATCTGTCTCCCTTGTGCATCTCCCATAACACACAGCACCATCTCCACCTTCCTCTGCCTCTGCTCTCAGACAAGAAACTGCAACACCTAATCCTTGTGTCATTTTTTCTTTCCTTTCAGCACATACCGGATTTTGCTCATCAAGGAAAGCACTTTAGCCAGCAACACGAGCCCACTGTTTGGGTTGCCGCTCAGCACTTCTCCTCCAGCACTGGGAGCTGAGCAGCCAGGCTGGGGATCCTGCTACCCCCTTGGTGCAGGAGATGCCATCTGCCAAATGTCCCCGAGTGGTGTTTTAGCAAGTGGGCTAAAAAGAACATCCTGTGCACGGTAGCTGAAGTCCATCACAGCTGTCACAGGAACATACGCACGCAGCCTGGGCTGGAGGTGGATGCTGGCTCGGGAGGGAAGCTGGGCAGGTGGCCAACAAACCTCCCTTACTTGCCGATGCTTCCTTTTGGGGAAAGGAGATCCTGGCTTAGTATGGCCTGAGATGGCCCAGGGGAACCCGACAGCCCCAGGGAGCACCAGCACTGACAGGACAGCTCACCCAGGCAGACACCAACACCACTGACTGAGCTTCCCAGGGCCTTGTGGCCAATCTTGACTTCATCAAGGTCACAGGCCTGAGCCCTGTAGGCCCCCAAAGCAGCAGATCATGCATTCTTTTATGCAATAGGCTTTGTGCAAAGGGGAAAATCAGAGGGGGAACAACACCCATCCTTTGTTTACTTCCCTGCCTTGTGCCCCCTCACTCGTTTGTGCCAACCCACCTCCTGCATGAAGTCACGGCTCCGGGACATGGCGGTGGCTGGAGCTGCAGAGGGGAGGCCGCAGGGTCACCAGGGCTGCGGCCTTGGCCTCCTCCTCTGAGGGTGAGGCTGCCGTGGTCCAGATTCCTCCCGATCATTTCATGTGATAGCTAATTAATGGCCTCCCCGCGTTTCCATGGCGACACCATGCTGTGCTCTTAGCCCTGATCCAAATGGGCATTCTGCACACTTGTGAAGCCGGAGCATCAGCATATTAATAAGACTTGCTGACGTCCGTTGCTTTCTGCCACATTGGCTGGTAACTCTAAATAAATGTAGAAAAGCACATTTCTTAACAAGCTCCTAGCGCGTTCTCTCATGTGGCTTGAAGCAACCGATCCCAAAAGTTCTTCATTTGGAGACAGGGAGCAGGGAGTCTGCTCTACCTGCTGGTCTTTGCCTTGCTTAGCCTTCGGGACACCTGGCATCTGGCTTTTCTTTCTTCCTCTGATTTATTCAGAAGCTTCAGCTTTCATAGAGTCTCCCTAACTTAACTGTAACAAGGGATGAACATCTGTTACGACTCAGTAGGACCATCTCTGTGTTAGCTGAGCTGGATGCTCTTAGAGATCGCTCCCCAGATCCCTTTCGCCCAGGTGAAGGGAGCTGAGTTTCATTCTCGTACAGAAAACGACTGCTCAAACCTCAAAGTCTGAAGATCCTTTTTAACATCGAATACGTAGCACTACCTACTGACCATACAGCTTAGTGATTCTAGTTTTATGTGTCAAAGTGCTCTCTGGGCCCCAGCTAATTCTCCCCTATTAGTTTCCCTCCATTCTTGCATTGTCTTGTAAAACTTTTTTCTGGCCAAGTGAAGGACTTGGACATAATTCCCTCAGAAATCCATTAACACCACTGCAGCACTGGTGTGGTCTCTCTAGGGTAATGTGAGCTAATTTGTCTTTGCCAAAAATATTTGGTCTTCTACCTCCTGCAGAACAAATACCCTAAAACAAACCTGCATCACCTTGTTCTAGACCTGGATGTCACTGGTCAGGAACCAGCAGAAGTGCTTATGGGACTGAGCAGAGACTGGGTGCCCTGTTTGTGGTATTGTGAACATTTCACATTTGAAAGGTAGGGCACAAAAATTTTCTCACAGAGTGATTTTCCCACTCTGTGTCTGGACCCAGACATCTCTTGTTCCAGCATCAAAAGTAGAGTGTAGTGCGGTCCAAGACACAGTTGATTGGGTTGTTTGGTTTTATTTTTCTTTTTTTTTTCTCTTTGACATAAATTTTGAGCCCAAAAAGCTGTCTGGACTGCCAGATAGCTACACTTTCCTCTACCCTGAAGGACAAGAGAATTGATCCGTGACATTTTGTCTTCATTCCATCCCCAAAATGTCATTCAGCCATGCTGCAACAACATCGCTGCATGGATACAACACATCACTGTTGTAATGTGCCATCGTATCCCAGTGGCATGTCGTGACATCAGGACAATGCATGTCTGCACCTCTGCTCTCTACCACTGCTTTGGCCTGGACTGGACAGTGGTGGTTTAAAGTTCTGCTGGCTCCCAATGTCTTGTGTAAAGTCCCTGATGTTGCACTCCTTGCTGAAGCCCAGATTAGCTTGAGGCTGATCATCCCAGGGCATCATTAAGAATACATGAGAGTAATCGTTTTGATCACTAATAGTCCCACAAACACAGGACAAGATTTAGCTAACGTGTTGTTAGTTACCCACAAGATCTGAGATTTACTTGCAACTTCTCTGGCTGCTACTCACTAGAGTTGGATGCTTATCTTGTAGGAAAGCAATTTATCGAATTCATTTCACTTCGTGTTAGCACATTCACTATTTCCAGCCACGAATAGATCCCATCATCGAATGCGGACTGCATCTCAGGCTATAGGTTGCTCATAAGCAGTATTCAGTATTTTTAGAGCAATAACTGTAGTTCTTTTCAGTGTCAGCTCTTCGGGTCATACATGTAAATTAAACAGTATATTTCTATTCCATTCTTGGATGGATGAAACTGTCAGGAACATTATTTTCACTCATAATTACAAATCTGACATTCATTTCCCATGAATACTCTCAACTATTTGCTTAAAACTAGCTTCCATGCATACCATTGCCAGTAAATTTTCTCTTATTGGAAAGCTGACACAGAAATGTCACAACTATAAAGTAACTTGTTTGAATGGTGGGGTCTATAAGCACGAACCTCTACTATGCAGACAAAGACCCAATCAAACAATGACAAAAAGAAAAAACAAATGAACAAACTAAGAAGCAGGCAACCTTGCAACCTTTTCCAGGGACTGACGAGTAAAGAAAGAAAGAGATCTCAGCATAAGCTAGGGAAAAGACAAAGTCAAAGTTACTACCAACTGGAATGGATGAATGTCCCTAGAAACATCTTTGTTTAATTTACCCAGATCTTCTTCAGGCTCATGCACATGCCCTCCTCTGGGGGGGGACAGACAAGGATTGATGTGTGCTTTGTGACGAGGACTCCTTTTTGTTTTCTCACTAACTAGGCAGATAGTTTCTCTTATGCTCTTAATTATTAGTTCAGCAGGAGAGTTCAGTGAATGTTTATTTTCCTCAAGCTATCTAAGTCATTCTCAGCTTTGATTTGCATCAACCAAAACCTCTCAAATTAAACAAAACCTGAAGCCAGACTTAATTGTCTGAGTCCCTGGAGTCACATGAATAACACCACAATGCATTTAGCTCTTTCCAGAAGAACTAATGTTATTCTAAGAATCTACAAAGAAGGTCAAAACACATACAAGACTATTTTGAACTTGATTGAACCAACAGGTTAAGTCTTGAGCCAGGTCTGAATCTTGGGTTTTGGATCAAAACTGTCCCTCCTGCTGTGCCCTGCTTTTCCACAGGACACTCCTCCAGCTCTACAGGTGGGTAGGATGAGAGACCTGTTGCTCCCTTCTAAAAGGGCAGAACGTCTGGTCTCGCTCTGGCAGTTTTCACAAAGAAATTTCAACTAACAGTGAAATTAAGAGAAACACCCCACTACTCTCCTCCCCCATGCTTGAGCTTCATCACTAGCTCAGCTCATCTTATATTCACACAGTATAGCCTGCATTAAACAAAAAATAAAATCTGAACACACAAGCACACACACAGTTAAATTTTACCCAGCTTTTAGGTATTTCTTTTCTTTCTTCCTTCCTTCCTTCCTTCCTTCCTTCCTTCCTTTCTTTCTTTCTTTCTTTCTTTCTTTCTTTCTTTCTTTCTTTCTTTCTTTCTTTCTTTCTTTCTTTCTTTCTTTCTTTCTTTCTTTCTTTCTTTCTTTCTCTCTCTCTCTCTCTCTCTCTCTCTCTCTCTCTTTCTCTCTTTCTTTCTTTTTCTTTCTTATAACCCTTTTAAATTTGGCTTTGTCCTTGCAAATTCAGAATAAATTTGGTTATTGTGTCCCACCCTCTTTTTGTGAGTTTTGGAGATATTGAAATAAAATTTTCTCATCTGCTTTCTGTTTGTTTGGTTGGTCTTGTGGATAAATAATCTGTATCAAAACAATGATATTCTTCATAGCCACAGAAACAGAGGAAAATTAAAAGGATTTTTCTATCCCCAAAGAGCTAAAATAACTGGTGTGTTCTTCTACAACTCCAGGTTTCCTTGGCAATGTGTTTTTTTACATTGTGCTTTGGTTTTTTGGTGATGAAGGTTATCCAGTGTTATTAGGAATCCCAGGACATGGGTTAAAAGCCAAACTCAGGTTTGCCTTTAGGTTTTCTGAAATAGAATATAAATTTAACTTCTCAGTTTGAGGGACTCTGTAGAGACACCGTGAAGAGGAATGACTTGGGAAGGTTTACAGGGGATGTGCACTGGCCGGACTGAAGGCAACAGCAGCCTAGTGCCAGGCATGGGCTGGAGCCAAAGGCACTGCAGAGCCCTGCCCTGCCTCTCTCTTTGGCAAGAGCTGACACTACCTCCAGTGAAAAGTCTTCTGAGGTGGAAATGCCAAAGTGAAGACACCTCAGATCTGCATCCACCCTCCACCTCATGTGTCTTCTCACCAACGAGGCACTCGTTTTACTCTCAAAGGACTGCCATCACCTTCTGTCCTCCAGCAAAGCTCAGCACAGGCTGGGTGAATAATTCAACATAAAGCTGGCATAAATCTCAACAGAAGAAATATTTTTTATCTTTAACCATTTACTCCCACTAGGAATAATGGCAGTTCTTTTACATTTACATATAACTCTTTTTTGTTTGTTTACTTTGATTTTTTTTGTCTCTTTGTCGTGGCACCTGCATAGCAGAAATCTTTACAGTTCATTACAGAAATTTGCCCCTCTCTCTGCTCCTCCTTATATTTACCCCGCTGCCTCTGAGGACTAGCAAACAACACCCCCAAGGTCAAGAGAGAGTAAGGTGTTACCCTTTTATGACGGATTATAGAAATAACAAACATGCCTGACAGTTTTATACAGCTGCTAGAACGGGTTTAGTTTTCAACAAATGAAGAATTTCCTCTTTTTTTTTTCTCTTTTGTATATTAATTACATTTTACAAATTTTGTTCTTCCCCCTTTGCTTTTTCCCCCCTTTTCTTTCTTTCTTTTTTACTTTTTTCCCTCTTTTTTTTTTTTCCTCTTTTATTTTTTTTACAGCAAAAGGATCAGTCACCAACATGTCCACTGAAAAGTCCGGGTTAGCAGAGTTTGGCTGTCATCTGGTCCGACTGTTTGAGGATCTCGGTGTTGTACAGGTCTAGAGCGTGGTTCACGCGGATGATCTCGCTGTTGGTGAGCTTCAGGCGGTGCTTGAGCATACAAGAGAACAGATCCAGCTGGGGCTTCCCTGGGGCCACGGGAGGCGCCAGTCTATTGATTCGGTCCCGAATATCCAGCAGCAAGAGCATGACGGAGGAGGACGAGTAGAACTGCCCACCTTGCGTGTACGACTGGTTGACCTGCTGCACGGCACTGCGCAGGAGGTCGGCGTTAAAGCGCAGGCTGTAGCCGTACACCTGCACATCCGAGATCTTGATGTAGAACTGGCGCTTGGTGGGGTCGGAAAGGTCCACGGGCCCTTGGCCAGTCTCGTTACGCAGCAGGGAGGGCAGCCGAGTCCGGCTGCGTAGGTAGATGTGGACGGTCTCGAAAAAGGTTTTCCACCGGTTGCCCAGTAGCAGGGTCCAGTTGTAGCACTGGCTGTTTTGGAGGCGGATTTTCTCCCAGCGTGGGTAGCCGTACTCCCCAAAGGGCATGTTCCAGCCCTCGGAGTGACTCCCACTGAACGGGTTGACGTAGACAAAGAACATAGGGTCCAGGCTGCTGTTGCGCATCTGGCAGATTCGCATGGAGATCCCAATCACCATGTGGATGAAGTCCATCCGGTTCTTGTTGCTCTTCAAGGTGAGGGACATGCGCTTGCGCCACCTGGGGTCAAAGAAGGTGTCCAGGCGGATCTCGTTGCTGATGAAGGTGGTGTGCACGTACAGGCGAGAGTCCATTTTCTGCAGCAGGTACTTCAGCTCCAGGTCCTGGAAGTCCAAGTCCGTCTCAAAGCTGATGAACTGCTCGCTCCGCTCCGAGTCTACGTTCTGAGGCTCGCAGCGACCCCGGTAAAGCTTATAGCCCTTGTTGCATGAGCCACACAGAGAGATGTTGGCAAGGCTGCACATAGCACAGCTGTTGTTGCCCCCGATGATGCAGGGGATGGGGCGCTGGCACAGGCTGGTGCCACCGTGGCAAACGCAGCTCCGTTGGCTTTCCAGAAAGGTCCCCCAGAACCCATTCTCATTGCAGTACAGCAGGGACTGGACCCGGGTAAGCCATTCCTGTATTGTCCTGCAGGTGGGAAGAAGAAAGGATTAGCACCATAGAGCCTCCCAGAGCCTATGGGGTTGACATCTTTCTAAGTCCACAGTGCCTTTTAGGGATATTTCTGAGGTGGAGCTTTTATAACACTGATGCCCTGCTGTGGCATTTGGGAGCCATCCCAGGCTCACTCTTACATCTGCCGCTTACTCCTTCCATGGAGAAGAGAAGCCCTCTACGAAATAGCCATAAATCAGGACTGATCATTTTTCTCTGCACGCTGCTCTAAGAGCTGAGACTGGCTCAGCCTTCTCCCGAGGCTCTCATCAGCATGGTGGTGAGAAAGTTCAGCCATGGGAGGGGAGCTGATCAAGCTGTGCCAGAGGCTGAGGTGTGTTCAGGTATTGCAGGTCAGCATAACTCCTAGGCTGGTGGTAGGCAACAACCCCTCTCCATACCCCAGATAATTTCCCCCACTTCCCAAAATAGATTGTAATGGGATAAGGCAACCTCTGCTCATGGTGCAGAGTGCAAAAACATCAGCAAAGAGCATGGAAGTCAGGATGCATGGTGACAAAGCTGCTCAAACAGCTTCTCCTTTAAGAAACCTTGTGCTAATTAACCTCCTGTTACAGCTTCTCCCCTTAACAAGCAGCCACACTTGCTCACTTCCAGGCCCCACCACTCCCATAATTGCTCTACCAGCACCCTCACCTCTACGTCCCATGGCCCTGGAACGGCGCTGAAGGAACGACACCGTAACCCACGCTCTCTTTTCGTACCACCGCCTTGCAAGGTTGCCTTGCTGCCCCCTCGTCCCCCCCTCCCCGGGGGATCTCAGCACAGCGACTCCTTTCTCCGCAGCCTCCAGCAGAACCCAGCCGCCCGCTCCCTCCCCTCTGCCTCCCCCCCAGCTAATGAATACTTCATTGTCTCCTCTGGGCAAAAAGTTCTTGGTAGCGCCGCAGTGAGAGGACTGGCTAATGACAAATTAGGATTCAGTCCCTGTAGAACGGGAGGAGTGATTATGGACAGAGGCTCTCAGAGCTGGATTAGTGAAATTCATGGCACCTGCATCGCCTGACCTCCGAATAATCATTAAGCTGTAGGCTGTATCAAAGAAGGCATTAAATGATACAGCAGCAACGAACAGCAAGATGATTAGGGGGAGGGAGGGAGTGGAGGGATGAAAGTATAAAACAGAGGAAAGCACTGGAAGGAAAAAAATAATCAAGGAGCAGAAGCAAAAAGGGTAGGGGAAGAAAGAGGGGAAAATGTGCAGGTAAAAGGAAGAATGAGTGAAAAATGCAGTAGGCAGGAGGCTTAGGGATGAAAAAGGTGAAAACTGGAACAATAGCAATAAGGGAAAGACAGAGAAATGGCAAGAAAGAAAAAAAAAAAAGCAGAAAGAAAACTGGTAAAAGCATAATAAGGAAAAGAAAGAAGTGAATTTATCACAAAAACACTGATGTCTTGGATGTAGGAAGGGGCAATTTTCATGTTCCTCCTGCGGTACAGGGCTGTCAGGGTCACTCTCCTATATTCACAACTAGCAGGAGCTCTCCCAGCAGTGCAAAAGAAAAGGGGGGCAGGGGGCTCTGAGCAAGGCACCTCCAGAAGTGTCTGCTGTAGTGGGAGGTGGTGACAGCCCCGCCTGGTCCCCAGCAATGGGCAGGGGACGCTCTTGGCTTCTAGGACAGCTCTGCTTTGGAGGGAGGGGCAGGGAACAGCACAGAGTGACTGCAAAATGTGCTGCTGACAGCAACAAGCACTCTCAAAACCATCTCCTGGGGATTGAGTTTGATTTCTGCTCATAGGTGAATTTTTGGCCACTTTTTCTGCAATAAAAAATAATTTAAAAATCTATCCTATTTAAGCCTTGCAGCTCTTGTTTGGAAAGCCAGCTAAATGTTCTTGAGTTTAGCAAGACGTGCAGATCCCAGGCTTCGTTCCTTCTGAGCTCTCTCCTGTGAGCCCACCTTGGTTCCCCTGTGCACATGAAAGCTTCGCTCTTTGCTTCTAACCACTACTCTAAGCACGAAGCTGAGGGATGATGTGCAAGTGGAGGATGAACTAAAACCAAAGCAGGTCCCCAGTGTATGCACACTGGCTGCCTGGGCTTGCTGTGGTTGTGAGAACTGCTGAAGGCAAGCACAAGGTGCCTGCAGGTTGCTCTTCCCATGGTTGGGCTTGGTGACAACAACTGAACACATCACAATTCCAGCTCTGTGCAAGTGAATGCAACTCTCCTGATTTCCTTACACCACTGCTCATGCTCAGGATTCCCAACATATTTTGACAGTGTTGGTTTGAAGCTTTCTGACACAAGTTTTATATCTTGATAATGCCATTGAGTTCATGGGATAAAGACTGCCAGGTTGTACAGCAGGGGACACTATAAAAATTGGAGTAAGATGACCACATCCTAGTCCAGCTGGTGTGTTCTGCCTCAGGAAAGGAAAGAATCCTTGGCTTATATTAGCTGCTGGTAGAGCAAAACAAGAAAGGATTCTCAGCAGCTATCTTGCAATTGAAGCTAGTCATTTTTTCTATTCCTTAGATTAACTTGGTGGAGAAAGGATGGAAGGAGCTTTGGAGAAGGAAGTGTTTTGTGTGTGTGTGCATGTCATAGCATTCAGCAAAGACACAAGTAGGACAAAAATGAAAAAAGAACTACCCACCATCTGCTGATGGTGGCAATAAAGGATGTAATTAAACGAAAATGCAGAATCCAGGGCAGAGCTGGGCATTGGCTACAAACATGACAATGGGAAGTGTGATAGACTGAGAGGAAAAGTGGTATAAATTACCACGTTTTATCTTGCAACTGGGACAGGATAAGAATATACGCAGGACCAGTCACAGCCCTTTGGCTGACAGGAGGAAACTTCTTAAAACACATGCCCTTGTGGCTCAGGTTCATGTGAATATAACCAAGAGAAGTCAGGGAAGAGGGAAGCTGAAAAGAGCCCCTGTTTAAAAGCTGAATGCCAGTAGCAGAATAGCCATTGATCTCTATTTTTATTATTTTCTCTTTCATTAAGGAGTCATTAGTTTCTCTTTCTCCTCCTTAACATCATTGCAAAAGATATTTTGCTTAATGTTTGCTTCCTCTGCTAGTTCAAAGTATAAAGTAATAGAGCATGTGCAATTAAAAAAGGAAAACTATGTCTTCAGAGGTCACTGGTAAGCAATTTCACGTTCAACTTTAATATCTGATATTCCAATCTCAAATGATATAAAATGACATCCAGACAGAGCTGTGAGTGAGTGTTATATTGCAATGGTTTCCTGCTGTTGCTCACTGGAGTTACACAATGCTGGGAACTGGGAGCCACATAATCCTGCAGAGCTCTTTCACCATTTAAAACCATTTAAATCTCTTGTGACCCCCACTGAAAAAAGAAAAAAAAAATATTTTGCAGGCCATTTTGGGGCTTTCTGATCAGAAATGGAGGTCAGGTTATACAGAAGGTGATGAATAATTTTATTTCTTTCTGACTTGTCATTCTTCAGGATTAATCAGGTCTGGGGAGGGAAAGAAGTTGGTGGGTGTCCCTGAGACAAAGATGCAGCTTTGCTGTACAGGGATCTGAGCTGATCAGAAAACCAAACCAAACAAATCAACCAAGCAACCAAAAAAAAAAAAATCCCAAAATAAACAAAGCAAACAAACAACAACAAAAACAAACAAACAAATGCTACTACCACAACAACAACAATAATAATAATTAAAAAAAAAAAAACAAAAAACAGCAAAACCCAACAACAACAACAACAAAAAAAAAACACCATCCAGCAGAAGAGGTTCTTTTTTTTCCTTTTCTTCTTTTTTTTCTTTTTCCTTTTTCCTTTTCTTTTTTAATTGCAAGAACAAAGGTAGGAATTTAATGGGTTTTCCTTTGCAAACTCACCTTTCCTTTTCCAGCCAGCACTAGCTCCTGTGGAGATACCTTTGGGCTTTCTGTGTGGAGCAGTGAAGTAAACATTGCTATTTTCATTCTCAGCAGCTGGGAGATGTATTGTTAACTAATGACAATATGGCTGGAGCCCAGAACATGTATCAGTCCCCCTCCTTTGGGTGTTATTTATATTTTATATCCCGAATTTTAAAATACAACTATAGGTGCTCATTCAAGGTTGAAGCTTTAACAACTGAGGAGTGGTTTCTTTTTTTTTAAACCAACAAACTTGCCTGCAAAGAGGTGCTTTTAAGCAAAAGCAGTGCAGAGTAAATATATATATATATTTGTATTTCCTTTTTAGCTGTTACAAAAGGTCATGGAAAATCATCCTAATTGCAAAAATCCCTACTCTCTCTTTCTTTTGGAAACACCACCTCTTCCGTTCCCTGAGGGCAATCAACAGCAGCCCTATTTTATTTATTATTTTTTTTTACGGTGCTTTTGAATATATAATATAGGCTTACTATTATGTGTATTAGAGAGAGAGGCTTGCTCTTAATAGAAGCTTTCCATCCTTTCAAAGCCACTGGCATGCTTGATAAGTGTCTGTCGTTCTGTACGGTAACAATTAGAAAATTAGAGTATTTCCAAGCCCAGTGAAAAGAAGGATGAAATGCATACCTCTTCCACTACCTATCTGTCTGCTGAGCCCCTCCCCTGACTAGCTACAAATGCAGAATGACAAATAAGAAAAGAAATTATACTATGCCTGGTGGTATTGACTTAAACAAATCAAGCACATCAGTCAGTTAAAAACCCAGCTGCCATCATCCATTTTGTCCTCCTTTCTCCAGATTTTATAGTATTAGTTGGAGGCTCCCTTTCTGCCTGGCTGACTTTTTAAAATAGAAGAGAAATGCTAAAGACACATTTATCCGAATGCTTCACTGGATCTCTGCTTGCTGCTGCTTCACGTTGCTGCTGTTATGGCACAGCTCAGAATAATGCCTGGTTGTGCTTGCGGCTTCTCCACCCGTGTGCTTGTTTGAAGAAACTTCGCCATTTGGCAGGAATGGGCCAATTTTAGGAAGTTCTCCAAAGACTTTTTTTCATAATCTCTTAAACTTAATAGATATTTCTCCTCATCCCTAGTAACACCATTGAGTCTTTGTCCAGAGACATGAGAATTCTTGGTAATTAGAGAGACCTTAAGCTTTGGAAGAGTTTCCTGAGCTGCACAGTGATGAAATGAAGACTCAGCATGCTTAGCAGCCAGTGGGCAGGATGATAATAAGACACAACAATCAGCTAATTTTCTCTTAAGAGTGAACATTTATGTAATAAAAGAGCTAAAAAAGATTTCTTCTAAAATACTAAGCTGGCATGACCTTTTCTAGAGAAGCGTGGAAGAAAAGGCACTTGGACCCTTTTTTTTTTTTTTTTTTTTTTCCCCTAAGATTTTCAGTGTTACCTCAATCCAGAAAATGTAGAAAAAAAATAACAAGTAATGTTTATTAAAATCCACAGATGCAGGTGTGGAAAAATGTTCAGAAGCAAACATAAACTCAGCCATAGTGCAGGGCTGAGAGGAGCCAGCAGGAGGTGACTATTGGATATCAATAGCTGCTGTAGCTGTAATGGAAAATCTGCTCCCTCCGTGTACAATAACATCACTAGGCTTCTGGTCAATGCAGGTTTGAAGGTTCACTCTGCATTTTGTAGAAGCTATGTGATATGTTCCAAGTAAAACTAAGGTTTCTTCTTCACTCCGGTTATATTCACAGAGGAGTGCAACCCAAAAATTATCTGGAGCACCTTGTACTCCATATGTCCACCTAAACAAGAAATAGAGGCTTAAAATTTGTCTGTGGTACGTGGTGCCAGACTGCCTAAAAAGGAGATTGGCCTTTTAAAAAATGTCTGGTTGGCTGTTTGATGTCATTTTATCATAGAATCAGAGACTCATATAATCGTATTCTAACAGAACACTACAGAACAATTGGGTGCCTGTCAACTGGGTACACAGAAGGGATGTGGATATGCTTAGAGATGTGATAAAGGTTACTTACCCAATTTCAACCCACTCCCAGAGTTTAGCATTTTCCACCCCTCCACATTAGCACACCCTGTATCAAATCCCTTCAGCTGTAGGGTTTATGTCCATGCAAAGGCTCAGCCCACCACACCGCAGCCATCCCAAAGGAGGAGGGTTACCTTTCTCGAGGCAGCTGGTGGTTAGGGTTGTGCCGACACCGGACACTGAGGCCAAAGAGTTTGCGGGCAGTGCGCTGGATCTTCTGGCGCTGGGCTTCCAGGGAGCTCTGCAGCAGCTTGTAGCGGTTCTGCAGGTCCCAGTCGTTCCCCCAGTGCTGGTGGATGCTCCCAATGGTCAGGAAGTGGTTGCTAGGTAGCCTTTTCATGAAGGATTTAAACTCATCTGGAAGACACGAGAACGTGGAGAACTACAGAGGGATCTGAACCGTGATGAAGTTACAAGGATTTACATCAGCAGGATGGAGAAGCAGCGGTGAGGTGTGAGGTTTGAGGTGCTCTGCTGGAGGAATCTGATGTCCATCAGCTCCCTGCTCTGTCGCTCTGCCCCAGGAAACCCACTGCCTCCATGACTGTTACTGCGGGAAGATGAAACCCCGGGAGCGTCAGGGTGAAACAAAACGGTTAATGTGTACAGGGTGGAGAATAAAAGAGAGCAAGCTCCCTGGAGCATGGGATTATAGTCTAGGGGTTACGAACAAAAAGCAGGGAGCTGTAATCATTGTCAGCTAAAGAGTTCTCATTTAAATTGTTTTTCAGCTGCTTCTAAAATGCCATTTGTTGTTGAAGTCAAATCACTTTGGCTGTGTCATTAATAAAAAAAGAGGGGAAGAAAGCTTAAGAAAATCCCCACAGGAAGGGTTTGGATTGTGTGAAAACGTCCCGCTTTGTCATTTTTTAAAAAGAGCCTTCTGATTTTATATTTGAAGTTAAATGAGTTGCTTTATGTAACAATGAAAACAAAATAAAATAGTTTGAGGGGCTAGTCGGAAAAAAAATGTGACAATTTTAGCCAAGGGAAAAAATCTAATGGATCCAAAAAATGTTGTTAAATGTTGTTTTGTGATCACTTTATTTCTGTTTGATTTTGCTTTACAATAATAATAATAACAATAAAGCCTTTATGTAGGGTTTGGGTTTTTCTTCCCATAACAGAACAGAAAATCTGATACTATTTCTGTTTATGACCATCCCTTTCTTTCTAACTGAGAAGAATAGTTTGCTTAGGATCTGATTACTGGGCTGGGACATCCTCATGTAGAACAGACAGATGGTTCCAACTTTCTCAATAGAAACTAACCCAATTTTTGATACCAGAAAACTGTGTTTGACACACTGGGACCTTGAGAAACTCGAGGAGTGGGCCAACACAAACCTCATAAAGTGCAATAAAAAAAAGCAGAGAGCTCTGCACCAGGGCAGAACAACCCCACGCAGCAGCACAAGCTTGGAAGCAGCCAGCAGAGCTGGAAGTGCCTTGGGGTTATGGGGGACACCATGCTGAAGGTGGGTCAACGTTGTGTTCTCCCTGCCAATACAGAAAACTGCATCCTGGGCTACCTCCAGATTGAAGGACGTTAATATTCCCTGTTTCTTGGCTCTACTGAGGCTGCACCTGCGTTTCTCTGCCCAGCTTTGGACACCCAATTAAAGAGGTCTGTTGAGAAACTGGGAAGGGTAGAGCTGAGGGCTACAGAGATGGTCAGGGGTCTGGAGAACGAGTCCCCTGAGGTCAGGTGGAGGGATCTGCACTTGTTTAATCTGGTGAAGGAGAAGCCAAGGGGCAATCTAATTACAGCCTACAACTGCTCAGAAGGTAGTTACAAACGTGAAAGAGAGAGTCTTATTAGAGACAGATGATATAACAAGGAGTAATAGACACGGGCTACAGCTTGAGAAGTTCAGGTTATTTGCTGGAAAACTTCACTTGGAGGTAATGCAGTACTGGGACAGGCTGACCAGAGATGTTGAAGAATCCATCATTTTAGACTGCTAGACAAAACCACAGCTGACCTGATCTAGTTCTGGTGATGATCCTGCTTCTGGTGGGAAGCTGGACCAGAGCCCCCCCCCAAACCCACAATGTACTCAAAGAGAAATGTAGCCTTCTTTTCCTGTAAGTTATAAATATTATTTTTCTTCCTTTCCTCATTTAAATTTGTTTTTCCTTCATCTCATTTTTCAGAAGAAAAAGAGGAAAAATAAAAAAGGCAAAAAAGAAAGCTTGAAAAGGCAGTCGTCTTCTAAAAAGGAGAAATTTTCCACAGAAATATTGGAGAAAATCAAAGCAGATAATTTAGAACCTATCGTACAAACCTCATATACCTGAATTTATGACTATATATATTTGCATAACAGATTTCTTATTATTCAACAATCTGCAGTTCATGCTTAACTGCTTAACAAAGAATATCTATGCATTAGTTGGTAGGATTGTTATATAGATGGTAAATGGATGTTCATGTTTTACTCATCACACAGTGAAACTGAGCACCTAATAAAAATAATTATCATCATTGCACTATCAAGATCCACAGGACATCTGCTTGTCTCCTTTCTTCCCCAAAGATAACTGGGAGATGTTTTTTTAATCATCTCAGGTTTTCACTCTATCAGTAATGCTGCTTTCAGTGCCCTTCTCCTCCCCAAAAATGATTCTCTCCTGTGCAGTGGTCCTCTGAAACTATCATCATGTATAATTGCTTCTGTTGACCATGCTGATTACTCCTGGTACCTTTCAGCAGTAAAAGCCTTGCATTTGCTTCCCGCCCCTTATAAATCAATTTCCTCAAAAGCCTGTTTGTGCAAAAGACCAAGCTTTTTTTTTCCCTCTGATGATGAATGTGCTACATTTTTCATAGAGACGGGCGAGGGAGAAATTTCAGTGCAGTGTGCACATTTTGATACTGCAGTGCAACGTTGGGGGAAAAACAAATGAGCAAAGAAATCTGGCAAAATAACAGCTGAATGGAGTTGTTTTTAAAAAAGGGAAGGGAAAAAAAAAAAAAAAAAAAAAAGGAAAGAAAATACTTTCCAAAAAAGTATTTCTTCATATTTTATTTATATTATAACTATCCCTGAAGGCCCTAACCAAGACTGCATTGTGCTAAGCCTTGTACTTTTCTGGGAATAGTCCATTCTTAACCCATAGCATTTCCAATTAACTAATAAGGCTGTTTGCATTCGTTCTTATTTTATTTTCTCTGCACAGAAAATGTGGCCGATGGCTAGGACTACGTCTCCCAGAAAGCACCACGGCCCTTCTTTTTGCTGAGTCACTCCAGGTGGTCTCAGGGCAATGACTCATCATCGCAGGTGGTGCGGGGCAGAGGTCCTGCCTCTGGAGAAGACTGGTGGCATCACAGCAAAACATCTGTTTTGGAGATGAAATTTGCTTTTTTTTTTCAGTGCTTTTCAGTTAAAAAATGACCTTTTCATCAGACAAAAATAGTACTGCAAATACAAACAAACAACAAAAAGCCCCAAACAAATGACTTTTAATCAAAAAGCTGTTTAAAAATCCAGAATCATGGTTCTGATGTAGATTTTTTTTTTTTTTTGGCCAGCCATACTAAAATGCCAAGACAGAAAAAGGTGGTGTTATTGTTCTCAATTTATACATGAGCAATGAAGCACAGGGCTGGGAGAAGCTCCAGAGCTGATTTAAAGCAGCATTAGTTCACTGCAGCCTCCTTGACTTTGAAGATGCTATCCCAAATAACGCCAACCTTTTATTGGTCCCTGCAAGATTTTTTCAAATTGACGTAGGAACCCCACACAGATCAGAAACAGAATATAGATCTTTTAGGCTATCAGCCGCTTCCTGCACAAATGATATTTGCTTTCAGAGCACTCATGTGCCTTTCATCCCTCTTTACTGGAAAAGCCTTCAGATGTCACTAGAGATTTTTCTTCTGTTGTTCATTATGAAGAAAATCCTCCAGTTATTGGGAAATTTTATTAAAACAAAGAAGCAAAACACTAATACTACAGTCTTTTGTGATAGCAACTTTCATCTCAAAGGATAAGTTTGCACATGATGCAACAAAATGATGAATGAGATGCAGCAGCTTTAAACATAAAGATAATCACTCCATCTAGCCCTGAAAAGCCTCCAGCCCTGGGTGGAATATGGCTGTGGCACAGCAGAGAACTGCACTGCAATGTGTCACTTCAACACAGCAAATGAAAAACACCCTCCCCTGTTAAAATCTCAAGGCAAGGGGGACTAAATATAATTATCTACTGTGGACTTTGCTTAGATCAAGTGCAAGAAGTGCCCAGTGTAACAATAAAACAATCACTGTGGGACCGTAATTTTTCTCCCTCCATAGGGCTCTCACCTTCAAAGTGTCTGGGTTACATCCCCTGGAAATGTAAAGGGGTTTGATGAGTGGTGGCCAACATGTGGCTCTTGAGCAGCTCGTGTGAAATTCCCACACCAGAGCCAGCAACAAGTAACCATGCTGGCAGGCACTGCCAATAATTCTGATTTGTGCAGCGCTGCACTAGCAGATGCTCAGTTTCTGGTTTGGCCTGGTGTTCCCACCCTGCCCATAAATTTATAGAACCCCTCAGAAAACCACTGACTTCTTCAGCTAGTGGGCTGCTTCTGGAACTGCCTCAGCCCCGTGACTCCCCACAGTTTGTGTCTTGCAGCTCTCGTCATGATGCTCATCAGCCCTGGGCCAAGGGGTACTGCTCTGACGGTGCTCGTCCAAGCACCAGGCTGACAGTGTGGGTTGGACGTGAGAGCCCATGCGATGACAGACATGCCAACAGGGCCCACACCTCGAAATACAGAGCAGCCCTCAGCAGCCCACTGAGGATATAGCATAGGCCACCTGAGTTCTACCAACTACAGAGCTTATGGTGACCTTCAACATGAAGAAAGAAACTGCTGCTGGGAAGACTTCTGAAGAAACATTGCTCAGTACCTTGGAGTGAGATGGTCCCTTCCTTGCAGACATCTTTCCTAACATGAAGACCTGGAGAGTTATGGCAATAAACATTAAAGAAAAGGTGTTGGGGATTAACTGGCTTACACCAGAGGAGGGAGTCAGTGTGGGGATCAGTCCTTGACCAAGTTTTGCTCAGTGCCACTGTGTCTTCTAGGTTGGCAGACCAATGACTACTATAAAGGAAATGATATGGCAGCACCAATGCTGATGCTTTCTTGTCTCGGACCCTTCTGAGTTTTCTGCGTGGGCAAAGTAGCACACCAACGATGAGTGTTACCAGCATCAAAGTGGAACAACCTCCACTGACACCCCCAGTGTTACACTGGGAGAAAGCAGAGGAAGAAGAGAAACGTTCACACCAACAGCCATCGGCACTGTAGGAGAGAGAAGTCATTTTCCTTTCTCACTATCTCAGATGAGGTGTCATCTGGCCTGTGCTCTCTCTGTGAATTGCCTTTCACCAAAGCAGAATAAATCATTCATGCAAATCTGAAAAGCAATTTCTGCATCATTCATATTGTGGAAGTTTCTCTGTAGGACTATTAAAGAGAGATTCTGAGCTGGTTTGGTCTGAAAAATCAGATTTTTAATCAAAAAAAAAAAAATCCATGGAAAATATCCCCTTATGCATATGCATTGTGTGTGTAATTTTATTTGTACATGTGTGTGTATAACAATCCCTCAAGATCAAGATCATACTTTTGGGCTCAATATCATCCATTTTTTATCCAAACTGTAACATTATACTAGGGAAGGAAAGGATTCTCAACTGGTATAGACTGACAAGTTGTGTTTGAAAGAAATCAATTGGAGAGTGAGTTTTGCTTGGTTACCTGAATTCTCCAGATCTTTATAGGCTTCTGTCCAGGACTTGGCCATGTTTGCTAGCGTGTACTCCATGATCTGGATGTCGGTGATGGGGCAGTTGCACTGCGGGAATTCCTCCGCACACTGGCAGCCGCACTGGCTGTTCCGGCAGATGTACTCCCCCTCGCCATTGCACATGATGTAACTCAAGGCAGACTGGACAAACTTCTCCTGTAGGTACTGGGGGAAGATGATCTGGAGACCTGGCAGAGAAGCAAGAGGCAGGGATGTAGAAAGAAAAAGGAAAAAGGTCATTTCGCATATCTGTTCTTCTGTTCAGAACCTGTTTCATTAACAGCTTGGGAAAGTGATGCTAAGGAATTAAAAGCTGTTGGGAGACTTCTCTCACAGCTGTCATGGGTAAGGAAAATGGAGTAGAAAATATATGCCTCAGGTGCAAGCAATGATTAGCTGGAATCAGATACCCAGTTTTACCCCCTCTTTCCAGTCCTGATCCCAGTACAGTACAAAGCATCTGAGTGCAAAGCCTCCCTTACTGCCAGGTGTTATGTTTTTTTTTTCATACAACCAAGTGCTAGCTCAGAAATGATGAGCAGTACACTGTTCTGAGCTGTTTTAGGAGAGACTAAATAGGTTTGGTACCACAGAAACAAGAAAACTATGCACTGAAAAAGAAAGGAACGGAAAACAGAAGAAAGGAGAATAATATAGGGAGGGATTTCTAAAAGACTCTTGCAGAGTTAAGTGCTCAGCTCCCACAGCATAAATACAGGAGCTGGGTACCTGAGTCTTTCCAGCTCACTCCCTGCTAGGAGGGCTACTTGCCAAATCCTATAAAAGTGCAAATGGATTTAGTGCCAACGATTTCAGTGGTGCTCTGAAGGTTTACATTAGCTGAGAGATCAATCCCCAGGTCTCTTTATCCATAGCGAGTGTTTGTGTATCCATCCATCTGCACAGGCACAAGTGTAGGTGGATGCCTGCTCAGGTACCTGAGGACATAACCGTTTCCCTGTTCTCCCTGTGCATAATGTACATGTTTTCCCATCCTCTCCTCCTCCAGCCTCTGTCTCTGGGCCCCCTACAGACATGGGCCCTTGGGGACGCACAGCTGTTTCCTTGCAGCGGGGACGCTCCGCTTGTCAGCCTCGGTCAGCGTCTGCAGTGCACGAGGCAGAGACAACGACCACGACGAGCCAACCCGCTACGGCAAGCCTGGCCCGTTCACCTCCCTCGTAAACGGCCCGGGGATTTTGGAGAGGCAGAGAGAGGAGTTTACGGCTTGAACAGCAGCGCTGAACTCCAGTGCAATGAAGGCGCGCGGGTCAATTACCCATCTGTTTGTGTTTCTGCAGCACTGAATTACAGGATCCGTTGCTGACAGCTCATTGGAGTGGAATGAAAATAAGACAATAATTCAGAGGATGAGAGCATGCAGAAAGGGCAGGAGGGGCCGTGGTGCTTTCAGGAGTTCAGGCCCATTTCCCTGATGGGGCACGTTCACCTCAGGCAGGAGCGGTGCCCCAGGGGAGCCCGCTTCCCCTTCGCCTTTGTTTTCGGAGAAACACCTTGTCAAGGATGAGGCCCTTCCAGAAGGCCAGGCCTGAGGGGATCAGAGTGTGGTGAAGGTTCAGGGGCTTCCCTCTCCTCTCCCCTCCTGCTCCAGGAGCACTGTGCTGGGTGGCAGCGAGCAGCCCCCTTCTCTGACCTAATTTGCAGCCAAGCACAGAGCAGTGGCTGCCACCAAGCAGGATGAGTGCAGGCTTCACCTGGAGAAGGCACCTGGGACACTTGCACAAGGAGGGATTTCAGGCCTGGTGGCTGGAGGCACTGAGGCTGTGTAGTTCCTGATTTCTGTTGTGGGGAAGGGAGGGCTGAGCATCCCTGCACGTACTGCAGAAATAGTCTGAGAAGTGTCAGGGCAACAGCAGCATTCTGAGGTCCCTTCGATCTTCCTGAGAGGTTTCTCTGTAAGCACCATACCTTTCTTCCTCTTGCTTTCAGGATGGAATAAAACTCAGGGTCTTCTAGGGCTTTATCTGAAGCTAAAAACACAGAGGGATGTGGTTTCTTTTCAAACCTTCACTCTGACATTGGGGATAGGCTTACCTCCAGGGTCCAGGCCTGGAGGATGGAAAGAACGTGCCGAGCTGCTGGAGAACCAACACCTACAGAGCCTGGGCTGCCTGAAGGCTGTGGTGCTCCCTGAGCTCAACACGCTCACTGGAGACAGGGCTGGCCTCCTTGCTGTGCACTGACCCTGTTTATTCATGGTCCGAGTCCCATGAATAAATCTTTCTGCTCTCTGCTTCATGGAGGAGCAACCTGCCCTGGCCCCCGCCTTTGAATATGAAACCCAAATGCCCAGAGGCTCTTCAGCTCACCGTGTTTTCTTCTTTGAATTTTAACTTGGATGACAGCACCTACATGCTGCCTGGTCCCAGCCACAAATGGCACTGGCTTTGGATTTATTTTGTTTCATTTTATTTGAGTGGAAAGGGGTAAAAAAGCAACTAAAGACACAGGAAAAGCACTTCCATTGGAAAGGGTGCATGCTGTGTGCTCCAACACATGCAGAAATATGAATACCCTGTAATCTCCAAAACAAAACATGGTCCCATTGTACACTGCAGAGTGTCTCAAGTGGGTGCTTGTTTTGTGTTTTTGCTTTTGTCCATGAAACTCATGGTTTCTAAAATACTTTTCCAAGATAACCTTCTGTAGTAAGAAATAATTTCACGTTCACGACAGCATAAATGACCCTTCATTTAAGAGACAATCAGACCCCCTGTACACTTAGTACCAATTCAACAAAACACTTATATAAATACTTAACTTTAATCAGGTAAGCAGTTCTACTGAAATCTGTGCAGTTAATTTTAGCATTTAACAAGCAGCACATATTCAAATATGTGCTGAGACCAGGAACACAAGTGACACGCAAATCCAGCTACTCGTCAAAATGTGCATGTGCCTACACCCAACACAGAACCCTAATTTTAAATCTGAAAATGTGCTGTCGGTATTACATGTTATTCAGAGATCCTCCAGCCAAAAATTTCCTTGCAGAAGAAATCAGTGTTAGGTTACTGAAATACTGCCGTGCGTTTTCACATTTGTACATCGACACATACATAAATACCCACACATCTATCACCATCTCCAGTCACAGGCAGACTTACATCAATGCTTCTGTACTGAGCACCCTTGTGACCATATCCTAGCAAGATACTTTACAAGTACCGGGACAGTAGCATTTCACCCAGTCCTTGTGCTCTCCTCCATCATTTTCATGTCAGTCTGCACCATGCACAGAAATATTGCTGACATTGAGCTGATTTCAGCTGTCAGCAAAGTACCTGTGTGTCAGGTACAGTCATTTTTAACATAAGCTTTAGAATCATGAAGTTGTAAGAAGGCTCTACTGTTGGAAACCTCAGTTCTGGCTGCTTCAGTTGCCACCTGTGAAGCAGGAAAGCTGCTGTCTAAAGGACTATCACAGCCTGCAGAGCAGCTTGTAGCCAGCCATGCTAGTCAGGAAGCCTTGCTGCCCTAAGAAAACACCCCATGGAGCTGTTTCATTCTCTAAGAATTTTCTTTCACTATTGCAACCATAAAAAAAAGAAGTTCCTATTTAATCCTTCAGCATTATCTACTGATAAACCTCATCATGGCAACAAAGCAGGGAGGTGACTTGGTCTTAAAGTCTGTGATAGTGGACCAATATCATAGGGTGAACACCACAAGCCAAGACAGGGTGCAAAAGAAATTAGCTCCTTTCTCCACGGTAGCCTCCAGAGCTGACAGTACACAAGAAAGATGTGTGCTGGTGACCAGTGTTAGGGAGAATATCTTAGTTTTGAAGGTAACTTACTGATGAAAAGGGAGAATTTATCCGCTCTGAAGTGTAAAGGTCCTCTTTAGAAATTAAGAAGTGCCAGGTTTGGTAGAGGTTTGGCTTAGAAACCTGCAAGCAGAATAGCTAACAAGGGTACATGTCCTTAACTCAACTAGAAAAACTATTAGAGAGAGATGTTTGGCTTTGGACTGTACATAAAAGGCTTCCTGCATTAAAAGTGGTAAATTTCCCCAGCTCTAAATTAGAGCTATTTAAAACATTTTCCATAGAAGAGTTCTCTGTTGAAAATGCAGTTTCATTGAAGCATTTTGTGAGAACATGTTGACTTCTAAAGCACTTTTGACAGGGAAAGGTCTAAATGTATTTTTCATACTTCCTCATTCTGTTTCGCTGAAAAGCTGAAATGTTTTGTGTTGTCATTACTGCTCTGCCCATCTTGGTGAAGACTTTAATATTAATTGTGATGTGAATTTTAATATTCTATTACCATACTTGATGTAACAAACTACCGATATGCAACATTTCTTGATTAATGTTGCGATGTTTAGAATAGCACAGAAGGACGTTACCTTATTGAAATAGTGCCATGTTGCAATATAGATGTAAATGGTCAGACTGCCCAAGAGGATGCGTCTCTGGAATTTTAATTCCCCAGAACTCCAGAACTTTTCAGAAGCTTGTGGGTTGTTGTTCTTTTTTTTTTTTTTTTTTTTTACTCACATTTTCTAATTTCAGCCCAGGAATGTTTACCAGGAACCAGAAATCCCTATTTCCCACTGGTTGCTGTAGAGTTGTTAGCATCCCCCCCCCCGATTTACTCCTTGCCCAGGCAGCCCCAGCTGAGGAGGATGCAGATGAAGGGACAACTTTGTGCTGGTGTTGGGGATAGGAGGATATGGAGTCTCACCACTGAGACCCTGTTCCACAGCAGGATGCATCACCGCACAGCCCCCTCCATGCTTGAGGCAGGAAAACTTCCTCTAGGCAGTGCTAGGAAGAAGGGGAACCTGAGCTCTGTGACAAATAGACATGTATCTAGACCATAATGCGGGGATCTGATGAAGACGTATGTGCATGCTGGGCCCATAAGGATGCTGGTTTATGAATTAGTAATGCTGCTTTGTCCATGTAACCACAGGCATTGAACCTTGCACTTCCAGGTCAACCCCTTCGTCTCCAGGCTGGCTGACCTTTCTGAACCCTGCTTGCAAGCCTGGCTTGGCTTTGGGTCCAGCCACCACATCTCCTAAAGGGCAGGTCTTTGAAAACATGACTCTCAGGACTGGGCTGCAACAAGCGAGTTCAGAAATAGAAATTCTCCCTGTCATGAAGATGCTGCTCTTTTATTGAGCCGGCCTTGGAGCCAGAGTGACACGGAGGTAGTAACATGGATTTCTGTCAGCAGCTCATGCTTGGCTGCTAATCAGATCAGAGGAGACTTGGTCACGATCCATTACCCACAGCCCTGTGACTAATTCCTAATGAGGCCTCTCAGAGCAGAAGAAGGATCCCGGGTAATTATCCCAAGAACCACACTCCAGATTAGAAAGAAAACACCCAGGTGTAGCTTTAAAGGTCACTTCGTTCTATTAGGAAGAGCTCTTACCTTCCTTCCTTATGTCACCATCTGCCTTGGATTGGATCTAGCCCCTTTCTGCTCTGGGTTATCCCACGGAAGTCCATGAAATCCCAGTCTGGTTGACCTATGAGGTCCTGCAGCAGCAGCCCTTTGTCTGCTGCCATCAGAAATCACAGCCTCATCTGTCTTACCTGCCTTCTCTTTTTCTAAAAAAAAAAATCTCTTTTTTCCCCCACTTCCTCCCTCTCCTTTCCCCTCCCAGCTATCTTGCTTTTTCTCTTCCCTTTTAGGACCAGGTACTGAATAGAGATCTACTGATTTACTTACTTACCAGTTTGTCTGCTTATAAGTCAAGCAGTCTGTCTATTTAGCTCTTCACCTACTTATCTGATGTGTCATCCTTAGGATTTCATTACCAGCAGCCATCATCACAGTATATAAAAAGTCTCAAAATGCTTATTGTTAATTAGGTAAGTACCAGAATTCAGTAATTTAGACAATCACCGGAATAGTGAAAGTAACCTGCCTATTATTTTTAAAGGCAAATAATAAAAACAATAATAATATATCTGCAACATGACTCAGTAAATGAAACCCAGTTTCTGTGAAACCAAGATTAAAACGGCACTTGCCAAATTATACTCAAAGCGGAAGATGTAATGTAGCCTATTCATCTGAAAAATTAAAATTTGTGCAACTACAAGGATTCCAGAAATAAAACCATCTGGGCAAATGAGCAATTAAATCCCACATTTCCTTATTTTGTCAAAAACTTGGGAATAACCTTAGTAAATTACACGCCCAGTGAATTTTCTCCTTCTACTCAAGTTCACTTCTTGCTAACCAGCATGTATTTACTTATTAATTCAGTCATGACCTCTATCTGTTGACTTCTGGACTAGCTCCCCAGCTGGGACCGAAGCCATGGCTTCTAGCCTCCAAATAAAACCTCTGTGACTTTTCCCGAAGATTATGTTCATTAGAGAGTCCCAAAAGCTGATCTGCAAACTTCTTACGCAAATCAGCAATTTGGGAGGGACAAAGAGAGATGTGGGCAGTATGTCCCTTCAATATTAATGGAAAAGGTCACATTTATTTATATCGGCGAATGTATAATACACAGAAATCCACCATAATTCAGTGCAGGGGTAGGAGGGAGCCCAGATTCCTCACTTGAGTCCAGTCTTCAGCTCCTTGTGCCTTTAGCTCAGCCCTGTTGAGCCCTAACCCTGCTGTGCTGAGCATCATGTGAAGCCACCAGAAGCCACTGGTCCTCCTTCAGGGAACTTACAATGCAGATGACAATCCGAGCAAATAAGAGGCGAAAGGGTTAGAAAAAAGGCCACCCATCTCTCATCTCATGCCCCCGCTCCATGCCCTCTGTTACCATCTGCCTCTATCCCGTGACCTACCTTGCAGGTGGAGTTTGCTCTCAGTGCTTTGCAGAAGGACAGAACTCACAGAGTCCAGATTGTCGTAGCTGTTACAGCCCAGGGGGCCAGTCCGAGTTTCTGTTACCTACGGAGGATGTAGAAAAGAGAGAGAGGCGTGTTCTCTTTGATTAAAGCATCATATCTTCCCTAGCCAAGTTCAGACCCATTGTCACCAGCTGATGCAACCCAAAATACATCTTCTGCAATTGGGGAGAAATGCCCCACACTGGACAGACATGGCTAATGCTTGGTGCACTCACAAGCAGGGAAAAATACAGTGAATTGTGCCTGCTTTCTTTATGGTACAACACATTATTCTGGGCTTGGAAATGGGGTCCTACAGATTGATGTTTTTCATAGAGGATCTCCAATGGAGAGCACCAGAAGCCAGTAGAAGAATTATTCCCTGGCTTCTCTTACCAGGCAGCAAGCTGCAGAGATGGATTGCCAACCTGCAATGGCACCTAGTGCTCCCACAGCATATGTGCACACCATCCTCGTGCTAAGGATAGATGGAGGCACAGATGACCTGCAGCACTGCTGCTGTGGTTGTTGCTGTTGGTTTCCAACCATGGAGGAGAGCTGCCCTTCCTGAATGCACAAAGGGCGATTATCTGCTGTCACTGTTTCAATATCTCAATCCGATTTCCCATCCAGGAGGGAACAGACTCAGCCATGAGACACCACAGAACAATAACAAGAGCTGAAACCTTTCAGAAATGGCTAACAATGACGACTCCATCCACATCGCCTTCCCTGGAGTGAACTCTGCAACAATAAAATCCCTTCCCAGTATAGGATGATTGCTTTCAGAGAAGGCAGCCTTTGTCTGCAGAGCCATTTTCCCTATTTTGTATGCTCTGAGCAGCTCCCCCTCCTTCCTGCTCCAACCCCCAAGCTGTCTCTCAGTCCATTTCATTCCAGATGCCTCAGTAATGCCACACTCATTTTTTTCACCTTTTCTTGTAGTGAATTCACCTGAGAGATGTTTAGCTGACTTAGAGCTGCAAGAAGAAAATACTTCTGGGGTACATGAGGTTGCCCAGTTCACAGACCTGCCTTTCCCCTCCAATTTCCATTGCTGATCTGGGTCATTTGTTCCTTCTCTCCTTTCCAGAGGTCACTACCACACACAATGGTATTCTGTCACCTACCCTACAAAACCATCACAATGAATTCCCACATCTTTCCAGACATTACTGGCCCTGGGGAGATCAGTTCTTCTGTAAGGTCCCTGCCAGAACAACTCACCCTAGGGAAATCAGTGTGGGAACAGAACAACTTGTCATCAAGAAAGATATTACACTGAACTGGCGAAGCCCTGTCCCAAGTCCTGACATTATTGGCATGAGAATATGATCCTCTCCCTTCCTGGAGCAAGACACGGTACCTTGATTGCTCCGGTAGAGATCTGGATCTCGTGGAGTCTCCTCATGGTGCCATCACGGTCTACGAAGTAGGAGGAAGCAAGCTGGTGCAAGGCTTCAACGCTCTGGGTGGCGTTTCCTGACTTCCTGTCGAGGCGGCTTTTGTCCATGTACATGGTCAAGGCCTCCTCTCCTGCAGTGGGAAGAAAAGGAGTTGTCAGTAGGGCCCAGGAGGTTGCCGTGTAGGGTCACCTCAATGGGAATGTATGATATTTTGTTTTGCACTGAAAGAAAGAAAAATCTGACACTCAGATGAATCTACCCTTCCTCATCAGGACCAAGGAGCTAGAATATATGAGCCTCCTTCTCTATTCAACCAGTAAGGGTAGATCCAACACACCTGTACAGCAGCTCCACTCAAGTCATCAGATGATGTTTTGGACATTTATTAGTCAGCACAGCTTCACCCCAGCTGCTGGAAAGGATTCAGACCATTCAGCCCACTTGAAGAATGCTCTTCTCTCTGAACAGTACATCTAGAACAGTGCACACCTGGCAGGAGCAGATGCCACTCTTATGCAAGTCTCCACCCTGATTTCTAGAAGGAATAAATGATGATTTAAATTGCAATCAGGACATAGGTACAGAGGTGGGTACAGAAGACAAATGCTAGTTGTACCTCTTCAGCTTCCTGCAGCTATGCAAAAAGGCGAAGGGTGAGTGAAGGGGAGTAAATAAGAAAGTGAAGTTAAACCAAGTCCTCTCTCTGCCCTTTTTTTTTTTTTTTTCTAGTATCTCATTTAGTGAATCTAAGTGGGGACTGAAAAACACTGTGCAAAATAAGGAACAATAAGTGAATTTGAGCCAGTAAACAGAGTCTGAGAGTGAAGCAGTTGGGATCTGTTAGCAGCAGACATCCTGAATATTAGCAGAAACCTGAGTCTAACAAGAGATATATGAAAAGGACACAAAGCTTAGAAGTAATATTTACTTAAAAGTTCAATTTGTGCTATGTGATCTAGATTAAAATCTGGTTCATTCTTAACGTGAGGCTGGCATTAAAAGAGTAAAAATGGAGAACACCCTCCTGCATCCTTAATCCTTAACATGTGAAGCTCTGATTTTAATAAATGAAGAGAATAGACACCGAAGGTAGAAATATGCCTTTTCTACATAGCCTTCTTAATGAGAAAATGATTTGTTCTGATTTGATAGATGAGTACGTTGCCTCTGACAGTAATAGCATGGTCAAAAAAATGCATCACCAGTTTTTAGGCCAAGAATATTTTGCTCCTCAGCATTTTTGTATATTTTTTTTTAGTGAACAAGCACTTACTTTTCTTAGAAATTCCAATTAGCTGAAGTAATTTGATTTGTCCAATTTTTTTTATTGCCTACATGAAAACAAAACCAGAAAAACAAAACAAAACAAAACAATAAAGCAAAACAACACAACAAAATCCCCACACAAGCCTGTAATTCCACCCCCCCCTCCCCCCTTCCATTTCCTGGAAATATTCCAGCTTTTATCTAGAAGCCAAATGTTTGAAAACAAACTAAAAATATTCTGATTAAAAATCAAAATATTTGTATTTTATTTCAGCTTATTCAAGCAATTGGTACATTGAGGATTGTGCCTTTGGCTTTGAGATGAAAAATGGAAATTTTGGGTGCAAAGAAGATACCTTTCATCAAAAGAATTGATCAGTTGAAATCTTTTAATTGGCTTCATAGGAGCTAAGTGGAGAAGCTTGGCATGTAAAACTTTCTGCCTTTAATCTTTAGTAAGAAAAAACATATTATCCTCTGACCACAACCAAAGTTGTATCAGGAACACCATCATCATTATTACTTTACACACACACGCACACAAAAAAAAAAATCCCTGGAAAATGCCCAGCTCTGATTTCCTTTCTTTCTTTCAACATTATTATGCACTGAGCGGCGGCGTACAGAGTCTTTGGCAAGGATCAAGGCTCTGTCACATCCACACACACAGCAGGAAGATGGTTCCTGTCCTGGAGGATTTAAAATCCAAGTATCTGACGAGACACAACAGGTGTATACAACAAACACCGGGAAAGCACGAGGTAATAAGACGGCAGTGATTAGTGTGAGAAGCAGCAGCTACAGCACACCAGATGCCTGGCCGCTGTCAATGCATTTCCAAGTTTCATTGCTGCGGTGAGCTTTCCGGGGGGATTTGAGGGAAGGTCAGGTTTTGTGAATTTTCATGAGGCGACTCGTTTGCCACTGAAAGTACAGCCTCGTGGGAGAGGTTTGGGGGAACAGAGGTTGGATCGGTGTGAAAATGGTGTACTTTGAGCCCAAAGTGTTGTGTTGCTCAGGGAACAGAAGAATTTTGCTGCGTGGAGATGCAGCTGATGTAAATGGGGCCAAAATGCCTCCATTTCACAAGGCTGTGGATGAAGAGGGAAGGCCTGGAGTAATTTACCTGAGCTGCAGCTTAGAGGAACCTGTGGGATCCAGGTATCAGCAGTTCTGCAATTCTACCGGAAGTGGAAAAAACAGCTTTTTTGGGGCAAAAATATCATACCTCCTTCTAACAGCCAAGGCACAAAACTCAAGACCCTTCCAGTGCAGACTGTAGTGAGAGGAATGCTGGGGTCAGAGGTGTCTTGGACAGACAGCAACTGGGAAGCCAGGCTTGAATCACATCTGGTAGTGACACCAGTTTCAGATGAGCAGGAGATCCACCGTTATTAGCTTTGGGTCCCAAGACAACATGAAGCAGGCAATGAGCCACTGAGACAGCTCCCAGACATCAGACAGGAGAACCCTGGGCTTGGGGACAGTGGAGATCAAAGATTTCCCCACGAAAGCCATCACTTTTCCTCCCTGAGGTGTCTGGACCCCTTCAGTGGGAGGAAGAAAGGAGAGGAAAGTAAAGCCCAAGAGATTTGATGTTTTTCCTGAAGGACAAATGCTGTCCCTAGGAGGGAAGGGTGCTGAGCAGAGATAACACTGCTGGAAACCTATGCTGTGCACATGTGCGCAGCCCAGGAAAAGCACTCCATCCCCATGGAGAGAGTATGTGAGCAAGCAACCCTTAGATCAAGAGAGGTTAATAGACTTTTGCTGCATTATTAAGTCTTAATTTCTCATTTATTAAGCGGATGCTATGTTCAAAGTTGTCTTTCCTTCAGGGCTTTCCCTGCAAATTGGCTCTCAGCTCTGTGTGCTCCATCCCAGAGCATGGATGCCCTCAAAATGACCCCTCACCAGTCCCTTTGTCAGAATTAAACTGGAACAGAGCTGGGTTTTTATTAGGCTCCGGGGGGACCCAGCTGCTCTGCAGGTTGAAAGGCATCAGAAGTGTTCCTCATGTGGCCAGGTGTGAAAATAGCTGCTGTATTCAGCCGGGGCTGGTCTCAGCCATCACCCAGCCTCCTGGGGTCCCTGCAACAGATGGCATTTAAGAGCAAAAAAAATGGCCTCTGCATTTGTCACTCATTTGCAACCTAATAAGACGTCAGGCTAAATTACAAAGCACTGTAATCCAAAACAGGATGGCTGTAACTTTTTTTGAGGAGACCAGGGTTCTTGGGATTGCCAGGACATGTCTGGTTTTGTGTCCCAGAGGTCTTGTTTAGCCCGCAGATTGTGCTTTAGAGTGTGTCCTCCTTGCATAATGCATGCTCAGTCTCATCTGCATCTTCTGTAGGACTGCCATTGCCAAGATAAATCCTTCTTTTTTCCCCCCACCGTTGCTCACCGTGCTCTGGGCTGATCGAGCATTTAGCACTCCTCTCCAACACCAGTTCTCGTTACAAGCCTCTGCATATTTAAAATTGTTGTGTTGTAAAATCAGGAGAAGAAACAAGCCACTGTGAATAATTCAAAACCTCACCCAGGCAAAATTAAAAATATATTTCAACATCAAAGGTCTTTCTTATTTCAAATTTCCAGGGATGTGAAGAGGGAGGAGGAAAAAAAGCATGTCAATGGAAAGAGAAGTGAAATCTAGTTTTTCCTTACTGGTTTCTTACTTGTCTGATTGGGGCTCTGTAATATGGTCCTGAAAACTATTTCCTCAATAAAGAAGAGTTTATATTTACAGCAAGTTCTCTAAGGCCTGATGCAGGCAGTCACTTGTACACTTCAGGGCACAGAGTCTTTCTCTCTTTCACACTTCTTCCTGATGCGGTGGCCAGTTCGAGTGGCTGGGCTGGAAGAGCAGCTCGAGGTTTTTTGAAGGACAGTTGCTGCCCGAGAGGTCATTTGGTTTCGATGGAATGCGCCAATTTACCTACCACCTCATTTGTGCATGAATCATATGCACACATCTGATCTCATCTGCATCTCATCTGAGTGTCTGCAGAATGCTTTGGGAGCAGACAGATGGCCAGAAATTCCTCAAAGTTCACTACAAACTTCACAACGTGGCAAGGCTGGAGGTCGGATACACTGTAAGGAGCGACAGCAGCAAACTCTGTACTAAAAACTAAGACCCTTTACCAGTGCAGCATCCTTCTTATGGATACACATTCTCAAAGGAAAGGCATTTAAATGTAGATCCCAAAGGAGTAAAGAATGGTAAAAATAATACAAGTGAAAAAAAAAAAAAAGCAGGAAAGTTGCTGATTTTCACCCCTCCTCTTTTCAATACTCACTACTTGAAATGTTTATGCAGAACCGAAGGCAGTGCTTGCACACGGGTTAATAGCCCTACAGTTCTTTGTCTTCTGCACCACTGACATATTCTGTCTGCACAGGCAAACCTCTCTGCACTCCTTCTCTATACACTTGCAATTTTACTCAGCTGTGTTGTTTTCAGTGGTTGGGCCCCTGTTACTGCTTGCACTCCTGCATTCAGCACAGACCTCCCTGTGCTGCACACATGCCTTGCTCAGCTCCTTGAGCTCCCCTTTCCCTGGAGCTCTTTAAAATTCTTCCACTTCCATCCAGAAAAGATGCTTTCCCCCTGCATTTGGTTTCATACTGAAGAAAAGAGAGATCAACACACTGTATTGCTGAATTAAGGCCGGGACGAGGGAACAGCAGGCAGGCTCCCCAGGTAAAAGAAGCACGTTTATCTTGACGCACCCTGGTACACCCACACCGGTGTCAGAGGAGTACAGGTGCACACGTATCACAGATGCTGAACATGTACCCATTACACTGTGAATTCATTTGCTAAGACTATTCATACTCCAGAGACTTTCAAACATAATGAAGAGATGGGATGAGGCTGGGGAGCTGGAACCTGGCTCTGTGCTACCAGCCAGCCCCCACATGGCATGGCCAAAGGTCTGCAGGTGCTGCCTGGTGGCTTTTCCACCCCACCACCAACACCGGTGTGAAAGGGTCCAGATTGTGCACCTACCTCCCAGGGTGGCAGAGATGAGGATGTGGGTGCCGTACTTTTTGATGATGGTATCGATGAACTGCTGCGTGGTGGGTCTCCTGCCCAGGAGGCGGATGCTTCTCTGGAACTCAGGCATCAGGGGCAGTGGATTGTGGAGCAGGTCCCTCCGCTCGATGGCTGTGTTCCTCACCTTCCAACGGGCAAACTCCCTACACGACAAGACGGGAACACAAGAGGGGTGAGGCTCTCAGTCTGGAGGGGCAGGGAGAGCCTTCAAGGGCAGGGAAGGAGGATGGTGAAGGGGACAATCCTGCTGGACACCCCTGCATGGATACACACGTGAGGCTGCAAGGCTGGACAGAAAGGGAGGGGAAGGAGAAGAGAAGCAAGATGTTACCGCACAGCCACAAGGCACTTTGAGCATTAGGTTTTGGGCTGCCAAGGAGGTGGCCTCAGAGTCTCCAGAGATGTCTGGCAGAGGGCTGCATTTCCCTACAAGGAAAGCAGTCCGGTTCTTTCACTCTCACATGTTTTTGGGTTTTACACCTCTCCCGAAAGCAGCAAATTCTGGTTTCCATCTACAAACAACCAGTCAATTAGTTATACTTGAGATGCAGACTGGTCCAATCATTGCTACATCCTTCTGTCGCACTGCTCGTAAGCCCTCCTGGTATTCAAAGCTACTGCTTTTGTAAAACAAGCTGAAGGAATAACACTTTGTGCCAACATCTTAATCTTTCACCTCCAGGAAGTCCAGCAAAAAATCAGCTTGAAAAACAATTTACTTGATAAACTATCGAAAAGGATTGATTCAAATATAAACAAAGAATAGGATGAAAATGGAGGTTTTGTCTCTACTCCTTTCAATATTTCTCTCTCTCTCTCTCTCTCTCTCTCTCTCTCTCTCTCTCTCTCTCTCTCTCTCTCTCTCTTTCTTTCTTTCTTTCACCAATAAAGTGATTTTCAAATCCCTTCTTTAAAACTGATAATAACCGGAAAAAAATAAAGTTAATGTTTGCAAAAGCAGCTCTTTATTAAAAGTATCCATTCTGAAACAACACAAAGGGAAATGTCTGGAGAAAAACTTGCCCACCTGCAAACTAAAAACCAGGCCTCTGAAATACATCACCAGCTGAGCATCTAAAAGATGAGAAATCTCTTAATGTCCTTTGAAAACTATTGAGCACAGCCTTCTTGAAAGGAAAAGATATTATTTATAACCACTCTTCTATGACACTTCTGCACTATCTTAACCCATCTCCCAGAAAATCAAGTCACAGACTTCTCTGTCCCTTTTCATTCACTTATTCCTTTTAAATAAGATTTAAGACAGAAATTTCATTTAAATAATAGCAATGACAATACCTGGCACTGACATGGCACTTTCTCTCAATATGTGTCAACCAGCAACAGCAATCCCACATTGCTGGTGGAGAACCTGACATGCAGGCACATTTGGAGATGCCATAAGTCAGCTGCAAAGCCAGGATCAGAAGGCAGAGATATTTGTTCCCAGGCTGACTCTACACCCAGTCCATTTTGTGTGTGTTAGGTTATTTTATTTAATGCAATTATGCATGTATTTATTTTGATTGCATACCATCACAACACCCCAGGCTGCCTAACAGCAGTGCATTCATTAAAACAACAAAGTGGCAGCTTTTTCTTTCAACATGTCTCCTTGCATCTGAGATAATGCCCCTTCTGTAGCTCCTAGGCTTTCCCAAGCCAAGGAAAAATCCCAAAGCAGAACACCCTGCTGATTGCATCCTAAAAGTCACCAATGTCAAAGCATAAAATCTGCAGAGCATAGGTCTTTCCCAGAAAAATCTTGAAAGAAAGAAGGAAGGAAGGAAGGAAGGAAGGAAGGAAGGAAGGAAGCACGCAAACCAGGATCTTAACTTCATGAGTAGAAAAAATAGACTGTTGGCTCCAAAGCTGTCTGTGGATAACAAGTACGTTAGCAACATCCATGAATTTACTGTATGAAGCTGTTGCCTCTGCAGTCCCAAAATAGTGTAAAAATCCATTACTTAGTATCTCTGGGAGAGATATGTTTGGGGGACCCACAATAGCTTTTGATGATAGGTAGAACCTTAAAAGTGAAGAAAAATAGCTTATCTCTGACACTCCAGAGACAGGTTGCTGTCATCATTCATGATCCCAAACCTGGCTCTAGAAGAAAATTCCCTTTGCATGAAGAAGGAATGGTCCCTTCATGACAGAGCAGTTACACTGCACGGGAAGATGCAAATTTGGATGCTAAAAGACAGGCAAGGTCTTATAATAAATTGAAATTCGTACCATAAAGATCATAAGTGTAGAAAAAATGCTGTCTGTGCTTCTTCTCCAAAGGGACAATTTTTAGTTCCCATGAAATCAAGCACACTTCTACTTTCAGATTGCTGCTTCCTGGAAGTGTTATCAATAAAGTTAGGGGAGATAAACCCTCTAGAGCCAGCATGTTTTCAGAAAAAGCCATGGGAATGCTTCATGTTACCAGACAGAGAATAGAAGACTTTGCTTTTGTCACTGCCAAAATATCTATTCCAAAGCAAAAACAGTGCAGCTGAAACATGCAGCTGTTCTGGGAGGACTTTATTGATATATCAACACCCAAACCCAAGGAATGTCTCCAGAGGGTGGAGGCAGGCAGGGCAAAGAGTTACAGTCAGGGCCCTGTAGTGGAAAGCAGTGGCAGTATGGCTGGGAGAAGACTGAAGGAGAAAATGACAATTTGGTAAATAAATTTTTCAAGGGAAAAATAAGTTGTGGTATTTTTTATTTTACTTTAATTAGTTAATTAAATTATTTATTTATTTTTATATCAGGTCCAAAATAATCTCTTGCCACCACTACCAAGAGGCAAAAGAAGGAGTTTAAAAGAATTCGTTGTCCTATCTTCAACCTTGCTTGCTACCAAGGAACAATTTCAGTCCCTGTTCATGGAGCAGAAAACTCCTTAGCAGCATCCACAGCTAACACATCATACTGAAGGAGAGTTTTTTCCATTGGGTTCTTTTGCATACAGTCCCTCCCCAGAGCTTTCTGCTCCTAGGGCATTTCATCGAGGTGAAAGCCCAGTTCTATTATCCTCCCCAAATGTCTAGATGTGTGGCTTTCAGAGCTGATGAGAAAAGCTGAGCAAATATGTTATGATGAATAATTTATGCAACTAACTTAGATATTTATCTTCTGCTCATAGAATATCTATGAGCCAGTTGCAATTCCCTCTAATTTATGCATTATTTGAATTTACTTAGTGACATTCTTCAAGCTGATTTTTATTTTTTTTTAGGTTATAGCATCGTATTTGGAGTATTTGGCTGTTTTCTCTGCTTGTGTATTGCTGCTTGGTTGGGACTGGTCAAACAGATGATATAGCATTATTTAGTTTCCTCATTAATGACCACAAGTACCTGACCACACTTTCAAGTTGGCTTGTTCAGTACCAGAATATTTTATATTCAAAGCAACCCTCTGAATACCAGCAATCTTCAGTGCAAGCTATAGAGCTCTGTGCTGTAGGATGCACCCGAGGACAAGATTATGGTACAATTTTGGAAAACAGACTTGACATTAATGAATATGACCAGTGAAATAGCTTAGAATTATTGAAGTGGCTAAAAAATAAGAAATAAAAAGAGTTTTGCAGGAAACTGTACACCTCCAGCCTTAGGGGATGAACCAACCTGTAACTCCTGAAATCTGTGAAAAAAACACCTTCAAGAACAGGTTTTCTTATTAACTTTCAATGTCAGACTTAATTGCATTTTCTGCAGAAGCAGCTGTTATTGGACAAAACAGAATCCATGGCACCAGGCTAGGTAAGCACACTCTCGCCTTCTTGTCACCACTGGATCCTTGAATCCAGGAATCCTTGGAGAATCCATCCAGGCCTCGGATTTATGGATGATGTATACAAAGGGGCACTATAATTTTTCCTCCCAGAAACCATTCTAAGATGCCGTCTCACTGATCATTGCTTCTCAGAAGCCTCAGCGTCACCACTGTCTTAATGCCACTGCCTGGCAAGCACAGGTGAGGCCTCCCCAGGTCTCAAGGCACTTTATAAAAGAGAAAATAAATAAATAAATAAGTAAATAAGTAAATAAATAAATAAACCATCTTGTTTGCTGGTTTTCCAGGTGAAGGAGTCACAAAGAGCTGACCAGGATTATGATGGTTCCTCCCGATACAGTTGGGATTAATACAGAGCCTTGTGACCCTCGGGGGAAATCCCTGGCATGCACCTGAACTTCTGCTGGGGTGGTGGGGGGTGGAAAGCTTTTACGGGCTTCACAGAGGAGATAAACCTCTTAACAAGAAGGAGGAAGAATCTCTATCCCTGATGCAGAGACGGGATAAGGAGAAACTATGACCTAACGTCTGAGTAGTGGAGGAGAGGCACTTGTTTATGCTCTAATGTCTCGCCAGCGTAGACAGACCATGCTAATGGGGAGCGTACACAGGAAAATGCCTGCCAGGTCAGCAAGGGGAGTCTGCTCTCTAATATCTGGTGAAAGCACTGAAGAGTCTGCTCTTTTAATGGCTGCAAGGGGGTAGGAAGTGTCTTGCTGCTAATGCCTAAAGGAGAGGAGAGGAAATAGAGGGATGAAGTACATGCAGTAGCTTCAGGGAGACAAATATGCATATTTCAGTCCTTCCTCCTTGTCACACGTTTTCCTTGTATATGGCTATGTCTGAGAAGATATTTGCCCCTTCAGAGTTTGCGTTAATGAGCTAGCCATCAAGGCCATGCATGTCAGACAGAGGGAGTCACTAAGGATGCCTCCACACTCATTAGCACTATGACCCCTCCAGGGAAACAACACAAAAAAAGGGGAAAAATGTTGAAGAGAGAAGAAAAGTCAAAAGCCTGGAATGGGTACATCATACAGACCCATGCAGCAGCAGCAAGGCTAGGAGAATCCAAGGGCATGAGCATCTTTACCCTGGGAGAGAAGTCTGAAAGAGAGAGGCCGTCGGAGCAAATTAAATTCCCCATCTTCAAACAGCGAAGGCGACCAAAGGATGTAAGTGAAGAAACAAGTTCAGTACAGACCTCAGGGATCGTTGCTTCAAACCAAAATGAAATTAAATGTATTAAACAATGAATGAGACAGAGTCTGTTTGGGAAAAGAAAAAAAAAAAGAAAAAGAAAGAAAAACAGAGCAGAAAGACACTGAACAAAGTCTATAACCATCGCACTAAGTAGAACATCCCAACCCCTCCTGCTCCTGGGATGTTGCCTGTGTTAAGTGCAGGGCTGACAGGGCAGTTAGTGCATCCCACTCAGTGCACACTCAGCAGACTGGCCCAGCCCCACCACTCTGTGGGAAGTGGGCAAGGAGAAGGCCCCAGCGCCTTTCTTCTCCTCGGTTCTCCATCCTTTTTATAGATCACAGCTCAAAAGCCATCAGCTGCTCCCATAGGTGATGAGCAGACAAAGCCTTTCCAAACAGGGCAGCACTCTTGTCAGTAATAGCAAGGTATAAACATTACTTCATGTCCTCTGCCTGCCCTATTGCACACGTTATTGACTTGGTGATGTCTGTAGGATGCCAGGCCAGAGACAGAGAGCTCCTAGAGACTTCTTGTTCTCTTGGGTTTTGGTATATGTCTGCCTAGACATGTGTCTGTCCCTTGTTTTAATCCAAGCACCTCCAGTCATTAAGACTAACATTTTGGGGTGCCCCTACGTTGAAGAGAAGTATTATTAGTTGTTAGCATAAGTGTGAACTAGAATACAGACAGGTTTGAGACCTTGCCAAGATAACACATAAGCTTTTTGTTAGCATCAGGAACTGAGCCCAAAGTCCTCTGGAATCATCCTGGATGCTCCAACAACAAAGCTGGGAATTTTGTTTGTTTGCTTTGATTTGTTTTTCCTTTTCTCAGTCTAATTGTCCCAGTCAGGGGCTGCACAAAGTAGTAGTTATCTTCAGTGCTCAGGGTGACAGCTCTTCCAGGTTGCTGTGAGCCCTTGACTCTGCAAACAATGCCATGGGGACAGGATGTGAGCACGACCACAGCACTATAATGCTTATCTTTTACTGCCAGATCTGGCTTAATGTGAGTCTGTACTGGCTATCTGTGGTCATGGTGGGCTTGGTGATGTTTTATTTCCAGTCTGTGCCCTCAAAATGCCAGACAGCCCCAGGCTGAGCACTGCAATATTCTTTGAGCAGTTTTCTCTGCAGCCTGGCCCCTTCTCTATCTAGGCCAGCATGAAGAAGTCAGCCTTCAAAGCTGAGCTTTTCAAAGGACCACAAGAATTAGTTTCCTGTGAGGGTTTGGCACTCATCCCCCCTAATCTATTTAAGAAAAGTCCACTCCATAGATTCAAACTAGTTCCAAATTAGACAGAGGATGAAGCTCTGCCATAAAAAAAGAGAGAGAAATAAAAATCTAATTCTAGAGAAGCATGAAAAAGAAATCACTTAAGCTGAAAATCTGACAGCATTTTGCATAACAACCAGGCAAACAGACAGACTAAGATATGACAGCTGGCAGGTAAATAAGATAAATAAATTGACTATTGATTTATTGATTAATGCTGTGCTTTCCATACCAGTTTTATTCCTTTAGGATCAATCACCTGGATACAACCAAACCCAAGGGAAAGTCTGTCACTGTCTGGGTCACTCAAAATAATCATATAGCAGAAATAAAATAATGTTTTTCAGATACTAACACCTTCACTGATCTCCTCAGGACAGTGGAAGAATCTTCTGCTGCTTTTTCCTTGGTGTATATTTTGGCCATATGTTTAGTCTTGGATAAGGTGTCTGAAACCTCAACAACTCCCCGTTTTAGGTGATCATTTCAGCCTGTTATATTTTCCTGTTACAGATTTGCCTTTTGTCTCTCTGATATTAAAAATAAATAAATAAATAAAAAATAAGAACGTTCCAGGGCTGAATGATACGAAGTTTGCAAGAAACAATAAGAAAGAAAATGACTTCAAAGTTAAGTGGATTTCATGTGACCTTGAAAGTATCTGGGTAAACAGATTGTTCCAGCACTGAATTAAAAACCAATCAGACAAACATGACTCTGAGTCCTGTGTTCTCTGTTAGGATGTGACTATACTTGGGTCTCTTAGGAGGCAGCAAGTAATTGTTGGGTGCTGGCAAGATTGATTTGTTTAAAAGAAGATGAAACTGGAATAAATGTATTACTAGAGAGTCAAAGCAGTGTTTCAGCATAGGTAAATACAAGTTAAAAGATGGGACATTAAATTTAGTCATAATTAATTTTGCTCACTATTAAATTTTGCTGTATCCAAGATGTGGCTGTGATTCCTAGCTCTGACTTAATACCCAAATGTAGCTACCACTGTAATCAGAGATTCACAAACAAACAATAGAATAGGTCACTACCCCTTCTGCTGAATGAGGTTGTTTCCAAATTAGATGTTTCTGCACCCTCAGCTAACACATTGTAACCCCTAAATGTCTTCAGCACAGAGTAAACTCACCAGTTACCGTCATCTGTTATCTATTGATCACTCCCATATTTCACCTGACTCAGCTGGTTCAATTCCCTCTCATCACACCCACCAGGTTCCAGCACAAACTGCCTGTGGGGTGTTTATCCCGGTCAACTTTCCCCACAATATCCTTTGTGCAGGTTTCATTGCAAGCAGCACACACCTCGGGCGTTAGAGATGCCCTTTCCAACACCAGCCTGCTTAAGCCTTCTCCACCCTGGAGACTCACTTGTAAGTAGTTCCCATTACTGTTAACACCATTTCAGCTGTTTTCAGCATTGGGCTGACGGCGCTTCTTTTGAGCCACTACAATTTACGTAGCTGTTGATACTGACTGCTAGAAGCCAGAGTGACATCTTCACAAGAGCTTCCAGCGTTGTTAGCACGGCTGCAGCTTAACAAACATTAGCAACAATAGGAAGTGTTCTGTTCTGTTGCTGTTTTCCTCCTAAAAACTTGCCTAAACCAGACATGGTTTATTAAGCTACTGAGGAAGCTACTCTAATAGGCTGCCAGGTCCTGTGCTCCAAGCACTGAAACGGACAGTGTAGAGACACCCATTCCTTCACTGTGAATTATGATAAAAATCGCAAGAAATGCAGCCAGAGCAATTCTCCAGTAAAATATCGGAGGTAGCCTAGAGAAACTTGTCTACAAAACAGGCATTTTGAGTTCTACGGTTATGACTACAACAACACTGATAATATTTTTTTCATAGCATATTCTCCTGGATTTATGTTTCTCTGGTATGACCCAGAATTCAGGAGAAAGCAGATCCTGGGAAGTCAAGAAGCTGTCACAAACATGCTGTCAAAGACCAGTAGTTTGAAGCAGCAGATGGAAACATCTGAGTCATTGATGGCATTTTGTATGGTCTTGAGGAAAGCTAGGATAATAAGTACAATTTTAGCTTTTCCACACTTCCCTTCTTATTTTTGTGTGTTCCTTTGCTCAACACATCATTCAGTCAGACACAACAGGTTGGAAGGAAGCTAAGACATAGGATGGTGAGAGACTTAACTAAGTCTGTACAGCAGCATGTAACAGAAACAGGAATAGACCCCAAATTGTTCTTTCAGGTAAGAAAATAATAACAATTAATAGATAATTCTTCATGTTGAAGGACTCTAGTAGGTCAGAGGACTGAACTCTTCATGAAGTCCTGGCTAATACTTGGAAGTATTTAGATCTATTACTTATAGAAAACAAGTTTCAGATGGACACCAGGCAGACAGATTCTAGTTTATAGAGCAGATAGTTTATCCCCCAGGGGAATACAGGTCTACATCATGCCATGGAGAGCACTCTCTACCCCTTTTAGCCTCTCATCAAGCCAGGGATGCCCTGCCCCAAAATTCACCATCTAGACTAGGTCACCATTGCCTGCCAATGTTCTTAGGAACGTAGCAGTATGAATCAAAGGCTGTAGCAAGAACATAGTCTGGAGGAATTCAATTCATTAAATTGCTCTTGCTTCATTTCCTGAAGACATTGGTGTTTGGACTACTGGAGCTTTTTTCCCTAATTTTAGCTATAGCAAGCTGGTAATCTTGACACCACAGCCCCAAGCTTTGTTCTTTACTTGTCCTGGTTCATAGTAAACTCAGATGAAAAAAGAGTGATATATGTGTACTTGAACTTTAATTTCTCACATAACAGGCTTGGGTACCTGACTACTGCACTACTGGCTACTTAAGTACAACATTTGTCAGCACTGGGAAAGCAAGTATCAGAAATTTAGCCTTGATTGCCCTTTTCCTCAAAAAGCACAAATTTTTCCCCAACGCAGCGTGCAACCATGTTTCAAAATTTGAGCTGTTGTTAGAAAATGGAGCCATCACCCCCCTCCGGTCAGTTGTGCTGACTTTCTTGGCAAAGGTTCAAATACAGGAGGAAAAAAAATGCTGTTTCAATACCAAGCCCCTCCTGCCTCCTACACCCAGCTGTGCCCCCGCGGTCATCCTGGCAGAGCCATCTGGGCACCACGACCGTGCCCGTGGGCTAAGCAAGAGCAGTACCCATGCAGGCGGTGATGGCAAAGCCATCCCCTCTTGCCCACCCCCTCATCCCTGAGTCATCCTCAGCTGATGATGGCACTGCCAACCATGTGCTGTGGGTGCTGGTGGGCGACTTGGATGGTTAAAGACAGCCAGCTGGTGAAGCCACCTGCTTACATCAGGGACCCTGTGATGCAGGATGATTGAGGGGTTTTGTCCAGGTCAAGTGAAGTGAAGAAGCTCCATATACCTTTCTCTTTGGGGAATATCCTTGGGTATCCTTGAGTCTCCTTGGGCTGTGTGTAGAGAGCTTGTAGGGAAATCATGACTTGCAGAGATGCAATAGGGTGGAGGGACCGCTCACTGCCTGCACTCAAAGTCATACCCAGATCCAGCACGTGGTCACCAGTCAGAATAACTCAGGAGATGTGAGCAGCCAATGGCTGGCATAGAATCACAAACTCATGGAATCATTAAAGTTGGAAAAGACCTCCAAGATTATCTTGTCCAGCCATCCCCAAACACCACCATCACCCACTAAACCCTGTCCCTTAGCACTACGTCCAACCTTTTCTTAAGCACCCCAGTACAGTGACTCCACCACCTCCCTGGGAAACCCGTTCCAATGCCTGACCACTCATTCTGAGCATCCCTCATCACCCCTGCCATTGCAAGGCATCTTGCAGAAAGCACTTGTGAGTATGAGGGGTATGAGTACAAGTGAATAAAATCTGTTCTGTCATTGTAAAATAGAACCACCTTCCTCTCCCTCATTGATCCTTAATGCTTTACTGCAATAGTACATTAATAGTATTTCCTCTTACTTGGCTTAGGAGAAAATAGTGGTTCCTCCTCACAGTTCTTCAGGGCACCCATTTCTGGTCCTTCACCCCAAGCTCTGCAGCTCAATATCCCTTTGGTTTCCAAGCTGTGCTGTTACACCCAGGCTGATTGCCAAGGCTTCCAGTTTTAACAGTGATATCCAGCAAGGCAGGATATATACAGTGGCTATATGCAGAGACTGTCCCTTCTCAGCATAGAATTCAGGTGGTAACTGGGCCTGAAATTACTAGCAAAGGGCATAAGGTGAGAGGTAAACAGCTGGAAAATTAGGCTGCAGAGAACAGCTGCAGCAAAATTCAAACCATCCATAGTCAAAGATGTTTGTGTTTTGTTCAAGATTACAAAAAGAAAAAAAAAAAGCCAACAAAAAAAAAAAAAACAAAAAAAACAGCTTGTCCCAAAAAGTCTGTGACATTTCAGAATTACAGTAAAATTGAAGAAATTTTCTCTAGGAAAAAGGTGACCCATTTCCTCAGACTACATCCCTCTTTAGCAAAAATATTGAGCACAAGCAGTGAGAAAGCCTTGAACATTCCCTGGTTGCTCCAAAATCTCATTTCAACAAAAATCAGTTTTGATGTATTTAATTTTCATTCCTAGTCATGCCATTTCAAACTCAGACATGTTTTGATGGAGGAAATAAAAAGACCACAATAAAATAAAAATTCACAAACTCTTGAAGAAAGGCAATCGCAATCTTTTTGCATGCTGCAAAGTGGCCTGCAATAAAAAGACAACTGTGCCTTTTGTGCAACATTTCATAAAAGAAAAGCTTTATTTTTTTGTCATGTTCTATCCAGGGAACAGGAAGGAGTGAATGCAAATACCTTTGTTTTCTGGGATCTCTTTGTGATGCTCTGAAGAACTTGGTTATTCAGGCATGTGCTTAGCAATTTCCCAATCTCCAGTTGTGTTTTCTTTACCTGTTACCTATGACTTTGATACATAGATCTTAAAGCATTTTAAACAAATGTGTCACCGTAGACAGAGAAACCAAGAGAGGGAAAGCTTTTCCAAGGAAGAGATCTAGCATGCAACACAATCATGAACAAAATTACCCCAGATCTGGAGCCAGACTAAGCATTTCCCCAGCAAGAACCAAAGTAGATAGGGGGGTCGTGGTCAAACTTGTGTCCATTTTGCTGGTGCCATGAACCAGTAGTCCCCTACAGGGCCCTTTCTACCTGCTCAGCTCACTTCAGCAGTTTGCTTCTTGCATCGGACTCCACAGGGCTGAGGGCAGTGGTAGCAACACAGAAATGCAGAACAGAAGCAGGGCAGGGAGTAAATGTCTTTAGAAAACACCACTGCACATAGATTCCTAAATCCCAGCCCTTTGGGGAGGACTCAAGAGCTATGTACAAGCAGCGGAAATGTATGATGTCCTGCCAAGAGGAAGGTGTTGGACTTATTTATAGTAACGGTGAGGGATCAAATGCGCACCCGTGACATTCATCTTCTGCATGGTAACAGGACTCCGACAGTTACGAAATCAATCTAATGAAATGCAAACCACTTCCTTTGGGAAGGTTGTGTTGATTGCTGGCTCTGTTGTGTTCAAATCAGCAAAGAAGAACGTGCAGGACGGTCTGGGAAAGGAGGCTGTAGATCTCTAAGGCCCCTAGCTAATCCATACCACTTCAAGTTGTGGCTGTCTCAATTCCTCTCTTTTTACGACTCTATCATAGCCACAAGATACAGGAGGCTGGTTTAGTGTAAAAAGGAGCACCAGAGTGTTTCCTTAGCCAACTGAGCCTCAGGCATCCCCAAAATAGCTAAAAGAGGTTGTTCCACCCATTCTGTAGGCATACAAACTGTGGGGATGGAGGGAGTTCATTGGAAGGGCAGGAATGCAAACTGCTGGCTGCCCTGCAACATGCACCGAGCTGTGTAAGTGCCTACCTGCATGAATCACCTAATTCAACTGCAAAGTTGCGTGCATGCTAAGGTCCAGACATGAAATTCAGGTCCTGGGGATCAAAGGAACAAAATTTCCTTGGCTTCAGTGCAGCCAGCAGCCAGCCCTGCGTGCAAAAGCAGTCTGAAGGTCCAGCAGGGCTCTGCACTGAAAGCAGAGCTGCTCTGCGGCATCTGAATTTGGGATCTGGGGTTTGGGGTTTGGGGTAAGGCAGCCATTCAAGTTATATAAGGAGGAAACAGAAGTCAGCTGTGTGGGGAGTTTCCTGTAAATGTTCTGTTTTGTTTTGTTCGGGTTAGTAGGGAGTGAAATAGAGGGTAAAGGGGTTGTTCTTCAGTGTAGTCTCTTATGCTTCAGGTTTTCATTTTGGCTTGGCAGGTCTTTGCTTTGTGTCTTCAGCATGGCTCAGGGATCCTTTGCTGAGTCTGGGTGGGAGTTTCCATGAGGTCAGTTTTTTCTTTCTTTCCCACACCTTTCACTTTCATGGCAGACTTTCTTGGCAAAGCTAACATCAGGATCTCTCTGAGACAAGGCACTGGAAGCCAAGTCTGGGAAGATCAGATGCTGCAGGAAAGCTAAGGAGAAAACCTCTCCTCTTGACTACTTCAGGGGGTAAGGACCGAGTGAAGAAAAAGCAGCAGCTCCTAGCCTGCCTGTTAGCTAAAGCCATACCTGCAGCTGAATAAGGGATTCTGTGCTATCACACCCCTGAGCCTCTGCTCAGAAATAACGAACCCAGGATTCTGAGGCATATGTATATATTTACCTACTGAACACAACAACAATATCTGCAATGCTTTCTAGTTGGCTTCTGGGTTTTGAGACTTAAAGACTCCTCTTTTCTGGCTTTTCTTTTCAATCCTAAAAGACAGCTTATTCTTTTTTTTTTTTTTTTTAATGGAAGCAATGGAAGCTGTGAGTTACACAATTATGTGACTCAAACCTGGAATGCTTAAAGAAGGGGGGGGGGGGGGGGGTGAGAAGCTGATAGGAATCCCCTCCTCCCCCCTCCAGTATTACAAATAACGGAATAAAGAAAATAAAATCTGTGGGATCTGGCAGGGAACAGGTCCCAGTGTTTCCTGCTGTCAGCTGGAAACATCCCAATGCCTGAGCAAGTGCCAGGAAGATGGGGGATAGGTCAAACACCATCTCCTTGCCGTGGGCTTGGGTTAAACTTCAACTCGCTCAGGGCAGCGGCTGTCACAAGCCTTTTTGGAGGGAGAGAGGCATCCTAAATCTGCCTCCAGTGGGAGGAAGCAGATAAAGGGCCCTGAGCAAGAGCATCACCCAGAGGCCTCCACGCTAAGTGCGTGTTTATCTCGCCCAAACGTTGGCTCTGCAGCAGACCTGTTTGTGCTGTTACTCAGCAAGCCCAGCTGCTGGCGCATTTACTGATCTCCAGATAGAAGGAGCAGAAATATCTTTTTTCCAACCATGATACCAGGTTGGAAACATCCACTGAGTCCCAGCAGGAGATGTACTGGGTACACCACCTCTCGGACCTCATCCCTACCTGCCCAGCTCCTTGCCCCACTTAGCCCCATGCCTGGCGGGGCAGGTGGAGGCTGTATTTTGAGCTCCAATCTTCCTGGGCAATGAACCATTATAAACCGTGCGCTCATCAGCGGCACCGAGTTTCTCTGACTGATTGTTTTCTGATGCTGTTTGGCATTTTATCCAAGCTGCATAGAAAACTTATTACAAAACCATGTTTGTGTCACTTAGCTGATATCTGTGGCTTGCTGCAGCAGCAGGGTGCAGCGCGATGGAGGGGCACGGCTGATGAAGACCCACCAAGGTGACAGGGGCCAAGCTGCAGGCCAGGCGCGGTGTTTGTGGAGATGAAAGCAGGAGCCCCTTGAGCAGCCCCAGGTTATCCTAAGGGTAGTTTAGCTGTTGTGAATTTGACTAGATCCACAGGCCACAAATAAATGTTCTAAATGCAGATCAGTTTTACATTAGATGACTGCAAGAGTCCCTGCTGCCATTAAAAATCAGTTAGTTTTTCCCCTGCACAGCCCCAGGCTAGAGCCTGCCATCCATTCACACCTGTATCAAGTCCGATAGCCTGTGGTAGAACTAAAGAGAATTATTATTTAGGTTTTTTTATACTAGTTGGGCTCTGGGAGCAGCCAAAGGCTGGGAGATGCAGTCTACAAAGAGACAGTCCATACAGTCCTAGAGATTTAGGATGGGAATTCTTCAAACTGCAAAATGTTGTGCCCTGCAGAGCAGGAGGTAGGATGCTGGGACCTCAGAGGGTCCTTTTTGTCCTGTGTTTCTCAGGTTCTGATAGCAGGATGCTGAAGTGCCCCTGTCCTTCCACATGAGGCAGAAAAATGATGATGTTCTGCGAGATGGCAGCAGAGGAGACACTCTGGGAAGGTATGCCACAGAAATGGAGACAACCATTTTCCAGCCAGCCTTCTGTCATCCTCCTGCCTTCATCTCCTGAAGGCCCCCAGCAATGCACAGAGCAGTGTGCCCGGGGTCTGGCTGGTGACATTCAGTCTTCCTTGGGCACTGGTGTTTTGCCAGCTGTTTGGCACAAACACTCCCGAAAAAGCAAAAGTTCCCAAGTAAAAAACTCAAGTAGGAAAAAAGAGAAAGCACCAGCCTTGCAGAAACCACTAGATGTGCTCCGTTGGAAAGGGGGACATGTTGCAACCTCCTCCTCTCCCGAATTGTTTCTGGTCCCTAAATCCTGCATTTCAGGAGGGGGCTCCTCCACTTCCCCCATCCTTGGGCACAGGCAGAGCTGCCGGCTTCTCCCACCTCCTCTCAGTCCCCGTCTCAGCGCAGGCGATCCCCCCTCGCTCACACCTCGGCTATGTGCTGGTGTGAGAGGCCTGACGTCAGTGGGGCTGGCCATCTGGAGCAGCCTCCGTGCATCTCCCTGCCTCATTTACTCTTAGTTCCCTTTCAGTCCCAGCTGAGATCATTTCTCTTTTCTCTCCTCCCTTGCCTGTGACTCTCTTATTTTCTTATTCATTTTCTCTCTGCTGCTATTTATGATTTATTCTCTGTAACTGTCCTATTTAATGCTGCAGAAGGGTTGGGGACATGGTTTCTGTGGAAGACGTTGTAGAAAACAGTAGGGTCCTTTCATTAACTGATCACAGTGGGGCTGACAAAACACTTTCTGGCATTGTGAGAGATGGAAATCGCACTACAGCATCGTGGATTCTTACTTTGCTGCCCCGAAGTTGGGAGCACAGTATGAGAAGGCCGTGATTCCTTGGAGAAACTGGAGGGATATGCTTAGGAGCACTTCTGGACAAAACAAGCAGCCTTCAGGTTCAGACTGGGGGCTTCTCTCCTTGTGGTGAGCTTTGGACATCACCTTACTCCAAAAAGACGAAATGTCCTCTCCAGAAGGAGAAGCCTGGGACATTGCACGTGCCATCTCTGTCTGCCCAGATGGTCTTCATCCAGGGTAGAGCATGTTTTGAGGAGCTCATGGGCCCCACCGCCCCACCACTTCTAGAAACCCCAGGATCTGCGGGAGTCAGACGGCTCCCAGCAAAACACGATGAGTCTGTGAGGCTTCTTCCTACACCGGGACTTTTTATCATGCGAACGCCACGCTGCAGCTGGTTCTAGGAAGGCCTCTGCCCACACACTAAATAAATTCTGGTGCGGTGCACTGCTTCTCTATGGAAACCGTACCCTGCATTTCTCTCTATAGGATTTTTCTCATTTCAGGCTCCATAATAAATTAACGAGAAGATGTTTTCTTCACACCAACTATAGGAGAGACTCTTTTCTGTACTCGATTAATCTTTAGTGATCTATATTAAATATTTATCTGAAGAAACGAGGCCTGTATTGCTGCAACATTTTCTATTATGAGACTTTTTCATATCAAAAGATATTTTCCTGGTGCTGACTCGTATATACACAGTCAGAATTTCCGATGGAAGGGCACCCTTTTTTTTTTTTTTTTTCTTTCTCTCCCAGTGACCTTTTCCCTTCATAACAAGCTGCTGATATGTTAGAATTTACTGGGTTATAAACATTTTTTATCGAGTAGGAGGAAGCTGGGTGATTTGGCATCAGCTTCCCTAATAAAACCCAAGGGAGAGGCTGTGATGTTTGACACCAATAAAGGCATGGAAGAAGCTGCAGCCCTCTGGGATGCTGGTCACGAATGCCAAGAGGAGCCACTGAGTGTCGGTCACGTAGCTCCACTCTGCTGAGGCACTGCTGGAAGGGGGCCAGCTCGCTGGCATGGGTGAGGGAGCTGGGAGGGCCCTGGTAAAGGGCTACTCTGTTCCTTCCCAGCAGCACAAAAACTGTGTGATCTGCCACAGGGAGCAAGGCATGGGGATTCCTAAACCTTCTTTTCCTGCAGCTGGGAGGTGGGAAAACACTAAAGAGTGGAGATATCTAAGAAGAAATGAAGATCTTGGTGTTGGGTTTAAGCAGTGGTCCTACAAGAATGTGGAGAACCCAAGTTTTGATCTTGAATTAGTGGCTGAATTTTTCATCCCCAAGACAGACCTGGCCTTGGCTACAGATAAAACAGAATTATAATTTTTCATATTGATGTAGTGTCAAAAGGAAACCCAGCCACGAGACTCTGCTTGTGGTGCCAGGTGCTCAACGGTAATGCAACAAAAAGATGCTCCGGGTTCTCCAAGAGCTCACAACCTAATTTGTCTCTGCCTCCCAGGGGAGCCATGATTTAAACTGGTCAATAACTAACTCATTCCACAAAAGCCTGAATAAATCATCTGATGACTAGATATACACACATTATAAATGTTTAGCTCTGATAATATATGACTGAGCTGCTATTTTGACAAATAGCTAGTGAATAATATATTTGATGAACTGCATAATATTTTACTAATGATTAATTTATTCATTTGAAACAAACAAACAAAACCTAGTCTTTTCCTCCGCTATCAAAGAGAACCCTAAGTAATGGCTGCAAAGAGCTTTGAGATCCCTGGATGATCTGTGTCTGCTATTACACCCTTTATCATCGTGTATTTCTATTTTTATTTTTTTTTATTACCAGGGATAATAAATCCATAGCTTATGTTATGGACGGCCTCGTTTAAGGTAGTGACATCCTGGTCAGAAGCTCCTGATTTTATAATTCCCAATAAAATCTACAGGAATTTGGCACTTAAGACAGTTAAGTGCCATAAAAAAAGTGTTTAAATGCCTTTCAAAGTCTGGGCCAAGCTTCTCTGAGACTTCATCTGATTCTTCTGTCTGGGGATAGATGTGCTGTGGTGGGGCACAGCTTCAGGAGGGCTGGTTACTGCATGACAGCGGTCTGTAAGGTTTATTGAACATTGCCCTGGCTGTAGTTCTTCCTCTCCCTCACTCTTAATCCCATTCAGAAATATAATTTCTGTGAGTTCACAGAGAAGATAAAGGACCAAAGAGCAAGAGCACTTCCTCAGAGCTGCTCTGCAAAGGCGGACTGATTGATTACAGATTGGACGCTGCTCCAACTTCCCTTCCTAAATGAAAAATTGAGAGCTCTTTAAAATTGAATAAAATATGCTGTTCTAAGAAGGATTTCACTGGCACGAGCACAATAGGAGGTAGTAGTGAGTTGTTCGATATTTCTGTGTGCACTGGCTAATCCTTTACTACTCGGTCCCTGTGCGCTGTCCCCGTGGCACCTGATGGTAACTCATCTGTAACCGGTATGGACTCCAGCTCTGCCTCTCCAGACAAAGCTGAAATAGCTCTCGTTTGGGAGAGCTCCGACTGCAGTTGTGGCTGGAGCCATCCAGGAGATTATGCCTTTTTGCAGCTACTGCCGGGGCTGTGAGATCTGGCGTTGTTCCATGCTGGAAGGATCTGGAACAGCTTGCAATGTTTTCACTAGACAAAATTTTGTCAAAATAGCTCATTTCTTAGATCTCTCTCTTTTGCCGTAGTCACTAGTGACCTGAGTTTGGGACATCAAAAATGTGTTGAAGCCAATTCATCAGCCTTAAGCACTTCATTGCCAACAAAAGAAAACACGTTGGCAAAACCTTTCTTTGAGGAAAACATTTTCTACTCCCCAGAGACAATGTTGTTACACCTAAATCACAAAGGCTGTGCCATCCTGCCTTTTGCCTTCCCCCATCCTTCTGGAAGCACCCAGCTCTCCTCCCCTTTCGGTGTGCAATCCCTATCACTATGAGAAATAATCCCACCCCAGTGGCACAAACACTTGCAAGACTCTGGCAGAGAGCTGAGCAGCTTCCACACCCGACAGCAGGCAGAAGCTGTGCTTACAGCAGCTCTGCCTTTGATGCTGACCCACAGCCATGCAGGAGACAATCACCAATGGAGCTGATATGCTCAAGTGGGGAGATAAAGCATGCTGTTTTTTTAAAAAAAAGCACAGTGAAACTATCTCAGTCCCCAAGAGTGAAAACAATAAACTTGCTTTTATGCCTTTTCTGCAGAAGAAAATTCAGCCCAAATACAGTTGGCAATTATCCTGTAAGCTTATTATATATAGTAGCATTCAGCCCCTTCCACACTCTTGATTACTCCTCTGTTATGTGCTAGAAGAGCGGATAAGACTTTTGCTGTCCCCTAGTATTTCACAGGATGGTACCTTCAGATTTCCCTTAGTCCACTACAGGGCCATGCAATACTCCCATCACCCCGGTAGCTGAGTGCACCTCAACCATCAATGCTCACGTCTGCACAAAGATGTGCGAGGCTCTGGGAACATCCATAAGCATGGGACGTGCTCTGCTACCTCTCTATCTCTTCAGTGGGCATGGGTAAATTTGTCTGGGGATGGCAAGCCCACCACTTAATGGTGATGGTGGAAATCCTTTCATCTTGTCATAGAAGCATCTCTGTCTTGGTATGTCTGTGTGCAAATACTCTAGGAATTAAGTGCCCTTGAGCGGTGCATGTGCTTCACAGAAACAATAGAGCAAGTTGTTGCAACACCCGATTAATTAGGTTCATCTGAGATTATCACACGATTAACAAAACATCAGTTCTGGTATTGCCAGCATTCACAAGTGTCTGTTCAGTGTACAGTCTTGTGGTAGGGTGGAAAACTGGAATATATTTGCAATGCTATTGCTCTGTGACTTGTTTTCCCTACTTATGCAGCCTGACGAGATTTACCATTATGAATCACCCCACAAAACTACCTTCAAACTCAAATTTAATAACCTAAGTATTATGAAGATCAATATTATGGCTACTCTCATTCATATGATTAGTGCTAATATCATTCTGGGAAATATTCATGCTGCAGTAGTGACTAGAGACCGGGATTAAGAGGAGATCCTCAGCATCCATACAGAAGACAAGGCACTGTTCTCTCCAGCTGTGTCCTGAAGTGCAGTACTCAATCTCTGAGTCTCCATGGGTTTGGATATTTTATGTAAGTTATCTAATAAGATAACAAACCAGCCTTACAATCCCTACAGCCATATTGCTAACTGTTTGAAAATCATGAGTCAGTCTACAAAAAAGAATTAAGAGATTGGTTTTAAAATTCATGAGACTTTAAAATCTGATAAACTTCAGGGTTCCTTTTTTTTTCTTCTTCTTTTTTTTTTTTTTTTTTCTTTTTGGCTTCTGCTTTCTGAGTATGTAGGAGTCATATTATCAAGTTTTCCTCAGCAATTATGAGGGCCGTAAACTTACTTTAAAAATTGAGTTGAGACTCTTACATAATCACAGGACTCTAAAAGTGTGGGCTTTGAAGAGACACTAAATAATCTTGAGATACAGCTTCACCATGTGACTCAGCACCACTCAGCTGCTGAATCAGAATGGCACAGATTTCAAATATCAAATACTTCCCTGAAACAGTCGGGAGTCTTTTTGGGCAGGAAGGGGAAAGTCTGAGACTTTCACAGTCTGCTTGTGTATTGCAGGTAGGGGGAAGGCAGGGAAGAAAGGAGGTAAAGTGCAAGGAGAAAAACTTAGTCTGGTAGGGATTAATCATTGAGCTTTAACCAGAGATGAAGGTAGCAACCTTCTTTTCTTCTTATTTTCTTATTTTCTTATTCTCTTAATCATGCAACACACAGTTTGCCCTGTGTACCAAGCTCTCTCATTAGTGTTAGCCAGGCTGTACAGCTGCGCTCCCCAGGGAAAGTCCCAGATATTTGGAGGAGAGTAAAAAGTACTGTTCTTTCTGTTTTTCTGCTCAAGAGCTGGAAGCTAACACTAAAATATTTAATGCTGAATATGCCATAGACAGCTTTTCCTTTGCTGAGAGGGAAAGAATCAGTGTGGAAGAAAGGAGAGCTAAAGCAAAATGAGGTCGGGAGGGACGCGCACAACAAAAACACCTTTGCCCTCCTGACACATAATGCTGGGTTTCACCTCATCCTTCTTCCACCTTTGAGTACCTGTGGGGAGGCAGTATCCACCCCTGGTTTGTGTTTGTGTTCTCATCCAGGCTGAATGGCAGGGAGCTGCCAGAAGCTACCAGCCCATGAATCCCGTTTTCAGCTTACAAAGGGATGCTTTTATTACAGAAATGACAAGATCTCTAGCCATGTCAGCACGGTCAGTATCAGGATCCTTGTCAGAGCTGTGACTAAGTCAAACAAGCCCCAGCTCTAAGTTATAGGGGAGCAGCTTTTCTCTGCCTTTTCATGGTGCTCATTCCTGGGAATGAAAGGTTGTTGCAGTATTGAGCACATTGGAGTCTCCAGTCCCTGGTGTGCTGGCTGAGAGCATAGCCATCAAATAAAGTTTTTCTTCAAGGACCCTTCAACAAACCTTGCCAAAGGTGCATCCCTGTAAGATGGAGAGCATCTTGAGGCTCCTGCTCCTTAACTTGTCTCTAAAATGTCTGCTTGCTCCCTGCTGAAACTGATGGCAGGAGAGAACACAGCAAAGGCAGCATTTGCTGGCTTCTGGGCCAGCAAGTGTAGAAGGGTGGCAGGCCGTAGGCGTAACAAACCATTCATCCCTAATAGCTGGGCTAAAGAGCTGCTCTGAGAGGCAAAGCATCACCTGCTGTAACCCTGGAACAGAGAATTTCCATCTTGCTGCTTAAAAAGTGCTGCTCCCCATCGGCACAGCAGAGCCTGCAGGAGCCCAGCGCAGTCAGCTGCCTCGTGCCACCGCTGGACAAGGGCTGTGCAGAAGCAGAGGTTGTGTTAGTAGGGGATTTGGCCCAGCCAGGCTGTGTGAGAGCCATGCACAGCAACTGAGGGCACCCCACTGAAACTGTGACATAGCCCAGCTCCTGTGGAAACTCTCCTCTCTCGTTGCAAGCAGAAGCACAAGCCTGGATGGGAGTTTGATGCAGTGGCTTCCCCTCCTGGCTGCTTTCCCCTCTGCTGAGAGCTGGCTGTGCATTAAAGCAGATGTTGCTTGCACTCAGGTCATGTTTCCAAGCTTCCCTTCACAGTCATAAGGGCTGGAGATGCTTCCCTCCCTCCCCACACTCGTTCCTTAATTAAAGCTTAAATTCTGATGTCGTCACAGGACTGCAGGAGCAGGGCCTCAGGCAGGCACTTAGTGCTCGGCGCTGTCAGCAGGACTTTGATTTAGAAGCCCAGAAAATACTTGGGAGAATCCCATCTCCTCGCTGCACCCCAGCTAGGGTCAAAGCTGAGGGCTGGCCTCTGGGACAGGCTGGAGGCTTCACCTCAGGCAAAATGTGGGGATCATTGGGGTGGAAGCCTGCAAGGTGACATGGGTGGGAAATTGGGTCTGATCGCCCCAGGCATGGAGCTTCAGCCCTGCATGGCTTTGATTTCATGCTGATGATAGGAGAAAAATCTCACCCAAGGGGCTGGCCCAAGCCCTTCTTCCCTCCTGCTCCAGGTAAAGCTGATTCCTGGATTTCTTTTTGGGGGTGTCCTTGGGTTCTGTACCTGCATTTAATAGTTCAGCATGGGATGCCAGCCTGGATGGCTCTGACTGCCCCAGTGGGACGTGTCTTGTTCCATTTACAGAGGCTGGTGGGTGGCAATCAGCAAAAAAGAAAGGAAAAAGGAAAAAAAAATACATACTTTCTGGAACCCAAGGGAAACATTAGAGGGATCCAGAAATAGAAAAACCCCTATAATAGGTACAGTCATGCCATCTCCCAGTGCTACTGGTGCCAGAACAAAATTATTCCGGGATGACTTTTTTTTTTTTTTTTAATGTAACAGCTTCTCTGCTGATATAAGCATCTGCTTGACTTAAAAGCAGAATTGATAATCTGCTCACCAAAAAAAAAAAAAAAAAAAAAAAAGTGAAGGCTTCTCCTTGGCTGCTTGTTAGCCTTTAAAATATGTTCCCAACCCACTGGACTGTGGTCTGCTGGTCTGAAGAAATCAGAGAGGAGCACAGTGCTGTGGCAGCAAGCTTGGAGCAGCCTCGGGAGGTGAGCTGGGGAAAGCTCCCCTCTTCCTGCAGAGGGGAACAAAGACCCCACCAAGGTCTCCAAGGGGCTCCCTTCCAGCCCAGCAGGGTGCAGAGCTTATGGGAAAAGGGCAGTGACTCAAAATATTTGTCTGAGCTTCTTCTGGGCTTTGTTGGGAGGATGGTTGGAATATTTCACTCTGGGCTTAGAAAGGGGATTCCTGTGCTTGGGCCTGCAGCTCTGCAGAGCTGTGCTAAAGCTCAGCTGATCCAATGAACGGTTTATCCGGGTCAGCAGGCAGGGCAACAAGTTAGTGCTGTGGCTTGCTGGGCATGCAGCTCCTGTGCATGCTCGTTTGCAGAGGAACTGGCCTGTGCTAGCCACAAGCACCCTGCCAGGACACAACTACCACCACTTCTGCAGCATTTCCTATGGCCTGGACACGTGCTGCCAAGTGGAGACGAGGGGCTGCCCTTCCCCAAAGCTTGCCCAGCTGTTAGCAGCTCTAAGCCCATCAACGCCTGGTGCCACTTATCCTTCCGCTTAGCCCTCTATTCTCAAGAATATCAAAGAGAAGGAGAGGTGTGTCCTTCTGTCAACTCCTGCAGCTGCCAGGGCTGCTTGTGAGCCCTTGCCATCTGAATCCAAACGCAGCCAGCACAGCTGCTCCTCCAGCCCGACGAGGGCCAAGCTCCTCGCCTGCTCAGCCCAGCAGCTCCCAGGGCTCAGCGCTGCACAGCTCAGCCCCAGCCATTCCCTGCCACCCCTCCTGCCTCTCCTCCTCTCATACGAAAAGCTTTCCATAGGCAGGGCGGCTTTACATGCAAGGAACGTAATGAGGCCGGGCCCTGAACTGCATGAGGAATGAAGGCAGCGGCTGAAGGAGAGGCTGTGTGGTGGGGTGGGCTGCTTTCCGCCCAGATCTGAAGGGCTCGAGCTTGCCAAGAGGCTGCGTTAGAGCTGGTGAGACAGGAATGCAAATCGTGGCTCCCTTGTAAAGTTGCATAAACTTGTAGTAATGTCATTTTTAGATTATCATTTACATTGAGGACAACACTGGAAGGCTTCATTGTTTGCAAGCACTATGGAAATAGATTTAAATTTTTTTGGTTTACACACATTTATTTACAAGGCATTTACTGATTACAAACCAATGTACATCACTCGTTTACATGCATAATGTAAACTATGGAGATTTTGTATTTTTTTTGCCATGCAGTGCCGTACAGATTCCCATTGCTCATTCCACTCAGAGGCAAGAGCCTCCTTTCATCTCAGCTCCCTCTGTCCTTCAATTGCTGCCTTGCCTCCCCGAAAAGAGCCTTGCCTCTGACTGGAACACATAAAAGTTGATGTCCCCTTTAAACAGATAGCATAAAAACCTAATAGGAAAACCTTGTCAGCAGAACTTCAGCATGACTAGAAAAGCCAAAGCAAAAATTAAAAAGCCTAACAGTGCCTATCAGGTTGTACCAGCGCAGAGCATTGCCTTACTGCTGTTTGAGAAGAACCTTCACGGAGCTTTTTGGGATGCTTCAGGCATCCAAAAACAACTGGAACAGGACTGAAAGCTTGCCAGGATATGTGTGCCAGAGAGGAACAAGTACTACAGGCATGCTGGATGGTTTAGCTCAGTCAGTAGCACCTGGGTCTCAGCATCCATCTGGGTTTTGGACAAGCTTGAGTCTTCCCACAGCAAAGCTGCCACCCCACTGCCTGTCCTGGCTGTGTCTCCTGTGCCCAGCGGTGCTGGTGGGACACACGCACAAACATATATATATCTTAGCATCCTATATATAACATATTTTATCCTAGGATGCTAAAATCTGAACCCAAGAGATAGCAAATCTCAACCCTGGAAAACTGTTAGATTTCAAAGTCTAAGGAAAGCCAGATTTATTTTTTATTTTTTATTTTTGGCTTCTTGATAGTTTCAAGGACATAAAAACTATTTGCAAATTCAACACAAATGGAATGAGCAGGTTGAGAAGCAAACAGCTGAACCAAATCAAAATCAAAGTGTTTCCCTTTTGACACCTTTAAATGGCATTAGTTGGCTTTGTGTTTTGAGGTGAATTTTTATGCTATAAAAATTGGAAAAAAAAATATTGGTTTTCACTGGATTAAAAAAATGAAAACAAACAGCCAAGCTTAAACATACCACTGAGCCTAAAATGAAATGTTTTGATTTTTTCATTTTACTGAAAAGTTGAACAAACATCAGTTTCAGATCAACCCATTTTTAATGTTATTTTTCTTCTGTACAACCAGTGAACCACAAAATCAATTATTTGTGCAGCTCTGGTGACCAGTAGATTAAATTCAATGCAATAGCGAAACAGCAAAAAGAGTCAATGAGGAGTGGAGAGATGGGAGAAAAAAAAAATGAACTGAAAAAAAATGGTGAAAGCAGCTGTAATAGAGCTTGTCTCTGCCCAAACTTAGCATGCAGCTTCACAAATGCTTTAATACAACTCTAACCCATGTTGCTGCTGAAAGCAGTAGTCTCCTCTGTCTCCTTGCTGCCTCCAACCATGCAGCCCTGTCCCTTTATTAGCAGCTGAGTAAACAATCAGCGAGGCTGGAAAAGTGATCTGGTGTAAATTAACTTTTTTTTTTTTTTTTTTTTTTTCTCCTGCCAGCTTAGTTTTCTGCTGGATCAGTTCCTCAGTTGTGAAAATCACAGGTTTGAAAGAAACCTGCCTGCTCTGGTCAAGAAAGGCAAAACTTCTGTACCAGAAACAGGAGTCAAAAGCTCATGTTCATTAGCCAGATTGTGCAAGTCCAGTGCCTGAAATAAGGAATGAATTCTCCCCTCACTTAGAAATAACAAAATCTCATAATGCATGCAGCTGGACACCCAGGGCACGCAGCCTCACCAACCCTGCTGCTGTGCAGGGCCGGGGCAGTGCTGCAATCACCACAACAGACGCCCCAGCAGGTAAATTGGTGACTTCTCCTTGCGTATTTATGTCACAGAGAATCTGGCTCATTGTTTTAACTTGTGATGCTGTAAAACTTTGAAAGTTTTGTGAGACAGTTTTGTTAGACCAAATTGCTTTTTTTTTTCCTTCCCCTCTTTTCTTTTTCTTTCTTCCAAAATCTAAGCAACAGAGAAGCATCTCACGTCATGGTAATTCTCTTCCTCTTTGCTGAGGGAATGACACATTTAGAGAGCACGTAGCTGCTCAGATTTGTGAGTTTTCTAGGACTAAATAAAAATCTCTAGTGTGGCCAGGCTGCCTTTAGTAGTGCAAATCTCTTTATGAGCTCCCAGTTTAGTGTCCACTCTGAATCAGAGAACCAGGGAAACCACAGATCTGTTGGTGAGACAGGACCCTGGGGGATCCCTCACCCAACCTCCCACTTGAAGCAGAACTATCACCAGCTCATAAGCACCTCCAAGGGTGGAGAGCCCCCCACCTCTCCTGTCCCAGCGCAGCACCACCAGTAAAACAACATCCTGGGGATAAAAAATAAGTTTTCTTCTCCCTGGGCACTATCCCAAGCAATTTATGGCTCACTTGTGCAGCCAGTTACTCACAATCTGTCCTGTCTCGGGAGCTGTATTTTCTTTTTATATATCCAGAGACCTTACTGTAAATGGGGTATATATGTACTCGCTTTTGTCGTGTTTCTCTGTGGTTGGGGGGACAGGACAGGATTGGCTGGTCCATGGGCACGTACATCTTGCAGCATTTAATTATCTCCCCAGCAATGTGGAGGAAATGTAATTGTCTTCCCAGCAGTGTGCTGTCATCTCCACTTCTAAGTTGAGGAAACTGAGGCACGAAAAAATGAGTTTGTTTCATGGCACTATGGCAAGAAAAAAGGGGTGACACAACAGCATAGCTCCAAGAAGTTGGCTGAAGCTATTAAATGCCGTGTGGTGGTAACAGGAAAGGTTTCTGGTCTGAGAATTGCCCTAGTCCCAAAGTCAAACCAAGCTGAGCTTCATCCATTTTCCAGCCCTTCTGCAGCATCTCGCACCCCAGGCTCTCATGACTAGGAACAACAACAGGGACAGTGATAATGAATATTCAGACATCCCACAAACCACTCACAGCATCTGCCATCCTATCTGCATTAGCATCTGAGTGCACAGATAATGATCAAAGCAACATTTTCCTGCCAGAGGCCCCCCTAAACCAGCCTTATTAGTGTGAATCGATGCTGATTAATGTGCCTCCTTAATGCAGTTGTACCTACCCCTACTGCCCATGATTCAGTATAAAACAGCCCCCACTTTGCTTGCCTTCCTCCCGATACCGCATGCACAATGCAAACTTTGACTGAGAGCACCCGTGAAATCAGTTTGGACCAAATCTTGCAAGAAAAAGTCCTAAAGTCTGCTAAAATGCAAAGCACAGAAGGAGGGAATGAGTCTTTGGAGACTGTGACACGAGCTGCCTTTTTGTGCCAGGATGTTTCCAGGCATCCTATGAAAAGATACCGGCAGCTACGCTGCTGTACAGCAGCTCTGCCCGCGCAGTGTATTAATAGCCTCGCTACCCAAAACAGGCTCTTTCTTGCTGCTGACAGATATTTGGACTTCACCTGTAATGGAAGAAGGTTTGCATTTTTTATTCTGATGCTGCTTCTTTTTTAAAGTCGCCTGTGAAAATTAGAAAGTGCTGCGTGTTGCCTTACACTGCTGCGTAACATCGAGAGCGGCTTCCTCTAGGTGGGTTTTCAGTGTAAATGACACGCTCCTAATGTGCTGTGTCCACACTCCTGCACAGCAAGACACTGGGGAAATCACCACTAAACCAGCAACAGCGTTTTGATTAGGGACGGGTGAGGTCCTCTCGCCGGTTTTCACATCCACTCCAAAACCTCGGGTGCTGTGGCTGGGTCGAGATCTGCTGCTGTTGGCCTTGGGAGAGGAGCAGCGGTCAGGGCAAACCTCATCCAACAAAATTTCAGGTGCCAAAAGGAACTGACCGAGGGACAAACCAACCAATTAAAAAAAGGAAATCTGGGAGAAAAGGAGCATGGAAAGAGGAAAGAGTGCAGAAATTCCCATGCTCTAAGTGGGCTGCTTTCCGGAGGAAAGGAGAGTCACTTACTGCAGGATACGTGCTGCCCTTGGGCCAGTGTAGTGCAAAGAGCAATTGAGAGACATCATTTGGGAGGAAAGAGGCTTCTATCCTGGAATTAAGCAGTTGACAAAATCCCAACAGCTTTACAGATTTCGAAGTCAATTTAAGGAGCCCGCAAAATGAGATTTTCTCCTCATGGCTTTCGGTAAAATGACAGGTTCTGGAGGGGGGGCTCCAAGTCCAGCCTTAGCCGCTGGGAGCTCCGCTAATTCACCACAGCGAGGCTGATTTGGGCACTGCTTAAATAATGTGTGGGCCCAATTTTCAAGTGACCGGTCCTTCAAACAGGGCCAAATATTAGAAGGAAATAACCCTCCGAGTCTGGCCAGCCCCACACCTAACAGCCCCATGTGCTCTGCTGAAGGACCCGAGGGCTCCCCCTCTGCTCTGCTGGCTGCAGTGGGACCTAAAGCCAGTCCCAGAGCACTTCCACAGTGATGTATGGCCAAGAGATGCCTCCCTACGTGGCCTTTGCTGTCTTTCCACCTCCCTCTGGACCCTGTGCCTAACCACTTCCACCAGGCTGTCTCACCTCCGAATATTTCTGTGAATAATGACTTTTCCAGCACTGCCTCTGCTTCTGACTGTTTGCAAGACCCTTGTTAGACCCCCTCCCCATGCCCCCAGGCCTCCCACGCGTGCAGATGCTGCTGTCTATGCCTCCCGTGTGCACAGAGGTTGCACACTCTTCTCCCTGTGCTAGAAGTCTCTCAGATAAATGCTTTGGCAATATCCAGCAGAAATAGAGAAATACAGATCCTTTTTCACTTCCCATGTATAAAATTCACCCTGAACTAAGATAAACCTTCAAATTCTTAGCAGTCTCCTACAGACCAAAGGGGAATTTGCTCCTCACCCCGTAGCAGATAAAATTACAAATCACAGGCTTCACATTAAAGCAAGATTTTAGCACCTTTACTAGAATGGGAACAGCAAAGCTGTGGTGCAGCCTGTCTGCCCTGGGTGTGAATTCTCTGTTGCAGGAAACCTTTCATGAGAGGTTGCTCACAAACCTGTCAGATGCACCACAGGTACGGGCTGAGCCCGCCTAGGGGAAGCTGCATGGATTAGATGACCTCTCAAGGTCCTTGCAGCCCCTTTTCTCCATGATTCCCTGAGACAGGATCCCTGGCTTGATGGATCTCTGCCCTGACCTACCCTGACAGCCCTTGGAGGTGTCTGAATGCATCCATTGCATGCATTTGCCTCCCACTGCAGCTTCTGGAGCCTGCTGGGGTGGTGTTTAGTGCTAAAGAGCTCTTTAGCAAAGGGCAGAGCCACTGCCAGGACACTGTGTGGGGCAGAGCACAGCCCCGATCCGGCAGGGCAGGGGGAAGCCAGGGTTATCCACAACCACCAGTTGTGTATAACATAACAATCCACATATCCACAAAACCTTTTTTTTTTTTTCTTTTTTGAAAAAGACATCTTTTCTCTGCTCCTCTGTATAAGCAAAGCCTGTGAGATATCCCCAGAGGAAGCGTGGCAGCCTTATTGCTGCTTTTTGCGGCTGTTGTCCCCCAGGCTGTTTGGAACAAGGAGGACAAGCCAGGACAACATCTTCAACCCATGCTAACCTGCCCCTGCTCCGCGGGCTGGTGTGAGGGGAGGGGATGCTGCACTCCCCGCAGGCCACGATGGGACAGGCAAAACTCATTTTTCTTCCCTGCACGTTGATGATGTCTCGCATGTTGCTGCTACCCCGCAAGTGCTTTTGGCTTTCTGCCCGTGGGAGAAGGCTGCCTGCACACACATGGTTTTCAGCCCCCACTGACCCCCAGAAAACACGTGTGTGTGTGTCTCTGTGTGCATGTTGGCAGTAGGCTCTTCGCTAGCACTTTCCTACCCACTAGTTTGTGTAGCTACATTTGCAAGTGTCTTTCCGAAGCACGACGGGGATATATAATTATGGAAATGTGCACATGGCTATGAGAGTTTGGTCTTTGGGTTTTAGCCCAAATCTCATGATTCTTGCTGGCTTATTCCCCTTCCTTCCAAAGTGCCTGCTGCTGTAATAGGAGGCTCACATGAGCACCCCAGCTTTTCATATTCAAATAACAAAAAGATAAGTATGTTTCTGGATATCACAGCTGCCAAGAAGCACTTGAAACAGGCAACAACAAAGGCTTGAAAAACCTAGAAGGCAAAGGAAAATCCAAATTCTGCCTATTTTCTGTAGTTTTTTAATTGAATGACTTTCAAACCCCGCTCACAGTTCTGGAGGCAAGTCTGACTCATGCACGGAGATCATCTGCAGAGGCCTGCAGTAAGCGGCACACAGCTAGGACGCAGGCACAGCAGCGTGAGAACTGCCATACCAACATGTGCCTTGTATTTATGGCTGTTCGTGCTTTGTGAACCTAAAACTGTTGGCAGAGCACATGTGTGAATTTGATACAGATGCTTGGTCTGCCCATGGGGACAGATCTGAGAAACTTGCTTGTGAACCTGACTTTGAATTTTTTGCCTGTCCCAAAAAGTGCACACCCACACCTGTGGTCCTTTTTCATCTCATTCTACATTGTGCACACTGCCAGGGCACTGCGGTGCCTTCATCTCATGATCAGAGCACTACATCCGAGCCTCTGAAGCAATCTGCATTGCCAGCTGAGGGCTGTGGGCAACCAGAGAAGCATCTCCAGGTGGAACGGGTGCAGTGGCGCATCCCCCCCGCATTGACTATGCTGCGAGCTCAAGGGACCTGTCTGGGTTCCCACCACCATACAGCTACGGGAGCCGCAGCAAACCAACGTACCTGTATATTTTATATCTGGTTGTAAATCCTTGACGATGTCTTTCCACAAAGGATAAGTAGCTCCGCGAGTGGTGGAAGGGCCCCCTGTCTGAAATAAGCCAATCAAACTCCTTGGAGACATGTTGGTTGGTGGCAGCGGGGTCCTGGTGGGAGGGCTGTACTAGTATATGGTCCCATATAAACAGGAGGTAGAGGAACTCAACAAGCCTCCAGTTCATGCTTTTCTGTCTGCCTTTTTCCTCTCATTCTTGCTCCATTCTGTGGAGTCCTGTGGAAAAAGAGAGGGAAGAGGGGGAAGGAAGGAGAGAGAAAGAAATGGAGGGAGGGGAGGGAGAAGGGAGAGAAAGAGAGAGTTTAGAAATAGGAATTGCTTTGATCCTTTGACAACTGTCTCTCAGGGTAAAAGAGACATGAAAAAAAATCACATTTTAAAAGCCTTCAGTCTGTCTGCGTTGCTGCTTGGAGTATCTGGCAGTGTTTTATTCACACCTAAGTGGTGCCTTTAACCTCCTGAGTACATACCACCTTTGAAATAACCAGGTCCCGACCTGAGCCATCCTCACCCCAGCTTTTCCATCATTTCCCTCATGAAGTTCTCCGCAATGCCGCAAAGAGGGGTGAGGGCTGGGTGCAGAAGGTGGCCGCACCCCAGGCTACAATTACCCATTTATCGTCCCTTTAATGCCGTGCCAGAGAAACGTGTCTTCTGCTTTCATGTCTCTCTGATGATCTGTAATCCATACTCCATGCAACCTGAGCAATCTATAAAGACCCAGCTCTTGCTTTAAAGTGTTGCCAAAAAAGAAATAAAACAAAATAATTACCCAGGTTTCAGCGACGAGCGCATGCGGACGCAGAGACACACACACACACACACAGCCACACGTGACTCTGAAATCCTGCCAAACGCTGAAAGATAAAAATCACCCCAACCTGCTTCCCTGCCGGGGTGCTTGGGAGGCACGTGTTTGGAGGAGGGGACGGGGTCTGTTGCTATTGGGATCACAGTAGGACCTCGGGGCTCTTCCCAAGATCGAGGCTCATGCTGAGCATGCATATTGAGCAGTGGGAGATTTGCTAGGGAGCTTACGGGGATGCTCCCCAGCACCTGGTGTAGGGCACGCCGTCCGTCATGTGCAAAGCATGGCTGCGGGCAGCCCTGCTACGAGCCAGCTCCTCTCCCCAATGTGCTCGGTGTCTGAACAGACAAGACATATGATGAGTGGGAAGGGAAACAGAGGGGTGAAATGCCTTGCCAAAGGTTACGCAGCAAGCCATGGATACAGCTGGAAGAGAGCCCTCGTCTCCTGACTCCCATTTCCAGCGTTTCAGCCGTTAGATCATCCGCCTCCGCAGTCATGCTGCTGGCACCGTGCCTCTCTCCGAACGGAGCCGTGTGCTCCACCGGTGGAAGGGGAGCAGCTCGTTTTGTCAGCACCTGTGCCCAGCACCAACCCCATTCCCTTTGGCTTGCTAACCAGGACACTGAGGGGAACACAGCAGCAGCAGCAGCCCAGAGTGCTGGGTTGTGCTCCCCACTCACCAGAGCTGAACACCCTCATTGCTGGGAGCTTCTGACGTGGCTTTGAAAAAGCCCTCTCCCCACGCAGGACCTGTTCCTCCTCCTGCCCACCTCCTGTCCATCCGGTTGCCTTGCTGAGTTTTGTGGGGATGTGCCAGCATGGTGGGGATGCCCAGGCAGAGCAGCCTTGAGGCCATGGCCCTCACTCTGGGAGTACAATCCTAGCCAAAAGGTGTCCTCAGGGCAGCCGATACCCACACATTTCTGCATTAATATAGCTCACAGAGCCTGGAGCTACTCTTTAAAAGGAGGAGAAATCAGGCTACGCAGAGCTTACAGCCAAGAGTTTTGGTGTCAGGCGTATTTGTACATCTCCAGCAACCCTGCTGGTTGGGAGTCTGAGTCCACCACAAGCACTCTGAAAGTCTGCAGTTCACAGAGGGAAAAGGTCTTGCTAAGAAGAGGTTGCACTGTTGTGCTAGAGGCTCCACGCACATTTGCACATGGAGGTGAGAGCCTGCCTGTTTCAAGCACCATGCTACAGAGCAGAGGGCATCAACATCATGGCTGGCGTGGCCATCTCCTTGACTCCAGGAGCTTTCTCTGGGAAAAAAAAGCAAAGATGCAGCCCATGGCAGCGAGTGCACATCTCATGCGCGGGTGTATTGGAGCTGGGAGTGCGACGGGGAGCACAAGATCCGAGTGTGCGCACGCGGCGGGGTGCGTGGGAGGCTGCACGTGTGCACAGCATGTGCCTGTGGAGCTGCAGCGAGCTCAGCAGCTCTTGACAAAACAGAATTGTGTAAAGTCTAGTTAAAAACGACAGTCAGCTGTTGCATTGCATGAAGAAATGGAAAAAAAAAATTAAGTATGGGAAAGCCAACGAATGTTCACTTTTTTCTGTTGGGCACATATAAACTTCTTTCCAGTTGCAGATAGAATATTACTGTTATTAAACCTAATGGCACCTGTAGCTCCTGACTGAGGAGGTTGTTCCTATACTGGAGACATTTTTAATATTAGCCTTCAACACTAACTCCCATTTCTGCCATAATCAGGACAGATTTCAGTGCTTTAGTCCCTCACCTCTCAGAAAAGAGCAGTACTACTTTACCTTAAAAAAAAAAAAAAAAAAGGGGGGGGGGTTTGGGGATTCTCACCCCACATCGAGGGGCACACAGCCTATTCCTAGTGGGGTATGGTGTGGGTCTGATCCCAGTCACAGTGGTCATGAACCTGAGGTGTTACTTGGAAATGCTCTCAGCTACATCCCACCGTGGGCATTTCCAAATTCCAGTTCAGGAGATTTTTTCTTCTGCTTCTCTGTTCAGGCTGCTTCTCTGCCCCACTGCTCATTGCATGCCCACAGCTCTCTGCCATAACAAGCACACAGCTGCAAGCTCAGCATATTCACTGCTAGACAGGTACGTAGGTTTGCTGCTGATAATGATCTGTGCACATCCTCCTCACCGTCTTGCTTGTCTGTTCATTAAACTCTTCCATAACTACTTCCTTCATCAGCCAGCCTGGATCAGTTTTCCTTTAAACATTTCACTTCCTATTGAATTTCTATTGCAGAGAGGAAGGGAGCTCTTACATACCAAAGTGGAGTGATAGCTCACCTCCAGCTCCCAGCACAGTGCAAGCATAAACAGAAATATGAGAACAACCAAATGAAGTGGGCTTCAGAGAAATCCCACTGTGTCCTTCCATATCTGAGCAGCGTACACTGGGGAGATTTCAGTTTATAACAGAGAGGAGATATTCACTAATTCCCCACACACACATCTTCATCCTCCCTTCCTTTCCTGTTAGGTCGAAGTTAGAATCAGGATGAATAGAAATGCTTAATAGAAAGGCTTAGTAAAAACTCTTTACCAGGGCTAAAGACATGTCTAGAACATAGCTTGAGACCACAAGAAGTGGCCACATCTCCCACCTGGAAGCTGGATACTGGAGGTATCAGTGCTGAGAGCAAGGATTGGTGCCTGAGGCAGTGAGGGTAGTAGAGCACAACTGGGTCTAGATGATTAGCACACAACCACCTTTAATTTTTTAGTAGTATCTTTTTCCCCCCGTAGCTTCTGTAGAGATGTTGTTTCGTGTTAAATATTAATACACACCACGGGGCTGGTCCCCATGGAAGCTATAAAGCTTACTAAAGTGGGACTATTTTGTATCTAAGGCAATAATGTGAGGTCTATTCAATCTAACTCCTAACAAGTTTGAATGTGAAATTAATTTGTTATGTGGCATTACGGGGCTTCACTGATGTAAGATATGTTCTGGGGATTGTGCAAGGCGAATGGGGGAAGAAGAGGAAGGGGAGATGTCTGCATGTATAGAGCCTTTGGGTAGGAGACCCAAGATAAACTAAAAGCTAAATCTGTCACAGAAGCAATCTCTGCATTAAAGGACAGCCTTGCTAGAGGAAGACACTGGCTTTTGATCCAGGAGCCAACATTCTGCTCAGTTCTGCACAAGACGCACTCAGTGATCATGGGCAATGCCCTTAAATGTATTATTTTTCCCCCTCACTTTCCTATTATCAGCTTGGGCATACAATAGTATTTGTCAGACTGATTTGCAGTCTTGTTGGAGAAGCCATTGTCTGAGTATAGCACTTAGCAAAACGTAGCCCTGCCGGCCACATGGCTCATTAGGTGTTCATGTCCTAAAGGCAATGAAAGACAACCACTTCAAGGTGTCAAAAAGCTACAAAGCCTATGCCCACTCCGGAGCATTACACAGTGCTGTAGTGATCTGGGTCCTTCTGGTTCATCTCAACAAGCAAGATGATGCAATTATCATATCTGTTAATAAACATGATCAGCTGGTGAGACAGGACATGGGCTCAAGTAAGTAACTGTTGGGATCAGAAGATGTGAGAAGTACTGATTCTGAGGCACATAACCATCAGTTTCCAGCACTGTCCATCACGAAGGCACATCTGTCAGGGTAAATGTAGATTTCTGTCGCAACCCCTTTTAGAGAGGCAGTTTAAAAAGGCCTTATTCTAATCAGAATTCAGCCTGGAACATTAAATGTTCCTTGTCTTATAAGCCTTCAGGATTCTTGGAGGAAAAATAGGCAGGTACTTTCTGTAAAGAGCAAGTTGTATTTGAATGTACACTTAATTTCATTGTGATTGATATCTGTGTGTTAATTATATTCTATTTTGGGCAATACCTTTGCTGTCACAAGGCAGTGCCTTTTATCCAAGGAGTTCAAATTGAATTAGAGACATTAATTAAAGCTCTCAGCACTCTAGTAAGGCAGGCAAGTGCTGTTACTCCCATTGTTTCTTGAAATAAGAAGAAAGGAATAAAGCTGGGTGTCTACTTAGCCACTTAAAAGGTAATTTTTATACAGCGGGGTAGCTCAGAATGGTAGATTTTACAGAAAACGATACTGTGAGATCAGATTCTTGTTGGGAAGGCTGTGTAGCCCCAGATCACTGCTGTAAATGGGAAAGCAGAGTGCAGGAGTTGGCTGTCTGTTGCTTGCTCTGAACACTACACTTTGCCTCTGCCTCCTGGGATTTTCTACCCTTCTTCTAACCTCTGTACCTTTCATTTATCCCTTCTATTAGAGTCAAATTGATCTTGCACACATCCCTTCTGTTTTCTCACGCTCATTGTTGTAAACTATTTCCATCAGAAATGTAAACTTGGGAAAGAAAGATTACTGAACACATTATTTTTAGTAAAGAAATAAGTCCCCTATCTCTTTAAGCTTCATGCACCAATAATTCTTTCTTGTGTCCCACATTTGGTTCTTGGCAGGTTGAGAGAGGTTTCTGCCTGCTGCCGTTTAACAGAGGGAAGAGGCTAACAATTGCTATTTGTATCTGAAACGCTTCTGTTCTGCAGCAACTTCACATGCTGCTTTAGGATGCTGATAAATTAGTAAAAGACTGAAGCGTCAAGGGAGAGATGAAACAGCTTATGTTAGTTTAGAGCTCGACCCTGGAAAGTGATGAACATCTGACCTCATTTCAGCAAACAGCTTAAGTGCATGCTTAATTTTAAGTGTTTTTACCTTCTCACAGATTTTATTCAACATTCCCTGCTTTAAGTACACTCACATTTCTGCTAGACAGGTAACTACTGCCCTACACCTCCAGGGTTTCACTCCTGGTAGGTCACTGGTTGCAGCTTGAGCAACAATATTTATGTCTTGCGCCTGATTCAGAGGTGGAATAGCTGGAAGGTAGCTCCTGCCCATGGAGCAGCTTTAGTTCTTTAGCTGTTCTCTGTAAATGCTGGCCAGCAATCCAACCAAGCTGAGAACATCTCTTGTGTGTCAGGGAAACAGGGAATGTGGATGGAAAGGGACAGGGAAGCCAATCTGTCAGTTTGATAAGCCTGTAAGTTTGTTAAGTCATACAAAGTTCTGTGGATAAACCTGAGCCCTGGGAAGACAGAAATTGGCCACTTCTGCCCTGGGGTCTTTGTGGCTCAAGCTGCAAAGGAGTCAGCAATGGAAATACAGTTCAGCAATTGCTGTAACTTTCTGATCAGTGTCTAAATTTGCACTTATTCTTTGCCCACTTTACTTTGAAATGTGTGAACACTTAGACCTGAGGGATATTCATCAGCTGAGATGCTTTTGGGTGAGAAAAGGCAAGGAAAGGGGATGAGAAATTCCTCTCCTAAAGTACTGATACAGTTTAAAAATGCACTTCAACTTTTCCAAGTTGTTCATGCTGAAAGAAATAAAAGAAATAATGATTGGGTGATATGAATGTTTTAGTTTTAAGAGCACCAAGGGGACACATTTCCAAATTTCCATTTGAAACTGCTTAGAGGTATTTTTCCCCCCTTTTGATTCATCCTTCTAGCCCCTTAAGACAGCACAGTGATAAAAATATTTCTTTTGACCCTAAATGACTCGGAGGAAATAAGGCCTTTTTCTTTGCAGTTTGTCAACACTTTGCTTACAACTTGTCAGAATATTCAGTGAACCAAAAACACCCTACGTATCCTTTGTTATTAATGCAGTTCAACCAGCAGCCTAAAGGAAGCCACTTTTGTGCAAAAACTCTAATTGCTCCCTGCCTATAGCGAGGTGAGAATCACACTGGTAACAACTAGGTGCCTTATTTCAGCTCATTTGTCCCCACACTCCAGCTAATTATAAACTACTGATGTTCTTATGATGAGGATCAGAGGCAGCTTGAAAATGAAGAAGTGTGGAAGGGACGCAATCTCCACCAAGTCATAACATCAGGTGGTGCTGGACAGTGTTAACAGAGGGAATTAAACTTTATCAGACCTCACCATGAATCAACTAGCCAAGATGCCAAAGACACTGCTCTGAAATCCAGGACCTACAGAGGCTAGGTTCAGGACTCTACTTAGGAAGAGGATCCATTTAACAATGCTTGGTAGATCAGAAACTGAATTAAAAGTATCTTCTGCACGTGCGTGCTGATATGGGATGAAGAATGATATTTTGAAGACAGTCCTGCTGAATCTGGGACTGCGACGGTATCGTGCTAGGTGCTGTACAACCAGGAAGGCAGTCCATGCCCCAAAAAGCTTACAATCTAATTAGAAGACCAAGGACACCAGATGGTCAGGGACAGATGGGGGAACACGAGGGAACAGTGAGATAATACCGCTCAGCGGGCTGCGGAGCAGTGGTGTCAGCACACCAGCAGCCCTACCGTTGGCAAGATTTTGATAGCTATTGTCATAAATGAGAGTTATAAATAGGGAGGCAGGATAATGAGCTAGCTTTGTAGATGTTTGTGAGGAACTCCTCTCATTTGTGAAGTGGCAGAGATAGAATGAATATAGATGGTAATAATAATGATAAATTGCACTTTTCTGAGCTGCTTATTAAGAAAAAATATGGTGGGTGGTGAGCAGTGATTTCTATTAAACACTGCCCCTGAACTTGAAATTATTCCTACTATTATTAAATTATTGTCCAAGCCGGTCCACTTCCCCATAATTTCATTGTAAGTTACACAAAAATGCAGCTCTGCTTTCTGTCTTCCTCAGTATTTATACACCTTATATCAAAGTCCGGTAATCTCATAAGTGTTAATAGGTTTTTATCCTTGCAGTAGCTTTAGGAGATGGGGAAATGCTGTTTTTCCCATTCTGCAGAATGGGAATTGAGACACGGGGTAGATTAATGGCTTGCCCCAGATCATTTCTTAAGTGCTTCAGGAATTCAACCCAAATCTCTTAAGTCTCAGCTCAATGTTACATCTCTTTGCAGTACCCTTCCTACGCACCTTCATGCTACTGTTCCAGAATTAGCTAAGACTTGCCACAGAGCTGCTTTGAATTATTTTTTTTTTGGATTGCTCATTTTCATGTCAGAAAAATGCCAATTCATCAAAGGCAAAACACTTTGTAGAAATTTGTTGATTTAAGGGAAAAAAAGCATTTTGATAAAGTCAGCTTTTCTTTGGAACAGAATGTGTTGAGTTTTCTATTTGGAAAGGATCAGTTCAAGATTGTGTTTTGTTTTTCATTACATGTTGAGTAATATACGTTAAAAATCAAAATGAAGTGTTTTCTTAAACAGTATGTTTTGACTGAACCAAAATAAATTTTGTAATTTATGCACAAAGAAAATGTCCAAATTCATTTAATACTTCTGTTGCAAGTTGGAATAACGATTTGTAGAAACACCTGCAAACTCTGCACAATAAACTGAACAACTGAATAAGAATCTTACTATTCCCTGCCATTTCTACTGGAAAACTGAGACACACAGTAATATGAAAACTGAGTTCAAAGAGGTCTGGGTCAGAGTCCAGAAACCCTGGTTCTTGCTTTCATGCCTACTCCAATCTGTGTGCCAGCCTTGCCTTTCTAATATATTCCATTGCAACAATTTGAACCTGTAAGCAGAGACCTAGAAGGAGAAATACCAATGCCAAATCTGCCCTGAAGAGCAATAATTTAATGTTAAATTCAAAAGATCAACTGTTATCCCACACCTGACACCCTCTGAATTATTTTTATTGTTCTGAAGTTCATTCCTGGGCAGGCACTATGCCACCACAGCCACATGGAGTGATCCCTGGGAAATGCAAGCAGACACTGCTTATTTTGGTATGCCAGCAATCTGAGGGTACCTAATGATCCTTGCAACTTATGTGTCTTCCTGTTTTTCTTGCCCCTCAGAAAGGAGCATAGTTCTTGACCGAGGTTTTTGCACTTCTCAGCTCTGGCTGGAGGAGCACAAGGGGTTAAAATCTGCACACCACTGCTTCTCCTGGTACAGCTCCTGCTGCTTGGATAATGACAGCCCTGCCTGCCAAGATGAAAAGCCCCATTTAACTCGGCGCTTCCTATGGGCACCAGGTTCTGCCACCATTCACGCTGGATGATGCCAGCAGAACCAGGGGCAGCTGAAAATGGGAGGGAAAAAGGACCCTGAGTTGTTGGCTGCAAATTCTGGCCTTGAGCAGATCCGCCTCTCTTATCACACGGTGAATGAAGAATTTGCTGTGGCTGTAAAATCTCCATGAATTTAGCCACACCAGCTCCTGCAGCCACTGCTGGAGCCCGTTGTGCAGCAGTCCTGCCAGGCTGAGACCTCACGAGGCTGGCACAGCTTGGGCTTTGTGGGGGAACACAGCTGGAACTGGAACCAGCGTTAAGCTAACTGGCTACTGAAGCGATGTGATGGATGCTGTCCAGTGACTGAGAGGTGTGCTACATGAATCTCGCATTGATTTAAGGATTTAGGAAGAATTCTTTAGTCCATAGAGCCCTGGTCTGAGGCTAGTTCAGCTCTGCCTACTGTCCTGCCTCCCCATATATGGGAAGATGTATGCACATTTGTGCACAGGAGCTTAAATTCAGACTCTAAATGTGGGCTAAAATGTGTAATAGCCCCAAATAACTCAATTTTTTTGGCAGTTTCTGAAATAGAAGCCAGAAATCTTGAATGTTGGTCTCCTGCACCAGGCGTGCATCCATGCAGCGCCCAGCAGTAGCAGGTTCTGCTGGAAGGTCTATTGAAGTCAATGAGCCTTGGGTTGGATCTCATTGCAAAAAGATAATCAAATATCATATTAACTCTTAATTTGGAACAGCGTATTAAATTAGAAGCTCAAATTAACCTGAAACTGCATTTATATAATGAGAAGATTTAAAATCTGTGCATCACAAAGGTGGGAGAATTCCTAGCCAAAGCTGTTTTCAGCAGCTTTGAAACCCAGTGCCAACCTACCTGCAGTGCTGCGTTTAACCTATTCCATAAGCCCCAGTTCTGGGATTTTCAATGAGAAGGAAGGATGCATGGAAAATCAAGCCATCTCATACTTACTACTATTAATCTTTCAAGCACAGAAGGGTTGTTACTAGCTGGACCCCAACCAATGCCAAGAACTGAAAGATCCCAGAGGATACTGAGAATCTGCACTGGCATCTGACCATCACGAATAATAACCTCTTCCATCAGTGCATCAACACAGATTCTCTGAAAACTGAACTGAAACCTGAAGGAACTCAGTCCTCTCTAGGTTTAGATTCCAAAACCACTCAGGGCTGAGCATCTCGAATATTAAAACAGTTTGATACCCGAGTTTCATGCCACCTGTATCTCAGAGTTTTATTTATCTCCTTCTTTGAGATTGTTCTGCTCTGTGCTAAATCCATCTTGTGACCACCTGGAGCGTTTGAGAGTCTTGGCTGTGATGCTTGTCTGTTTAGATAGACTGTAAGTAGAGCTGGTCAAAAAATTTTGACAGAACAGTTTTTCGCAGGAAAACGCAGTTCTCTTGAAATCGAAACGTTGCATGGGAACATGTCAATTTTGACAAACTTTTTTATGTTTAAAGTGTCAAAACAAATCATTCTGATTTTCTCTCCTCACTTCAGTTATACTGAAATGTTTCATTTTGAGGAGATAAACATGTTATTTTTATGTTGTTTCAATTAATTTGCTTTGACATTTTTATTTATTCCGCATTGTGTTGATATATGTTTAATATGTTTAAAGTATATATGGCAGAAAGTATTTTGTGGTGTTTTAGTTATTATATGTATTATCCTTACACTGTGCTGAATATTTCCCATAGCATTTTAGCACTATAGAAGCAGAGGATCTTGATGACCTCCAATAATTACTTTTGAAATTTTTTGGCCATAAGAGATTTGTGGGAGCAGGATTCTGATTCAAAATGGTGTTTTAAAAACAAAACACAAACACAAATAGCACAAATCAAAAGGCGAGAATTTCCCGAGGAAATAGCATGTCCATTTTCCAAGCAGCTCTGTCAGCTCAGTGACTGCATAGCACAGCTCAGGTCCCCTCTGCACTTGACAAAACCAACTTCTTTGCTTGCTTTAAAAAGGCAAAAAAATTAAAAAAAAAAAAAAAGGGAAAAGGGAAAAGGGAAAAGGGAAAAGGGAAAAGGGAAAAGGGAAGGGAAGGCAAGGCAAGGCAAAAGAAAAAGAAAAGAAAAGAAAAGAAAAGAAGAGAAAAGAAGAGAAAAGAAAAGAAAAGGAAAGAAAAGGAAAGAAAAGGAAAGAAAAGGAAAGAAAAGGAAAGAAAAGGAAAGAAAAGAAAAAAGAACTTTCCCAGGGTAGAATCTGCATGTAATGTTTTCATGAGCATCAGGAACTTAAACATCTGAATACCATTGACCTCCTAGGGCCTTTGGCTTCCAAGCCACTTACATGCTTTTAAAAGATATATTCCACCTCCTTCTTGGAAGTCTACCTGTTCTTTTTTTTTTTTTTTCCAATCTCTCTTTTAGAGCACATTTTTGCTCCATCATGCATAGCAGAGGGGGATTGCTACCCATGAATTTCCACCACCAGGTGTGTGCAGTGGCAGAAGCACGTTGAAAAGAGGGGCAAGGCGAGAAGCAAAAGAAAAGCTAGAGCAGCCGCACAGAGCAGAGCCTGTAATGAGGCAGCGCTATTGATTCTTCATTTCATGGATGAAAATGTCCCCAGCGGCTCCTGTGCACTCTCTGCAGCTCGATAAGAGACAGAGGGCAGCAGGTCTCGGTGCTGAGGTCTCTGCTCGTGGGGCTGAAGGCGAGGGGACGGGGAGCCTGTCCCAACCAGTGGTGCACAGCACTCAGAGCACAAAAACCGGGCGTGGAGGTGGATGGAACAGGGAGCAGAGCTGGGCTATACATCAGCAGCCTCTCTTTCCTTCTCCTCCCTTTCATCTCACCAAAAGGAAGTCTGAAGGGCAGCAAGGGCTGCTCCCTCCAGCCCCCTCCACAGCCAGCACCCCTCACACAGAGCACTTAGTCCCAGCCCACCATGTGGGCTTCCTGGGTGAGGTGTTTTGTGCAATGTGAACAAGCAACCCCAGCCCTTAGGAATTTATTTGAAGTAGCAGAGGCCTTTCTGTCTGCATGACCTCTTGGAGGGGCATGCCTCTCCTGCCAGGCACCGCAGTCTGAAACCCAAGTCCCCGTACACAGCTGCTCTGAGTGTGCACCTTTGCATGCAGATTCACCCGGGTGTCTACGGCTGCTCCAGCTGGTCTGTCACTACAGATTACGGCTTCCGTGCTAATGGCGAGCATGGCTGTAGTCTGAGACATACATTAAGGGTCGTTTTCCCTCTCCCCACCCCACAAACAGCTCCATCCCAGCCCACGTTTCTGTGCGTTCAGCCACGCCACTGGCAAGGGAGGGGAGAAAAGTGCCTGTTTGTTTCCCTGTTAGGCAGCAATGGAACAAGTTGGAGGCAGAAAAAGATGGCTCAGGATGAAGAATTTTGAAAACTGGAGTTTAGTAACTTGAAAATCGTTCTCATCCCTTGTCACCTACACATCCAAAATATTGCAGCCCCATCCCTTTGACAACAACAGCGCACAACTGAGCACTGAACTGCCCCCCGAAGGAGTCCTCAGGGGAAATGGTTCATGATTCCAAGGCACACGGTGGAGTCTCCTTGGAGAGGAAGAATGCTCCTGCAGGGAGAGATTGCCCATCCATGCCAGACACTGGAAATCATCAGCCTTTCATTGCCAGAGGATTGAAGGCTGTTGACAGATCGAAAAGAATTGGCATGGACACTTGACCTTCCTCCATTGCCAGGAGGAAATCATTGACCAGGAAGCACAGCACATGCTCTGCTCGGCTCTGCAAGGGGAGGGAAGAGGGTCTGGAAGAGTTTGGAGCTATTTGTAAAACAAACGCTACTGCTTCAGCACAACCTGTGCAGTTGGCCAGTGCTGTCACCACTCGTGGGCATGCTGGAGGAGACTTCCAGTTTGGCACATGTCAGGTGCCATCACAACTCCTCCTGCTCCAAGGGGACACTCAGAATGAGGGTCTGCCCAGAAGGCTTTCTGGTGAATGCTGACAGATTCACACCTTTGCAGGCTGGGAATGGGACAGAACATGGTAAAATGCAGTTTACAGTATCATTGGCACAGTGTCCTGCCAAAAGGAGAGCCTGATCCCCTCCACCAGCACACACACACAGCTGAGTTCCCCCACTGCTTGATAGATCCCACATGCCTCTGCAGCCTCCCCAAGCGACTGTCTGACAGTGATCCAGAGCAGGCATCACATTTGTTTCTCCAACAACCTGACTCGCAGGAAGATCTTTGTGCAGTCAGCTGGCCAAATCCAAATCTGCAAAACACCTCCATCACCGGTCATGATTAATTAATTCTGCTTTGACATTCCCCAGGGCACCTACCAGCTACTCCGAGCTGCTTGAGAAAGAGACACTGCTGTGGAAAAGGAATGAACAGATTTTCCTCGACTGCAGCCATGGAATTAGATAATAAATAACTAGATAGATAATTTTCTACGAGCAGTAAATCAAATGCAGAACAGGAATGTGGCTAGCTGGCTTATTCCTGTGAAATCAAAGCCGTTTGGAAGGAGTTTCCAAAGAAGGGTATTTAAACTCTACTGTACTCATGAAGACATAGCCTGAAGTTATCTATCACATCTAATGCCACTGTTTATAAAGACAGCCAACTATTCTTGGACATTTTATTCTTGCTATAATATTCTTGGCCCAAAGCAGCCCAAGGAAGCTTCCTCCTTATTTACATCTCCGTTTTCTCCCTCCTTCTGCCTGGATTGCAGGCTAGACAACATCTTTGTTCCCACAACATCAACACCGTTTCCCCCACCAGCTGCTGTGTGCTTGGCCTCTATTCCTCAGGGACCTATAGGTACCTACAAGCCTAGAATGTGGATTCTTCAGTCTCTTCTCCTATCTAACCCTTAAATGTTTCTCCTCCCTAAATCACACCCTCTGTCCACATCGCTCCATTAACCACACAACAGAGGCTCCAGAGACAAAAATGTTGTTCTGCAGGACTCGAGGACATCGGCAGGGGTTCCTGCAGCATCCCTGCTTCAGGTACCGACCCTGTGATGTGCGTTGTACCGAGCAGATGGCGGCCTAATCCCTGCCAGCATGCAATGCCCAGTGCGCAGAGAGCACCCGTAACCCCTGTCTGATCAAATATGCGCTTGCCTCTGATTTTACTCGAGAGCTAGAAGTCCCTGTGCACAAGCTCATCCAGACAAATCAAGTGTGAGACTGCCAGGCTTGAGTCCTGTCACAGCAGGAGGAGGAAGCTGCTGGTTCCTCCTTGCCTGCACATCTCCCGGTCCTGTCTTTGCTGTCCTTTTGGCCCTTGAGGACACAGCTCCCAGCTTTCAGACCTGTTACATCCTCATCCCTAGATGTTTGCCTGGAACTCTGTGCTCCCGTTGCAGCCAGGGCTTCCATGTCCCTGCCCACCTTCCTACACAACCTCAGCCAGCTCTGAAATGTGCTCAGATCGGCCTCTTTCCCCCCTCTTCAGTACTCTCCTCCTTCACCCACCTCACTCCTTCTCTAGCCCCCGCAGCAGGCACAGGCAGGACACTTCATTAACACGTGCCACTTCGTTAGTCGTCTTCTGCAGGAGAGACAGAGAAGAAGAGAGGAAAGTGTGCAAAAAGGGAGAGCAAGGAAAGTTGAATTAGAGGAAAAGTAACAAGGAATTGAAGGTGTGAATGAGACAGTGCAGAAGAAGAAGAAGTATGAGAAAAATCTAATGGGTGAGAAAGGGACTTGTAATTAATCTGCAGCCTAGTGAGAGAGCAGGGAAATAGAAGTCAAGACTATAGGCTTCTCCAAAGGCTTCTACTACTGATTTACTCTGTGGCTCCAGACTAATATTTTTATTTTCTCTTTTATCTCCCCCTGCTCTATACCCTCTGAGCGTATGTTATTTGAGGTACGAATTGTTTTTAACCGTGGAGCACAAAGGAAACTGCTAACATAGGCATTGAAGATGCGAGACATTATTTTTAACACGTACTAAAATCAGGCACAAAAAAGTGCTTGGGGATCGACTGACAATGCTTATTAATTCAGATTGAATTCATTAGGTAGTTACTGTCAAAAAAAAAAAAAAACAGGATAGGAAAAATATAAAAGACTGAATTATTCCTAAACTCATGTTTCATATTGAAATATTTATAAAGTGGACCTAGAAGGAAATGTTAAAAAAAAAAAAAAAAGTGAAATAACCTAGCTCTGAAAAATATATATATTTTTGTCAAATTTAAAGCTTGAAAGTTGTTTTTATTCTCCTTTCTGTTTAGTGTCACACATAAAATTTTCATTCTTCCACCCCAGCTATGTTGGCATGACTAAAATTATTTTTTCCTTTTTTTTTTTTTTTATTCAGAACCAAACTTTAAGAAAAAAAATAATTAATCTCTCATCTCTACCAGGAATTACGATAACTGTCAGTCAAATCTTTGTAACAACATGAGACAGCTCAGCAAGACTGAATTTCTGTGAGTTTCTTGAGCTGCTCTGTTTCATAGTACCTTGTTCATTTCTACTCTAAACTTACATTTAACAGAATTTAAAGTAAAATAGTAAGATTTACAGAAAAAATAAATGAGCGAATCCTTGTTTCCACAATGTGTGAAAAGTTCCCAGGATAAAATCTTGGAGAAACTGAATTTACTTTTTCCATTAGAAATTGCCATATTCTGCTGTTTTATTTTAAGACAGTTACAGTATCCCTTTTTACCTATTCTTTTGGCTCTCCTTTTTCTTTCTTTCTTTTTTTTTTTTAATTATTTTATTTAATTATTTTTTTAGGCACAGTTCTCTCTAACACATAACCAAAATAGGTCCCTGCAGAAAATATATAGCTCCCTATAGAAAATCGGAACGTGAACCCAAACAAAAGCATAGCCCCCTGCAACCAGCCATCCCCGAGTCAAACCACAGGAGAATGCCCTGAACAAGACACAGACACAGAGGGACAGGAGCACCTTGTGCTGGGGATCCTGCTTCTCAGGCATCCTCTGCCATCCCCACTCCTGTGTCTGAGCTCAGGCATGGGACCCTCCTCCCAGCCACTCGATGGCAATCTCGGTCCCCGAGGTAATTAGGGTAATTAGGGTGTTCCTACAGTGTCCATAAATTTGGCTCCCAAGTTCCTTTACCAAACAATCTCTGTACTAGTTTGCTTTTGGGTTTTCTTTGGGGGAAGAAGGCTTCCACCACGCCAAAAAGAAAACAAGAGCTGTGGGTATGGTTTGCTTTATTAACAGCAGTTGTGGGCAATATAAGCAAGCAGAAACACAAACCTTTCAAAGAATTATTGTCATCTTCCACAGCCCTTCTGTACTGTCCCAGCAGCTGTTGCACTCTCAAACACTGCACATACACAGGATGGATGCAGGATGCATCCTCTACATTGTACTCCCAAAATACTGCATTATTGAGCTAGAAATCAGCCCTCACATCCTTTCAGGAGCCTGGAATTTTAAAATCACTGACAAAAATGAAATCTAGAGCACATCTAATTTCTCCTGATATTATTATTATTATTATTATTATTATTATTATTATTATTATTATTATTATTATTATTATTATTATTATTATTCTCTCCAATTCCAAATCTTCCTTACAGAGATCAGCTGTAATGCACTGCAAGCTCAGCAGAGTGTGTGTTTGTCTCCAGCCCTTGGGTTCATGTTCATTATGGCACCTGAGGTGGGATCATGCCCCCAGCATCAGAGAAGTGTCCCTGGTCTCTGAGACAGGGTGGGTTTGGGGTTTGCCCTGTGCTGGTCTCGGCTCTATGGAAGAGCTGCCACCCTTCCCCTGGAGCTTGTTGCATTAATGGGAGAGAAGATGTTGTTTGGTATTACCCTGCCATGAGCTGCAAAGGCAGAGACACAAACCCTGAGCTGTGTCCTTTGTAACACGGTGATTCCCCCCTGTGAGCAGCTTGGAGGAGCAGCAGTGAGAAAACAAAATGCTACGGGAAAACACACTGGCTGCCTTCAAACTTCAAAACAAACAAAGTAATGAGAAGCACTGCAGGAGAATCCACTGGCAGGAAGCAGTTATCAGCCTCCTTTGCTCTTCTTTTTAATGTAAGCTGCTTTATCATTAATTGCTATTTACTGCAAATGATGAAATTGGTTAAAAGACTAATATGCTGCACTGAAACAATCTTCATTCAGCTGTCTCAAAGCACAGCGTGCATGGGTGTGTATGCATGCATGTGTGCACACACTTCCTTGGGCATGTTTTGTAAGCAAAAGCCCCGTACCTGCGTGTAGGAGAGGGAAAGAGATATAATTAATGTATTCTTCCCTTACATATTCCAGCAAAAAGCTAATTTTAGTGGTGGATTTAGGCAGGAAGAAGAGAAGTTAATCCAGGTCAGACTTATAAACACAGAACCATTTTGCTGGGGTGGTGGGGAATTAAAAGCAAGCTGGGGCTGCTTTGGCCCAGCACTGGAAATGTAAAGACTCAGCACTGCTGAACACCAGTCTTTGGGGGCTATATTTTCTGAGGACATGGGTTGCTGAACTCTTCCAAAAATCCAGATTTTTTTCCTTGTGCCAAACTTGGAGCCAAGTTCCCCGAGTGGTTTACATCCCCTGTGCAAGCCGGAGGGCTCAGAACTGCAGCTTTGACAGAAGAAATTCAGCTCCTCTGCCCATGCATTTAAAAAGCTCTTCTGGAAGATATCAGCCTAAGTGACCTGCCCAAGGTCATATATAACACGGTGGTGACAGCACCGGGATTGAACTATCTTGCGATGGCGCTGCTTTATTCACACAGTGCTGTTGCATCCCAAAACAGCCGCTGCTCCCTGTCCGCTGCTGCCTTCCACTCCTTATCGCAGTCTCCTTAGAGACACATCTGTCCTGTGCTCCGTAAACCATAATATACCCATAGTCTTTTATTCACTATCCATCACCGTGCAGTTTTATTACAGATCCCTGAGTTACCCAGCCTAGCCTACAATCTGCTTATTCCTGCCTGCCATTCTCCCTTTTCAACCCTCACCTCACCTCTCAGCCTTGGCAGTGTTTTAAGTCTTACAGGTACTTGAAATGCAGGGACAATTCTCGTTCCCTGGGGCAAACCCAGCAGAATTTCACCAAGGCCAGTCTGCTAGTCTCTCTCTCTCTCTCTTTTCTCTATTTTTAATGCAGATGGTTGGAAATCAGAACCTAGCACTGGTCTCTGCAGTCACATTTGAACCAGCCCTTCAAGAATACTAACTCACAACTGCCATTTTAAAGCTCTGATTCCCATTCTTGCTGTCTATAAATTTTTCTTCCCCTCCCTTCTCAGCTCCTTTCATTAGAAATCAATCTTCCAATAATGCAGGTAAACTGCAATCCTACCCAACAGCTACTTTTCTGCATACATCTTTCTCATGCATTTTGCAGAATGAGAACTCCCTTGTCCATCCTTCCCCTTTCCAGCCAAGCCCGTAAGCACAGTAATCATCACACCTACAGAACACCTCGTCGGCAGGTTTGCACCTGCCTGTCACATCTCTCTGCTGTTTGCAAGCCGGGAAGCAGAGGAATCATTTTTCTCGATGTGGCAATTTGTCTCAGCATTCGCACTTGCCTTGCCAGTGAACTTTGTGTTCCTACCTGCCAGCTCTGCCTCCCTCCTGGCCCCAGCCACACATCTCCTGGAGCTTTATTCCTTCTACATTACATGCTCTCCTCACAGCCATGAGCATTTCTTCCTTCCCATCTTACTGAAGAAAACATACTTTCACTACCAGTCTCAGCCCTAGGGCAGCTGGCTGGGTCAGAGTGGTCTCTGCACACCTTGCGATGCTTGTGGCCACCAGGCACTTCGGAAAGTGTCCCCTGCCAAGGCTGAGCACCCATCTATATACGATTGCCCATGTACCCTTTGCACAGATGTCTGACTTTGGCAACAGGGAAATATGGCTGATGTGAGAGAAAGGGTTTGGAGAAAGGCAGGTTCCTCCTTCCTCCCACCAGCGTGGGCCTGCTGAGGGTAGAAGATGGTTGGCAGGAGGCAGGATTGTGCCTGGCACATGGCACAAGGATGAGTCTCCATGTGGGGGACACCTTGGGACCCTCTGGTGAACAGGGGAGAGGAGATGGGACACGAAAGGGCTCCTTCACTGCTACCTCTCCCCTGTGTTGCTCCTACCAGGGCAGTTTGGTTGAGCTTTCAGTCATTCATCCCTGCCCCAGCCTTCCTCTGTCAGCTTGGGCAAATTCTTTAAGGTGACTTTTCACAAACGTCCTGGAGGTTGATTTTCCAAGTGTCCAGCATACCCCACTGCAATATTTAAGGCCCTGTTTTCTCAGATGTTGCATTCCCTTGCCACTGACTACTTTCAAAATCAGCTAAGGCCAAGCCTGAGCTCCTATTCCTGCAAACTAAAATGCTTCCACTGACTCTAATAGGATTTGAATTGATCCCTGAGCCTTGTGCTGCACTTCCCCTGGTAGAGAGCAGAGGTGACAGCATCCCCTGCCTCTTTTCCATCTCCACTGTCTGCACTGGAGGCCCCTGAGGGCAGGGAGCTTGCAGCTGTACAGCACCCAGCACAGGGAGACTCCAGGCTCATCGGGGCTGCGCACCATCCTGCAGATAACGGCGGCGATGGAGGAAGCTGAAATGTGCAGCTCAGGGTCACTGCAGCTGCTTATAACCACCCATTTCATGTCCTGCTTCAATATCTACTGTAATCAGTGAAATTACTTTTGTGGGAGTTGACACAGAAGAAGAGATTGTTGGATTGATATGCTGTTTGGCATTGGCAAAAACCCTTTTATAATACCTTAATCCAGCACCCAGAGAAGCAATTTGCTAATCTCTTGCTGACTTAGCTTCTAGCAGGATCGGCCATATCCAGTCATATTACCTGGCCAACCATATTATGTTCTTACTATGCAGAGAGAAAATGTCCTTCCTGACCCCAGAAGATGGTCAGCTTTTGCTTTGAAGCATGAGATCTGATTACCATTGTCCTAGATTGCAGAGCTGCAAATGCTATTAATTGCTACAAAGTTATACAGCCCTTTACACTTCAAATCCGTCCAGACTTTCATCTCAGCAACTTTCTGCAGCAGGGAATTGTGTAGCTTCACTATAGGCTGAAGAAAGGAGTATTTCCTTTTAATTTGCTTGAAAAGTTGTGCCCTTTAATTTTGATGTGTCCCCTTGTTCTTGTATCATCAAAGCATTAAAACGTTTCTGATCACTTTTCATTCTAACCTTCACATACTTTTGTGCTAGAACCCAAATGTCCCTTCTTACTCCAGCTTTCCCATACTAAATAAACTATTATTTCCCCATTTAACTTGGTAATATTTGTAAAGCAATTTAAAATATATTAATATGGTTCAATTATAATACCACTTCTATTTTCAGTCCTTCCTTTTAATGTCTCAAGTATCCATCTAATTTGCCATCAATCTCCATTGATTCTCCTTCTGATTATATGTTAGTCTTTATAATATCCCGGGGAATGTTTCTTCTGCCTTCCTGACCAGCATTTTGGAACAAAGAAACTGAATTCCAGCGGATCACAAACATGATTCACTCTGCATTCAGCATGTGTATGGATTTGCAGTTGCTTAGACTTTGATCTCGCAGTCAGGTTTCATTACATCCATTGGACTGTAATAAGGAATTTATCTATGAAATTCAGACCGCAGGATTGGGCCCATTGCAGATATGATTGCACTGGTCTGTGACACTTGATGTCTAAAAGCAAGCCTACATTCAGTATTCTTTGAGCAATATTTAAGCACTCAGTTATGTACTCTGCAATAATGGGGCCTGGAAGCCATGGAGACAAGGGCATGATGTGATGTCTATGCAGTCACAGATAAGGCAGGAATGGAGAATGAGAGACAGTTATCTACTCTTTCCTGTTTAACCAAAAGTTGGAAGCACCCAAGAAAATTATGTGGTAGCTCTAAAAAAACAAATGAAATACTTCTGCACATGACCCATAATTTCTTTTCTGCAGGATGTTGTGGAAACCAAAAGCATAAGAGGGCTCCAGGAGGAATTAGCCATGCTCACACAAGCTAGACCTCCTGGTGACACTGCACACAGTTGTCGTGAGACATCGGTCAGCTCTGCATGTCCCCAGCTAGCCAACAGGTTGTCCCAGGGGTGGCAGCACTCATCCAGGCCTCTCTGATCCCTTCAGTGTCCACCACTGACCATGATGGGACACAGAGTCAGGGCTAAATGAACCTTTCACTTCACTCAGGGTGGCAGTTCTGGTATAGCCCTTACCCTGTCATCCTGTCTCGGTGTCTTAATCAAGGGACTTTCCTTGGTTTTTGATGCTTTTTCATTTGTTTGAGCATCCTGTATTTATTTTTGCCATTCTGCAGAGATATTCTATTCCTCTACTTTCAACAAATGTTGCTTTCTCCTGCTGTTTTGGTCAGAGCACTTCTCAATTGTTCCCAGTTTTAACAAGGCCTGACCCAGCTCCATCACCAAATTGTACCACGCCTTCCTCCATTTCACTATCAAACATCCAGAGCAATACACCCAGTTCTGATCGCTGCCTTTTGCCATTAACTTTTCTCTCCTAAGAAGCAAATATGAGGATTGATATATATATATCTATATCTATAAATGTACACACACACACACAAAATAATTTTATACAAATATTTACCAGAACTCAAATTACAGCTAATAGTCTACTTTAAGCCAACGACATAAATATTCTTGTAGAATGTTAATGGGTGGCAATCTAACCTGCCTGGTTAGATTTATCTACTAGCTAGCTTAAAATACAGTACAGCAGCCCACCCTCATTTTCAAATACTTTCTAGTGCTCTTTAGGAGAATGGTCATGGCAGATAAAAATATTACCAGGCAAAAATATTCTCAGGCAAAAAAGAGTGAAGCCTGGAGTTGTTTTACAGAAACAACTTGGAATTTGGACAACATGACATAAGCAAATCTAGAAATAGCTGCTGGTCTTAAGGCTACGTTACGTGTTCCCATTGCTGCTTTATGTCCATTCACAATTTTAGCACAAACGTTGTGCTGTCTTTGTTAGCTATCTCCTTTCTACTTCCTCAGTATTTCTCAAGCATTCTTCAGGCTCACCTTGTATCTCCTACGCTCTCCTTGCTCCCTCAAAACACATCTTTGATTTTTTACTGAAAATCTCTCACAGCACGAGAAATGCCTGGAATAACACTAACATCCTCATATTCTAGGCAAGGAGGTGGCCTGAGCCAGGAGGGACCTATAGCCACATATGTACCCTGGCATATGTCTGAGGGTTTTGCTACCCGCTCACCATCTGTACCTGCTTGAAGAACAGTCACACGCCGAAAGCAGCCAGGCTGCTCCAGCACTCGTAGCCTCACTGCTGCTTATTCCACCGACACCAGAAGTCCAGCTGGAGAGATTCTCCCCTTCTCATCATGGTTCTCCTGCCTGTCCTGAATTTGGCCTCCTCCCCAGGGTCACAGTTCGGTTCCTTTTGTCCTTCATTGGTTAGTTTTAGCTTCTTTGCACTTTTCTAATGATTGCTCTGAACTGCTGAACAAACATCTTTTATTTATTCTTCTGGTTCTGGCAGCCCCACCTGAAATGTATTGCCTGCACAAGGCAATGGTTTTAAAGCTCATCCTCCCTGTCTTCCACCCTGCTTAGCAAGTCAGCATCCACAACTGCAAGGATAAATTATCACAAAGGTTCCCAGTGTTTGCAACGTATCTGACAACCTCATGCACTGCTCCAGTGGGGTAAAGAGATGGCTAAACGGGAGCAGTTTTGCTGACTCAGGACTTCTAGCCAAAATTGCATCCAAAATTGTGATGGACACAGTAGAATCTAGAGCACAGGCCAGGTTCTAAATCATGCTCTAAATCAAACCCTGAGATAGAGATCCTTGCTCACCATGAAGCCGTTTAACTCCCCTGGCTTCCGCGGGCTGTGATGATTTACAGCAAGCAGTTCTTGGCTTTTCACAGGTACTCGCTGTACGACACACATTCAGCTCTAATATGCATAAACGTAGAAGCCCACACCGTAAGAAGTCTTGCTGTAAGGCTCCAGGCTTTAACTTCTACAAACACTGGGTGAAAAAGCACACTTTCTCCCAGGAGAGCCATAAGCCAGGTTCCAAGCATGAAGGGACTGCAAGAACCCAAGCTACCCTGTTGCCTCAGACCCCCTTACTCTGCCGGAAATCTGTCAGTACAGGGGAATGGATAGGAGTGTGAGAGGTCCCTCTGCTATTTATTTTTTTTTCCTTTACAACAAAAAACCCTGGAGCAAAATTCTGGATCTGTTCTTGAGAACCTCTTGTAGCTTCGTTTGTATCATTGCCTGGTGTGCATCAGTGCACGGCTGGTTTTGTTTTAATTTTTTTTAATGTCGGGAAGGAAAGATGTCGCTGCGATGGCATTACTCTGTTAAACAGAGCCCACTGCTAATGCATACAGAAAATTTGTTCTAGGCCTTGAAAGCCGTACTGGTGCTCCTGGCACCTGAACTTCTGCCTCTGCCCAGCCTTTCTGTCACCAACACAAACAGTAATAATAACAATGCATACAACATTAACAATACAAACACCACGCCAGCATGCACCTGGCAAAGGCTAGTCACTGTCCTCCCCTGGAGGCCATCTGGAGCTGGGTTAGATGCTCTGCTCTGATCAGCTTCTGCGGCTCTGCCTTACTCATAGCCCTACTGCCAGGGGAAAGGCGCTCCAGCAGCAATGAAACTGGTTGTTTTTATGAAGTAGGAGAGGGGAATTATTTGTGTGAGAGTCGAAGCATTGCAGCTCCTGTGTCAACACCTTGAGACGTGCCATCAGCTGAGCCGCAGGGGCCTCAGTGCCACCACGGTCCCTGCTCGTAGCCAGCGCCGAGTGGACCTGTCAGGGGATGTGGCAGCAGCACTGCGGTAGGTATGTATGCTCTGCCAGCTGCACCTTGTGGGCTTCTATGAAATGGGTTGCAGTACATGACTTCGGGAGAACAAATAACAAAAATAAATAAGAATCTTTCTTTGGTTCCTGTGATGCTGCTCACAGGCCTTCCTGCCTCCCGGCTGCATGAAAGCAGTGCGCTGAGCAGAGGGCTGCAAAGGTGCGGGCATGTTGTAAAGATCCCTGGCCCAAGCACTGAGCGAATCCAGGGCCTGACCCTCTGCCACTTTTCCAAATGACATGATTATGCCAGTTTATGCCGCCTTCATTTAGGGTCTGATTCAGCATTGCCAAAGTAAACTTGAGTCTTTCGCTTGTTTTCAGCTCAGTCTAAATCAGCTGCTCCGCTGATTTCTGCTTTTTCTCCCATCCCTCCCACTAGTCCCAGCATTTTTTCTCTCCTGAAATGGTGCTATTCAGCCCCTCGTGCCAGCAACAGCTGTCCTGTGCCTACTCCCAAACTGCGCTGAACATCACCCGATCCATCTAGTCCAACTCTGCCCATGCTCGGCTCTCTCTGGACAGAGGAACCCAGGAGATACATACAGTTTCCTTCTCCAGGCCTACCTGTTTGATAATGTTTCCCTTTCCCACACCAATTACGAGCTGCAGACCTCCTGGACGTGGCAGCATGGCACTGCACGGCAAAACCTCCCAGGGCACCCAAAACACCTTGGGCTGCTCCCCGTAGCCAGGAAGAGATGCTCTGCCCTGACTCAGCTCAGCACCAACACTAAGCCAGCCTCTTCTCCTGCCCCGGGCAGCAGCCATCTTCCAGGCACGAGGAAAAAGCAGAGGATCGGACCGTGGGTTTATTTAGAAGCTGGGTCTCTCCGTGCATGGACATTCTCCCTTTTGGAGAAGCTGCTCTTGTGTGGCCTGGAAGGAAATGGGCCAAGGTCCTTACGGTTGTAAAAATCTCGTGATACTTTTTGAGAGAGGGATGGTGTAAATCAAAGCGCAGGGCACCAGCCACCTAACTCTGGGTAATTTATATTCTGCCTCGCTAAGTTCATCTCTGCACTTTCAATGCATGAAGCGATTTTTCACTTCCCCTGTAGTATTTGCTGGCACGGAAAAGCTGCTGGGCTCTGTCCCAGAAGTAGCTGCATTTCATCACCGGGCCAAAGCCTCCTGCGCGCATCGGGCCAGATCCTGGGCAGGATTCCCGCACCCACCAGCGGGGCTCTGCCGCCTTGCAGCGGGAAGGATCCGGCCCCAACCCATTCAGCTGCACCTGGCCTCCTCGGAGAAGAGAGCCCTGTTGTTATTTATCCCTCTTCCCCCCCCGGGTCCCCGGAGCGTTATCAGCGCTTGGCTCCCTCTCCGCGGGGCCGGGGCAGGCAGGGGGGAGGTGGGAGCTCTCCCCCCCCCCCCGGCTCGGCTCGGCTCGGCTCGGGTGGGCTGCGTGGAGCCACAGCGCCCCCTCCCGGGACAAGGCGCCGCCGCCCGCCCGGCGGCTCCGCGGAGCTGCGCGGCTGCGGAGCGGGTCCCGACCGCGGGGGGACGGGGACCGAGGAGGGGGGGTCCCCGCTTGGTTCTCCGCACGAAGCGGCATGATGCTCTGTGCCTAGCTGATTTTCATCCTCGTTTCCAAGCTTACGGGATTTTCATCCTTGTTTTCGAGCTTTGGAGATATATATAAATACATACATACATACATATATATATATATATATTTATTTATTATTACTATTATTTTTTATTTTTTTTTCTGAACCTTCCTGCGTCAGCTGCTCACACCGTGCTGACACCGAGCCCTGGGCAGACTCTAGAAATCCACATCCATCCATTTCTGGGGGTGGGCAGGGAGCCAGCACGAACGCACCGGTTCCTGACCGGAGCCAGTTTCTGCAGCGCTTTCCTGAGCAATGCACTCAGTGCAGGCACCGGGACTTCTGCCTGAGCAAAGACAGAGGGATTTGGCTTTGAAGTATTTCTGTTACACAGACAACAGCGATTATGGTCTGCTGGCAGACCCGCTCCCTTGTAGTGGTTAGCATCAGCCTTACGCATACTTCCAACGTAGTAAACAGTAAAGGTGAGGAGGGAACAGAGCTATGCTCTCCATCACCTCTTTTGGGATACCTTTTTACCCACAGCGAGCCAATTCACCATATGTTCCTCCCCTCCAAAGTTTTAACATGGACTCTAGTCGGCCCCATTCCATTCCTGCTCTCGGAGAACAGCACAGCCTCCTTCCTAGGCCCGATGGAAAGAGGGGAAGGGGAGGAAGGTCAGAGGGGGGTGCTGGTTAAATACCTCTAATGCCAGTGACATCATCTCCCCCGTGTGTACTACGCCAGTTCTGACCGGAGGAGCTTGCAAAGGCAGATTCGTGTTTGTACTCTAAGGGTGGGAAGGTTTTGCTCTGAACCTGGGTACGGCTGAAGTGGAGCCTGCGCTGTGTATATTTAGCTATAGATGCATATGCGGTTTTGTTCACACACACGCTCAGACGTAGAAAAAGCAAATGTGACTCCAGCACAGCACTTCACGTTCTCACAGACTGGTCCTTGATCAGAGAAGGTATGACAGGTATGGGATTGCCACTGCTCCCCCCAGCCATTCCCTGGTCCCCTGGCTGCTGCCTTTCCAGTAGCAAAATCATTACTGAGTTCGAGGGAACATGCAAAGAGCAGTAAAACAAACGCAGACTCACAAAACGCCTTTTCTGCTGCGTGGCAAAGGGCTTTGGAGTCAGACAAACCCCAAATCAATGCCTGGAACCAACTATGAAGGAGAAGCCTACGATTAAGGCACAAACCACCTAACAAGAGACTTGCAAAGAAGACAGCGTGTGCATGCTCGTGTGAATGTCTGAATCCTTGATTCACATAGAGAGAATATCAATGCAGTCCTGCACATTACGGTGCCTGTTCGCGTGGAGATCAGGACTGTGTGTCTGCACGCAGGGGAGCTGCGGGGCTGTGTAGCTTCCATGGGAGAGCAAGATTGAGCTGCTGGGCTTCAGCACGGGGTTTAAGCATGTGTTTAAGCGTGCCGGCTGTACGAGTTCAGCAACGTGTGCTTTATGTGCTTAGCGTGTACATGCGTGCAAGGAAAACGCGACTGCTTCTCTATGTGCTGTGTGGGAGGGAGAGAGCCTGGGTTTGTCTGTCTGTCACTCACAAGCAGATCTGATCAATCTTTTTCCCTTTTAAGGAACAGAAAAAATATATTCTCTTATATTTCTTGCACCAAAGCATCGTCTCCTTGTTACTTGCTGTCTCTTCCTCTCACTAACCCTCAAATACTTCTCCACAACTCTCAGGAAAGCAGCTTAACTGCCATTAACGAATGATTATTATGCACCCAGATGAACAGCCAGAGTAAAGCACGAAGGATCCTTCTGTCCTACCTAGTGCAGATGTCACTCAAAGGCTAAAGCCACACGTTGAGATTGCCAGCGTTTCATCTGCTGCTTGTTTCTCTCCATGAAAAGGAGACTGCATCTAAGAAGTAACCCCCTCCTCCTTTCCCCACTCCCAAGCAGAAGCACGGAGGGACTCTCCGAAGCCAAAACACACACTCACACCTACACCCACCTCTCTTTGGGTCATTGCTGTGTCTTTAGACCTGGACTGTGCCAGACCTCAGGGTTGATGCAATGGCGTGGAGATGCCCTGCATCCCCCTATTCCCCATGGGCTGCAAAAGGCAAAGTTACGCTCGGCAGCAGCCTCACAAGCAGCGCTGAGAGCCGAGCTGGGGGAAACCAGGCTCCTGCGCTGTGGGATGCGTCCCCCCCCACCATCGCTGCCCTCCCCCGGCTCTGCCGCTGTCTCCCCGTGCCCACCAGAAGTCGAGGCAATCAGCCCAGTGTGGGATTCAAGGCGACAGACTTTCCTTTTCCTCCGCGATTTGCTTGTCACTTGCTAAAGCGGAGCGGCGGATTAAGTGGAGATGACACCATCTCCTTGGGGACGGTCCCCCCCCCCCGCTCCGGGCTGTCTCGATACTCCGGAATACAGATGGAGCCTGGCTGCATCCCACCCCCAGCTCAACCAGCCGGGGCTGAGCCCCCACCGCCAGCATCCTCCAGGGGCCTCATCCTTCTCCAGCCCTCCCAGTCCTCCCAGTGCCGGCCAAGCTCATCCTCACGCACACCCCATCACCAACCGGGCTGCAGGACTTCTCCCAGCCGGTGTCCCCCCCCCCCCCCCGGGAACTCCGTGTTCCCCGAGCCGGCAGGGGGGGGACACAAAAGGGTGCGGGGCTGGGGGAGAGGTGCCACGGGCGTTACACAACGGGGGGAGCCCGCTGGGGGCCGGGGCATCCCTGCAGCCGCAGCGCAGCGCTCGCCTTACCTGCTGCTAATGTCCCTCTCTGGAGGAGATCCGGGCGCCCGTGGGTTTTATTCGGCTCGGTAGGAACTTGTGGGAGAGCTTCTCTGGCCAGCTTGCATACTGGGTGCTGGGTCGGCAATGCAGGCGTGAAAATCCTGGGTGTCTAGCAGTCCTTTTCATGCTCAGACAGAAAATCCCCCTCCTTGATCCAGATCGCGGGCATTAAGGGCAGAGGCAAAAAAAAATAAAAATAAAAAAATCCTTTTTTTTTTCTTCCCTTTTTCTTTTCGTTTTTTTTTTTTTTTTTTTTTTTCCTTGCCTTTTCAGCCCCCTTCCCTTATTCCTGTGCCCCCCCTCTCCTCTGCTGCTCAGTTCGTAGCCATCGGGGGAAGGAGCAGAGGCAGCAGGGAGAATGGAGAGGGGGTTAGAAATAAAAATGAAAAGGGCTCCAGGAGGGAAGCGAGAGGCTGGGCTTGTCACCGGAGGAGGGGCTTGGAGTGGTCTGGAGAGGATGAATGGGGAAGAGGAGAGCAGGGAGGAGCCCCAGCCTGGCCATTTTATTCTAAGAAGTGTTTTGTACATAATTAGGGACGGGGGAGGGGCAGGCGGGGGCAGAAAGGAGGGACTCCAGCTCCGGCCAGACGGAGGCTGGGCCGTGAGAAGGGAGGCTGAGACGGGGAAGGGCCGCTGGAAGGGGCTGTGGGGGGACCGAAACTTGTCTGCCCCCCGGATTTGGCGAGGAGGCTGCAGAGCAGCGGGTTGAGATTCCGAGCGGCCCCCACCCGTTAAATCTTATTTTTTTTTTCTCCCCTTTTTCTCCCCCTCCCATCCCTCCTTTATTTTCTCCTTACCGGAGCCAGGCAGCGCCGGGCCCCATCCTTTGACCAAGCGGCTGCGGGAGGCAGGGAGGGCCGGGGGGAGGTTTGGGGGGCCTGCCCCCAGCCCGGCCCCCGCCCTGGGGTGCCCACCTCCTCTCGGGAAGGGGGCGCAGGGGCCGCCCCCCACCCCCACCCCCCCGCAAACCCCGCTGCGGTTCAGCACCGCGGAGAGCGGCGGGGCTGGGGGGGCACTCAGGACCCGGCTCGCCCCCCGGGCTGGCCTGGGGGGGTGAGCCGAGCAGTGCTGAGCCGTGCTGGGCCGTGCTGAGCTGTGCTGAGCCGTGCCGAGCCGTGCTGAGCCACCCCGGGAGCCTCCTGTTTCGGCTCCGCAGCTGGGTCCGCCTGGCACAGCCGGCTGAAATCCCATCGTGGGATCAGGGAAGAGCTGGGAAAGGGGTCTCCTCCTCCTCCGCAGCACTTCTCTGGTTCAGATGAACAGGACGGAGCTCTGGGATTACCCGAGTGCTTTAAAAATATATAAGAAAAGCGAGGGAGGAATGAGTCGGAGACGGGTGTGCCTCAAGGGCATCGCCCACCCAGACGAATCTCAGCAGCTCAGCAAAAGCAGCCCAGTGCAGGAAGAGCATCCAACACTCCCTGGCATTGTGCGAGGCTCCTAGACCCCTCAGACAAATCGCTGGTTGTGCTGTGCTGTCAGAAGGGAAAATACTCAGCCACCTTGAGCAAGGTATATGGGACAAGAAGGACAATGGGGCATGCCCTTTTTCTGCCCCCCGCCCCCCCCCTTCTCTGGCCTGCAAGGACAGTCTGTTCTGTCCTTCTCTCACACATCCACTGTGACTACAAGAACATTGTCTTAAGCTAAATCTTCAGCAAATCTTTTCTGAGCAGAATTAGAAGCTGTTTGGTTAAACTCCAGGCTGCTCTGATAGGGCTGAAGCTTAGCTTATCTGTTACAGTACACCCAAAGCTTTTGAGTTTTACTTTTTTTTTTTTCCAGGCAACTGTTCAGCTGTAAAACACACTTCATGGTAAACCACCCCTGATTCTGTCACATTGGCTCATATAAAAGGCTGAAACAATTCTCACAGATCTCCCTGGTACAAGGCCACAGAGGAATGGCGTACACCACGGCAGAGAGGTTTGAGGGATCGGTTCTTATATAGACCATATATCTGCAAAGCACTTGTTTAAACAAATAAATAGTGTCTGGGGTTATCACTAGTGTGTTCTTTCATTGTTGCTCTTGGCATTTACCAGAAATGAAAGGGGGATCCTTCTGTCTTACATGAGGATGTTTGAAATCAAAGCAAAAGCTCCAGGGACAACAGCTGCAGTCACGTGGGATTTACTGATTCAACGAACAGAGCAATACTGGGTGTCATTCCTCACTGCACCTGGGAAGGCTAGCGTGTGATTAGGTCTAGCGAGACCTGGAATGATATTTCATATTCCTGTGAAGGGACACCAAAGAGAAATCAGGTGAGCCTATACTCTTCAGTCATCCAAAGGTCTCCTGAACCTAAAGAACAACCTAAATATTCTCTACAAAGTAACACCTTCTTCCAGAAAGTCAGAGCCAGGGGTGGGTGTCCTGCCCAGAAACAAGAATTACTGTCAATATCATAAAAATATAATGAGAAAAATATAAAATGAAATGAAAATAGAAGTTTTGCTCATCGTTTTCTTGTCCCAGACTGTTGTCTCTCTTTCCCCCCAGTTCATACACATGCTATTGCTGCCTCTTTCCCAAAAGCTTTTACTGTCTCTGTATCAAAAGAGGATTATTTGGTGCATTGAGTATTCAACATGTTCTCTTACAGTATTGTTGTGTTCAATGAGCTTTGCTCATCTGAATGGACACTCACTGCATAGTCCACTGGTTTAATTTGCTGCTTTGGAAACCTAAGCAGGTTACAGCATATTTAGCTATGTGTCTGTTCTTATGTGTCAAAGATAAGGTTTCTGGATGGCATTTTTAAAAACAAAATTATTTCACTCCAGTAGCTTTCTCTTTTGAGTCATCTCCTCTTTTTAGTCTTGGATATTTCATCTCACCTTCTCCCTGCAATGAACAAAGCCTGGATCTTCACCCCAGATCAGCAAAGCTCCATTGAACAGGATTTTTTATTTTTTTCTGCCACTGAAGAGTTTTTCTGAGTTGTTAACAATTTTAGCGTGCCCAGTTCTCACTTTTTTCTCTTCTAACAAAACAAAGTTTAGATATTTTAATTATAATATTCTTCCCATGAAGGAAATATAAACTAGTCAATCAAGAAAGAACATGAAGGAGAACAGAAATTCATAGCACACTGTGTAAAAAGAGAGCCTCCCATTTGCAAGTACTAGGCCAAAAACAACAACAACAAAAAAGATGGTGGTGAGGATGGAGAAATGATAATTTGGATTGTCAAAAGTTTAGCAAAATGTCACATGAAACAGAGATCTGGAAATTAGAAATAAATGTCCATGTCCAAGTGGGTTCCCTCTGTGTATTCTGAGTGCCATTTCCTAGTGCAAAGAACCTGTATGTGCCACCTGCACATGGTGAATACTTCATTTCTATTTGTGATGCTGCAGCAAAAACCCACTTCAGAGTCCCAAGGGTTGGTGAAAATAATCAGACCCTACTCTGAGTTCTTCTTGTGCTACCAGCAAACTTTTTCTTTCCTCATATCCTCTTGTGTTTCCCTCCTTGAGGAAGCAGAATGTATTCTTGTCAAGGTTTTGCAGACTTCATTGTTTATTACAGGCTAAAAATGGATTAAACTTGCTTTGTGAGCATTGTATTGATATTCTGGTGCTCTCCCAGTCTCTTATGAAATGTATTTCCTCTTTCTCCCCTGCAAACAATACCACAATAAGTACTGATCTTATTTAGACTGTGTTTTGTGTTGGTTGTGTAGCTATCCAGCCATATGAGCACCAGCCATATTAATTTGCTGTTGGTATCCCCGAAAAGGTGGGTGGGTGTCTCACTGTTCACAGACTAGATTGGGTGATGTGCATGGTTGTGTGGCCAGATAAATACCAGGCTGTTTTGATGGATGGTGGAAGAAGTTTGGCAGGGGGCTCAAGGGTCAGATTTAAGAGGCAAGGAGCTGGCAGAGACTTGTTTCCACCATGTCCAATGCAGAATTGAAGGTTTATAGTCAAAACTTGAACAGGCAACAGGAGAAGGGCTGGAAGTCCTTGCAAAGCAAGACAAAAATGTAGACAGGTCCCATTAGAGGGAGAAGAAACAGTTAGGACCTGTGTTTTTCTGAAATAAGTTACTGATAGCTGGCTCCTCTGCATTAAACTGAATCATCCCCAGCACAGCTCTAGAAGCCTGAAAGACTCTGAACTCACTGAATTTCCCAAGTAGGTGTTGTTCCATCAGTACACTGCACCTAAATTAACATATCCCAAATTTATCTATTGAGATAAATCCCTTTCCAACTTTAAATTGGCAAAAGAAGAAATACCACAGCTTCAAAATCGATCTTCAGTTGTCCTAGGCACTCACCTTTGAGGATACTTGTTCTGAGCACTGTGAGCCTCTGGGGGCTGCAGAATGAGTTTTCAGTCTCCTGAGATTCAGCTTTCTGATGAGTTTTTTTGGTATTTTTACTACTGGTCTTGGGTAGGAAGCAGATGGCTTGTGAAGAAAGATATGAGAGTGGTTTGTCTGTCATTGAAACTTAAAATAAGACAGATACCACTATAAGGTCAGCTGTAGGAAAACATAGTGGGCAGAAAGAAGAGTAGGAACTGATTGTTTCCCAGCTCAGAAGCCACATTAATATGAAAGTTGTTGGTCAGGGCTAACTGATGCAAAATTAATGATTTCTTCCACTGGATTCTTGTGTAATTCGAACGGGACAGGTGTTTGGTTTCAGATGTTTGTCTAAATACCCTCTTCAGACAACAGAAAGATAGTTATCACTCCAGAGGTGCAACCTTCTTGTTATCATAGACACTATCTTAGATATAATATGGATTTTCTTATGGAATTAACTATCTAAAAGGAACCAAATCAGCAGCTTAGACTGAATTCCTAAATTGTAGTGGGATGACTTCAGAAGAGTTGAGCCCTTTCCTCTGGAGCTTGCAAACGTGCATGAGAGAGCAAGCAAATGAACCCATATCTGCTGATTTTCCCATCCTAGCCACAAATCCATCCTCTTTATTAGCAGTCTTTCATATTCACTATTGTTACTATTGTGTGGTACCAAGTGCAAGTCATCAGTATTCATCACCTGCAGCTTAGTTTCTTCTGAACTTGGAGTAAGGCTTTTAAAAGGGAACTACTTGTAACTCCCAACCCATCATGAGCTGTACACTGCACAGAAGGCTTCAAGCCTCGCTCTGCCTCTATCTGCAATCACTCATCACTTCATACCACTCAAAAAAATGTTGGTAGATGAAACCCACATGCAGTCAAATGCAGGGACTAGAATGTTCAATTGAGCTTTTTTTCTTACTCCTCACTCCAATGTATCTATGTTCTTGCATCTGTTTCATATCTCCCTTAGCCCCAAAAATATTCATTCCAAAGAGATGGTAAAGCAAGAGGCACTGATATCTCCTGAAGTTTTTGAAAGAGGCATGTGAAGGAAATCTCTTAGCCTGATTTGCAGGGGTTGCTGGAGGCATTGGACAGCCGCTGGCATCTGTAGTCTTTCTAAGCTAATTCTGAAGCAGGTCAGCGAGAGTTAGAGGGTCAGTACTTCTTTTCTGACTTACACAAGAGAAGAAGCCAGCGCACAGCTAGCAGGGCTGAGATAAGGTCATACAATCAGATGTTAGTATAGAATAACAGTACCACCCACAGGATAAAGCCAAGTCATAACATACATATGCATCTGACTGCATGACTTACATTGATGCTAATGTATTGTAACTCTGTGGACATTTTTTTTTTTTCGGTCATCTGGAATGGATGTTACAAGACTGTTTCATCTTTGTACCTTCATGTGGATTATAAATAATGACCAAGGAACACAGCAAAGGAGGGAAATTTAGTTTTCTGGAGCCTGAGGATCTAACTCAGGCAGGCAGGCTATCCAGCACCTTACAACAGCCTCCCTCCCAGCACCCCCCCCCTCCCCTTGGTGTCATTTATTATTTATTTGGGAGAAAATCTGAATTTGAATCACTAAGGAGTGACACATTTCAGAGCATGCTGCTGCTCTGAGATAACTGCACTTTGCCTCAGGTATGCGGTGAGTCAGGAGGTTGATAGCTGGTGCGTGCCGGCACCCTGAGAAATGGGGTTATTGTTACCATACAGTAACCACATGCCCTGAGCAGTGTTATTCCTTGCTTACAACAGTGTCTTTTCATCTCGTTAAGAAAATGTTGATGTGATTGATTTTCAGGAACTATGTGGAAAGATGTATACCAAAGTGTTTTACAAAAATTTTCTGTGTAAACACGGCCTCTTAGGCTACTCTGGTTGGTGGTCAGAGCAGCAGAAGACAAATCAAAATGTTTGGGAGCCTGTTTCAAGAAACACGGCCAAGTTCTCCAAGAACAAGCCCTGGTGTACCACATCCAGGTGTCTAGGACCAAGATCCTGGTGTGTAGTGAGAAACACAGCTGCCAGACTGTTTAGATGTAGCTTTTATGCCACAGTTTCCCAAGCAGCATGTTAAAGAGTGTGTATAAAAACTGCACCTTGTTTATTTTATTTGGAAGCTTCCCAAAGCAAAGACTGCTATACTTACTCTGTGTGCACACCTCTCCCTGAGCAGTCCTGAATTCAGCTGCTATCTTTCTCTGCTGGTGGTAATATTGCTAACAATTAACATTGCCTACACGATTCTCTACCTCCTGCTAGCCAGATGTGCCTGGGTACCAATACGGTTCAGCTTTCCACACCAAGCACTGCACATTCTCTGAATTTCTTCAGTACTAGGTTGCCCATTAAGTTCAATCTAGGTGATTCTGTAGGTTATTTCCCATCTTTTGCCCTCTTTGCATCCAGTTTGCCCATGACAGCTTCTGAGCCAGCCCAGACCTCGTCCCTAGAGCGTTGTCATCTCCAGCATCGCAGTGCTATTACCGTAGATTCACACCTTCAGTTCAGTCTTTAGAACCAACACTGCTTTTCAGTTGCTGGCAATGAATTTTGCACACAGACACTCAAGGCAACTTAAAGGGTTGTGGCTGTCAAGTGTTTCTTTATGTAGTGTTCAATTCTTGTTTTCAAGCTTTTCTTTTGCTCGTGACACCTTCTCCAGAAATAAACATTTCTTTCCCTGCTAGTTTTAGATCACTTCCCTCCGAGCCTTGCAGCATTTAACTCTTCCCCCTTTTCTTAAGGAAAATCACCCAGTTCACCTCTGGAGGGAGCGATCTATTGCATAGGAATGCAGGACTCGCTTGGACACCTGGCATCTATTTTTGGCTCTGCTGCTGGATGGCCATATAATCCCAGGGGATCACTTCGCTCTTCTTTGCTTCCATCTATGCAATACAAGCACTAATACATCAATCTAATGCTCTCATCTTGTCAGGATTATTGTTGTTTCTACAACTGCCACCTAGAAGCCAAAACTGAGCTAACTGCAGTTACCCACCTGGGTTTCTGTCTACGAACAGAGTGCAGGCACAGTGGCAGCACACGTTAATATATTTGTGCTAGCTTTACCTAGCTAGCGTGGGAAATGACAGTGCTGAAAGCATCATGGTTTGCATTTATGTCTCCTTTCCAGCAGTTACCCACACCAGCAAGACTAAGTCAACACAGGAATCTTTAACACACTCTGCCAAAGCCTCATCTGAGAGGAGATGCAGGGCTTGCCTCACAGACTTCCATCTCACAACAGGTGAAATCAAAAGGAGATATTAGTCACCCTATAGTTCCCCCTGCTGTTTATGAGAAAGAACATGTTTTGCACAAAACCTGAAGCAGAATTAGGAACAAACTCAGATATTCCAAGCCTCCGTTAAATGTCACTAATCTCCAAATCATCCATCCTTACACACGTGGTGACAAAAGCCACCATATAGGGGCAAAGTAATTATTTTTATTCTCTTTCTCTCCTTGCTGCTTCACCAATAGTCGATCAATATTGTCATTAAAGCTCTGAAAATAGGTTCTGTTGGTTAATCTGCACCTTGAGTACAACACGGAGAGAAAGGAAAACAAAAGCCCCTCAATCATGTAGTCCTTCCACAGCCATCATCAACCCCTTTGTTCAGAAAAAGGGGCACATCCATGGATGTCTCTTTCACAAACGACACGGCACATGGGCCTGCGTTTTCAATAGGCACTTGGAGCCTAGGAGATATTTCTCACTAGTGACAATTTGTAGGTAGGTCAGATTTAGAGGATGAACTGACTGAGGTATCCTTTAAATAGCTGGCTTATTGTATACTTAGTGTATTCCTTTAACAGGCTTATGCTATCATTAAGTCTTCCACAGAGGAAGGGAGCCATTGTACCAGTGTAACACCGACCTAATTAGCTTTGCTGAGGATTTATTTAACAGGTTTATTCTAACAAGTTTATTCTTTAAACGTCTGATAACTGATTTGTTATAACTCTTTTTAATGAGTCTCTGTCTTCCTCTGTTGGGTTTAATTCTTTTGGCTGCTGCTCAGTAAGGTTTTGCATCTACATAGAAGTCTGATTGTACTGTGTTTAGGCTTTGATAAGCTTTATTCTTATAGTGGATATTCATTTCAGTGTACTGAAGTAGGGGGCTGTACCTATATTCATGTGAATAGGGATGTGTGGAAGAGGGAACTTTTTTGTATTACATTTCAGTACAGTGCCTTTCATCCCAGTGAGGGCCAAGCAGTCTAACAAACTACCACATTCAAACCCCACTTGCCAAAATTTAAGAATCCTATTGATTTCAAGTAGGTTTCTGATCAGACCTGCAGAAAAACTCCCAATTGGTGCACTCACCAACAAATTGGTAAGAGGTGGATGGAGCACTATGGCCAAGCTAACCCCAAGCACTGCTGATGTACCCACAGCACCCTGACATTCCCTTCAGTGACAAGGCGAGATGCTCACAAGACTCTTACAAGATCAATGCAAGGTTATCCTGCCCTGATGCTGAAGGTGAGGTAGATTCAATTCCTCCAACAGGGTAAAATTTTCCATTGCTGCCTCTTTTCCTGAGGTAGGGTAACACATGTGCACAACAGAACGTGCACAGATGTACACCTAGCTGCTTTGTATAGTTCCAAATACATTTATTTTGAAGGTATTTCAATAACATGAATTTAAGCTTCACTCTAACAAGACATTGTTTCTATAGTTCTTCTGCATGTAGGGAAATTCAAACAAGTACGTTAGAGCATTAATCAGAGATGCCCCGCAGGTCAGTGGAATAGAACTGAGCTCTCCCAGCCCAGTTCTGTAATCCTAGGCTGTGTTCTACACACAGAAAGAACATCAGCATGCTGATGTTGAAACGAAAAGAAGAATAAGAGCCCCCTATGCTCAGCCCAAAATGTATTATAGTTCTTCAGACTAATAAAAATGATAGTAAATAATACATAATTTGATTAATATTTGAGTGTTATTTATATATGATACTTTAGTATTACTAGGAAAAGCGGTTAATGGGTTTTGACCCACATTGTTATGCTAGGTACTACTTGATTCAGATCTCAGTAGACAAATTCCTCTTCTGATGAGCTTATTCACAATAACATTCAGCCAGGAAGTGCCTCAGCTACAGAGAGTGCCGTGAAATTGATGTTTGGTGGCAAAATTGTGTGTCATCTTTAGAATGTAAGTTTATACAGCAAAGAAAGAAGGTTCAGGGACAAGCCAACACTTTTGCCTTCTAGAGGCTGTGAATCTGCTGTAAGAATGAAGTAATGTCTCTGCAGAAAGGGAGGAGGGGGTGTAGGTATATGTCTATGTGCACACAGGGAGACAGAAAGCCTCAATCTTCTGGATTTATTTAATAACACATTTAGGATAAGGTGGAAATACTCTTATCATTTATATAGATGAGAATCTGACAGACTGAGGGGTCTTATCCCTAAAGTAACAGAAAAGATACACCCAGGCAGCAAATTTAGCAATTTCTTCCAAAATAACAGGTCTGTTTCCTAACCCTTGGACCAACCTTCTTCTAATGGAAGCTTTCATTCCATAGTACCTTAAAATCCAAGAGGATAAAGGAAGACTAGAGGCCCTGGGGATAACTGGTTGGTCTCATTTTCACCACCTCAGCTCTGCTGGTGTTTCTTTTGAGGGTCTGCTGGCAAAAGTTTTGTAATTTAAATGAAAAGTAAAAAAAAGAAAAATTGAAGATTGTTCTCCACAGAAATATCACTAAAGAGATCTCAGTATGGAGGGACACATTTCCACCACATGTTGATACATCTGCTTCCTGCTACTAACAAAAAACCTTTTCCAACCCTTAGAATCCAAATGGGGAAACATCTCTAATAACAGAAGGCTCTGAGAGCAATCCATCAAACACATGATTTCCCCAAACAGGCCATATTCACAGGGGTTGAAATGTTCCTTCTCTGCACTTGTTATAAACACACAAATTGACCAGTACCTACAGAGCAGAGTTGGATATATATATTTTTTTTCATTCAAAACTGTCAGGCTTTTGGACAGTAAACTTTACAGAGAAGTTTTTTGCTTCAGCAAAACCTCTCGGTCACTGGATAATATTTCTGGTAAAAACAGAGAAACTTTCAATCTGGCAACATGGGATGTGCAGATAGGTTCAGGAGGTCAGATGCTGGGACTCTGACTTAGTTTTCACCTAATTGTTACACGACCTCTCCAGGAAAGGAAAAGGCACTGTGGATCAGCTTAATGGTTTTCCTGTCCCTACCATCTGCTGTGCTGAACCTCCTGTCTTATGGAGTGGTAACAAAGTGAGGCACAGAGAGGGAAGCAGAAATTGCAGTCCTTGTGCTCTCTGGCAGAGTGCAATGCAGATAGTGGGATTTTGTGTGATTTCCATCCATCTCCTCTGTGTGAGCCCCAGGCAGGTGCTGGTGCTGAGGAAAGCACCAGATTTTGCTTCTGGAATACATCTATATCTATATCCATAGCACCTTCCTTTTCTGACAGCATATTACAAAAGTAATTTGGGACAGGACAACCCCAACATCACCAGCTCACTCAGTGCTCACCAGTTCTCTGATGATAAAATTCATTCAGTTTTAGCCAAAGCCTGACCTTAGCAACAAAATAGGGTGTGCAGAGGGTGTTGGCTGAGGATCTGTTTTAACATTTCCTATGGAATAAAAGAGAAACCTCATCCCCTCAGTTCTCCAGCTTGACATGTTGCCTGTAAGCATAAACCTCCTCCAGAAAAGAAAGCACCTTCTACCACTGCAGCTCCCTGAACGTCTCCGCTGATTCCCATCCCTCCGCCTGCAGTGGCGTGATCACAGCACAGTACCTTTAAGCAATAAGTGATGACTGTCCGAGCTGACCTCCATGGGCTTAGATCTTCTCTATCCACAGCAGCAAGGTCAGCTTCTACCAATCAGCTTCTGTTCTGTTTGCAGAGATAATAAAAGAAGATATACCTTGGCTTCCCACCAGTTTAACACAGTTGTTTAATACAGTAATTCTGAGAGAATGTGCATGTTGTGAATGACTTACTGTTATTACATGCATTTAGGGCAGCCTGAAGACTCAAAAACAGAGATAAAAGTGCTATTATCCAAAGGACCCCTTTGCCCACAACAGTGTTTATGAAAATCATTTTGTTCTCTTGCAATTTGATTTTCCATTTTATTAAACTGTAAAGCATGTTAAAAGGAGAGTGGAAATACATTTGCTTGCCAGAACCACCTCAGTCAGATCAGGAGAGGGCATGGGATAACCCCTCCAATTTCTCTTCTACCTTGTGAGAACAACCATGGTCCTGGAAATAAAGCAGTGGGACTCAACTGATACAGACATTTTCTGCCAACTGGTGGTAGGGTACCAGAGAGGTTTAGAAGCTCATCTGTGAAGATAGAAAACAGCAGTGGCAGATGTTTGATCACAGATACGAATTTCAATTATCACAGTTGTACCACTTGAACAGTCCCCAGCGTGCCTCTGAGCAGTCACCTTCCCTTTTGCAAAGCAGGGGATGAGAAACTTTTTTTCCTCCAGTTGTTTCAGAGAAGAAATATTATTACGGTCCAAGTTATCATTATAACTCGTGCTTTTACTGGAGCTCCAGAATGTCAAGGTTTTATTATACATTTGCTTCTAGTAGATGAGAATTGCTTCCTTCATTTCACAAGAAATAGCCCATTCATATTTCGTTACACAAGTAGAAAAAAATAAATACAAATCTTACTTAGTCAGCAAAAGAGGGCACACTCCACCTCTCCAAATCCTTTTGTTATTTTTGATTTAAAGTCATGTATTCTTCAGTCAATATTGTTACCGTGGAGAACAGACTCTACATTTTAGAATATTCCAAAAATTATTCTGTCTACACAAACATGAATGTCCTCAGACCAGATATGTCTCTACTCATGTGTCTGAACATCCCCTGGTACAATAGAGATCTCTGCAAGAGCCCTGAATTGCTCCCATACTGCAGCTGATGGTAATTTTTCCCTGATTTTTCATTGGAGAAATTTCACCAGTTACTATCTGAAACAAGAATGTTGCTAAGGCTCCTTAATGGCTGTTATTTCTGCCTCTTGGAGGTTTGCCAGAGCAGGCAAAAACCATCAATATCACCCCACCTGGGGTGCTGATCTTGTCAACCTTACCAATATTGGAAGGCTAATCTGTGCAGGAATGCTCACAGAAGTGTAAAAGCTACATTTTTGTCTTTATTCTTGTAATTAATGGTTAAAGCTGGATTTCAAATTCTAGATAATTTCTCTGACCATGGCACTTCCAGTGACAGAACAAAGGAGTTGAAAGGGCAACATTGTGTACTTATAGTAGAAATAGTATAGAAAAATGGTGTAGATAACTAGAAAATACTAGAAACAGAATGGTGATATAGCAGATCTGTTTAGCCCTCAGACTGGAGAGCTCCAGGAAAAAATCCATGCATTGATACCAGTTCCATGTTACTCAATACTGATAAGCTCAAGCATTTTAAAAAAAAAAATCACAACATTTTTCTCTACAATCTGTAAGATACTTTCTGTAAAATACAAAACATGAAATGGAAAAAGATATTTTATTTGGCTTCTATTTTCTGACCCTCCAGAATGGTCACAAAATATATTTTTCTAGCTTTTATTTTCTATTGTGAAGATTGGAAACTTGATTTTTAAATCAATTTGCTAAAAGATGAACTATCCAAATAATAATATGACACCTGGATCTGTATCTCTCAGAGAAGAATTGGTATTATGATATTCACAATAATCCAATTAAAATCATACCAGTGAATGTTACAGATGAAGTCCTTTTTATTTATATTCATCTTTTGTCAGGATGCCTTTTGATAAATCTTGTACCTTGCATCCTGTTGCAAGTAATACAAACTCTTAGGTTTTCCCTTGTGGATGTTCTCTTCCTTTCTGACACCATTCTCAGGCTCCAGCAAATACTGCTGAGCTCTGTCCCAGGGGTTGCTTCATTTCAGAGGTGGCGACTTCTTTTCCTGAAAAGTTTGTTGAAGTTCCTCTAGGAATTACTGTCATGAGATAAGTATTACATTGCTTTCTTGGTAATATGGAATTGCCAACACTGAGATTTTTAATAGCTTGAAAATGCTGCCAAATACAGCTTTTTTATATGCAAACCTTTCACTCAGTGCCAGATCCAAGTAAATATCTTCATAATATTAATATTTCCACAACTCTACGTTATTTTAGTAGTGGGTAAGTGAATCTGTGCTCCTTTCCTCAGAGTTAAAACATCACAAAAAGACAGGATGGCCTGACAGCTAAGAAACAAGGCTGACAGCAAAGGCTGTGCTCCCACCAAGCTGCAAAGGGGGAAATGACATTAGTCCCTGTCCCAGGAATTTGTGCCATTCCTGGTGAGACCCCTCCCACAGAGCCAGGTGTGGAAGGACAATCTAGTTCAAGTGGATTTTCCACCTACACCATTTTCTAAGCATTGATCAGCTTCTGCAATCACAGATCAATTGATAATTTCATAAAACTAAGTGAATGATTGTCAACACTAATCAGTCTGGTGTGGTGCATATCCATTGACCTTCAGTCCCAGGAGCATGTGCCAAAGACAAAAAGCCTCTTTGCAATGCCTTTCCCTCCCACAATCCCCAGGCTATTGCTGTTTATGGACCAAGCTTTTGTTTAATTGGTTACAGCAAACAGGGAAATAAATAATACCAATACTCAGCATGTCTCTGTTGAATCCCAGCTGGCTACTGTGAGAAGGATTTGCTCTGCAAGCAGCCCTCAGGAAAGTTTCTAAGTCTGCTATGAGGGAAAAAGCACACAGATTTTTAGCTCTACTATAGGTGACTGCATTTCTCCTGTGTTTTAGTAATGAGAGTTAAATAAGAATCATGGAGAAGATTCCCCGTGCCTTTTCAATACATGTTGCAGAGCTGGTTCTTTTTCTCTCCAGTTCCTCAGCCTGCACTGTGAGGACATGACACAGTGAAGCTGTGTCCCTGCTTTGTCCCTCTTTTCCAATCCTATCTTCCTGGTCTTACATCCATCCTTGAAGGAGCATCAGTATTATCCAGGATTACTGAAATGAGAAGCTAGGAAGAGAAGTAAATTATCAGTAGGCACACAGGAAAACTGACTGAAATCTTTCAGGAGCATCTATATATTTTTGGATTCCATTTGCTCATCATTTCACACCAAGTAAACGTAGCGATTCCTTTTTACTTGCGTCTCCATGTGTGCATCTTCATTTTGCTTTTCCTGAAAGCAGTTTGTTATTCCTAGAGCCTGAAGAATTTACAAGCCAAACTCCTTCCTGCTGCCAGAATATTCCATGAACAGATTTTAGTCTTCTGAAGCATCTTTGCTGTGCAGAAACATTAGTACTTAGAACCCAGGCTCCTCCTCCTCTTCTAACAGCTGTTCAGAAATGTTCACCAGCTGATAGTCAATATGCAGCTATTGGTTAGTTAAATCCCAAAGCCCTAGTGAACCTATTTTCATATTAGAAGGTTGCTTCCAAACACTTCTAACAAGAGGCTCACACAGTTCCTGCAAGTGCTTGCACAACACTGCAGCAGCAAAGCACAACTTTTCAGGTTCACGTAGACTGGAAGCGAGCTCAAAGAGAGCTGTCTAACTTAAAAATCCCAGCCAGGGTTCCCAGAAACCTTGCTTGTGTCACACAACAGTTTCACAGTCACCTCTACATTGCTCTCCAATTGGGAAGAAAATAAAAGCCCTTTTGACTTTGGCATAAACATAGCATGAAGTGTGAAATTAACCCATGTTGTACATCATTTGGAGTGACCAGTCATGTGCAGTTTCTAGTCTAAGTAATTAGCAAAATAATTAATAATCTGCTAAATAATTAGCACACATAATTAGGTATGGACAAAAATGAGAGCCCATGTATGTGTGCTCCTTGAGTTTGAGTTCTAGTGAAAAAGATCAGAATACAAACTATGTTTTAAGCCCATAGGCTGGCATGGCTTTGGGATAGCTTTATCTGATGGAGTAATCTGGATCTCGATACTAATTAGATAAAGACATCTTTCTGAATTAATAGCAGGGTTATCTCCTCTAAGTTTTTATAGCATCTGTTCCCAAGACCTTCACAAGTGTTAGGATTTGAGGTAGGATTTACTGTTCTTCAAATCCACCTCCCAAACCCTAGCGTGGGCAGCCAGAACCATAAGCACAGAGCACATGCCCCATTGTGTTTATTGTGATTCTAGGGAGAGAAATTGTTTATGCAGTCCTGGATTCCCTTCACTGAGTTGTCTTTCTCTGGATTTATCATCAATCTCTTTCAAGTAACACTTTTCACCTTAAGTTTGCTATGGGAGAGGACAGAGGAAGAGTTGTTGTCATGGGACAGCCTGGGACTTTGTATGGCAGGCAGAAACACACTCCATGAAGATTTTTTTTTCCAGGGACCTCTTTCCTCTTTTCAGAGTGGCACAAGAAAATGCTCAGTTCCCAAACACAAAAAAAGCTGTTCATGATGAAGACCAGCAGTACTAGCTCTGCAAGGCAAACCCATGAGAACCCAAAGACCTTCCTCAAGACATCAGCAGATGACCACCTGGCAGAAGGACATTTAGTATTATGCCTCACCTCCAAAACCACAGACAACTCGATGCCTTACACAACTCTTTCTATCCTTCCAACGAACCATTCATCACTGGAAGCAGGACAGCAGGCTGGCTAAGTGGCACAATAAGCAAATCCTGTCTCTGGAGAGGCGTGTGCTCTGTTCAGTTCCCAGCGCACATGCAGGTCTCCATCTGCACTCCTGCTGAGCCAGCCCTCCCCGGGTGGGTGCAGGGAAGGAAGCTTTGGCTGCATTTTCCCCCCCGGAGGCTGATGTGATATATTAGGTGGAGGTGACATTTGGGTCAAGTGAGCACCTGTTCTCCTGAGGCCTCGGGGAGCCTTACTAACATGGGAAGAATTTATTTTAACAGCTAGAAACTGGGGGAAGATTATCACCGTACATTCTCTCCCTGGGAGCTGTAAACTGCTGGAATTCACTTCTCCCCTTTGGGATGCTGCACTGAAGAGAGGAAGGGTCTCTCTACAAGGGCAAGAGGAAGGGCTTTGCTCTATAAAGCCAGGCTGTTAGCTTTCAGTGGGGATTAAGAATAATTGATGGATATCCTTCGTCTGCTAAGGATAACAACCAAACCTCTCCAGCATGGAAGCAAGATTACAAGGTTGAACTCATTTTATTTAATCCAGAGGATTTGCCTTTAAGACAATGGATAACTTCCATACAAATATCACTTGGAAAGCAACACCTAATGCCCCATGCATGTAAGAGTTCAGGATGTGATAATGCTATTAATCTGCTTTAACTTTTGGTTAGCCCTGAAGTAGTCAGGTAGTTAGACTAGATGTTCCCTGAAAGTCCCTTCCAGCCAAACCATTCTAGTAGTAGATTGAACATTCCACCTACTTTTGCAGCAGTGCAGCAGATAAAGTTACGGAGAAGTAGATTGTTACTTTTGGCAGATAGGCGAAAAAGGTGTGTTCCCTTGGCCTGCAGAGTCAGAGTCCCTACACCACTGCCTATCTCACCAGTTAGGAAAAGTATCCCACATTAAGTGGAAAGGTCTAGGAAAGTGTCTTACAGATCACCCTTCTGGCTTCCAGAGAAATCCATAGCTTGCACCTGTAGGTAGCTGATGGCATTTCATAGGTTCAGTTGCTGGCCTTGCCCAGCTTCCAGTGACCAGACATGCAGTGCACAGACCCAGCCTGGGGTGAGCACCCTTACAAGGGCCATGCCCAGCCCCTGGGAGTCCTGGAGTCTAGAAAAGAAACAAGAGCTTTGGGCAGGAAGATAAAAGCATTTGGTCACACCAAAACACTTTGCAGAAATTCTGATCTGCTTTGGAGGAAAAGGGAATAGGAGTAAAAGCATCAGAAGTGTGTGCGTGGGGGTGGAAGTGAACTTTTTTTCACTTCTCTAAAATGTTGATTTTTAACTCTGTTTTGAAGTGACTTTTGATGTTTTCTTTTATGTCATTGTCTTACTCAGACTAGTTTTAACAGTCAAAAAAGTTACTCTGGCCCCAAATGAACATCATTTTGTTGCTCTTTTTTTTTTTTTTGAAAGAAACTTTTCCATCTTACAACAAAAAAGTTATTCACCAGCCCTGCTGGAATCACTGCTCTTCTCTCATTCTTAGTGCTGGTGCTATTGGCATCAATTCAGCAGATGAACAGAGGATTTCAGTCTTCTGAAGCTGCCAATCCTGCACCTTTCAAAAATGCCAACTGCACTTTCTATGATAGCAACGAATTACTGTGCTAGAGCCGACAGAGCCTGCAAGCCCATGGACAGAGCCAGAAGCAGAACCCAGGGTGAGAAGCCCGAGTGGCTCCATGGAAATCACTCATGTACATCTTGTTTTCTGCAGGGGTCAGCTGAATGCATTCCAGTCTCTCCTGATCCTTAGATGCAAGCAAAAGCCACAAAACCAGATCTTCTCCCTCAAGCCGAGAATTCATGATTTGGCCCAAGGACTTGCTAATCAGGAGATTGGCTCATCCAGCTGTTAGAGAAAGCTTGCAGCAGCACATCACTCCTCTCTGTGCTGAGACAAAGGCAGGGAGAGTGGGAGCAACATTTCTCAGTGTGACTTCTGCCAAATGATCCTCTGCCTTTCCTGCCAAATGTGCCCAGCTCAAAGGAATAACCCTTATACCACCTGCGGCTGCTGTTTCTTTAGCAGAGTGTCACTTTCTTGAAAATGGCTGGCTTCCACAGTGGAAAATAAAAGTCACTCCCAGTGGCAGACTCCTCCAGGGATAGGCACTGTACACAGGGGAGAAGACTGGATTGCTGGGATTCCCTCAACAGCCAGAGTCTCTCTCATATGGTCCTGATGGATCAGGAAAAAGCCCAGCACACCCTAAAGCATCTCCTCAAGGCCCTATAAACTCTCCCAATCCTGTGCAACCATCCCACTGATGCCAAGAAGGGATAGCTGTGGTAATTAAAAGGTAGCAAAGCTCCTCGTCTGCATGAATAGGGGACAAGTCAATACAGTTCAATCTGCAGCTGAATTGACTGCAATCAATTTCTCTTTCTGCCCGTCTAAGGCTGCAGCTGTAAAGCACTCGCAATCTGATCAATGATGACCTTGAGAGCAATGAAGAGAGACAAAGCCACACTGCAAACTGAGGGAGGGATGAGAGGAGCCTTGGGAGCATGCAGAAGTGAGAGGGAAGGCAAAGCTTGGTCCTCTTCTAGAGCAAAGCAGAGACACAATGTGGTCGCATGGTATCAGCCAGGGAAGCATGCTGCACATGGGCACACATCCTGCTTCAGCAGCCCTCCAGAAAAAGCAGCAGTGTGATCACCCCACTGATGAGCTGCTTCACGAGAAAGGGGTTAACCAAGAGGTGGGATTGTTCTTGCCCAAGAGACCTTAGAAATAATCCTTAAACATTGCTATGGTCTCCCCTCTCTCCATCCTATACAAAGGAAATATTTAGAAGCAGGCAGTGCCAGGCACCCAGGGCAGCCTGGCATCTGCACCTGGCTTTAGGGTGAGCCTGCCCATCTCAGGCAGCTCCTGCAGAGTTGTCCAAAGAAGTAAAACAAGATCGTGTCTTAGCGCTTACTCTCACGCTCCTGACCAGCTCCAACCCAGCCCAATCACTGTAATGAATTAATAATTAATCAATCACTACCTGATTTCATTTTCAGCTTGCAAGATGAGAAAAAGAAATGAGATCTTAAAATAATACTCTGCAATGGGTTGTGTCTGTCTCTAGCAAATGCAATTTAACTGACTTAATGAAATGCTAATTGGTAGAAAATATATATAAAAAAACGTCCTGAATACTACTCTAATTAAATTTCCTTTTTCCAGATCTGCAAGGCAAAATGCTCAGTGCAGAAAGAACAGTAAACAGACGCAAAAGCTGTCCTTTTCAAGAGGGGGGTAAAATTACAAAGACCTGCACAAGGGTTCTTCGGGAATAACACCATTGTTGTTCCTAATTGTGTGCGCGCTGTATGTGCATGTGGCATAGCTAAATAAAAACGATGTTTATAAAGAACTGCCTGCTCCTTTGCTGATGGACTGGAGGCGCTGATCTGACAATTAAAGCATCGTCTCGGTAATAGCCATAAATAAACAGGCAGCATTAGAACAGCCTTGCAATAAAGATGATATTAAAAGCAGAACAAAATGAGAGGCAGCACTGAATAGGAAAGGGTGAAGTGTAAGTCACGTTGATCTGCTCTTTCTTGCAGATAAGAAAACAATGAGATGTCCTTCCCGTGGACCCCCAGCAGTCAGCAGAGCTGTTACAAAGAAAGTGAAGGACAGGTCTCTAACAGGGGGTGATGGGTTTGTGAATAGCTTTTAGTCAGAAAAGGGGAGGGAGGGAGGATTAAAGTGGACACAACAGGAGCTGATTAGAAGTTTTCCATGGAAACTTGCACAGGGAAATATTGATTTGTCAAAAATTCAGGTTCTTGCAGGCCAGGGTCAATTCTGACCCATCTTGTGCAATTCATAGAAGTTCTGAGTTGTCAGAAAGCCAAGTTCCCAATTTCAAACTGGAATAGCTTTTCATATAGAAACTATAGATCACTACCTTAAAATGAAAAAAAGTTTTAAGGGGAAAATAATATTCAGCAACAAAGATAAAATGCCAGCTGACCTAATACAGATATTGCCCCCTCCCTGCAAATTACTGACCTGGGAGCACTTCAAAGTCCTTGTCCTCTTTTGGAGAAAAGAGGTGGCAATGCTCTGAAAACTCCCCTGAGCTAGGCAAGCAGTGCTCTCTCCAGCACTGGGCATGCTTCAGCACAAGCTCATACTCTGCAACTCTATTTGCAAGACATCGTCTACCTCTCTTGCATAGATAGCATCCTTTTTCCTCAGGCAAACACCATCACTACCAGTACCTTGAGTCTAGTAGCCCACAGGGACATAGGCTCCCCCTTGCTTCAGGCTCTATCTATAGCACTATCTTTAAACCCAGACTACCACTATAGCACCTTCCTAGAGGCTTTAAATGCCTTTGTAAATAGCCTTTCCAACTGAGTATCATTACCTTAATTAAAACCCCACCTCATCCTTCTGACTGGAAAGGTTCACATAATCGTTTTGTTTATCTTAATGATCTCATTAGCAGCAAGATTAGAAAGTCCTTCAGCACCTCTACCAGTGTGCTGAGCCCTGAATGCTCATCATGTGGGATGTCACACAGGTGCCTCCGTTCTGGTGGTGTGGGTACGTGGGCTAAAGTCTTGTGGGGAGGGATGCAGAGGTCTTTTCAACTACTGTACTATGTAAGCTGTGCTAATTTCTGGCTACTCCTTCCTTCAAGGGATAGGAACCTCTCAAACCTCCAAAGACTGGGCTTAGATGTGTACTGATGTCACACAAAGAGTAGGGAATGTGTAAGCTGTTTACACCTAGCTGAGGAATAGGTAGCAAGATAGCAATGGCTATATGCTAGGAGAAAATATTTTTCTCCATGTTTAGAGCTGGCATGGCTGTTCATTGACCACTGGTCTAAATAGAATAACTCATCTTTTCTCCTTGATTCCCCCAAGAGCTCCTTATGGTTTATGGAACACAAAGAATAACCACTTTGAATTTGCATCCTATTTACCTTTTTCATAATTTTTTATGACTATATTGTGCAAAACTAACCACTCTCTTCCTTTAACCATTGTCATCAGGCTCATGAAGTCCAGAAGTAGGTTTGTGCTTTGTATTAGAAAAACACAAAGAAAAACACAGTTGCTGTGTGTTAGATAATGTGATTGCTGGGGCAACAGGTTGTTCTAAAAAGGCCACTTCTTCTCCCAACTCCCACATTCTCCTTCCACTGCTGGAGATATTGAAACAGACAAATAAAAAGGGTACCTCAGCTTTTGGGACATACGCTGGTAAGAGCTGAAATGAGGCAGTGGCAAAGTCTGGCATGAGAGGGTTTGGGAGATGTGATCCTGGCTGCTTCTCCCTCCTTACTGAGTGTGCAGACACCAGCACTTCTTTTTCCTTACTGCCATGAAAATTGCCTTATTGAATTTTTAAATAAACTGTGCTGGTTGGAATATCTAAAGAGCCCTTGCACAGACCCTGACAGGTTGTTCTTTTTTTTTTTCTTTTTTTCTTTTTTTTTTTCCTAAATTAAAAATCTTGGCCTCAGGCAAAATGGAAATGTCTTCAGATTTGCAATCAGTGCTCATGTAACATATCTGAAATGCAGTTTATAAACTGGTGATTTGATGGGATTTGCTCCTGGGGGCTGTAATGAATGGATTTGCAGACTCTCTGAGCCCAGGATGACGTGACACAAATTGCTACCAATGACCATTACGAGGGACGAGGGGAGAATGGGGAAGAAAAGAGCAGCCCAGTTCTAATTGCTGAGTTACACACGGGAGTCACGATACCTTTTTCTTACAACCTCCTCCTTGTCTTTGTTTGACCCATCAAGATGTCCAGTCTGCCAGGGGAAACTCATTTAAGGAAAAAAAAAAGTGTTCTACAAAACATTTCAGATTCCCAAGTGGAAAACTTCAATGAGCTGCAAAACCAATGACCCACAGGCCCCATCCACCTGATGGAGATGGGAAATTAATAACAAAGTACCTGCTGTTAAAGGTTCAATGAGAATGGCCACAGAGAAGCTGCTGAGGAGAAAAAGGCTTGAACTTTGTCTTGAGACAGCTCTCCCTGCTCTCTGAGCTGGATCTTCTGATTAGCTAAGGCCAAAGGGAGATCTGGCATGGGGATGGCCTGAGGAAGGAGGGAAAATAGAATAAAATACCTCGCGTGCTCTTTCCTCTCTCAAGGCTACAACTCCTCTGGCCTTAGCTAAGGAGGAAATAGATGACCAAATCACCGATGTGCTTAGGTTAAATAGGCAGAGAACACAAGAGGAGGGAGCCAGGGAGGTAAGACTGGGGGCAAATGTTGCAGAGAACAGGGGAAGAGAGAACTATAGGGACACAGCCAGGCAGAGCTGTGTGGAGGAGAAGCTGATGACTGAGGTAATTTGCTGAGGCCTCATCCAGAGCATGCAAAGACAAATGATGCAGAGATTCATCAGTCATTGCTAACACAAGCTGGGAAAGCCATACATCATTGTACGGAGCTGGGTCATAGTCAGGAGTTTCAGGGACATCAGTTGGGATGGAGCCCCTTCAGTGCAGATCCCCCTCCTTTGCAACTCCCCACCAGACTCTGCTGTCTCCTCATCCTGGTGGCATCATCTCACCTGGAACAGACATGAAGAGAGCATTGATTGTCCCCAAGGGCCTCATAGGTCCCACATCCTGAGTGCCTGGGGTCTGCATCATGCTACAGTGTGTTGCCCCTGAAATTCACACACAGATGTGTACCCAAAATACATAACTTTTTTTTTTTTTCTCCACACAGCTAATCCAAAGGTATCTCTTCCGATCTCTCCTAGCCCACACTAGCCAACTTTCTTTCCTCGTCCCACCATATTATGATGAATTTTTAGATCACCTTTTGACACAGAGCAGCATCCAGCAGATTATGTGCAGAAGAAAAGCATCACATTAGGAACTGGGAAGGGGAAAAGGACCAAGGAGGAGCTGACGGAACCTGCAAGTGTATCTCAGAGGTTTTACAGCCTGTGGGCATGGTCATTTCTACACAGTTTACTTCTGGGCTGATGCTGCATCCCTGAGCTGTAGCAAAAGGAAGAACAGGCTTATGGGCAGATTGCACAATGCTCGTGAGGTCAAAAGTATACGAGCTCTGGGGGTATCAGCTCTAAGCTGTAGGGCAGGGAGAGGAATGTGCTGAGAGGCTGCATGCTGCTCTGGGAAAGGGGGCAGGTCGGTGCAGAGCTGGGCTCCATGGTTTGGGGCAGGCCTGGGAAACGTTGTTTTTGCTCTGCCTCTCCCCAAAAGCTGTAAATGATTCTTATCCATCATTATTATGTCACTGTGCATAGGGATGGCCTAAGGGCCCTGCAGAAGCCGGCGAGCTGATCCACAAAAAGGCGCCTGAAGATCAGCTGTTTTTTTCTGCACCGAAAAGGTGAGATCTGTAAATCGCCAGAGTCAGAAGCAGTTTGGAGTCTTGGTAACCTGAAACTGAAGTTTTCAGCATCCATCATTTTTCTAGCCGCTTCTCAGGATCTGTTTGATATGACTCTCTCAGGACTCTCTCAACCATAACTGAAAATTCATTGAAAAGCTTTTTTTTTTTTTTTTTTTTTTTTTTTTTAAATGAAGATATGGCCAGTTTCAATATCTTCTTCACTCAAAAATTGGGGGGTAAAGGGTGAGGGGGTTGGAAACCCTCCAAAACCTATCTCCTGTGCAAAATAGAAAATGATAGTTTCTTAGTTTGAAATGTCTTTTCTCATTTTGTAGCTTAGCAAATGACGGGCTCGAAAGGCTTTTTGTTTTGTCAATACATGACAAAATGAAAGAGAAAGGTTGGTACCCTGTTAAAAGACCATGTTTCACTTGACTAAAGGCGATGGGGTTTATATGTTTATTTTACTTATTTTGACTTTGCAGAGGACCTGAAGTTTTGGCTTTGCAACTTGCTTCAGGATATGACCATTTTTCAAACTTACAAAAATGTTTGCAGACAGGTAACTCGGCACAGCTGTGCAACCCTTGACAACATGAGGCTCTCTCTGGTGTCTGCTATCTCCCCAGAGCATCGTGACAAACTGGTGAAAGGTCCTTCCAGGCTCTTTGCAACTGCCTCTCAAAGCCTCTTTTGCTCTGGTGAAGGCGTTTATGTGGTGACCACAGCAGGAGCACGCAAACGGCTTCATTTCACACCACCACACTGTATTTCAGGGTACTTCAATGTCTCCCTATGACATATCCTCAGGAAATGCTTTGTCTCTTGGTTGAATCCTGAAACAGGTTGTGTCTGATTGGCAGCCCAGCAGCAAAACTTCTTGTGACTCATTTAAGGATCACAGAAACAAAAGAATCTCTTTACCTCACAGTAAAAATACCTTACAGCCCCATCTGGAGAACATCCCCTGTCCCTGTGCCTGCAGGACCATCCTGAAGTTCAACCCCATGAGATGCCAAATGGCAGACACCTCTCTGACCTCCAGAGGGGACCCAGCACCAGCCTGGATAGAAGGTTTTGGGAGAGAGGAGAGGTAAACACATGTGAGGGAGAAAGCGTGCAACCGAAAGGGAGAGAGGCTGTTGGAAGGTTTCGTCATTCCCCTGTCTAGAAGATATTTCTCCATTGACTCTATTTAAAGTCAGCCCCAGGCTTGTGGGCTTACAGAGCTTTTAGCAGATGAAAGAACTCACTCATCAGGCAGAGTTTTCTTATGTGCTTTTTTTTTTTTTTTTTTCCTCCCCAGCTCTCACCGGTCTGTTTTAAAGCCATTTCAGCAATTGTTGAAAACTGTCAGATGCCTTTGACAGATCAATACCTTACCGGGGAATTTGCATGACCTGTTCGCCAATCAAAATGCAAATTGGGGATACGTTTAAAGCACGAGCCCCCAATTTGTCTTCCAAATGCTGCTGGAAAGTCATGAAAGCAATTTAGCTGTTCCTGGGACTGCACCTTGTCTGCAGGCTCACTTCTGCCGATGCCGCTGTGCTATTTTTATTTTTTTTTTTTGCCAGACGGGAATGTGCGTGTGTGTATGTGTGTGTGTGTATGCATGCTACAGGCGTTGTTTCCAAGTCGGGAATATAAATCTTCCTCTCGGACTGAGTGAGATTTATAGCTCTGCCACGGGGCTCCCGGCACCTCTCAGCCCCACACCTCTGCTTGGGACTGGGGCAGGAGCAGGGATGGGGCATGGGAAGGGGGACGGCTCCGGCTTCCCTGCTCCTGCCTCGCTTCTCTTTTTTCCAGATGGCATTAGGGTTTGGAGACAGAGCAGAGGCTTGTGCCAACAGCTCACACTGCGGCAATAATGAGAGCCATTTAACGGAGGTTGAGTCAACAAAAACATGCTTCCCTCTCAACAAATAAATGCTTTTATTCCTCCTCCTTGTTTTTCGCGCTAGGAGCTTTGTTCTAAGTGAAATTGCCGGATCAACATCGCAAGAGATGAGAACATTTGATTTAGCTCTGAAATAGGTACGGGTGGTGTCCTGGTGGCACAGGCTGTTGTGTTGGTCCCTGTTCCCGTCCCTCAAGCTGGGCAAGCAAACCTGCCTTGGAGCGTTCACACCTGATCAGCATTATCCATCCATCCCAGTCTGAGAACCTGGTCTAAGCCTGCTTATCTGGTTTTCTTTCTTTTTCTGGTAGTAAACAGGTTTTATTTTTCCCACTCCTTTAAAACTTTCTGAAAGAGGAGGCCTACTTTGTTTGAAAATAATTGATTTCCCCTGAAAATATCCCTCCCCCCATAATAACCTCACAGTTTTGATTTAAAGACACCTGCAAAGGTGGTGTGAGGGGTTTTGTCTTTAATGAGAACTTGAGATGCTCTATGCAAGACAAAAAGCCTGACCAGCCCATTCTTCAGATGGAAACGACATGATTTCATGCAGACTCATGCATGAAAATTTACACATATTCCTTTAAAACTCATTTGGAAACAAAAGGCTCTGTCAGCTCTATCTACCCATGGAGCTATCTGTTGCTGACAGTCATACTGAACCCACTGGCATCTCATTATGAATCACTTACCCCACAGGCCCAGACCTGGGAACTGCAGATTCTGCTGTATGGGACATTTCCTGGCATTACTCAAAGCAGGACAGTTATTTTGGAAATGGACTAAGTTCATTCCAAAGGAAATTCTTTCACACCTACCAGATCTAGTTAAGAAAATGAAAGAGGTAAGCCTTTACTGCAAGATTATCTGGGGCAATTTTTAGATGTCCCTCCTCTCCAAATTATTATTTTTTGTGCTCCTCTCTCTCCTTGAAGGTCTGGATTCTCCCTCTCCCTGCTGTCTGCCTCTCATCTGGCTCACCGAGGCAGCCAGATGGTGTAATTTGCAGGTACCTCCACAGCACTTACTTGTCTGACATGCCCGAACTGATTGAAACATGCACAGAAACATTTGAAACCTCATTGAAAGGGTCTGGATAAAGTCCTGGAATGTGATAGATCTGGGAGACAGACCAGGCACATTCAGCCACCCCAGAGACTGCACGGCACAAAAATCCAGGGGAAAGAGTTTGTGCATGCACATCTGTGGATGGTGACATTGCATGGAGGGGATTATTGTAGACCTTTAGGTGACTATTTTCCAGTAAATAAATACAGTATGGTTGCTCAGACCGTCTCTCTGCATCTGTTCTAGTATGTGCATAGGACTTAGCCCAATTTTGCGTGCCTCCATGCTCTGTGTGCATGTTGGATGTGTGCACACCTTGCAGAACTGTGTGGTTGGTGCAGCAGGTACAGCAGGACGTGTCTGGCATGCACAGACCATGCCGGTTTTTGATCCAATGTGCAAGCAGAGAGCATGAGTGGCAAAAAGCAGATGACCGCCTGCTCAGGGGAGGTTTTCTGGGTGCACACACACCATCGCTCACTGCACACAGCCTGCAGGTCACCGTCAGGAGCTGACCTGTATGGCTGCTGACCAAAAGACCTGGTGTTGGCTGGTTCCTCTTGTTTGAAACAGGCACCTGCGAGAAAAGATGTGCTTCACCCCTCTCAGTGAGTGCATACAGGAGACCATGGGAGGACGGTGACTCAAACATTTTCATTACCTTGAGGTCAGCAGCATTCGAACACTGTGATTCCACAAGTTCACCTTTTTTCTTACACCTTCGTGCCCTTGGCAAGCACCTTGGAAAGGAATGGAGAGAGGTGTGCACAGAAAGTGCACCGCTACCAAAGAAGGTTTGAAAAGGTTTTCTCTCTTCCTAGGCTTCTCCCGCTTCTTCCTGCCAGGGGATGGTGCCAGATGTCAGATGAGGGATAAGGGGGGCAGCATCTGGTGCTGGGCAGTGGGGGAGAAAGAGAAAGTTCCTGGGAAGATCTGCAGCAGATACAAGGAGTAGAGCTTCCTGGAGACCCTTCAGAGCAGTAGGTTGTAGAGAACTGGCCTGAAACACCCCCAAATGCAGGACAGTCGTCACTCAGTTTCTGGATCAGCGCACTCCAGGGGAAGATGTCTGCTGTCATACGAATAAAATCTCCCCTGGAAGTATTTGTGAATAACAATAGCTTTGTAAACAAACACCTGGCAAGAACAGAACTGAATCAAACACTGATTTAAATACGGTAAGAAACCTGGCAGGGAAAAAAACAATAATTGTATTTTATTGTAGGAATGAAAAACAAAAGAGTAAAAGGCCTTTCTCGTGCTTCAGCTGGGGACTGGAGGAACTGAGCGAGGGGACGAGAGACGTGGGCTGCTTGTGCACAGTGCCCTGGTGTGCCGGTGTGATGGCAGCACCCTGTCAGCACATTGCGAGAAGGAGCTCCATCTTTCTTCCTTACATGGCCTGACAGCTTTTCAGAAGAGATTTATACAGGGACAGATCAGAATATCTGTCATAGCAAGCCACTGTGATCAAGAGAAATGAGGTGCTGAGCCTCTGATCTAGGACCTCACACTTCTTTTTTTTTTTTTTGAGGGTAGAGGAGCTCTTGTTCCAGGAGAGGGCACAGCCAGGGGAATTCCTTGGCACCCCACAGTGGAGGGTCCCTGGGCTACATTGATGCAAGTCGTCGATGCTGGGATTTATCTGGCTGCCTACAGACACCTGGAGCCTACAGGTCTGCATCCCTGCGGGCTGGCGAGCCTCTCTTTACGATCAAGGCAGAGAAGCTGTCACTTCTAGGGCCCAATTCATCTCCTTCTAAGGCAGGCGTCTGAAACAAGTCAGATGAATTGTGCTGTGGAATTGCTTATTTCTCTTTCCCAACTACAAGGGGAGTCCAGACAGCTCACTTGGCTGAGGATGGTTGTGCTGGAGCTGCTGAAAGCGAGAAGAGGTGAACCCCAGCCCTAGCATGCAGATGGGCCATCCCATAACAACTGTCCACAGCCCTCTGAGACCATTGCTGGTGTCACAACCTCAGCACCCCTTGGCTAAGGCACAAAGGGCAGTGATGCCCCCAGAGTGGCGGCAGGGCACCCATCTCATGGGAAGCAGGTGATAGAAAGGGCTGCAAGGGGCTGGGAAGCAGCCAGCTTATGAGGAATTTTAAACGAGTCCACAGCGACAAAATTTAGAGTTTGCCCTGATGGATTTAAAAGAAAAAGTCAGGGAAAATCTCACCATTAGCATTAGGCAGCAAGGCTGCTTGGCTCGCCCCCTGAGCCACTCTGCTGTGACAAAGCCATGGGAGCATTTTACAAGGACAAAGGTTGCTGGCTGGTGAACAGCAGCATATTAACATGGAAATGACAGCAATCCATGTCAGAGCACGGTGCCCATGCAAATCTTTCTTAGGCTATTAGCAGTATGTGGAACGCGTCCTCGGATGTGGGACACTTCTTTGCAGGCATCGGGTGACTGGCTCACAGCCTCGTAGTGCTGTCTTGACGGTCTCACTGAAGCAAACCCACTATGCTGTATAACTGGGGAAAAAAACAGAGAGAGAGAGAGAGGAAAAAAAAAAGCAGATTGCAATTCAGACCCCTGCTTTCACAGTGAAGCTCCTCCGGACCCCAGCTGTGGTGTAAATTGAGATTCCACATGAATGCGGTTGCCTGCTTTCACTGCTTGTTGGGTGCAATTTACTTGTCTTATCCGATTTACACTATGCACTCAGGTTTGGAGCGTAAATATACAAGCTCATCTAACTATGCAAGCATCTTTTTTTCTGTTTCCCATCTCTCGCACCGGTCCAGATGCATCAAATTCCGAGGAAGTGATTTTAATTTCAGCAATCTTTCTTTTCTCACCCCAAGCCCCACTGATTTCTGTGGTGAGGTTTCCTAACCACATCACTAGAGTTTTCCATTGGTTTTCATTTTATTCTCCGATTTGAAGGGTTTAAGTGGGAATTAAGTGATACCTAAGCTTTGAGCACACCCCCCCTCCTAGGGGTGAATTTCAGCCTAAATGAAAAGTGCATGTATTAGGAATGTGCTCCCCAAGCATGAATAAATGTTCTCAGGGTGCTCCTTAACAACATACAATCTTCCAAGCTACAGGTTGCTTTACTAGGATTAACAACCTGGAGGAGAAGGATTAATATAATTGCTACTCCTAACCACAACTGCAGAAAATAATCACAATGAAGTTAAATAAAACCTTTGAAACCTGTCAGGTATTTTTTGCACTTTTTTTTAAATCCATGAATATCTTGCAGGAAGTCTTCTGATGACAAGCAGGATGTGCAAGCATTCCTCTTCTCCTCCCTACTTTTTAGAGAGTTTTTAATGATCAAGATTAAAAAATAAAATAAAATAAAAAGTTCATTGGAAAGCCCTAACTGACTTTTCCCCAGCTCTGTTTCACAGTTCATTCCATAAGAATAAATGAAGAATTCTGTCAAATCTAAGAAAAAATCCATCTATCCCCAAATCTTATATTTAACAGTGGTCGAAAATTGTCACTAGTAGAGTAAGCACATGGTAAGTACGTAGCCGTATTTCCCTTATGCTCTTTCTCAGCTTCCAGCAATCAACAGATTAGGAACACCCTGAGCCAGAGGTGTTACCTTTGGGTTTAATGCCCTTGATGGATTTTTTCTTCTGTGAAGGATCCACTGGCATCATGAAATGCATAGCTGAGCTCTAGAACTCTGCTGTGAATGCCAGAAGTTTACATGGGTTCTGAAAGCAAAGTGTGAAACCACACCACGTTACCATCTCTGGATGTGCTAGCAAACAAAACACACCTTGACAAGGAAATCTCTTCTCAGGAGACCTCATGAAACTGATACGCAGTTTTTGTTTTCTTTGTTTGTTTCTTTTGTTTGCTTCATTTCTGGAATAAGCATGTTCCACAACAAGTTTTGCAAGAAAAGTGTTTCCCTGCAATCAGCAACCCCACTGAAAATAGCTCTCAGTGCTCCTCCAGCCCATCCCCAGAGGGCTGTTGTCAGTGCTGGTACCTGATTAGAGACAGATCAGATGTACTACGAGGTATTTGTCCTGCTGCCCAGAAGCGGAACATCAGGAGCTGCTGGACTGTGACCAGTTGAGTAATGCTCAACAAGTGCATGGAAATAAACATAATCATCTTTATCACGTTAATCGCAGTCCCACAGGAAGCCTTCACCTGGGCTTCAATGAATTCAGAGCCAATTTGTTCATGTTCTCTGATTCTCAGTTGGCCCTGGGCAGACAGAGCCAAATTCTCCCTCACGTAAAAGCCAGCATGAGGCCAGTGCCTTTTACATGGTTCTCCAGATTGGGCTCCTGTCCTTTGTGAGGTGTTGTGATGGTGAGGTCATGTAGGATCTGAGAATCAGCAAAAGCTGCAGAGCACCAAATCTGTGTTTCTTAACCCTTTTCCACCCTACAGAGATTTTTCTTCCCCCTCTGGCTGTCAAGATCCTCTGCTTGTTACATAGAAAAAAAAACCAAAAAACATTCACTTACGTATGGGGGTTTTCAACACCAAACCTTTCTGCTCCACAAAATTTATCTTAGCATCTACATCCACAGAAACCGCAGTGGAAAGTCAAGCCTGCTGGCTTCAAGAGGAAGAATAAACACCCATTTATGTATCAAGCAGTATGGGCTCTTTAAAACCTCCCCAGTGCCAGAGCCAGTCTCTCTCTTTCCTTGCTCACATTCGTGCATGTTTTCCAAGACTCTGAGCTTCTAGCCTGAATTGTTTTTGAAGCTGAACCTGTTGCACCTCTCCAGGTCAGATCCTGGTCCATTTCTTGCTCTTGTTTTGAGCTTGCCCTGCTGACAGTGGGAACTGTCTCTCTGTAGCAAACACACTGTCAGTCCTGTTCCAGCCCTGCCACATATTTCAGATAACTTCAGATACACATAAACAGCCCTTCTGTGCAAGTGGATGAAACCTCTCCTGCCTTGGCTTTGCCTAGAAGAGACAGAGAGTTGCCCCTCAGGCAGAATGAAAAGGGCCCAACTAACGCTGTGATGACAGCACAGTAAAATTTCCTGGGCCCTAAATATTTTATCATCATAAAATAAACATAGATCTTCTCGTCATGAAATATACATTAAAAAATGTTTAAACATGTTAATTATTAAACCAATATTGATTCATATTGGATGAAGCATTAACGGGTGGAGTTTGCAGGAGGAAAATTGGCAAATGTATTTAATGTCGAAAGAGCGCTTGCCACATATCAATATTCATCAGGTCTAACCACTAATAATCATAAAAGTGACAGGCCAGATTTATGGCTCCTCTGTGTGAAGACAAGTCTGTGCAAAGGGACAAACTGAAATATTAAGATGGGAGGCACAAAAATTCTCTCTCTCTCTTTTTTTTTTTTTTTCAGCAGCTCATCATTGTGATTTTATGGATAAACTGGGGATTTGTGTATGAGAGTCTGGGCAAATAGAGGAAGGCTTTTTGGAGTTTATTTCAGAGCAGTTTATCAGGAGAATATAATCAGATGCTCATGATCACGACTGGGGGAAGGCTGTTTTGTGATGCAGGTGGCTTCACAGTCCACAAGGAGTTAAGTGGAGCTCACATGTCCTCTCTTTGGACATTTATTCAAAGAATCTTAGATGGATTATCTGAAATTGGTAGAGCAGGAAATGCATGCGTGTGCCACTTCTAACCTTTGCAGGGTTGAAGGTGAAGCTATGGCTTGGGGAGTTTTATGGCACAAGCCAGTTGTTTTGATTTGGGGTTGTAAACACTCCCCGAAGGAAAATACCTTGCTTACTGCATCTGCAGGAATATTTTTTTTTTTGCAACATTTATTCCACTGGAAGCTCTAGTTATGATAATACCTTGGGATCACAGAACAGGCATGGAAGGTATTGGGGACTGCAATTGCCATTAATATAGGAGACCTGAAGGTCCTTAGTTTGGTTTAGTTTTAAATGTAGATGCCCATCCAAACCACTGAATGAGAAGGTGAACCCTGATGTCCATACAGGGTATCTCAGGACATTCCTGGCACTGTCATCTGGGTCTGTTTTTCATTCCTCTCCCCATCTTTTTTTTTTTTTTTTCATTTCCCTTGTCTTACCTTGAAGTGAACAATTCTACCAAGACCTGACTCCTCCATCTGCAATACTGTGGGACTATGTGAATTTAACAATATTTTTGAGCTATACTCCTGTCTGATGGAACTGTAGAACTGCAGAGTTCACGGTATTTAAAACATTTTCTTGATAAGAGAGCTTTCTTTTTTGGTCTTTAAACAAAAAGCACAATGAGGTTCACTGACTGTGTTCAAGGACTCCAGTTTAAATTTGTTCAGTCTACAAATCAAAAAAGAAATTTGTTTTCTTAACAGCCACCTCTGCAAACACAGTATGGTACCAGGGAGTTAACAGGTGCTCTCCATCTTGCTTGCCAAATTCATTTAATACTTTTTATTGCTGTGTTGCTTTGCATCACTAATACAAGTCGGAACCTTCAAACTGATAGAAACCTTCTTTTTTTTTTTTTAATTCTTTTTCTTTTTCTTTCTTTCTTTCTTTCTTTCTTTCTTTCTTTCTTTCTTTCTTTCTTTCTCTCTCTCTCTCTCTCTCTCTCTCTCTCTCTCTCTCTCTCTCTTTCTCTCTTCCTCTCTCTCTCTCTTTCTTTCTCTCTTTCTCTCTCTCTTTCTTTCTCTCTTTCTTTTCTGAGATCGGGAGGGGATTCATATGGTTGCTGATGGACAGAATCATGCCAAGGAAGTTAAATAAATTGTTCTTCTCCTTACTGCAACTTGGTCTGGGGGGCAGGGCTTTCACAGCAGATGGATAGGAGCGCAAGCTGTTTCACAGAGGACAAGGGTAATGAAAAAAGGAGATCAGATGAACAGGACATGGCCACTAAATTTACCAAATGCCACCCTGGAAACAGGGATCTTTCGGTTCTTTTAGGACACCTCCTTTTCTCACCAGCCCTTTTTACAGTCAGAAGAGAACTGCTATTTCTTTTTTTCTCAGTACAAAATATATGCCAGTGTGACAGCAAATGTCAACCTTTTTCTGTGGGACAACACTTTCAAAGGCCAAAACCTTTAACATCTGGCAGCTGTAGTATTCTGTTGAACAACAGCTTTATTGTCAATGTTTATCCACTGGAGAAATGCTTCTGAGCCTATGCATAGAGATGATACACTAAATTGTCCATTTAATTTCCACTTACTGTGAGATTCGGCATACATTAAATAATATTTGATCATTAAAAGCATGTTTATGGACTCTAATATTGCTATCAGTGATACGTGACTAATACATAGTAAAGTGCATCTTGTCACGATCAGTTGATTTCAGAGCAATTTGTCATTGGCAATTGTTAATCTGGGGGTTCTCTTCCCCTCTCTCCTAATGCAGCTCCATAAGACGTGTCTGGAGGGAGCCTTGCTATGGTGGTGTCCTTGTATAATGTCCTTGTAAAAAACAAGGAGTGGAGCAATCCTCTCATGGAGAGACCCACAGTATGGGGTGGGCCATGGCACTGGTTTCCAGAGTGACACCAGCTTCACTGGAAGCATCTACGGACTAAGGGGGATTTCTAGAGTGAAGAGCAGGGCTATTCATGTTTCTAGTGTCCAGCTGGATAACATGACACATCTCAATCAAAGCACAGCCAAAATTAACCTTTCAAGGTTGCGCTATTGGACTTGTTTCCCATCAAAATCATGCCCCATGTTCAGATATGAGACCACCTGTATCTCTACAACATCCCATCTAATAACATTTGATCTAATTGATCAGTCATAGTCAAATGTGATTTAGAGCTAGCAACCTCAAACACATTAAGTTCTCACAAGTTTCATGAAAAAGTTAATTCCATCTGAGTTCCTAATTAACTACACACCCAGGAATTCAACCACAGGATACATATTCATGGAAAACGAGCTTCATTTCCACCGATCACAGAAGTAGCTGGCATCTTGATGGGATGTTCTCCCACTGGAAAACATCAATTTGTCAAAATCAAAACATGCTACAGGAACAAACACTAGTTTCAGAAAAATTTCATTTGAAGACAGCTGTTAAGTCTGTGGTAACAGATTTATTTTTTTTCAATCTTAAAGAACAATCCTTCCCCTAAAGATATGTTATCATTCTTGTGTACAGAAAGAAAAAAAAAAAATGTGTGTGTTTGGGGGAGTAAAGGGGTAGTCAGGGAATTGTTGGTGATTTGTAAAAAACTATATTCTTCTGAATGTCTGAATGTGCATTAAAATAGAAATTCTATGGTTTTGACTAGAGTATTAAAAAAATTCTTCAGAGTGAAAGGACCAGGTAATCAGTAGCCATATCCAGAAAAAACTCTTTGTCAGAAGAACTCTCCTGTACTCAGCTTCTCTACCTGGGGCAATGAGCTACTAAGCCCTCATTGATTATTTACCCACGGTACCCAGATGATATCACCAGCAGTACTCATCTACCACGAGCAATCAGAACATCTGGCACTCAGGCCGAGAGCAGAGCCAGGTACTACAGCTCTCCTTGCCTCTGTTTTTGGCAACCTAATGCTCATGTCCCAGTGCCAAGCTGTGGGCTTGTTGGCATCCTGCAGAAGCAATGTCCCTCTAGCTCATGTGAGTGCTGGCAGGGGAGTGTAGATCTCTCTTGCTTTATGGTTGTCTTCCTCAAATCCCTCCTACTTGTCATTGCAATTATTTCAGCATTTCCTCCCTCTTGGATCAGAATCTCCTCTTGTCCAAGGAAATCAAACCAGTTCTGTCTGTGACTTGAACATCAGCAAAGAGTCACCCAGCACCTGTCCGGATGCATGGGAAGCATTCAGAGAGGGGCTTCAGTACTAAGGAAGCCCGAGCCATACTCCTTGGTCTGTTGTTTAGGCCATCTGCAGTGAAACGGGTCAATGCTGTATATAAACACAAGGAAGAGTCAGGTTTGTCCAGAGCAGGGTTATCCAATGGATCGGAGTGCCTCAGCTTCCTCCACCTGTCCATTTTTGAGGTGATAACACCTTTTTTTGGTCTCCTCTGAGACCGTGCTTTTTTAGCTGCAGGCTGTGTCACAGCCTGGGCAGCAGTCAGTCCACTGACAGCTTGATCTCAGCTGGAATCACTAGATATTGCAAAAATAAACCCTAACAGGCACCATTCAGCATGGCAAGCTCTCTCATGAGCTGGGATGTAATGACATGGGACACGCTTTGCAAATGCATCTGTCTTCTGGCCTAACAGCATCCACATTGTGTGGGGTGCAATTAGGAGGTCACAGAAATGCTGTCACTGATGGCTTTCTGGCTGCCTTTGGAAAATGTTCTCAACACATAGCTAATAAGTAGGTTTCTTTTATACCACTTTGATAGTTAGGGACAGCAGGAGGAAACAAGCAGAAGACCCAGCTTAGCACTATTATTCCTTTTAACTTTGCTTAGCAAATGATTCTGAAGTGCTCAACACAATAACTCCCCCTTTTAAGCATAGGTTTTCCACTCCTCTTCCTCTGCTAGGGTCTAATTTTAAGGGAGCACTTTGGGATTTTAATAACAGAATTATACACTTTCCCTACAGGTCTTTAATCTCTCGATGTTTATCCCATCAGTTGTGTCTCTGGCGAGCCTTTATCCTAGGATGTTTGTCTATTAAATTAACAGTATTTCAGAAGAAGAGAAGCCATTTGCAAGCAGTAAATCACAAGGCAGTGGCATTCACTTAGCTCTCTCGCTGTTGCATCACTCAGTATATTATACACTGTTCTATACACTCAGTATATCACCAAGTTCTTTATCTTCCCTGCCTCCCCCGCCCTCCGCCTCCATGCTGTCTGCAAAAGGCACAAACCTTTCGGAGGCAGCTGAATCAAAAGGGAAGGAGACGGATGAGATTTGTCCAAGCAGAGAACCGGGCAAGTTTTGAATGCTTGGATGGCAATGCTGGGTTTTGGCTGGGGCTGCCTATAGAGAAGAGAGCAGAGCAAAGCCCTACACATCTGGGTGTTTCAGAGTGGGTCAAAAACACCAACTGAGGATGCCCAGCAAAACCTCAGTGTCAGGGAGAATGCAGCAAACGTGGTGCCTCCTACCTACAGCTGGAGGGCAGCAGTCATGGGATGGAGGCAACCCACACCTAACAATGTACAGCAAAGCACCACAGCGCTGCAGGATAAGAAAGACAATTATATGCTGTATGGTGAAGAAATGGAATTAGATGGAAGGGGCTCACAAAAATGTGAATAATAATTCTCTTTTGTGTGTGGGATATCAATGGCTTTGTCTGTCTTGATTTCTGGTCTGATTGAAGGGACCTTTCCATAAGAAAGTCACCTGCAGTGGAGGTTTCAGAGTATTTTCAGAGCTTGACACTTCATAACAGAATCACCAGTACTGAGAAATATTCACTTTTCCTCCTTGGATCCTGCCTATTCTGCCAAAAGAATGGTTTCAGTTTCATTTAAGCATTGAGAAGTGCAAGGTCCATAGCACAAAGCAGGCTTGGTGCATTTGTAAGCAGATGGGAAACATTTCTATGTGAGCATTTATAAGATGTCTAAAGTTGTTTTCCTCTCATTGTTTTCCTACATGAAAATCTGAATGTTAAGGGCAGTGTGAACCAATAATTTTGGGGAAAAAGTCAGAACAGGTTGTACAAAGCAATCTGTTGCCATGATTTCTCTTTTATTTCCCTTATTGACTTCTTGCTTCCTACCATCCTTGTATAAGTTTTTACAACATATTCATGCAGAAATTCATTTTTTTAGATCAAAACTCTCTTTGAACCAAAAAATTTAGAAACAGCAAATTCTGGTCACAGATTGTACAACCTAAAACTCTGGAAATTTTGTTTCCCCCTTTTTTGAATTACCATCTAAACAAAAACAAAGAGAGAAAATAAATTGGAAAAAAAAAAATTGTTCTAATGTGGAGCAAAACTAGCACCTTTCAGCATTGCCCAGAGCTGTTTTGGAGAAGGAATCCTCAGCTTCAGGCTCCTTCTCTGGGGCTGGATCTTCAGCCTTGATCTCTGTGCCCCAGGTCTATTTGCTGACCATCTGCTTCTAAAATTGTCCTCTGTTTGTTTGTTTATTTATGTGTTTGTATGTCTCTCTTTCTCTTCTGCTTTTTGAAATTCCTCTTTGGATCTCATAAATCTTCTTTATGGAAATATTTTTGCGATTGGCATACTTCCAAGAAATGTTCAGACTCAATAAGGCAGTTTTTTTTTTTTTTCCATGGGGAGAAGTTTGTCACAATTTTTCTGGATGGATTTCCTCCATGAATCTTGGCAGCGCTGGAGTCCCCTCCAGTAGGATATAAATGGAAGCAGTGGCTCTGTCTGATAGCCTAGCTTTCAGAGTGTGGCCTCCAGTTTTTTAGCTGCAAATAACTGCGGGCAATTTTGCCTACACTTAATTGCAACGAGGTTTGTTTCCTCCAATTTTTAAGTCCTTCATTTTCAGGCAAGCACAGAGCTGAATGCTCATGTGTTTTCCAGTAAAAACACTTTATAGCAAATGTTATAAAATGATTCTTTGCTGCTGCTAAAACACACAGTAATTTTTTGCTCACAGACTGGAGATCCAGGTGATGTTGGGATCACCAGGTGATATGATCACCACAAAAAAAGACCAGTTCTTGGTTCAGCTGCTGGCTAAAGCTCTGGCTCTGCCAAAGAGTGAATGTATAGCTCATTTCTTATTCTCTCTTTCTCTTGGTAAATTTAGCAGTCCTTTAAGCAGGGTTAAATTTAGTGTTAGAAAATGACTGACTGCAAAAGAACACAGTTAACATTTTGAGTCAACCCTACCTGTCCATGGGAGGATCAGCCCTCCCGGTGTTGTTCCCAGATAGTGTTCTCTGCATTTCACTCTCCATAGTGTTAGAAAGCTAATCTAAATATCCTCTATAATTTAAGACCATCTTTGAGCCACTCCAAAATTAAATTGCCTCATGTTTAGGAGAGCATAGCTAAACCTCAGATACTAGATCTTATGGCTGTACCAGCTGTTTGCCCATAGAAACCTTTGCAGGGGCCTCACTGCTATTCCTAAATTTTTAGAAAAAGATTTTCCCAGGAAACTGAGCTAGTGCTTTTCCATGCTCTACCATCTGCGCTTGCTGGAGACCAGCTCGGTTACTGGCATCCCGCAAATTCATCAATAGGCAACAAAACCATTAAGAAACCAGCAGAGATCACTTTAAAATGCAAACAAAGCAGAATAGTGAGACATTTCAGACCACATCCTGAACTACTGTAAATCAGTGAAATTCATGTGTTTCAAGCAAGCTATGCCAGTTTGTGCCAGCTGAGGGTTTGGTTCTTCATCATTAACTCCTCCAGCATTACACAGCCAGGTTTCGGAGGCTTTGAATGACTTCCTGCTTTGAGTTTACAGCTGTTCCAGCAAGGCCTTTGGTTTATCCCATTAATTTATCATTAGCCTGTGTAAACAAAAAGAACAAAACAAAAATGGCTGGGAAAAAAAAAAAAAAAAGAAACCAAAACATATGCACTCACTTTTCCTCCAATTCAGGCAGGCTTTAGGTAAGAAATATTGCCAAAGTAGACATCTAGTGGGACATGTTTCCTTGTTAAGATAAAGATGTTGGCTGAGATCTAAGACACGAAATATCTTGGTTCAGATCAATGAATAAATAAATAAATAAATAAAACAGGCGTCCGACTCCTACCCAGGAGTCTTCCATTTCATTAAAGAATATTTCACTCTTCCATTTCGATGTTTTCCAGTCATTCTGATTCCACCTGGAATCAGATGCAGATGTCCTGAAACACCAGCAAAGATATTTCTGACAGCATTTCTGAAGCATAAGCAAGCAGAAAATGACAAAAGTGCCAGGAGTAAAAGCTGCTCTCCTGATATTGTCCATCCATTTTGGCAGATAAATAGGGGCTGGCAGTTTGAGAAAGCTTCAGGTACTCACAGAAAGGGCTGTGTCCTGACCACTGCCTTTGTGTCAGTTTGATGCCAGTTTGCAAACATAACCTTGCAGTAGATCCTGAACTGCATTTTGGCTTCATACTTTGGGATATCTGTGCAACAAAAAGCTAACATCCACATGGACAGACCAGTCTAGAAGTTTGGAAGAGAAGATCCAATGATCCAGTACTATTATTGGATCCAATACTCCAGTACTCCAATATTATATCCAATAATCCAATACTATTTGTTCAAAGAAAAAAAAAAACTAAAGATAACACTTCCCTTTTGCCCCAGATAAGCTGCCCAAACCTGTCTAATCGATAGTTCTGTTGTTTTGAGCTTTAGCCACCTAATATATCTCTGGGTTTTGCCCTTCAGACTGATTTCCCTCAGGAAGAAGATGGATGAAGTCCCAGAGATGGTTGGCAGGGTTTTCACAAGTACATACCCAAGTTAGATGGACAAGGAAACAAATGGGCCCAAAGTGTTACATTTCTCTAAGCACCCTTGTGAATCCTCCTAGGCATTATTTGTTTTGCCACGATATTTCTGTAGAGCTGACTCACTGTGCCATGACCAGGGTAACATCTGTAGCATACAGCAGTTCAGAATTAAATCCCAAGATACTCAAATCATCAAAAATATATCCTAAACTGCTTTCTGCTGATCTTTTTCCTGGTAACAACAAAGATACCTGACAAGGTTTTCACTGGATGGAAACTAGCTAGGATCAATCTTTCTGCTAGCAGTAGCAGACTCAGAAATCTCCCCCAAAACCTAATGACAGGGGCAGCTTTCCTGTCTTTTTGGTAGGATTATTTTATGCTCTTCCACAACCTCAACTGGTGGCATGTGTCCCCAGCATGGGAGTTAATTTTGACATTTCTGATTCTTGTCATGCTGTCTCCCGTACGTAGCTTATCAGACAGATAAACCAATATTCCTTTTCAGTCATAAAGGCAGTCTGGGGAATCTTCATGTATTTCTCTCTGTAAAGATCCCTGACATTTATATTTTTGCAGACTTTTGATAGGTAGATATATGGCTATGTACGTGTTTATATTAACATGCACACAGAAGTACGTATACACTGTTGCTGGTCTTGTACATACTTCTTTGCAGAGGTGTGCTTTCCCACATATGATGCTGGGGAATCTGCCCTGCTCCTTGATGAGGGATGCTCTGTGTGCTGCTGCAGCCTTATTGCACTCACAGAAGCTCTGCAACATGGACACAGCAGCACCTGGCTGTGGTGCTCGTGAGGAGAGCTGCTGAACTGGGCTTACAGCATTACCAGATGAAATAAAATGGCCCTTCTTCAGGCTTCTTCCCCTCAGGGGTTCCAGTTGCAGAATGAGTGTGGAGACCTGGCAACTGTTTCCACAACAGGAAAGGAAGAAGGAGAAAGAAGGAACTTGATGACACTAAAATTTCCCCCAAGGCCATCATAAACTGCTTGGCTGATTTGATGGATGGGATAAGCCATGTTCCAGATGGGCGAGACTGGTGCTGAGCAGCGTGTTTGGGCTGCAGATCTTTGGATAGCAGAACATTTGGTGGTATTGAGATGGAACCTCTTCCACTCCTGAGCTACCAGTCACAGTGACCATAAGTCACTTAGAAATCATCAGGGATGAGTTCTCTTTTCTTCTTTTGATTTATTATTATTTCTTTTTAAGACAGCATAGCATTTTAAGTCATGCCTAGGTTTTGTTGCTCATACATAGTGTTGAATATTGTTCTTTTATCTTGCAACACAGACCTGAAAAAACGCTCAGGCAACCACCATTGCCTGTCTGATTTGGAAAATCCAGAGCTCGAATGCAGCACTATTTCTTATGTCCTGTATGATTTCTGCTTCGTGCTATCATTGTATGGGATTAACATAATGATAAAAACTGTCTTCCCATTCTGGAGTTTTGCAGTGATCTTACAATAAACATGTAGGTAATAGAGAAACTTGGTATTTGAGATGAGATAAGACCAAAACTCAGGATGTTCATGGTGGAAAAACACCCCAAATCAGAGCTTAACTTTCACCAGTCTATCCAGATCAGGAAAAAATTACCCTGGAAATCTCACTCTATCTAGGCAAAATTTCTTTATGGGTTTTCCATATTTCTAGCTGTCAAATATATTTAAAACATGACATCAGACAGCCTCATCTCATAATATTCTGCTTCTTCTTTCTCTCAGTGGTGAAAGAATGAAAGACGTTAGGGACATGCATGAAATTGTAAATCAAAAATTACTACTAGTAGTAATAATATTCCTGTTAATTATTGCAATATAACTCCGTTTAGGAACCCTGCCAGGGACTTTGGTTTAGGTCCTGTTCAAGGTGAGGCAGCAGGTGGCAAAATCATTTTCCGTCTCAACAAATTTCCCCATTCCCTGTTTGTAGCACACATCAACCTGGCCCTTTGATCTGTTACATGATACTCTCCTTCCCAGGAGAATTCGGGGCCAGATGCTCTAACACAAAGTAGCTCCATTAAATCTCTATTGCTTTCCGCAGGGTATCACAAATTTAAATTGGCCAAAGACTTTGCTCCTGAGAGCCATTGGAGTGGACCGGGGAAAAGATACAAGTTTTATCAGTTTTTACAACAAACTGTCAAAAGAGGAGTGGAAATAGCAGTGGGTTTTCCAAGGAATGGAGACAGCCATTTAGGCAGTCAGAAAAAAAAAAAAAAAAAAGCCGAAGTTTGTGAGCAAACTCACAAAAGTTTGAATGTTGGGAAAATAATAAAATAATTTCTATCAACAGGATAATTAAAATGTCTGCTCTTGTCCAAAATCATGTCTTAATCTGAAAGAGAGGGAACAAGACTCTACCTCACACTTAATGCTGCAGGACTGAAGATCCACTGTACCAACATCTCCCCAGGATGCCACAGAAACTCCAAGGGAGAAAGGACAAAAGATTTCCCCTTTTGGGGTATGAGGAACACATCCCAGTGCCTTCCATACCCATACCCACTGGACCAGACAGGTGCACGCTGGCAGCTCTGACTTGACAAGGCAGTGATGGTTTCTCAGACCACTTGCAGGTTTCTGTTCTGTGATCTTCCACCCTCTCCTCTCCAGCCATATTTTCTCTTCCTTATTTTCTTAGTCCTCAGCTCCCTAGCTAAGGTTTGCAAAGGTCCATTTGACTTGGTTTTCCTGTGGTCCTGTGCATGATGTGTCCACACATGGAGCACATTTCTGTTAATGGAGGCAGGTTCTGCACTCAGGCATGAAACTGTCTTTCTGTACATCCTCAGTGGGGCATCCAAAAGGACTGAGGATCTCTACATGCTTCTGTGCAGAGACACATGCTGGTATTCTGTGTTTTATACAGGTATTTGGGTAACCTATATCCACGGGTCTGTGTGGCTCACTTCAATCTGTGTATCATAAATACACACCTTGGTTCTGTGTTCATGGGGATAGATCTTCTCTTACATTGCATCAGCATACATTTGCATAGGAGCTTTGTTTCATAAGCCATTCTGCTGAGGAGAAGATAATCTAACCTGGCTGGCTGGACAGACAGGCAGCACAGCATGTATTTGGGCACATATATATAATTTCATACAGCCTGTGTTTGACTGCTTACATATACATACTGTCACTGAGTGCGCCTGACTGCATTGCCATGGCTGCTCATGTTTAAAACCCATCTGTATGGATTACATCTGTGCATATAGCAGTTTGCGAAGTGCAGACAGCGCTGAAATGGCTCGGGGCCAGACGCTCCATATTCCTCCACCAATTCAAGCACAGCTCCACAGTGAGTGTGTGGCCGAATCCTTTCCCTGCAGAGCTCCAGTTTCTCCCCTGTATTTTTATCCACCGAGGAACAATTTGCCTACTGTGCCCATGCAAGTGTGTTGGTAGCAGTGAGGGATGGGGAGCCCATTGCCCTGCCCAGCTGCCAGCAGCATTTTGGCAAAGACATCACAGTGGGTGGCCAGAAGCTCCGGCAGCCTCCCCGTTGGGTCCAGTGTGGTCCTGGTGTGGGCAGGGAGCAGACAGAGGCGCTGCATGTGCACGGCTGTATGCTCACCCGTGTGTGTGTGAATGCACTTCCCTCTAGTGGGCAAAAGCACAGCAGAGCTTGGGATTTTCTTGCAGCTGCAGAATATTTTCTCTAGCTCGGGCAACAGAGCCTTGTGTTCCTAGTGCTGAAGGTCATGGGCTAGATCCCAGCTGAGGACAGCAGAGCCTTCGTGGTGGATGTCTGACGGCTGACTCAGCTTCATTGGCATAAAGGCATGTGTGAGGCTTCAGCACAAGCACTCGGTCGTGTCTGTGTGTGCAAGCCCGTGGTTCTACATCAGAGAAGGTGGTGGGGATGGCATTGGGTGAGCTGTGCCTCCCCATCGCAACCTGTCAGGCTGGCAGCCTCTGCATGGCTCGCATCTGGAGCCTTGACAAAGCAGAAATCTCCTTCCCTCCAATCAGCCCGGGAAGTGAATTCTCTGAGAAGGATTTGGAGGGAGAATTCCAAGATATTTTTTTGATCGAGGAAGATCAAAACAAGCTTGTTGAAAAATTCCGTTTGATGGTGTCAAAATGTTTCATTTTGAGAATGTCAAAACACTGCAATCTAAATGTTTAATCAAGTGGCACGTATGTGGGGATATATTGCTATTATTTCAATTAAATTTTTTTCTAATATTTCCCTGAAACTGAGGCAAAATCAAATAAGAGGGCAAAAAAATGTCAAATCAAAAGATTTTCTTTTGATTGCTAATTGTTTCAGTATTTTTCTACTGTAAGTGGCTCTATGCTTGAAAATATTTTCAAACACTATTTAATCAAACTATCCTTTCAAAAGAAATTTTTACATCACGTTACTGTACAGCTGTGCTCCTCTGTTCTTCTCAGCTGGTTCTTTGGGTTGTGCCTTTTTATCCGTGTTGAATTAAAATCTCGTGTTTCCCGGCTCACAAATTACTGGGCTTGATAGGCCATCATGTTTGGAAGATTTAATCAGAAGGCTGAGAGTCCTCCTTCACCCAGTTCCTCTGCCGCTTCTGATGGAGGGAGGTGGGAGTAATGAATGCTGATTGAACCTCGCGCTAGGAATGAGTGAAAAAAAAAAAAAGACCCATCACTCTTGTGTGATTCAATTACCTCTGAGAACTTTTATTCTCTTGGGGATTTATTCATACGTTCATGATGAATTCAATTTGTGAGGGATGTAAGGGACAGTGACGGTGCCCGCACGATGCTGCTGTGACGTGAGGACACGGCGGTGGAAGGAAGCCAGGCGGCTGGAGGGAGTGGGAGAAAGTCCTTCTTGTCAAGGTGACACGAGGGACACGAGCAGAGGGAAGGGAACGAGAATGCTCCTGGGCACAAGGAGGGAGAAGGCAGTGGAGAGCAGGGAGGTGCTGGGCTGTGGGAGGAGCAGGGAAGGAGAGAAGCCGGAGACTGCACCACAACGGGCACTGCCGTTCTCAGGTGCTCACTCTAATCTCCAGCACGCAAAGCCTGGTCAAAATATTGTCAGATTTGTGTCAAATTTTATTACAAATCAAAACATAATCCTGGCCTAGGGAAGAAGAGATGAGCAGAGAGACAGTTTCTAATACCTTAATTTAACAAACAACACGGAGTTATTTAAAGGGAAATATAGTATTTTTAAGAAAGCTGAGTTATGGATGCAAAGCTCTGTGCCTGCTATTTATTCAAATTTAAAAAAAGAGAAATGGCTGAAAAAAATCTGTTGTTTCCTTTTTTCCTCTCAAAAGAGGTGTTGGTTTTGTTTTGTTTTTGTTTTTGTTTTCTAAATAAAATTGTTTAGAATTTCTAAAACATTTTTGTTTGTGTTAATATTTGAATATTTAATAACACGAGTGAAAACTGCCAACCTTCTCTAGTTATGGTAAAATTTTTCCTCTTTTGCTAGATGAGTTGCAGAAGTGCTTCTCATCACAACTGCTATCCAAACACGATCACTGAATAATCCTTCATTCCTCTTGGTCAGAACGGATATAGCTAATTCCCTGAAATTTTAACATTTGTTTTTGTTATAAATCAAAATGCAAATGCAAAATTACCCTCAGATCAAAAATGTCACAATATTATTGGGAAGCATCATGATGCTTGATTTTTATGAACATCTTCTACTCCAACAATTTCAAGCTATTATAATGAAAAGCGAACATAACAGGAAACATCAAATAATATTTGTTCATTGTTTCAATATAAGCCATGTGTTTAAAGAGCATTGCTTCAACAGTGTCATCAGAATGAACATTTTCACTACAGCCAAAAGAAAAAGTCCCACTTCAACAAAATGAAAAAGAAACTGTGCTTCTGTTTTCTTCTGCTGAAAATGTGATGGAAATTGAAGCATTACTGCGACATGCTTTTGTTTCAATACAGTTATGCTTTTGTTTCAGTAGAACAATGAAAAAAAAAATCATTCTTTTTAATTACAGATCTATTCTCCTAAACCTCAAATAATTGTGCTGGGGATTACGCACAGGGGAAAGGGGAGGTGTGGGGGACTGGCAGCAGACAGCAGAGATCAGGTTGAACTCTGTGCTCGGCTTGTTCTTTATTCTCTGGCGACTTGAATGAATCTGATAGATGTTTAAAGACAGAAATGATAATATGGTGTCTAATCAGTTTTGCAGATCCTGCTCCTTTGAGTAATGGGACTCAAAGGGGTCTACAAATGGGATGGAGAGGCTGCAGCAGCTGACAACGAGAGCTCTGGTGACAGCATTTGCTTGTTGTTTCCTAACTTGTCATCAGATTCAATCAACACAAAGGTTGACTTACAAAGATGGACAATAAAATATTTATAGGTTCCTCCTCTGGGAAACTGGTTGGCCCTGGGAAGAGAGACCAAGGTGAGGAGCAGAACGGAAAAGAGAGTGAGGTGAAGACCACAATGAAACTGGTTTAATTTTCACATGAAAAATGAAAGAGAACAAAATTGACCTTAAAGTGAATCCTTTAAAAACATGATGCTTAGGCAGAGAAAAAGTAGGGCTTTAAGGATGGGGCAGGTATCAAAATGAAGGAACCACATTTGAGGGAGCAGAAGTTTTGTCCTCTCAAGGTGGCATGGAGAGATCTCAAGAGGCTGGTGGAGGATTTCTCAGTGATTGTGTTTGGACAGCAGTTGTGATGAGAAGCACTTGCACAGCCCATCTAGTAAAGAAGGACATTTTTTACTGTAATTAAAGAGGGTTGGCAGTTTCCATTTGTGATATTAAAAAATTAATTATTAACCAAAATAAGCAGGTAGATTAGTTCTGCAAAGTCCATCTAGATTTTTTAACTTGACGTAGGGCCAAATGGCATGAAAACAACAAGTGTTTGCAGATTTGCTACAGAGGAAAAATATTAAAAATAATAATAATAGCACACCCAAGCAAATAACATATTTGAAGTTGGACGGACATCTAATTTCTACAAATTATTTTGCTTCAATTTGTCAGTAAGAAAAAAAAAGCATTAATAATACAATTCAAAGCGGAAAGGTTTTAAAAAACTCTGACAAAAATTGCTACAGTGAAAATGTTGAAAGAGACTTTTTGACATTGTTTAGTTTTTCTCATGCGAAGCTCTCTTTCCAAACTGAAATGTTAGCAGAGAAACATGACTACAGAAAGGGGTTCAACTCAACCAAAGACCCAGGAAAAATAAAAAATAAAAAAATAAAACAAGTTTTGAAAGGCGGATTGAAATCGGTGTGAAAGGGGGAAAAGGCAGCAACCTGCCCCAGATGGCCTAGGGATGCTGAATGTGCTGGGGGACTGCTCTTGCAGCAGCCAGAGCCCATCCTTGTATCCCTTGTGCTACTACACATTGCTTGCACCCAAGTCTCTGAAAAGACAAACTTTGCCCTTCGTCAGCCTTTTTAATTCAGACAGAGGTGTTTGATACCAGCAAAGTCTTTCCATTTTCTTTTTTTTTCTTTCAAATAAGGGAAATGTCTTTGAAAGGCAAAACTTAAAAAAGGGACTCTTGCTGTCTTTATTTTGTTACGGCTCTTACTATTATTATTTTTCCAGAGGTTTTCTTAATTATTATGCACAAACAAAACTGCCAAGGGAGAATCTGAGCAATTCTCTCAGAACTGCAGATGAAAGTAATGGGCTTCTTAAAGACTTTATTTACATTATTGAACACAGGGAGAACAGAGAGAGCCAGACAGACATGCTCACATATTAAAAGGACAGCTTGCCTGCCCCTTCAATATTAGCCAGCTGACTGTCAGATCACTGTGGGTTTGTTCCTCACAGGTTTATTCCCCTGGTAGCTTTGGTGATGGAGTACTGGTGGGCCCCACCTGGGTCCCCCAGGCAGAAGCAGCTTCATCTGTTGTGCCCAGGGAGACCTCGTCTCTGAAAGTTTTGAGGGCTGAGTTTCCAACTTGCATTGTTTTTGCTGGAGATCAGGAGAGGGAGAGAGGTTGGACATTGCTAGCTCTATTTTTCCTCCACCTTTCCAGCTCTTCCTCCATCCTTCCCCAGCTATGCATCAGGGAGCTGGAAGTTGAAATTCCAAAAATGTGGTGGAATTTTCAGGCTCCAAATGACTGTCCAAAATATTGCTTTTTTATATCACCCTGTACTGCTGCAGCCCCCACAAATAAGACTTCATAAACTTCTCATCAGAACTTTTTGGAGTGTGATTTATCATAATCTGAAATTATGGCATTTTAATTTCATTTAAAGTGTTTTTAGCTAGCTCTGTGAACTCTATTTTGAATACCTGTGTAGTGCCTGAAACGGGAGATTTAAAAGCACTTCAGGAAAGTTAATGAATTATGCTTGCTGAGAACTACGTCAGGAAGCAAAGTGTTATAATTTATAGTCTTCAGATAAGGAAACCAAGACATGGTTTGGTTATAATTCTTCTTCAAAGCTATGCCTTGAAACTGTGTCAGAAGAAAGAATAGATCCATTTGGTCTGTTTTGGTCTTTTTTTTTTTTTTTTCCTGATGCAGAATCAAAAGCTCTACTGGATATAGAAGATATATTTTGTTGCAGCATTGTCAGCCATTAAATTCTTCTGGATTATCCTATAATTTTCACCTTGCTGCAAGCCGCTCTTCCTGCAGACATCACCACGAACACAACACTTGCAGCCATCACAGGACGTAAAAAAAAAATTTAACAAAATCAAAGGCATCTCTTCTCTGATGTACACTGAAACTCTCAGGTGATGTCCTGGCTTTTCAGGATGTGGCTCACCGCCCTACAGTCGCAAACTGGCTGAAGATTTAAGAAGAGCCAATGTCCAGCAGAGAACCACCTGCTGACACCTGCCTTATGCTGCCACAAAAGCTGGATTTGACTTCCTCCCACGCTGCTGCTGTTGCCAGCACCAGGGACCATGTTGGGCAGACGGCTCGTCCCTGCCTGGGACCCGATGCCGGCACCACCGCTGCAGCGGCGCGCTCGTGGCTGGCACGGGGACTGGGAACCAGGAAGGAGACGCATGTGAAGGGGGTGAGTGGTCGGATTGATGTGACGGGCTTGAATCTCAGACTTGGGTTTATCTGCAGGATGGAAATGGGGTGGAGGGGCTGTATGGTCTGTGCAGTTAGATGCTGACCCCTGTGCACATTATGTAGTACCATATGTGATCTATTTGCTGAATTGTGGTAGCACCAAAACGTTCCAAACAGTAATATGGCCTGGCTTCCTGACATGGTAAATAAATAAATAACTAAAATAAAAAGCAGCAAAATGTGCTTTTTGTGCTCATGATTTAGTCTAAGAGCTGTGCTCAGCAGACATCAAGGAATTCATTTTATTTTGTGGAAATGTACCTGTCTTTTCTATCATGGAGAAGTTTTTTTCTTTCTGTGTTTGTTTTCAGATGTTTCTAATAACACTTTTTGGTTGAAAAATAGCAAACTGTCAAAAATGAAAATATTTTCAGTAAAAAGACTGTTTTCATGACTTTTTTACACATTGCAAAAACATTATTCCTTTTAAGATTGCCAAAATTTCCATTTTCCTGCTTTGAAACAAAACCTTCCAGATTTCCCCTTTAAAATGACTTGTCTGTTACAAACTGAAGTAGTTTTTTTAGAAAATGCCCAAATCAAAGCAAAATATTTCAAAATTATTTAAATTATATTTTCCAGAGCTCAATTTTGTGAACATTTTCAGCAGTTTGGCTTCCCGTGCTGCCTGAGGACGAGACAGGGCTTTCATAAGCATAAATAAATAAATAAATAAATAAATAGGTTTACAAGGCAAGGAAACCATTTTCTCCCTATTCCACTGAAATGTTTTAATTTCTCTAGCAGTAAATGACTGGTTTTTACTTCACGTGCAGGTCAGGAACAGCCTCCATGAGCTTCCAGGCTTTTAAGGTCAAGTCCTACTGGCTTGGAGGCTGCAATGTACAGCTGATATCGCAGGGAGCTGGGCTGTCGCTCTCCATCTGCTCCTATGTGAAAACAGTAATAGGAACCAGCTCTTGCTGTAATTGTGTTCCTTCAGTTAATTCTGTCCCATTAAGCTCAAAAAGCACAATCACACCAAATCGTGGCTCTTCCTTCAGTGGCGGTGCTTAAGGATGCTGAAAACTACGTCCGAGGAGGAGCACACACAATGGACACGGGTCCCTCTGGATGACAACGCCAAGGCTCTCCTGCCCTCCAGGGCCAACCCTGTCAGCTGTTGGCTCCTTTTTTTCCCCCCAGTGAAGATCTTCCTTCATTAACACTTGCCCTCATTGCAGTTCTTTTGCCTTTTCAGCTCCTTCCTCAGCCGCGGGGTATTTAACCCCTGTCTGCTGGAGGATATTGCCTTTTCAGCAAGAAGAGGTTATTGCAATCGAAACATGGGGTTTGTTAAACTGCGCAGATAACCCTGTAATTCATCCTTTGTCATTTCCCTGCGCTGGACACTAGGCAGATATCTGTGTGCTGCTTGCTCAACCCTTTCAAATGAACTGGCCATTTATTCCCAAAGTTTAACAGAAAACAATTTACAGAGCCTGCAACCCGCTACGCAGCTGAAATGTTCCAGACGGAGAATGTGTTAGTCACATCTCCGGCTGAGTTAATTTACAATTTAGGATCCTGGGAAGGACAGAGTGTTGAGCAGAGCTGTACCCTGTCAATCAGCCTCACAGAGCGAGCTCCCTCATAAGAGTGCCCTCAAGAGATGTTTTAAGTGCTTTCAATACCAATAGGTCATGTTCGCCTCTCACTTATGTCGGCCACTCCATTGGCATCAAAGGAATTGCTCTTGATTTACACCCATGTAAGTAAAATCAAGCTCTTCAAGCACACCACCATGTCCTGATAAAAGCACTGCACACCTCCTAATGAGAGCTTTTCCTCCCTGGTCCTGCTCAGAAACCCAGGAGAGGTGATGCCCAATATTTCCCCACCAGCTCAAGTGAGACTTGGCATTCTCTTTCCTGTGTTTGGCCGTGTTATTTCTTCACAAAATAGTGTCTAATTATCCACACACAAACCTGTTTAATACTAGCAGAATCATCTCCACATTCCATCCATGGGATGGGGCAGGGGATGAATGCTCTGCTTCTAAATTTCACACATCCACCCCTTTTCATGCACAAGGCAGAGCCAGGCTTAGGAACAGATCCTGAGCCCCCACTCCAGCAAATTGTGCTGCCTCCATGTCTGCTGGGAACTGCCACATATTCTGCAGGCTCTCGCTCTGCTTTTGACTTGCTCTAAACCCAGGGAGAGAGCAAAGCAGAGCTTTCTAAAGATTTGCAAAAGCCTTTGCCCTGCTCCCACCTCCACCTCCAGCCCTGCCAGAGAAAGAAGCACTGAGAGCCAGGAGCCACAGCCTTGCACTCTGAGATTGTTAATGAACACGTTTTCTGTAGATAATTATAGGGACTGGGATATTGAAAGCACTTAAAACATCTCATTCTTTTAATTCATTAATTATATTGCAATTACGCAATTCTCAGGCACTCACTGGCACTTTGGAAATCAGCCATTCTTGGGAGACAGGGCAGGGATGGGAACTGGGGAGGGGGAGAGCAGAAAAATGAGAAAAGGGATGATGGGCAAAGTCAGAGGGTTTGGCAAGGTAAAATGGGTCTGAAGAGCAGGTAACTAGAAACCAGTTCAGCTCAAACCCCTCTCTCATGAATTTTAGTGATGTCTGGTAGCCTTGCACCAAAGTGCTACTCCTGTAGTTATTGTTATTCTAGACATGATGCTGCAGATATCTGCTTAGGATGGATTTATTTCCCCTTCTTACACCAAAGTTCCAACAGCTCCACACCCCTGAGGAGCTGCTTTTTTTTTTTTTTTTTTGGGTACTAGTCAATAAGTCGATAATGTTATTGACTTGGCCTTACAGGGTACCCTATGGACTGGATGTCCTGGCATCTCTGGGGATCCTCAAAGGTCATTGCAAAAGGTCCATGAAGATGGTCTCCTTAAGATTCCTCTTCTATTTAAAGTTCTCTTCTCCCCCTACTCGAGGGATGCAGCACAAGAAAAGGGTACTCCAGAGCAGAGCTGATGTTTCCCAGCTGACCGACAGCTTTCTAGGGGCCATTATTCACAGCAGTCATTGCCAGTTCCCCTGCAAAACTGGGAAAGGGCATGCAAAATGTTGAAAATCATCTTTTCTGCCACCGCATGGGCTGTCAGCATAGTTTACATCCTCATAGGATGTAGCAAATATTAATATGCTAAGGAGAGTAGAGCACTCGGTGGCTGTCAGAGAAGCAGGGTCCCACTCACTCTGCCTGCACAAGCACTCCTCCTCCATCACATACATGGGTTTCACTGTGCACATCACACCCACAATCCCCAAGATGTGTCCCAGCTCTGGATCAGGATTAAAAATTGGGTCCAAAGCCCCTGATTTCTGTTAATGCTCTCCAGCAGTGGAGAACAGTGTGGGCAGGCAGGAGAGCAGGGAGCTTCATAAAGCACTGCACAGACCCAGCCTGGAAGTCCCCAGTGCCAAAACCCCAAAAGGGCCCTTTGGCCTGCAGTTGTTCCAGGAAAGACAGCAGGAGCCCAACAGGGAATTTGCTTTTCCTGCAATTCTCATTTGTTTCAGGTGATTTTCAGAGAAAGGGAGAAAAGCACAGTGGAGGCAAGAGAATGCAGTCAGCAAGGGCTGACCAGGCCTCTCTTTTTCTCTCCTGCCCTCTTGGGATCTTTGGCCTCTGTCTGAATTGGCTGATTTTGTATTCACCAGCCTCTCTGTTGGCTGTAGGGGAAAAAAAAAAAAATGCGAAGAAGGGAAAAAAAAAAAAAAAAAAGAAAACCCAGATATGAAAACCTGGGTGCAGCAAGCAAAGAAATTGGGAGGAAAATCTGTGCTTTTACATCATCATCCAGACAACAAGAGAGGAAAAAATGCTGGGATTTACCAGCGATGAGGACTTGGATCTGTTGTGATTCAAAGCCAATATTTTTCCCCTGCACATCTCAACCCAGCCATGCCTAAGTACACAGCAGAAGGGAGCAGATACAGGTGTGATGTGTGACATAGGAGTTCAGACTAGATGGCTCCTGCAGTTGAAGCCAGATGAGAATAAATCTTAAGGACAAAAATATAGATGTGCATATTTCCCAGGAATTACAGCATTAGGACTCCTGTTAATTGCTATTTTGGTCTCATTAGAGAAAGAAACATTCACTAAGCGTATTCACGCTGCAAATGGGATTCATAACAATTTGTTTGAGTCTGAAACCACTTGTACCTCCTCCTGGAGCAGAGCCAATGCCTATATTTAAACCGAAAGGCTGAGGGGAGCTGACACGGAGGCTGGTGCCATGTTGGTGTGTTTATTTATAGGCAGCTGCATGTAGTTTGCGTGCAAGAGGAACATGAAGGCAGTGGGGAGTGCATGTGGGTGGCTGCGGGTTTGCTACCTGCTTGTGCCCAGAACTGATGCTTACCCATGGAGCTGCAGACATGAGGGACATGTAAAGCCATCCTGGGGAGAAACAGTCAGCTTTGGGGCTCTGCCTTCAGGAGCCAAAGCTGCCCCGGTGCAGCAAAATACCTGCAGTAGCAAAATACCTGCAGAACATCACTGCTTGATTTGAGTTGTATTTGACCCTTGCAGCCTGCATGCCTAATTCCAGCATTGATTCTCTATGGACTAGCCTGCTTTGCTATTTTCTTCTGTTATTCTTATTTTTTTTTTGCTTAATTGTCTTTTTTTCCAAGTCCTGTCTGGGAGCTGGGGACAACAGGGCAGGCACAAAGCTAAAGCCCTGACCGCTCACAAGCCGCTTCACTGCCAACACACGGCAAGCTCAAAGGCTTCTCCTCTGCTCCTGCCTCTGATTGCTCCTGCAGAGGGACGCCTTCCCTCCAGCCCTTCCGGGGGGTGGGTGAGCTCTGCTGGGGAACTCAGATGAAGGCATCAAAACAAGAAAGCTGCTCGAGGAAGTGGCAAGGCAAAGGAAGGGCATCAATCTGATAAAGCGCATCTGAACCCACAGGCGACCCAGGGTGACTTTCCAATGATTGCGGCTCGTAACATCCGTTACAAAGGATTGTCAAAGCTCGGCCAACAAAGAGCATAAACTGAGATGGATTTGATCATATCAAACTGTCGGTCTCATATAATGCACTGCTCTTCCTGAGCGGAGGGTAAGGCATGAAGCAGGAGCTCCCAAATAATTGCGGTAGCACAAGACGCTGCTGCGAAAGGGTCCGGACAGTGGCCCGCCTGCAGGAGCCTGCCAGCTGATCACTGCTTGAAGGCCTTTAAAAACCAAGATGGGTTTTCATCTGAAGAGATTGGCTCTCTTTTTCAGAGACTGTTTTGTTCACTTAATGTTTTTAATTATTTCTTTTCCTCAGGCAACCAGAAAGCCCGAGGATCAACAAGTCTCTGTTCTCAGCAGTGCTCAGGCGAGCACTGGGAGAGTTTCCATTTGTCTTTTTCTTTTTTTCTTTCTTTTTTTTTTTTTTTTTTCTTCTGTAGTCTCAAAACAGATGTATCTCTATCAAATTTGGTTAGTTTTTTCTAACAAAAAAAACCCGTTGCTCTTATTCTTTTTCCCCTCTGGAAAGTGCGTAAGATTATTTTTCAATTTTGTTGAAATATTTCAGAAGAGAGAAAGAAAGAGAGAAAAGGAGTGAGGGGAAAAAAGCCACAGTGTTTTCCTATTGTATCAGTTAGTTGAAATCTTAACTGAAATCTGTCCTGAACAGAGTCTGGAGATTGTTAAATCCATGGCTACATCTGCCTCAATCAATCCTGCACTGTAGGTGGGATACAACCAGTTTTAGAAGGGAAGAGGTAGAAAAGGTCTGAAAAACTGAAAATTTAAAGAGATTTGCATTAAAAATTCAAAGTTGGATGAATATATCCACTCTTATGAAGGTTCTCCATCCTGGTATCAGCTGCTGAGCCAGAAGTGTGTAAACGGAGAGTAAGAGCCCTGCTGGACGTATGGAGACAGACTGGACAGCAAGGATGAATGTGGAGATTCATGGCCGTTTCCCCTTCAGGAGGGGAAAATCACTCCCCTGCAGCAGGGGAATGCTCCTGGGGGATCACAACATGTATCTGGGGACAGCAGACACTTCAGGAAACTCATGGCCACCTGGCTCCTCTGATGCTGACCTCCACGGCCCTGCCGCAGGGTGCAGGTGGCTACATCTGAAGGAGTTCATGTTTGGCCAAGTCTTGAGGCTTTTAGGCAGATCTTTTTCTTGCTGGAATCAGCTGGAGAATTACTATGGAAGGATCTCAGTACCAACCTGAACAACACAAACTGTTTATATAATTTCTACCAGAAAGCCATTTTGCTTCCAGAAATTCTTGATCAAGTCATGCTCCGTCCTGCACAGATCTGCCTTATGATAGCACAACCCAAAAAATTGAAAACAGTGGAGCGCAGAGAAATTCCACCTGTGAACGTGCATTTAATGCTGTTAAGCTGTTTCAAAGAGCCTAGTCTCATGGACTGGTAACTCAGTTTCCCCATGCAGACGTGTGAAGGGAGCAAAAAGCTTTCAAGCACAGACAGCCTGGGGTGAAAAATAAACGCATGTCATACAGACATGGCCTGGGATGTGAGTGATTGTTATCATTGCAGATGCAGAGACGTGCCATTTCTTTAAATCTTTTTTTTTTTTTTACATGCAACTAGCCTGTGGAAATGTACTGCACTCACTAAAAGGAGGCAACGCTTCCAAAGGGGGTAATTCAACACCTCAAGTTATAATTGTTTCCTAATGCAACATCTTTATCCTATAACACAAATAAACACTTGCCGGTAATGGTGTGCTTTGTTAATTACAATGATTCTTAAAATCTGCCCTAAATATGCATTATATTACAGCGACAATATTATAAATGAGCATCGAGTGACATTCATATCACCTATTAATAGCTGGAGGGTTTTGGCAGGTAGGATTCTGGGATTTATGCAAATGAAGAATGTGTTCTTCTATTCTAATTTCAGTGGATCTCCTCTGTAAACTTCTGCTGTGCTGAATTAATGTCTACAATGCATTTTGCTTTTTAAAAAATAAAAAATAAAAAAAAGAAGCCACTTACATATATTATGGAGGGATAATGAATTATTATTATTCAAAATGTAGTTTTGTTGCACTCATTTGCATATAATGTTTAATTTTTACAGAATATTTCATTCTAATGCATGCAAAAATGATCAAAAAACTCTCGAAATATGCTAATGTAAATTCTATTGCAACTACACTTCAGCCTTTATTTCTGGGACTTTATTATAAAACATTAAAAAAAGAAAGCTCAACATTAGGATAATTTTTTAAAAATATGGCAATTGTTATGATTTAAGTGCAGGGTGAAACTCCCCACATGTCTCCAATTACTGAAAAGCCTTGGACAAAAATACCTTTGTTGGGGTATGATAGAAATCTCTTTGAACTCAAGGAAAAAAGCATCCAGGGATGTAGTTTTCTGGTAGTTTTGTTGCTTGTTTTGTTGATTTTTCTTAATTTTGCAGTGGGTGGTGTGTTTAAAGGCACTGATGAACATCTCAGCTGGGTTCTGCTGGAGGCACAGGAGTGCTCCAGCAAGGACCAGGAGCTGCCCTGCTGAGGACCTCGAGGCACAGCACCAACCTGTCTCTGTGACAATCAGTTTTTCCAATCCGTAGCATGGGGATTTTATTATATATCTCAAGACAGGCAATTAGGATACATTCATTAGCTAAAGACTCTTCTATCTGTTCTCACCTCATCATCAAAAAGTCCTCATTGGTTCCCTGCTAGTCACTGCTTTACAACCCTGATAACAGACCTACTGTAGCTAATGCCTTAAAGTCCCTGTCCACTATTGCTCCTTCTGCCCTGCTAAGGACAAATATTATTAAAAGACCCCACACAAGTGCTGGAACAGCCCTTGCCGGCTCTGCTCAGGGCCATATTCAGATGATGCAGAATTGGGTTTGGTCTTCTCTGGGCTCTGAGGAGTTCCCGTGCCAATTGCAGCAAAACACTCAAACTGCTTTTCACTCAAAGGTGAAAGCAGTGAGTTCCAGATCACGAGAGCGCGTCATGTATAGACCCTTCTTCTGCTCGTATTATACCAAACCTTTTTTTTCAATTTCCTATCAATTACAATAATTCAATTAAGCATCATGTTCTGGATTTACACACACACATGTACACACATTCTTCTAAGGAAAACCAAAATGATCCCTGTCAATTCATATCTACATTTTTTTTTTTTTCCACAGAGTTCACTGACTGGTCTGTGGTTTGAGTGCCTATCTTAAAGACATCTGCTACTGAAAACCTCCTTCCTATGTATATAATTAAGGACATTATTTTACAGCACTCACATTTTTACAGTCTGGCATCATTTCTGTACATAAAAGCTTTGGTACTTCCATCTCTCCCTTATTGCATTACACTTGTTTAAGTTCAGTAGTTCTTATTCTGGGAATAATACTGATGGCCATTCTGCAGCCACAATTATTAAGCCAGGACCTATAAAAGGAGATGAGTTTTGGATTGCACCTATAAATGATGATATGTGGGTTTCTAATGCTTTTCTGTGACTAGAAGTCCTACATCAGATGAACTCCACAGAAAACCACCTGCATCCATACTCTGGGTTGCTTTCAGAAAAGTCAGAAAAACTTTCTCCTGGGCACTCCAGTAACAGAAAATTGATGACAGACTCCACAAGGAAGCAGCTTTACCACTTCCAGATGTGAGGGCTGGTGAACAGCACATGGAAATTAAACATGCTGGGAAAGCCTGTCCAGGGAACAACACCCATGCTGGACTTGTAAGCAAGGGCGTTGGAGATGTTGCCATGCTATGCATGCATGTCATGCCAGAATGATCATAAATGTTCAAGAAATAATGAATTATAATAATATGAGTTCACAATATGGACTCCATTCATATCACAGCTGTCATGAACTTACATCCTCATTTATTTGGAAAGGGCATCTGTACATGTGAAAGGTAAATACATTGGCTAAATTGAAAAGTGTTTTGTTTTTTTTTTTTCTGATGTTTTTAGTATTCAGCTTAGCAGAATATTTTACTATAGATCGTTTTTTCAAGAGTTAAGCATGCAAACCAAGAGGTTTATTTGAAAGACAATAAAAAGGGAAAAAAAAAGAGCTGAAGCTGAACCGATTTCCAACTTTTTTTTAAGGGAGAGTTTCTCCTGCCACCCCCTGAGCCCAGCCCCTGCTGACCCAGCACTGGGGGAGGGCGAAGCACCTGGAGAGCAGGGATGCTCACCGTCTGCAGGATTCCTCCACCCCAGCACTATTCCCTTCATAAATCATTCCTGGAGCTGAGCTCGGGATCAGGTTTCTCCCTAGCTGAAGTTGGGGGACAGCTGAACACAGCTCGCCGCCTGTCCTCGTCCTTTGGTTTGAGAACATCAGCACTCTCTGCTGCTTTGAAAGGATAATCCTGTTTGCTTTAACCTTGCTGTTAGTACTCAGGAGCTGCCTCTTTTTTTTGTCCACTCTGACAGCTCCTGGTCTGGTACTGCAGCCCTGTTATTATCTCTGCGAACTCTTGTTCAGGGGTAAACAGGCGCAGAAATCGGGGGAGAATTGGGGGTACCTGGCTGACAGGTGGGGGGGATGGCTACCAGCCTTGTCGTGCCAGGGAGCATCAGTGTTAAAGTGATTAATTTCTCTTCTCCATTACTCTAAATTAGCTAAACAAATCCCTCGCTAGGGCTGTCATGCTGATGTTCAGCATGCAAATCGTTTCTAATGAGCGGGGCACTGTGGCTGGTGGCGAGCTCGTAAATCCGTCGGTTCTAATGCTCGGTTCCTGCACCCAGAAGATGATATTAGTGATGAGGCAGTGGCATACGGTTAATGCTTGGAGAGAGAAACCTCAGTTGAGAAAAGGAGGAAAAGATCTGGAACAAGAGCATGAGAACGGGGCAGAGTAGCCCCTATGCAACCCCAGGCCAAGCTCTGCTTAATAACCTCACCTGCAAGGGAGAGAAAATGTCCCGTGGTCTGTGCCATGAAGGAAACTTTCTGCAGAGAGACGGATGGGGGTTGTTTTCTTCCGAATGGCAATGACTCAGCTGTGCTTTGCAAGCTAAACCCTAAGCACAGTGCCCTCACTTTCACCCTGAGTGCAAAATCCTAGCAACAAAACCTCGCCAACCTTCTCCAGAAGTTTCAGTGGAAAGGGGTTTTCAGTGAATACAAATGGCTTTTTCAGTTGAAGGTGTTTGCCTGTTTTCTACAGAAAAATATTGATTTCAACAGTAATCATTAATTTGCTCAAACCAAAAGCTTTTCAGCTAAAATGTGAAAAAAAACTTGTTCCCAACTTTTTTGTTGTTCTTTGTTTCTCTAACAAAATGTCATTACTTCCAATTGAAAAACAAGCAAATAAAACCTTTGCCTCCACCAGCTCTATTCCTTCCCTGATGTCCTGGAGGAGTCAATTCCTTAGCCCTCAGCCCACTGAGAATCCCTGGAGGGATCACAGCATCTCCTTTGCTTCTTTGCTCTTTTCTCCCCACACTGGGATCACAAACATGTCCTCAGCAGAACTCCCACCACCAGCGGGATTTGAACATGTGCCTCAGGGACAAGCATGTGCCTAAAGCTTTTTGTTTCATAGGTAATGATTTCAGGAGATGCTTTCGTGGCCTCATGCTGAGATCACTGGGTGAGGTTAAGGTTTTCAAAGGATGCTGATAAGTAGCATGCAGGAATTTCAGATGCGGGAGAGCATCTGCTTGCACTGCACCCTAGGCATTCTGCTGGCTTAAGCACCATTGAAAGTCCTAGTGGGTGTCCATTGGCATTTTTTGGCACTTACTGCTTTTGACCAACTACCTGAGTAAATTAAAATACTCTGTGGGGTGAACAATGATTCTTAAAGTCATATTATTTTTTAATGAGTATCCAGGCAACAACAGAGAATTTATGAAAATGTTTGCAAATTTTTAATGTTTCACCCACTTCAGCACGAAGACTCAAACCAGGAAGTATGTTATTCATTATTCATTAATCCTTTTCCTCCCCCACCTCCCTTTCCTGTTCACAAGCATCATGTGTTGCACTTGACCAATCATAATGAATAATGAATTACTGGCAAACAGTCTAAAGCAAACAGTAAAAGCCGATAGGTTGAAAAATTATTTGTTCATCCTATTTGGTGAATACTTACAAATAATAAACCCATTCATATAAATCAGGATCAGTTCATGACAAGTTTGCTAACTGGACTAAGGCTCTGGTTCAACAATACATTAAGCACATGCTGAAGTCAACAGGATTTTTTCATTTGTGCATATGATTAAGTAGTTGAAAAGTTAAGCAACTTGTTGATTCAGAGCTTGGCTTCTTAACACACTTCTCACAACAAACAGCTCCATCCATCTTAATGAGCCCAATCCCCAGTGTTCAATCTTTGGGAGAACGGTAAGAAAACAAATGCATCCTCTCCTGAGTCCCCCCTCCAAAAATCTGCTGAAACATTTCTGTGTTTGTTTCTCATATAACTCAAAGGCTTGCCCACTTCAGTGCAGCACTCAGGCTCTGTGCTGACAACAGGGGCAGCCAAGATCACGTTTCCTTCTCAGCATGTTTGTGATGCTGGCTGAAACTCATGAAATGTCTCTTTGGACTGGTAAAACACAAATTTGAGCTTGTTTAGCCCTGGGGCACTGAAGCCAAGTTTCTGGTAACAGTAATTCCTGGTTCTTCAGCTACACAGGCAGCTTGTCCTGGAAAAAGAGGCTGGAAGGCTCTGTTATGAGGAGTCAACGCACGAATCCAGCAGCCCTGGGGGAGCTGGTGGTTCAGAGGAAATGCCCCAGGTGCTTTGTCCAGCATGTCCAGTTTAGGATTTGATCTGAGGCCCCCAGAGTTTTCTGACCCTTGAGAATGTTTTTAAGCCACAGCCTTGTAATGAACTTCTATTTTGCAATCTTTGCTAAGACAGATTTTTGGCTATTTTGAAATTCTGACAATGTAGTTTAAAGGAGAGTGAGAACAAGAGAGAGAGAAAGGAAAGGAAGGAAAGGAAAAAAGGAAATAAGGAAGGAAGGGAGGAAGGAAGGAAGAGAGAGAGAGAGAGGAAAAGAAAGAAAAGAAAGAAAGAAAGAAAGAAAGAAAGAAAGAAAGAAAGAAAGAAAGAAAGAAAGAAAGAAAGAAAGAAAGAAAGAAAGAAAGAAAGAAAGAAAGAAAGAAAGAAAGAAAGAAAGAAAGAAAGAAAGAAAGAAAGGAAGGAAGAAAGAAAGGAAGAAAGAAAGGAAGAAAGGAAGAAAGGAAGAAAGAAAGAAAGAAAGAAAGAAAGAAAGGAAGAAAGGAAGAAAGGAAGAAAGGAAGAAAGGAAGAAAGGAAGAAAGAAAGAAAGAAAGAAAGAAAGAAAGAAAGAAAGAAAGAAAGAAAGAAAGAAAGAAAGAAAGAAAGAAAGAAAGAAAGAAAGAAAGAAAGGAAAAACCCTACTTAAGATACTTTTAAGATACTTAAGCAGAAAGCAACTTTTTTGTTTGTTTTGTTTTTAAATAATCTTTCCCAAATAAATTGTGTTTTAAAAAGGATGAATACTAGCTTTTTTTAAGAGAAGTTATGATCAGCATAATTTATGAACTGATGTACCTGTTCCAGTATGAGCCTGTTACCATGCATACTGGTGTTTTATTTAGCAATCAATCTGTCAGAAATGGTTATGTCAGTAAAGACAATGCAGATGCCATTGGTGATAGCCATCATATAAAAGTTTGAATTGTTCTATCCATATTTTAGAGAAAATAAGCAATCTTTGGAGCAAATATCATAATCATAATCTATTCATTTGTTAGAAGCACTTCACAGAAAGATCTGACTGCCTTCTGTGGATGTTTGGACATGTCATACTTTTGCACCCAGGGAATCCAAACAGCTTTTCCTAAAGATCAGAAGAAAAAAAGTTCTATTTTATTAATCTTTTGATCTAATAAGAAATGCTCATTACAAAACATTACTATAAAGCTTCTGGGAATATAAATCAATATGTATATTGCCCCCCATTCCCATCCACCCACTCACATGTCCACATTCTTTTTTGTACCTGAAGACCTTTCTGGAAGTTAGTAAGAGCAGCCAAGACTGGACAAAGCAAAAGTCCAAAGCAAGAGACATACCTGAGGTCTGTTCCTGAGCCAGGATCAGTCACTGTAGCCCAGGGAGGAATTCGAAGAGAAATTCATGTCCTTGTGAAGCTGTGATTAAATATTCAACATCACCAATGAGGGGAAGGAGAGCAAAACCAGCAGCAAAAAAAAAAACTTCATTTCTTTTCTGTTTCTGTTCAAATACAGAAACCTTTGGTGTCCAGGCAGAACTTTTCTTGGGGATTTTTTAGAAATGTTCTTCTTATATGAGACCAAAGAAGGAGGATTATGTCTGCTGTAAAGTAATGGCTTTACAATTGGTTATCACCAACCAGGTTTCTGAGGATCCCACAAAAGCAAGAAGGTGAAGGACAACTGATGGCATTTGTAGAGCTCCTCTGCAAAGGTGACAGTGCAAACACCATTGTCTCTGCCAGGCATTAGAGACAGACAATTAGCAGACAATTAGCAGATATCCCTACTCCTGAGCCACTATCTGGGTCTGCAAGGTATACATGTACATGATGATGAAGGAACTTTTGTCCAAAGTCCTTCATGGGCCACCTGCAAATCTCTTTACAAAAGGAACTTCAAGATGCTTGAAGAGGTCCATGCAACCGGGCAAAAACTGCTAGTCATCCAGAGCAGGCAGATTGTTTAATCCCTGGCTTTTCAATGAAATATGTAATTCAGCTGAAGTTTTTGTGCAAGGTGGAATTTCGGATCACAAACTGTTGCTGATTCCTAGAAATGGTGATGATAGAAAGGCAGGAGACACAGTTTCAAATCCCCACTCCAAAACAGAGCTTTAATTTGGTTGTTCATCCCAATAGCCTCAACAGTCTGTTGATTATTAATGGCTATTTCTGCAGACTGTTAGTCCTTTCACCAGAAAGAAATCTGTTTACAGTGGCAACACAGCAGAAAGACCTGCAGCTTTGGAGGGCTCAGCACAATACCAGCACTTCCATCACTTTGGGCTCTTATGTTCCTTTAGAGATCTCTTTCTACTGCAACAACACAGAACAAATGTTCCCCAAATTAACTCTTGAAAGTCCTTTTTCCTCGAAACAACTCTGAGACAGAGCCCCTTCAAAGCAGGGATATGAACTGGCCAATGGAGTGAATACCTAAGCAGCCATGATTTCTCTGGTATTAGAGATGATGTGACACCAATTGCAGGACTGTCTTCAGAAAGAAAGAGCAGGTCCTTGAGCCTCACCGCATGATGTGAACAATTGTGGCTGGGAACTGCAACCTCTCAGGCATAAGAGAAGCCCTTACTATCTTTGTGCATCACGAAGCACAAAATGGAGCCCGCTCTCAGTTGGGTCCTTTAGCTGCCACAGTAAAATAATATTATTCAGACTGAGAGCTCAGAGCAGAACTGAGTTCAGTTTCTCTCATATGCACTGATGGGGAAAAAAAAAAAAAAAAAAAACGAAAAACAAAAAAATGAAAAGAGGTAGTTTGTGACTTGGCTATGGGTCTTAGCAGGTGTCACAGCTTCAAGTCTTCCACATGGTGCCCATGGGGAGGGAACTTGCTGTGGTGGACACTTTGCTGAAGGACTTCACTTAAGGACTGATTACATGAAAAAGATACACATGCATAGAGTCTCTAACTACTTTGCTGTTCAAAATGAAAACTAGAGGCTTATCACGGAAATTGAGAGGGGAAAATTCCTTGTAGTGACTGCAGTGGATTTGGCAAACAAAGGGTTAATGGAGTCAAGAAGGGTCTGATGAGTTTGAGATCTCTGATAATGAGTTGCTAAAACTGGCTGGGATAAGAACTGGGAGAACTGAGAGGAGAGTGGTCACCAAATAATGGACTTTCTTTGGGGTGGGAGGAAAGCAAGGCAGGCTTTTGTCTCAGGAACCTTATCAGACTATGAATCAGTAGTATCTAAACAGGGTAATCACCTAAAGAAAAAGAAAGCTTTCCTAAACACTGCTAGTCATTGAGTTAAGAGATCTGCAGGAAGGATTAGAAAAAATGAGGGATTATCCATGAAGGCAACTGAGCTTGTTTCTCCCAATCAGGGACTGTGCTTTGGGGGTGTAAAATAGCTCTCTGATTCATTTGGGAGTGAAAACTGTTCCCTCATTGGGGTGCTTTGCCTATAAATCGTGAAGTTTGCTCTGTCAGTGTGTGTAGAGCATCTGGCTGAGTGAGCTCTGTAGTGTGCTTGGGAAGGTTACAGTAATGAAAATGTATTTTCCATTATCTTTTATTTAGAAGTGTTTTTTCTTTTTTTTTCTTCTTCTTTTTTTTTTTTTTTCCCTAAACAAATACAAAGATCAATTATATTCAATATAAGTGGAAGAGATCTAGATCTGACCCCTCTCTACTTCAGTAGAGAAGTGGTTAATCCATTGGAGTCAAAGGAAACAACCTTGTGAAGTAAATGGGCTCAGAATATGACCTGCTGTTAGTGTGCCGGGGGTTGGGATTGTTCTGGAATGACATCAGTGTACTAAAGAAAACAGTGCCAATTAAGTGCTCTGAATCAATTTACATGCCCATAGTGTTACCTTTGACACATGCTTTCAGCAGTACCCTTGAGATGACTGTTTTCCCTTGTGATGGACATTTTCCAAGCATATTTATTTAGATATGACAAACTTGAATATCATGAGGAGGTGGAGCAGCTGTCTGCACTTCTACTCTTTCCAGCCAACAAGTTTCAAGTTTTTCTCTCCCCCTGGCTTTCTTTCTTCCAGCCGCAGCAAATGCAATTCCTTGCATGGCCATTACAATGCAAATTTAAGACATGAGCCATTCAATGTGATAACAATTTTAAAGTGTGGCTTGTCTGCAAAATGGGAGCCCCCAGAAGTGCACTGTAACCCATCCAGATTTACACTTGAACACACTGCCATCAGGAGCACGACACTCCAGCAGCACTGAGTCATTTCAGCACAAATGCAGTCTGGTAGATACCTTCAGAAATCATCACTGTGTTCTTGTATGGCAGTGTACCACTTGTGATAGGAGATTCAGCTTCAAGGGGCCATGAAGATGACTTGAAGACCAGGCTGCTACCGCAGGAGCAACATATCATGCTCTTAATAAGGTAAGTGACATCACTGTTTTGTTGTCCCTTTGGTGAGCACCTAACTTGGGGCCCTTGCTTCTGTATAAGAGTTAAAACTGCAATTTCTTGGAGATCAAGTGAGCAGAATGTGAAAGGGAGTTAGAGCTGTAGCACAGAAGAAAAGGAAACCCAAAGACGTGAAGTTACATTCAGGTGATGTTGAGGGGTCTTCACTCCACTCCCATTCAGTGCCCAGGTTTGTATGGGTGGTCAGTGCTGGCATGGGTGCATGGATACGGACCTGAAATGGGGAAGGAGAGCAGGGAAGGCAGAACCTCAGCACTTCTGTGTGTGTGCTCTCCTGGGAAATGCTTGTGTCCTCATTGGGAAGAGTGCAGAAAACAAAGGATGTCCCAAGTGAGGTGCGAAGTTGTGAGGCTCCCTCTCGCCATCCCTATTCCAAGCCCCCCAGGAGAGTCATTACCTCCAATTTAGTTCCACGAATGTCAACGGAAAGGCTGTAATCATCTGTTTGGCAGAGGCAGGGCAGGCCTGGATGTCGGCGGGACCTGTCAGGGTGTCACTTCATCTCTCGCACACTTTGTTAGAGGCTGACAGCCAGCTTGCCATTACCACTGCAGGGCCAATTATCTCTGCACTGCAGGAACATGCCCCACTTGTCACCCCCCCTTCCTCTCCCACTTGCCCTTCCGCTGTGGATCATTAAAATGATTTTGCACACACAAAACACGCACACACGTGCAGCTGCTCAGCTCAGTGCATTAAACCAGTCCCAGCCGTGGGTTCCTCAAACCTGTCACCATGGGCAGGAGTACTGTGGAGTGGAGGGGAAAGATGTACTTTTTTTTTTTTCTTTTTTTAATATTTCAGAAATTATGAGACATTAAAGGCTTGTGTTTCCCCCTGGGTTTAATTACACTGAATGTATTTAAACCGCTCTAATAAGTAGTAAATCTCTGAAAAGCTACAGAATACAAGAGGGTTTGTCACCTTCACACAAGGCAGGGGGAAAGTAGTTCTTCATCCTAGACGGATCTCTCTGGGATATAGAGAGGGTTTTTTTTACCAGCCTCTGGGGCTTGGTCTTCTTCATTCTACACCAGGATGCTGGAAGAGGTTTGAAGTTCCCTGTCACTGACCACACAGCTTCACCTCTTTGGGCACTTGCAGAGGTGTTCAGGAAGCCAGGGCTCTCCTGTTCACAGCCAAAGCACAGTGCCTTCCCATGGGCAGCTGTATCAGGGCCCCCCACCCCTTATATCAGCACTAGGGATGAGCTGTGCTCCTAGGTCTCCAATTGCTTTCCTTCCTCCAAGCTTCATTTCCCCTGTCCTGAGTATGCACAGCTGATATCATTCCTCTCTGAGCTGAGATTGCTATTCAGGACAAACCTTTTGCCACTTATTCGTAAATTCCCTGGCCTCTGGAGATCTTAGACAGACTGTCTTCTCCTTCACCCTATCCAACGGTGCCATCTTTCCTTTTTTTTTTCTTTTTATTTTTTTCCTTCTCTCTCTTTTTTTTTCTTTTTTTTTTTTCTTCTTCTTTTTTTTTTTTTTTCCATTGCCACTTTTGTAAAACAACTTAAATGTCATCTTCCTGCAATTACCCACAGAAGAGAGAAATGAATAGGAACATTCCCACAGGGGTCCCTGTCTTAAATGAGGCTTTTGTTGTTATAAATTGTTACTCAAAGCAGTACAAGCCTTTGGAACCACTCACGTGTTCCTGGTAACTTGAAGCATGGGGCTTTGAATTCAAAGAGCTTGTTTGGAATCTGCCAGCCTTTTTGGAGGTATGAAATCTGAACACGTAAGTCATAGCAGTAGCAGCAAGTCCTTTTACTTGAAGCTGGCTGCCACTTCCCCAGGCAGAAGTGACTTTGAGTGGTGCCTGCCACAGGATCCTTGTTCCCAGGCACCTGCTGGCCCTCGGTGCCTTCCTTGCATCTGCCTTGGAGGGACCGAACAAGGAGAACATAAAGTAGTGTGGCTTCAAAATTTTCCTTACCGCCCTGAACCACAACCACCCTGCTTCAGAATAGAAGTCCGATGTCCTGTCTCAACCCCAAAAGATGCAATGTGACCTAGTGGTTATAATGTCTAAGTTTGAAGAAGGCCCAGGAATCCCTTTGCTTCTCTGCTGCTACCTGGGGCTCCTTTGGGTGAAGGATTGCACCACCCCTCCCCACATCTCTGCTTCCCCATCTGTGAAGTGTGAAGGTAGTGGACAGCCTTCCCAGAGCATGTGGGGAATTGCTGGGAGGTTTAACATGAAATGATTTAAATCCCTCTCCTGAAGGCTGGGAGAAACCTAAGTGTTGGCTGAGCTCCACAGTGAGCTGCCATCCTTGCCTGCAGCACCTGAACAGAAAATGCCATGGGAGAGCTAAGCCTTGGGATTACATGGTTGAGAAAAGTAGCTTCTTGTTTTAGTTTTCCCCCTTTCTGCGGGATTTAGGTTTGGGAACATAAACTCCACGATTTGAGCAGGGTTATGGAAAGAAACCTCAATCAGCTGTACAAAGCTGCTCTGCTGCAACCCTGCGTGAGCTCAGGATGCTCAAGATGGAAAGCCAAGACCCACCAACCACAGAACCCCATAGCAGGGCTCAGAGAGTCCTCTGGGAACTCAAGTAGCAATGTCAGACTACTGTTACCAGGCCAGGCCATATATATTTTTTCTACTCTGTGAGAAGGAACTGGATGGGGCATGGATGCAGAGCACTGATATGACCAGAGCTGCAATGCCAAGTTAAGCTGCCAGTCTGAAATTAAACTGTGTAATGAGGGTGTCACTCAATTCTGTAAGGCTCAGGGAGGTGAGAGAGAAGGGAGACAGCCTGGCTCTGCCATGCCACACATACAGGCACACACTTTTCTCCATCCCCTGCCTGTACCTCTCTCCACCGCAGAAAGAACAAAACAAAACCTACCGCATCTTCCCAAACAGATCACAAAATCAGCGTCCTTTGAAAAGGGGCTAAAAAAAGATATTAAACTTTAAATACCATTTCTTTCCATGCTGCTAAGCAGCTTATTTATCACAGCGTGAGCCCACCTTAAGAGCTGTGACGACAGAAAGCTCCGCTGGTAATTACTGCAGAGAGCCAGCAGGCATGAATGAGTCACCACAATGCCAGTGTGCAGCAGACAAGGTAAGGGGAGACAGACAGACAGGGAACAAGGGCCAGCCAAGCATGGGGCCTTGAAACCCTCTTGGGAAGGTGTGCTGGTACATCTTCTTTGCCTCTTGCCAGGAACCAGCTCTCCAAGCAGATAGATGCTGCTGGAGCTTGCTCAGAGGAACATCCTCAGGTCTGCATCCCCTCTTTGGGTACGTGGTCCTGATGTGCCAGAGGAAAATAAGTCTTCTTGTGCAAAAGACCCTCAGCTGGTTTGGTCTGTGCATACAATCAAGTTGTGCCCTTCAGAAATGGTGCTGAGCAAAGATACCCTTGGTTTATTGCTGGCTGTCCTTCCTGCTAGCAGACATGCTGGCTTCATCAGCAAGCTCTGTCCTCCCAGCCCCGCGAATTGGGGGGGAATTGAGCCACTTCAGTTAAATGAGTGACATCAGAGTGAATCTAAGGCGACATGCTGAGCCTGCTGGGAAGGGCAGGCAGCTCAGCACCAAGAAACCTTGGCAACTCCCGCCTAGCCATTAGAATATGTCCCCTCCTCCTGTGCAGTGCTGAAGCTGACAGCAGGGTCAGCCCATGCCTTGCAGCAGAAACAGCAGCTCTGGGAGAAAGGGAGATCATCTCCCCTCGCATCCTGGGAGATGACAGTAGGTGCCATCCTCCTGCCATCCTCCTCTGAGAGAATCGATGGCAGATGTCATCCCTCTTTTTCTTGTAATTGGATGCTCTCAGAGCAACTTACTTCCAAGGTATTTTAGGAGGACTTTACCATTGCAAAAAAAGCATTTCAAACATTATCAGAGCCTGGTGATGGATGCTGAACAAACACATGCAGCACTAAAATTTACTGTGCCAAAGAGTTGACTGAAATAACCAAGTCCCTTTGCAAAGGGGAGAAGAGCTGCCCACATTTACTTCCTAGTCCGGTGGCTGAGTTGGGAGCAGGACTCAGATCTCCTCTTTTCTGTCCACCAGGTTTCTTGGAAAAGGGCCCAACCTGTTCTTCACGATGGTAATTAAATGGGACACCAGCCCTGAGCAGTGTCTGATTTAGCCTCACACCTGGTGGGCTTAGTCACCAGCACACAGCCTCATCTCCATAAGAACAGTTGCCTGTTACCTGGGCTCTGACACATCAAATATGGTCTTAAAATAGCACTGGGTTTCTGACTGAGCTCCTCTGGGATTTCTCCAGATCTGCCTTTCTTGCCAATCACACTTAACTAGTGGTGTGGTGTTCTCTAAGAAATGAAAACTTTGTGGTCTTTCACTCCCCCTTGCAAGGGAGCTCATTGCTCCTCTCCCCAACTGTTCAGGTTCCTCTTACAGCCTTCTGCAGGGCCTGGTGGCATCTGCTGTGGCTACTCCCAGGAGCAGATCTTTAGGCTGTAGAGATGCAGAAGTAGTCTTTGGCAGTCAACCCAGCAGTAGCAGATGGAAGTGTGAAGTGCAGGAAGAAAGCTACAAATAGCCGAACAAGAAAAACCTGACACGTCCTGGGCTTGCACATCATGAACCTTTTCAAGCTGTGGGATAGCACTGACTTCTGAAAAGGGCTATTTTAGGCAACATCTCATGAAGTTTGGCTCTCTTCACACACTGGCCTTCATCTGCACGTGGAGAAGACAGTTCCTACAACAGCAGCTTCTTTACTATCACTTGGTTCCCTCCAGTGATGAGCTAACACAGCACCATGTGGAGCATCACCCTGAGCAGCAGGGAGAGTCCCAGTCATCTTCTGCATGCATCCCTTCCAGGTAACGATCCAAAGGAGCTTTCTAGTGCATAAAAAGCCTGAGGTTCACAGGTTTCTCCCTGTCCTTCTGCAGAGCCATGACCTTCAGGAGGGTCAGACAAGTGCAGAGCCATGTGGCTGCTCAGCTGACTTGTTAATGGCCACCCCGCTTCCAGCAGAGAGGCCTGAGGGGAAGATGGCTTTGACTCCAGAAGGGAAATGGCTATTTCCATGGACACTTATCAAGATGGTGGCTCTGTGCCATCATTTCAATCTGAGGTCCTGACTGGAAACTTCCAGCAGCCCCAGCAGGAGCAACTTGGGTCTGGCCGTGCCAGTAATGAGGCCCAGCTGGCACCTTGGCCAGCAGCTCTCTGCAATAACCCTGCCAAGAGCTGGCTGGGACTGGATGGCAGCAAGGATGAGGAGGACAGGAGTTAGGGAGGCATGAGCGTGGCACCCATCAGCTCTGGAGCTGCTCTGTTGCTGCAGTGAAGCGGCCCTGTGTCATGGGGATGAGGAAAGCTCCCCCCCCACAAAAGGCCTGGGAAGCAAATTTAACTTCCCCCCATGACCTTCAGAGCTCCTCTGGGCTGATCTCTGCGATCATGATTTAGTCTTTTCCCAGTTAAGCATCTTTGGAAGCTGCCAGGTCCTGATCCTGAGAGGCATCTCCATAATTTCTGCTGCACTTCAGATCCTGCAAGAGCATCTCATACTGCCCATCTCCTCCACTACTGGCCATGATAGGCTGGAACAGACAGGTGAGACAGTGGCATGTTGCGTATTTACAGTGCTTGTACCTAACCGGCACATACCAGCAGCCAAAGACTGCACAGAACAGAGCAACTTTTACTTTTCAGAGGGAAGAGACAACTACAGAAGCTTCACGGGCTGGAGGAAAGGGGGATTTTCCCCTCTGATGTCCCTGTAACCCTGCAGCAACAGCTGAGGCTGCATTTTTCCCATGCGGCCACCGGAGGGCAGCCCGAGGGAGGGAGCCGACCCCAAACCTCCCCCAAAAACCGGGCTGGAGGGAGCTGGGGGGGGGGGGGGGGGGGGCAGCAATAGGGGTGCTGGGGCCCAGCAGTAGGGTGGGCTGTGGGGTGCAAACCCAGAGGGGAGTGGGCAGCAGGGAGCAGCTGTAACTGCTGGGGGAAGTTTAACAGTGCAGCGTGAACTAGTTCAGCTCTCTGTTAGGGAGAGGAATTTTATGTCTGTGAGACGAGGAAACCAATTAAAAGCGTAATTCAATCAGTGTGGTTTAGTGGCAGCTTTAAGGGACCTGGATGGGGCATCAGCAAGGAGCTGCCAACACACGGCGGTGGTGTCCAAAGAGGTAAAGCCCCTTCCTAAACAGAGCCTCGCTGAGGGATATTTGTAGCCTCCAGCCAGGTCAGGGCTGAAGTTGTGACAGGGCAAGTCGTAGCTACTGCTGACATGAGCTGGGTTTAGAAATAAATCAGGTGGATCTGACAGATCCCTCTGGACACCATGGTAAGTCCTTCCCCATTGAAGTTGGCAGGGCCAAGGGATGTCATGTTAGTGACTGCGGGGCCTGACTTTCTCTGTTTGAAAGCTGCTTTGATAAAAGCGTCTAGGCCAAAATATTCATCTGTGGTTCATGATCATAACCGCCTTTGCTCTTAGCATCACTGCAGCACCCGGCAGGAGTAGGCCAAGCTGCTGTGCAAGCACAGGGCAGTCACCAGGAGGGTTTGACCCCCCAGAAATCATAATTGAATGCTTTGGATTGACCTCTTGGATTGTGCTCACCCCCTGATGGAGCCATAGGCATGTTTGTCCACTTCTGAAATACAGAGAATGGTGTGGCAGGACAGTGTGGCAGGAACATGTCTTGGAGACATTAGAGACATGGATATTGAGCAAGGTATAATATAGTCCCAAGCTGCTTGCTTGAAATGCAGATGTGCTGTATTATTCCCAGGGGAAAAGCAGTAAGGGTCTCTGATGAACTGATTTTTCCTGCTTTGATTCTGCAATTTCACTCATTCCTCCCATTGCATCTCAAAAGTCCCAGTGGTTTAGGTGCAAATGTCTTTCTTTTCCATGCACTGGAGGCTGCATTTCTAAAGTAGATGAAACAATGCTTTATACAGATATCTGCAAAGTGCTTAAGGACCCAGCAGCAGGAGAGGTTCTACATGAAAGTAAAATATTATAGCACCATTGAAAAAAATAAGGACTTTGCCATTTGGACATAAGTCAGAGTGACCTTTCTTTTCCCTAGTAGACACCAAGTCCCAGCTTCGTGTCAGGAAAGTGAGTGTTGTGTCTCTGACAGCATTCAGAACCAAAGAACATTTACTGTCTGTGAACTCACTTTAGCCTAAAAATATAAGAGTACCTAGGGAAAGAAGACTAAAAGGGAGATAAATGATGAGGCAAATGATTTAAAACTGTTTGGCTGAGGTCACAGTCTGTAGAAAATGCTACTTCTGTGAGCAAAGACTCAGATTTTGTTCTGTCACCAGTACGTACATCATACACAGCCATGAGTATCTTGCCATCACTAAAATGGGCGTCATCTCACTTTTTTCAGGAGTCTGTAGGAAATAAATACTTTGCAAGCCATGATGGACTCACATGCTACAACAATATGAACTACGTAAATACCTAAAATAGACCCATTCCTGTCAGCAAATATCCAGACATTCTGAAATCGTTCTCATCAGCTCAATTTCCAAAGATAGATGGTTCCAGACTAGCCTCATTTCTCCAAGGATTTTTTTTTTCTTTTTTGAGTCAAAGAGGGAAAGAGAGAGAGAGAAAGGAACACTAATGTATTTAACCAATCTTGATTTTGGTGTAATATTTCAACTAAACCATATTAGTTTCATTAGTTTTGCTGAGAATTAACATCAGACTTGTAAACTAGTCTCTGCTAATGGTTAAAGGGCAGATGAGAACAAATTAAGCTGAAAGAGGAGTGGGTTTTGGAAGTCAATGAAGGTTTATTCATGAATGACCTTGGGCTGTAATTTTTCAGCTGTGGTCAAGTATTTGTTTATTGGGATTTGGGAGGCAAGGTTTCACAGAAGCAGGCAGGTATTACACAGAGGAGGATTTGGATGATCTCAAAAGCTGGGGTAAGGGCCTGGCATGCGACGCTATAATTCACAGTTACATGTGTTGGGACTGGGAACACATCCTCTGCAAATGTCACGAGAGCAGAAACATCAGGGTGTACAAGCTGATCAAAGGAGGACTGTGAATCACCAATGAGTTTTGTCCATGAAAATGTCAAATGATATCCTAGGATGTACGAGGCAAAGAATTCCCCAAAGAGATAGGGAGATATTAATGCCATTATGCAAAGTCCTAATGCTCTTTTATCAGGAATATGGCATGACAGCTTTGGTCACCCAGGGTCAGAAAAGATAAATTCAGTGTGGATGGATGCAGGGAGACCATTTGAAAGGCTCTCCTTCCCTTCACTCAGTTTCAGAAACGTGACTAGAAGAGTTTAGTTTGGGATAGGGTGTCTGAGAGAAGGTGATCCCTCTCTGTAGGGCAAAGGAGGTAAAGACCTAGGAGACAGTGCAGTGTTGAAACTAGAGAAAAGTATCAGCATGAAATCTAGTGGGCATGCACAGAGCTGGTAAAGTAAGGCAACTAGAGTAAGGTGCCTGTATCTAGATCAGTAGGATTAAAAGCAGCAAGCAACCTTGAACCACCTTCAGCAGCCTGTGCATGAAGTGCTGCTAAGGGGCAGTGAGGAGAAGGGAGCTGGTAGTTTTGGAGGCCCTGATGGTGTCTTTTCCACTGAGTTTGTGGTGAGAGTCATAGCTGTATTGTGCCCGTGATAATCTGAGGATGTAAAACAGAGGATGTCAGGACTAACCATCTCTAGGCCAGGCAATAGATCTGGGAAGCACCAAGCGGGTTTCTGGACACATAAAACATAAAGAAGCCACCATCCAAAATATACTGTGCTAACTATGGAGGTATTGCCTTCTCCTTGCTAGAGAAATATGTCTTTTGGCCTAAAGGTCGTATTTCTATTTTCCTACTTACTCTAAACAAAGGTTCCTTTTCTAGCCTATCCCCTAAGACAACTGCGGTCTTCCCTTCACCTACACATCCTTCCATGCTCCCTGAAAAGGGAAAATGGGGCTGTTGGCAGCCTGTGCCAGTCCTCCCTAGGAACTGAAGCAATTCAGAATGTACTTGAACAACTCTCGTTTATTTTTCAACAAGCAGGGCAAGACTGGTCTCCTCTGGTTTCCATGTGTCCAAATAAGCAACCTCTCTATAAATCCATCCATAAACATGTAATCTGTACTGCATCAAAGTCTCCTTTGGTATAATCCCTAAAAGAAGCTTTCACATGAGAAAAATATGGTCCATTCTCTTGACATTCGGTGCTGCATGGTTAGTCATCTCAATCTCACTAATGCCCAATAAGTAAAGGATATTTTTGACAAGTCCTGACTAGTATGAGATACACAGAAAAGTAATAAAACATATTTCAAAAAGAGATCTGTTATATTTTCAGATCACAGTAAATCTGAACATAAGCCATGTACAATACCGAGCGGCTCTTTCCTCTGTGTCATACAAATGCAGGCAAGCTTCATCTCCTTCCCAGCAAGCCCCAGACAGGCTACACCCGAGATGTGCTGGGAGAAATCTCTCTGTTCAGCCTTTTGAAAAGGAACAGAGAAAAGGGCCATGGAGTTGCCGTCTGTGGTTTTGGAAGATGAAAGCTCTACAAAGCAGAGTTTTAGCTCCCAGAAAGAGTCCAGACCCACAGCAATGTCCTGGAGGAAGGCATCAATAACAAGGCAGCCCATGGTTCCCCAGCCAAAGGCAACCTCTAATTAACATGGGCTAATTATTTGTCTGCTGCTTGGAAGAAGATGACTTAGGCAGTGGGTGAGCACAAGTTCCCTGGAGGCTGGTGTTACCCCAGGAGGGGATTTCACCAGTGTTTTCCATGAAGTCGGAGCAGGATGGGCGCCTATTGCTTTTTCACTGCTGATTCAGCATCCCCAGCTTTGCCAAGTGTTCAGGCTTTCAAGCCATTTACATCCAAAAGCAATTGGAGAAATCATTTGACAGGCTTCATCCCAAGATATTGGCAGATAACCAAGATCAACTTTGTTACTCAAAGATTATGTTTGCAGTGAAATAATTTAGGGATTGAGGGATTATCCAACATGGGCCCACAGCCCAACACCACTAGAAGTACCAAACACCTCACAATTCCTGACAGTGGGAAACAATCTCCAGGAACTGAGATTATTTTTATTTATTTATTTTTATTATTTTTTTTCCTCGGATAAACAAAACCGTTCTGTTCAAACAGTGCTGTCTACAAATCATTAAGGCAATTGGCTGATTTACATCTGGCATTACAGAGGTCAGAACAATAAAACATGGCTTTATTTTTCAGCGAACACACACTCTCTGCTATCCTTTATGAAGGCTGTCAGAAGCCGGTGCACGGGGGGAAGTGAGGTGGGATGCTGCAAGGAGCTAGATGGGGAGGACTGGGAATTAGTAGTGTCAGGGGGTGATTGAAGGAGAAGTGCATTTCTAACAGGGTGGAAGTGGGTTTTGGTTTGAAAGTTTTATGAAAAAAAGTACTTTTTAATATTTTATTTTATTTTATTTTATTTTATTTTATTTTATTTTATTTTATTTTATTTTATTTTGTTTTATTTTATTTTATTTTATTTTATTTTATTTTGAGATGACCACTGTATTACTCCCATCAGGGAGCAGATTTTTGCTTGGCTCTTTGAAGATGGATATGTTGTGGCCCCATGGCTACTTCCCACTGGAAACCCCAGCCCAATCAGGGAAATCTGTTATAAAATGTTTTTAGATCAACGCTTACAGTAACTGGAGCTTTTTTAAATTAAAAGTATTTAGCAATACATTTTGAAACAGTACAGGGCCTTATGGCTTTGGCATCCTTGAGTCCCTTGTGCTCAGAAACCAGGAAGACAGTGGGTTTTTATGTATCTCTCCCAAGATATTTTTGTTATTTTTATTGGGGTATTTAAAATACTGACCTTAAATAAATGTACTGGGGCCAAGAGATGCCGGGGACAGAGCCTGACAGTTAACTAAGGTCCAGGTCCTACAAGCTGCTGCTCACAGCTGCACTCAGCTGGCTGCAAGAAGCAGCAGACAGCCCCATACAGCTTGTTTGTTCGGATTATTAGACAGCATAATTAGTGGCTAGTGCTAGATCTTGTGCTGCTTCCTCATTTTAGGAAATCACAGTTAACAAATTGCTGTATCACTCATGCCTCATATATTTTTCAGAAATACCACACTGAATACTGTCTTTTCTATATACAAAGGCCGCACCCCTCCACAAAAGCAGAAAACTATCTGAAAACTAAGCACACACAAAAAAAATAAAAAAATAAGCATTTGCTCTGAAAAAAACCTTTCGTCTACTCTGTGTCATTCTGATCAAAACCTTGGTTAAATGCCAGACAGCAGGTCACAGCCATTTTCTTAAACTCTAGGGGCATCAAATTTTCCTGTCCATCCCTCAGCCTTTCAGGCTGCTTCCCTTAATGATGATATTGATTTTGATTTTAGTTTCATCTAGTTTTAGTCTATTCCAGTGATGGACTCCCACTGCTCCCAACAGGAGATTATTCTATGCTCTGCCAGACCTCACTGATAGGAATCTTTCCCTGACATCCAACTTAAGTTTTCTTTTTTGTTTTGTTTAAACTTTTTATGCTTTGATTGGGCGAAGTACTTAAAGCCAGGAGTTAGGGGTTAGAGAGAGAGGAGAGAGAAGGGGAGGGGAGGCCAGATGAGATAAATTGGCAACCAACTGCAGAAATGTGCAGAAGTTTCCTCCCGAGGCCTGACTTTCTGTTGCAGCCATTGGTTCTATAGAAAATGTATTTGCCCAGAATCCTTTGTAAGGGAAAGAAAGGAAAAGAATCATTATTTAGAGGAACCTGAGCCCTACAGGAGACATATCAAATACTTTCTGGATTAGAAAAAGGGCTGTCATTAAGACGTGAGTTTCAGGTTAGATTTATATATATGTTTTATACAGACTTTTAAAATCACCTAGAATTGACTCTGATTATCTATGTGGATCATTTTGCTACTGCACCCTCAAATATTCCTATACTGTTGTAAATGCCACATCAGTCAGATGAGAAGACCATCTAGGCCACTATCTTGTCTCTAAAAGTTATTAATAATGGATGCCAGGGAAGAGCATAGGAACTATCACTGCTCCCCATGGACCATCCTAAGCAATTCTTCTTTCTTCTTTTTGTACATGCATTTCCCAGACTGGGAGTCCTTGTAATCCCCTTTCATTCCTCTGATTAGAGTGGGGTAGGATCAGTCATAGGCACGTTGGAAGATCAGCAGATGAACAGCTCAGAAATCTCCTGCATTCCTCTATCTGCTGCCTGGAGTTGCAGCTTTTGAGCCCCAAGGGATATAATGGGAGTTATTTTGTGAACCCAGACAGTTACAAACTCACATCAAAAGAAGTCAGACATAAAGATCTCCATGCAATAATCTACTGAACTGTGAACTACTGAAAAATCTACAAAGAAAATTGCTTGGGAGGAGCAAAGGAAACATAAGACATAGAAGGAGCAGAGGAGGAAAAGTAAAATAAAGTTGGGCAGGAGGAAGTCTGTGAAAATCCTTGATATTGAACTTGAATTCCACTTAGGACAGAAGTAATGTACATTTTAAGGCCAAAGGAGACCATTAGGATGATTGCAGCCTGACGCTGCAAAACACAAACGGCAGGAGCTCACCCAGTGATTCTCTCATCAAGCCCAAGAACTTGTGATTTTAATTCAAAAGTACAGCCTTTGGAAAAGTTAGTCAGCTTCACAAAAGAGGCTGACTCACTATACCTCTTAGGAACCTGCTCTGATGACTAATTGCTCTTATTGTTAAAAATGAGCCTCTAATTTGCGACATCAACACTGACAACCTCAAATTCCAGCCGCCTGATCTTGGTCTTTTATCTGCTAGAAGTAACTGAAGAAGTGGGTGTGTGTGAAAGAAAGAGACGCTAAGTCTTGACATAAAATGTTTTCCCTGTAAACTGCAGGCTGAGGGAGAGGCAAGCCAGTGAGCCAGGAAAGAAATGCAATAACGCAACGTGATGACCAGGGCAGGCATGTTATTAGGGCACTGCTGACAGAAGGGATGAGATTGAGATTAGGAACTTTTGGATTTCGTGAACCTTTTGATCTTTTGGGGGGACAGGAAATCAAAACCAATCTCTTCCTTGCTTACTTCAGGGAACAGGGAGTGGAAGGAACGGAGTGATGATGAGAAAGAGACACTGAGGTGCAGAAAAACAAGAAAGTGGATTTTTGCAAGAGCAGCAGCAAAATCAAGGGAAGATACACAACAAAATGGACTCAGGTGCAAAACGGTGCATGGAGAGGTTCAGGATGAAGAGGTAAATCAAACGTGGTAGCAAACCAGAAGGTATGGACTGGGGAAAGAGATGCAAGAGCAGACAAGGAGCCAGAAAAGACTAGATACATCACATGGTGTCTTCTGTTTCTAATTCTCTGCTAATAGATCTAAGCCCTGATTGTTCTACTTGAAAGCCACCAACTTCAGTGATGTTTTGCACGACAACAGAGAAATATGTATCAGGTGTACATGGCTGTTGCAAAAATCAACAAGTAATTCCTAATTTAAAATGTAGAACTTAACCAAATACTGTAAAGCAAGATTTTTTTTCCCCTTCTGAGCAGTTTATTACTCAGCCCTATAAAAATACTGCTACTAGTGAAAGACAAATTGCCCATATATTCTGATTTTTGCATGATGAATTCTAAGGTCACAAAGAGTCTGTTAAACACAAAATGAAGGAACAGAAATTGTAACCAGGGAGTTCTGGCAAGACAGATGTTAAATCTGCACAATTTGACAAACTTGATTCCCTTGCCAAGCATTTCTGTAGCCAGTTATGACTGTGTCCCTTCTAAATGCCCGTTAATAAGACCAGCATATAATTGTGGTGTCCTGTATGTATCAACACCCAGTAAGATCAGAACTCCTTGTTGACTGTTGGGACTCCGAGTTCATGCCCCGTGTCACTGGAAGGTAATTTCCTTTAGCTCTGCAATAAACTCTCTGCATTGACCTAAGACCTCCAACATTACGAGTGGTTAACAGCATCCATAAAAATAAAATGTGGATACAAAATATCTGAATTTAAGTAGATTTGCTGGAATTTTATTAATTTATAGAAGTTGAAGGTTATGCCATATGTCACTAGAAAGTAATTTTCTCTGGATGTGCAATAAGGGCTTAGATTTGATTTATGACCTAAATATTGCAAGATATTAATACATCTCCATGCCAGATGGTAATGTACATGTGAGGAAATGTACCTTTTCTATTCTAAAATTACAAGAATTTTCTTTAATTTACTAGGATAAACTCTATCAATGGCATTCATTAATTTTTGAATGCTCAGTACTTACAGGGAATGTCCCCATCTCTCAAACAGATAGCTGTGTTATTCCTCTATGAAATATATTCAAAATGTTTCCAAAAACTGCTTCAGAGACTATATATGTGGTACCCACATGTATATCTGCTAGAGTTGTCCAGACTTGACATGCTTCTTGAAACAGACAATGTTTTGGACTCCTGGGATCCAATTTAGATACTGTTGGGGATTACAGCTGCAAACAAATAAGTGGGAAATATGTATTCAGAATCTAGTTACAGAAGCTAACAAAAACATCAGGCAGGTTGGAAGGAAGGGCTCCTTTACAACTCCAGGGCAAAAATTCATGAGAAGGCTGAACAGCTATTTTAAAATTTACCGATGTGTTCTTGTGAAATGCAAAGATATCCCAAACTTTGTTTTCTAGGGACAAGAGCTGGCTCACTATTTTCCGCTCTTTGCTTACAACTGCATTACATCCAGTGATTTCCTGGAGAGATGTTAATATCTTATTTATATACTAGGTAAACAAGATGCACTATTCTACCACCAGAATAAAAGCTGTGCAGCAGGACTTCTCATATTCCCTGGCTATCAGTGCATAAAATCAACCGTTATGCCAGTTCCTTTTGGAACTACAAGTCCAGACTAAATAATAAAGGTTTGTTTCAAAGGATTTCAATTTCTGAAGAAACTCCAGTCTCTCAAAAAGTAGTTTCCTTGTGAATGAGGAGGTCTCAGTACGACAGTCATCTGCCCCATGGGAGGACCACAGTGTGTGATGGGAACTGAAGTCCAGCTGAGGAATCAAAAGCACAGGCGAGAAGAGAGAGTCAAAGCACACATGAACTGTTCCCAAATCCTCTTGCAAAGTCCATTTTAATGTTGTTCCAGTACAAAACACAGCAATTTTGATTTTGCAGGTGGACGCTTTCATTTCAGATTCACTTCTCCTCTGCTCACTGCCATGAACTCACCTTAAATATGACTTTAGCACAAATGGAAAATGTGGTGGAGGTGTGATTTTGATGAGGGAAATGATATCATTTCCAAGGCTAAGTAGGCATTATTCAAATGCATAGTGCTGTGTGTTTAGAGTTTTGCTTCATAGTTTATTCATGCCCTTGGGTCACTTTTCTGCTCTTAGAGTGGAGCCAGAGTCAGATCCACGCTCGCATTTCCTTGGCAGCCACTCTTGTTCCCGGGCTGGGCTTTCATTTTTTTATTTTATTTTATTTTTTTTTTTTTTCTGATGTTTGCCTCAGCTCTGCCTGTTGCATTTTTTCCTGCATCTTTGTAGGGAGCCGTCAAAAGGGCCTCCAGGCTCTGGGAGCTCAGGGAATGGTTTACACAGGTTCCGTTTGCAGTGAAAGACTGGACCAAAGGCTTTAAATGCCTTGTGATTGCCTGCCGGGAAGCTGATGGACATGTGAACAGCAGGGGTCCCATCAAATGACGGAGGAGAAGGGTTATTATTTCCCCTACCCTTCCCTGACATCCCAGACCTGTTATTTCAGGGCAGAGCAGCGAGCAGAGGAAACAGAGCCTGACTCCCTGGCTGGGTTAGCATTTCAGATGCAAGACACCAGGTGGCTGGAGTGACGAGAGGCTGTCACAGGCTGAAATGTTTGCTGCCTTGAATGAGAAATAGCACTCTGAGAAAAGTCTCCCCTTTGCAAAAAGGTCCAACGCAAACGGGTTGGGGGTGGAGGGGAGCTTTGTAGGTCCGCAGCTGAATTCACAGCAATAACCCGTTTTCTGGTTTTGCTACAGACTAAGGCATATGGGGCTGGGAAGCGCAGAACGAGGTGTTGTAGTTACTGCGGCATCCAGAAAAAGCATTAGCAGGAGAAGTGAGTGACTGATGGCTGATTTGTCCTGAGCGCATGTCGAAAGAACAAGCTTCCTCCTGCAAATTGTTTTCTCCCTGCCTCAACCAAGAGACGGCTGCTATTCTGGTGAAGTGACAGATGCTGCTACCAGTCATATGACTAGGCAAAAACGCTCTCATTTTTAGGAATATGGGATGATGTGTTCTAGTATCCAAGGGTAATTTCTTACTATTTATTCTTGCTTGCCCCTGACACATCCCCTGCCATCTATTTCTAGATTTTTCCTCTTGGGTAGCAGACTTAAGTCTGTACTTTTTCTTACAAGCCATAAACAGAAAAGAACAGTGTTTCTGCAAAAATACACACAGATACAGAGATACTTATGCAATACTGCATGTCCCAGTACCATCCCACAGCCATTGGACTGGAGGATCTCTGTCTTGGATGTTATATAGGTGCAATTGTGACCGTGCAGTGAAGGCAAATGAGAATCCAATTTCACAGAAATTTAAAGTAGTATTTTTCCACTTAGAAAAAGTGACACACAATTACCTTGTGTCATTTCTGTGTCACTACTCATCTTAAGCTGGGACTGAGTTGTGTATATGTTAGTTGTTGTACATAAAGCATGAAAATCAGACACGGCTTCAAAGAGCTTTCTGTCTAGGTATAAAGCACGAAATGCATAAGACAGATGGGAATGTAGGGAAGTAATGAGATGAAGTGGGTCAGAGCGAGAGACCAGAGCCAGCACGGTAACTGCCAGGTTTTTTGCAGACACCATGACGATGAGTTCGATTTAGGACGGGATTTGGGGAAGTGTGACAAGATAGCCTCGGAGATGTTAAAGAGAGCATGAGGAGCAGTATGGGATAAACACAAAGATAACACGTTTGAAGATGGAAGCAGTGGGCGAGGGAAGGCTGGCACCGGGGGCCAGTTGGAGGTGAGAAGCACCCTTTCCAAGCTGAGTGACAGATGAGGCAGAGGGTGGGTGAAGATGGACTGCGATAGCAAGTGTGTGCAGCATATGTTTGAAGTGATAGGGAAGAGGTGCCACCGGAGGAGAGGATGCGGAGGGATGACACACTGACAGCAGCGGGCTGGGGAAGGGATCTCTGCACCCGTATCCTGCAAAGAGGTGGGAGCGGAGCCGGGCTGTATTTATTAATACCAGGGCAGTCCCTGCAGTCGTTACAAGACATGAAGCGTGAGGCTGGACAGAAGCTTTGGCTGCAAGGCAGGACAGGAAAGGCCACATCTATTTAGAGATGTTATGAGTAAAAAGGCTTCTAGAGGCATAGCCTGGGTGTGAGGCTTCGGACGGTGACCTGGGCTGATGCCCAGGCTGCAGGGCTGAGTGACAGCCAGCACAGGGGTACTCACGCTGCTGGAGCTAAGTGGCAGCAGGAAAACACTGGGGTGAAAAGTAAGGTCCTTGCACTAGCCATTATGACCCCAAACTGATGGTTAGACAGCCCCAAGGAGATGTCAAAGGTTTCCTAGTAAAGTGGTAGAAATAGAGAAGCCATTGTTATCCTGAAGTAATAATACAGGTGGTGTTTATCCAGCGCAGAAATGACAGCCTGACGTCTTAGTAGAAATTGCATGGCACTGATTTGCCTTTGGATAATTGTTCATCTTATGTGTTGCAAGCTACTTGTTGGCTAACACCCAGAACTCCTCAGACTAGCTTTGGCATCCTTCGTCTAAGCTGTGATCATTTTCATATTTCACATGTCTTGGCTTTCACGTAGGCACATGGCACATATAGGGATTTCTTCTGTGAGTGGCGGGTACATCTAAAGCAGGGATGTCTCAACAATTATTATTGAGAGGTGGGGTTCTGCCCCTGGTCCCCATGAGCCAACCTAGACCTGACTGGGGCCAAGGGGATGGGTTTCACTGTCTGCAGATGCTCATAGCTGTCACCATAATGCTCGATAAACTGCACTTTTCATTCCTCTGGTTTTCATTATTCAGTATTTGTCTCTAATAGGAACATATTTATTTACATATTTTCCTGCAGGCAGAGGAAGGGATTTCCATAGTGTGGAGCATAACATCTCTGTAAAAGCAGGGGAGGGACAGCTGGTTGGATTCACCTCTAGCCCTGGGTACAAACCCTACCACCGCACTTTTCCCAAGGGACCAAGCTTTCCATGTGGTGAGGGCCCCACGGTCTGCCCTATTGACAGCTTTTCTCTCGGTGCCCCCATATCAGATCTGTCCCAGCCACGTTCACTGAACACATCAAGAGGTGGGTGGGAGCCACAGCCTCCACCCTCCAAGCCGCCTTCCAGAGCCTCCAGCAAGTAACAGCAAGCAGGAATTTAGAAGCAGCTTTTCCTGACAACGGAAGTCATATTTTGTTTTGAAAACATCCCTGTGCTTGTGGAAAAAGCTAAAATAAAAACTCCATGCCCACAATGTCTATCTATCTTTTGCATTCGCTTTGTCTCGGTGTCACCTGCCCTCCTGGGGAACCATTACGGCACACTTGCTGCAGCCCCCGGCTTTATGTCAGCCTCCTGACGGCTTTGTCCTCTCCTTCTTTGTGGGTCCAGTCCTTTAACAGATCAGTGTCTTTTGATCTCACTCCTCTCAGCGTTGTCAAAACAGCCCTGTCAAAACAAACCTGTCACAGGGATTGGGAATGAGGAGTCCTCAGCTATAAACCTCGCTGTTATGTCTGGGAGCATACCGCTTATCCGGGCCACTCTTTTATAGCTCCTGTCTTTTTCTCTCAGCTCCTCCTGCTGGAGTGATGAATTCCAGCAGGGTGACTTTACACAGGTGTGCTGAGGGGTACATGGTATTAATGAGTCATATGGCAAATATTTCCTTGCTTTCCCTAAATTTTGTCTCTGCAGTGCCTGGCCACCTCAGGACACCAAAGCATGACAGGGAAGGGGGGAATTTAAGGCATGTGGAAACCCTGCATTTTTTGTTAAAAGTCCTGGGGGATGTCTGTGAAACTCGAATAGTAGGTTTTGTTGGTCCTGGACTTGTGTTCCAGCAATCTCAAAGGGGCTTAATTAAAGTTTATGCTAAAAGAATCCTATTTTTATGTAGCTAAAATAATTGCGATAAGCTACAACTACCCATGGGTATATAATGACTCCCTCTTAGGCAAGGGGCTTGTAGAGAAAGCATAGAGGGAGGAAAATGATTAAAGAACTCAACCTCAGTGGGCAGGGTTTTGGAGGAAAGACTTTGGGATTTAGCCTCTTATCTCCAGTTTTCCACTTTCACCAAGATTCAAGAGAGATAGGAGAACTAATTTCTTCTCTCTTTCCATTATAAGGAGCACATTTTTCCAATGTAACCCCTGGAAAAGGTATCATCAATCACTGTTCTTTTAATCTGGGAGCTGTGACTTCCAAGAGTTTGATGAATAGGTCCAGAAGTTCCTGTAGTTTGTGACCTTCCTTTCTGGAGAGATGGAAAGAGAAATTCTAAATTTCTTATACTTTATACTTCTTTGACTTTGATTAGGAGTCACAATGTAGAGAAGATTTAGTAAAAACCTGGCTGGATATTGGCATAGGGGGGAAGAATACTTGGCTGAAAATTGTAGCATTTGTCACACACACAAAAATAGTAATAATAACAACTCCATGGGAGGAAAAGCAATTTTTGATGTTATTTGTCCCACAGAAAAAAACACACCTCTATGATGCTTTATTTGTGGCTTACGGGTAACTGATAGGAAAGATCTTAAAAAAAGAACTTGAACCACTGTATATGGAACTTTATATAAAGTTAAGTTTGATGTCTGGAAACAGAGATGTTCAGTATTTTAATAGCTGATGATAACAAACAGTAAGGTAGTTAGACTCCCTGGTTGCGCAAGTCCTCTGCGATCCTTTCATCCATCAGCACAGGGTACCTGGCATATCTGCAGCTCTGCAGAGCTGCTCTTTCTGGTGTGTGAACAGAGAAGACCCAGGAGATGCAACCAGGAAAAGCAACGTGTATGTTATAGTTTTAACATCAATGGATTTCAAAGTCCTCAGACATGGGTGAACAGCTGCTTTATTTTGGGGATAATAGGAGGTATTAGTAAGGGTAAAATCTTCCAGCATCCCAGGCTTCAGACTTGATGTTTCTGATGGGAGAAGATGTCTCTGACCTGCGATTACTGTATTGTGCAAGTGTGATCCTGCTGTAATTCTGGCTTGAATCAATCATGCCAGCAAAATCAGTGCCTCTTTGATCAGAACAGCTCCCTGTCCCGCATGGCTGAAGGTATAAAAACACCAGTCCTCCTGTTCAAAAGAGAACAGGCATTCATAAATCAGGTTGGCAGACCATAAATTCATTTACCCAACAGTGACATGGTCAAAAGCAATTTGGTGGGCTATTAAAAGCCTATGGGCAATGTTGGAATAAACAAGGGATGGAAGAGGTGTGAGGAGAAGAAGAAAGAGGCATCTTTATCCTTTGCTGGGTGAGGTACCACTGCCCTGAGGCAGCTACGTGGAGCTGAGGGGCTGGGGTATCTGTCCTGGAGCTGTAAGATATCCATCCCCCTCGCTGCCAAAGCAGAGGTGGGAGGAAGAGGTTGGCTTAAGTCTCAGCCCAGTCCATAAAAACAGAGGCACGTAAGAAGCCTGCACGCAGTCATGCAAAACTCATCAGATGAAACCCTCCCCGTACATCGGGACAAACGTGAGACATGGTGTTTCCATGCCTGCCTCCCCTTTCCTGGTACCCGATTTCATCTTGAGATATATATGTATTATATATTATACATATATATATATATTTAAAGAAAATTACAGCAACTCTGCCAGTTGCTTCAAATAAAATAGCTCTGTTGAAATAACGCCATGTCTGAGAGATTGGGTGTAATATGGTTAAATGCTTTTACAATCCCCATTAAAGTAAGTGGATAGAAATTCATAAAATATTTATAGCATTTGAAAAGTGTTCATTCACAGATCCATCCAGAATGCGAAACAGGCCCAGAGCAGCGAGCGCTGAAGACAGATGTTGATACCATGATGTTCCTCTTGCATGGGGACAGAAGACGGACTTAAGTTAAATCACACAGCTGAAAAGGAAGGAGCCCGAGTTCAAATCCTGTGCTGCAGTTTGTTTTAATCCAGTTACTAAACCAAGCAGTGCTCCGTTTTCCTGCTGAGTATAACGGAAATAACAACCCCAAGCTGGCAAGGATACTGCATTACCACTATTTCTACCAAGAGGCCGGGGGCATTAATGAGACCTCGGAGTGGGAGGGGAGCTGTGATTTAAATCGAAGTGATGAGAGAGGGGCCGGTTGCCTTTGAGTCAGCACGGAGATGACCTGATCTCTCTCAAAAGGCAGCCGGCTGCATGGCTTCCTGCCTGTGGCAAAGGTAATAGCAAAGCTGGCTGCATCCCCCTCTTTGTCAATTATACGTGAGTCTCCTGGGTGTTAAAATCAGCTGATGCTCCTCTGAAGGAGGAAGGTTTTTAAAAGAGGAAGAAAATAAAGTTGTGTCTCTGGAGTTGGTTGGCGTGTGAGTAAAATGCGTGTCTGACTTCTTGCCTCGAGTCCTGTGTCTACAGCTACGGACTGCTCAGTGCCACCCCAGGGGAAAGAGAAAAAGGCCTGGCAAGCTGAAGGGCTGGAAAAGTGACAGCAGGATTAGGAGAAGTCACTATGGAGAGAGGGACCAGAAGGAAGTGCCTGGGCAGGATTAAGTCAAGATCTGGTGTTAATCTAGCAGCTTCATGTTGGGAGCAGCTTTGAACTCTTTGGCCAAGACATGGACAAGGTTTTGACCAAAGGAATTGACAGCAGCTGAGGAGCAGTAAGGGGAAGGATGAAACCTTCTGCTGGTGGGGAAGGAGTGGAAAATGACCAGTGCAGAACTGTCTGCCCTTGTCTGAGGGTGTCACACCAGAGGGGACTCATGTACATCACACAGGGAAAGGTCCGAGACTTATCTCTGTCATCAGGTTTTAGAGAAATCCCTCTAAAGGGAAGCACGTAGAAGAAATCAAGACACCGGTGGCTCCCAGGGGACATTATCCCAGGGCTGAATTCTTGCAGTGAATGTCACCTTCTGTTGTTTCCAGAACAAATCTGTGAAAAAAACTCAGGACACAACGCTCTCCATCCTCTTGTGTCAGTCTCTTTTGAGCGGTCATCACCTTGTCATCTCCTGTGAGGATCAGAAGGCTCCTAGTGGTTCCTCTTCATTAGAAATCTCAGTTTTCATTCACGCCAGCTTTACCTTCACGTCACTCACTCAACTCAATAACAAAGGAGCAGAGGACCTGGGTTCCTACTTCTTCATTTTGCAAAACAGCTAAATTAGCCCTGGGGTCATAGGCAAACACCAGCCCCTCTGAACTCTTCTAGCATACAGTGGCTACACAGCAGTTTTGCTGTAAGAATAACCAAGCTCACTTTAAACTTAGCAGAACACTGCTCAAAGTGCGCAAATTTATTTATTTTTTTTATTTTATTTTTTTTTTTAAGGGGCTTTGTAGTCCTCATCGACCTCCAACCTACTGTTATCTAACTCAGAAAGCTTATGTATGTATCCCCCATATACAGACCTTTAATACAGACATCCTCTCAGCTGGATACTGCGGGTAGGACCTTACAATAAACTAAAAATAATTTCACCCAAGCTGAGGACTTTGCCCAAGTTTCACAGGGAAAAAAAAAAAAAAAAAGTATTTTACTTCCTGCACTCAGCTGCGGTGCTGCCATTCCAGTTACACAATTACTGTATCTCAGAGGCTGCTGCACATCAGAACCAAATCTCTCACCAGTGTGCAAATTAGAGTAAAACAGAGCTTTGGGATCCATTAGGCAGAAAGTGTCAATCTAAGGTTATTTTTTACTGAGGTTAACTTCCAATTCTCTTCGTCTTGTTTTATCCTCCAGCATGGCAGCAAATTGTGTATGTTTATTAAATGCATTAAATATTCCCCTATAAATATGTATTTATTTAGTTTAATAAATATATATTTACAAAGACATATTTATACATATGTTTATAAATATTAGTATAAATATGTGTCTATTTATACATTAGCATACTACAGAAATGCAGTTAGCGAATGCATTAAATATAATGAAGAGCTTGCTATTTTCCATCACACTGGAAGCTGATCTGTCTTTCTTCTGCTTGTTCTGAGCTGCTATCCAGACTTGCCTGTGTGTTAAACCTTCATATCCTCCGCACTTTGGGGGCTTTCTCTCATGTTGTACAACAGAGTATCTGTCTGAGAAGGAGCAGGAAATTCGGTCTCCTGATTTATTGCTGATAGGGAGCCATAAATTTTCCTTAGGGGAAACACAAGGATGTAGATCATAGATGTGGGAACTCTGGATCAATATAATTTTTTTCTTATATAGGGTGTAAGCAGCCGATGATCCTCTCTCACTGGAGCAAGCAAAGTGATTCACCTCTCAGTGTTATCTTCCTCATGCCTGTACTACTACACGAGACAAGTTCAAAAAGCCTGAAGACTTTTTTTCCTAACCTTTGCAGTGATTTTTTTAGCCCATACTTCTCAGGCCCACTAAATGCTTAGTAAATATGACCTCTTCTTTGTACAGCAAACCATCCCTGTGGCTTGTGTAGCTGCTTCTCCCACCTAATGTGAAGGACAGCATTATAATCACTCTATCTTATTCTCTTCAAAGACAGAGATGAAACAGTATATTCCTGGCAGTGGAAAGAGATGCTCTAGTTAAAAACCTGAGCATATGAACTTAGGAGGAGTGGGAATCTCCTGCAGGCTTTCCCAATGAGACACGCTCCCCAAAAGTTCTTGCTATGTAATAGTAAGCATTCAGTGCCCTAAAACAAGTGATGGACTCTTTGCAATCATACATTATAGTGATAAGATACAAATTAATTTAATTCATTCATTTTTATTCAAGACTACTGTTTACCATCTTTGTCTTCAGCATTAGTAGACCTCTGAAGGATTAGATGAATGATAACAGAGATAACATACCAGGAACCTTTCATTTAGAGCAGCTGTGATCATTTTTTTTAGATCCTGGACATCTCCTGTCCAAGGATTTAAGTCCTCTTACCGATGTTTATTATCTACCAAAGAAAATGTGCTTGTATTATAACCATCACAATCCTCTTGCTTGGCTAAAATCACATATTAAACCCGTGTCCGAGCCTAGAATTAGAACCTGCAACAAAGATACCTCCTGCTTCCTGTATCTCAAATCTCCTTATCTGTAACCCATGTTCTCCACCTATCTGCCCTATAATGCAAGAAAACATTGCTCATGGAAGGCATTCTCTTGGAAATTTGCCCTAGCACTGCAGTAAATCCACACAGGGGCACGTGGTCTCCTGCTACCTGCCCTCAAGGGCAGATTTGCCAGGCCAAGACGAGTAGTTCTGCTTTCTTGTATTAATAGATGGGATAGATTTGAAAGACCATGCACACTTTTCCTACAGAGCAAATGCTGAATAACCTCTTTTTCTTCCTCCTTCTCCTCCTTTTCTCACTTACAGTTGCTGGCTGCACAGCTGGTAAAATAGATAGGTCTTTCTAACCCTTTCATGCATGCTCTGTGAGTCCAGGTAGCTTTATGAATATGGTAATGGTTTCCAAAGCATGTCTGGACTGGAAATAAGACAGAAAGCCACAGAGGCTGGACTTGGAGAGATAACTGCAGAAACAGCTCCGCTGCAGGAGAGACTAAATCCTCACTCCAGGTCAAATTAACTGCCTCCCCCCATTAGTATGAGGAAAGCTCCAGTGCTCACCTGTTTGCTGATTACATCCATGAAGAAAGCAGCAGCTCTTGTTTAGTTTATTACTAGAAGGCCCAAGCTTGTGATAAAACGCATTGATTTATACAATGGGGGATCCTGCCTGGCACTTCAATGCAGTTGTCCTGCTGAGAAAATTACAGATAAACTCTTAATTTATTCTCCCTTTAAGGTAGAGAGGAAAAAAAAAAAAAAAAAGAGAGAAAGAAAGAAAACAGAAACAAAACAAACAAACAAAAAGTCAACAACAACCTTTTGGTAGTGCTCATGAAAATTACTTTTTATCAGCCTGCTTCTGAAGGTTGATTCCCCAGAGATACCACCCTAGGTTCTCTCCCAGCAGGGACCATGCATTACGGTCCCTCCAGCTCTGCTTCTTCCCCCGGAGGCTGACTCCAGGTGGTATCTCACACATGGTGTGAGATGCTGACACCAGCTTCTGTGCTTCTGGCAGTGAGGAGGTGGCAACTCTGCAATAGTCAGCACCCAGGTATTTCCAGGACTCTGCAAAAGTCATCTCCTGCTCTACATAGGCAATGCTGAATAGTGACTGATGGTTTAGCCAAGGGGGGAGGCGAAGAGGAGAGCTCTGATTTCTGGGGCAGGTAAGAGGCATTTTAGACAAGGGAAGCAGGAAGAAAAAAAGTGGGGAGAAAAAGGGGAGTGGCAAGAGGAAGGAGATGGATCTCAGCTTTACAAGTGATGCCTTTGACAAATGTTTGAGATCTAACCTTGCTTTAAAAAATTAATATTGCCCAGAGCCCAGAAATAAAATGAAGCAGTACATCTAACCTGCCAAGAGCGCAGCGTTGGCATCGTGCATACTTCTGCCCCCGTAGGTGCTTGTTTTTGCTGGGATTTAGGGGATGACTGATAACATAAATGATTGCTCAGGAAAGAAGCCACTGCTCCACATCTTTGGCTTCCCTTGGAGCTTCTCAAAGCACCAAAGCCTTATAATTGGTGATAGGTTTAGAGGGGGTGGGATGCCATCCTGTGAGGGAAGAGATATTCAAAAACATCTAGCAGAACTAGTGGAACAAAAATCTAAAATCCATGTCCCATGGCTCCCAAGCATTTGGGAAGTTGAGCATCCTGGAAGGAACTCCATAGCTGAAATGAAATCGGGGATTAGCAAGCAAGCTCAAGGTGAAGTCACCTCTCCCACATGAATGCTTAAAGATACTTACAGTGTCTCTATTCTGCCTCTTTCTTTCATTGCCTGATCTGGCCAGGTGCTTCTTTTTTCCTCATAGACCTCCTTTCTTTCACATTTTGAGAAAGCTGAGCTCTTCAATTGCTGATGTCATGCTCTTCACACTTTGCTGCATTTTCTTGCTTTCTCTAATATCTTTTATACAATAAGCTGACCAAAACATGTACATTGTCCCTGTTCTTGCAACTGAGCAATAGCTTTTTTTCTGTCTGGGCACCTGCCTGAAACAACCGAGCAGCCCTCCTGGCCAGCCCACAGGGGCCTGGAGTTTGCAGCTGTTAAGAAAATTCCTTTAAGAGTCTTTCCAAATTTTAATGGCCTGGCATGATATCTTTCAGGAATTTCAGTTCTGTTTGTACAGCAAATACATAGAAAAAATGTTCCCTAGATCATCACCACACATTTCCCATCTAGAGGTGGGAAAGAGAGAAAGAGGGAGAGAAAGAGAGAGAGAAAGAAGACAAAATTATAGCAGACAAAAAAAGAACTCATCCTTTCCTGGGATTTTCCTGGGTAATATATGTGTATAGTACATACCTTCTTCAGCTTTTAGATTTATTTCCTAAGGTTGGAAGAAATAGCTTGAAGCCCCACTCCATGGAGCATTACTCTGACCTCTCCTTTGTTTCTGACATTGATGGATTTTACCTTCTGCACTTAAAAAACCTTGCCCTCAGATGTGCCTTCCCTGGACAGCAAGAGAAAAAACAACCAGATGTCATCTTTCCATCCCCAGCCCACAGTGGGCCCATGCTCGCTATACCTCTGAGCTTTGTGGCTGCAGAGCTGCTCCAGTGCCAACAGCTCTGCTCCCATACAGGTGCTATATATATGAGAAGCTCCATGAGATGCTGTCAGGAGGAAACCAGTGCTGGGCTCTGGTTAAACTTTTCCATTTTCTCTCTGTACGGGGAGCTGACGTGGGTTCCTTGCTCACTTTGTGTCTGCCAGCACTTGCCCAGACTTTGCATTCACATGGAAGCTGGTGCCTCATTCCAGTTGTGCTGCCTGCACAGATATGCCACCGTTTTCCATCCTGATAGCTAGGAGAACATGCTCAGCAGAGGGATCATGATACCTATTCACAGCTTTCCTCCTGCCAAAGTTAACAGCATTCTCCTCTCTGGTCTTGGCATCTTTTTTTTTTTTTTTTTTTTTTTTTTGTGTGTGTGTGTGTGTGTGAATCTCTAAATGGTTTCTCCAAATGGTTTGTTAGACTTTTATTTTTTTCCTTTCTGAATCCCTGGCAGCTATCTTTAATTAAATCGCAATTCCCTAGGTGGCTTCCCTCTTCTGTTGCTGATTAGCAGAGCCAGCATCTATAACCCCCCGCCGCTGGAAACAAGACTTATATGTCTCACACTTCCCAAATCTCCTCTCCATCTCCCTCTAAATACAAGTGTTCCCATTAATAATGATAAAAACATCTCATGGAGCTTCTCATTCCTTCAGGGCCCAAAGGTGCTTTACAGGCCCTGCAGGGAGATAGAGAGGATACCCAGCACCTTCCAAAAAGCTGCTGTCTGTGCAGAAAAGTGCAGCACACATCCCGTAGTGGGAGCACTGCACAACAGAGACGGCTCCTGGCCCAGGAGATGAGGGATACTCATGCTCTGGCCCCTTTGCAAGCACTCCTAAGTCATCTTGCACTGACTTGGGCTGAGGCCTGTGGCAGGTGTCTGAACCAAAATATGAAAAGCAGGGATGTTGTGCTTACTCACACAAGCTGCTTTTGTACCAAGGAAGAGGGAATTACCCCAAAGGTTCAGCAGAGCAGCCCTGGCTAATAAAACACCGCCCCTCTCCAGGTGAACCAGGTGCCCTGTCTTGACTGAAAGTAGCTTTTTGCAATACTTTCTCTTCTGAAAGGCAGATCTTTTCGCTATTCAGCCTGTCCCTGCCTCATACCCTGCTGCAACTGTTTGCTTAATGCTGCATCTGAAGGAAAAGCATCAATTACTGAATCACTCGCCTCGCCTCCCGCAGCACCACGGCTTTGTGCCGGCCCCCAGCCCTCCGTCAGCTGTGGCTGATGCTAATTAGGTTATAACAGGACTGTGGCTTGGGGCATTATGAAGGACATTATCACTGTATTTTAACCCCATTGGTATTTCTCCTGATATTTTTCTTTCCCTCTTCCACTCCTTTCCTTGTGTTCTTTCCTTTGACATCTTAATTCTAGGGCTCCACAGGACTGGTTTTTAGAAGGTTTTATTTTCCTCTGCAGATACATATTGCTTTGTCACAGTCTGTTTTGCTTTAGAATTTTTTTCCCTCTTATATTATTTTTTTTTTCCTTTCAAAAGATATAACTGCCAAAACGGAATCAAATTTGATGTAATTTCTATTTAAAAGACTTTGATTGCAGGGGGAGGAGGAGGTTAAATGTCAATGAATATATTGCTCAAGCTTTTCTCTGAAGAATTTCAATTAATTGTTGCATATATGCATATTTTTAATATAAAAAAATTATCAGCCCCCAGCGTGCTCACAAATTTCTATGAGAGACTTGACAAGGAGTGAGAGGCAGAAAAGACTACTTTTCATTTCTAGATGAGATCTGGGTTCTGCATGTGCAATGCCATGCCTGTTCTCTACTTGTGCAGCCACACAGCATCAGGAAAAGGACAAAATCTGCCCCGGGCAGAGGCCAGGGCTGACACGGAGGAAAGCAGGAGGCAGCAGCCCTGCCTGCATCCCCTGCCTGTGCCCTGTGCTGCAAAGCAGAGGGGAAGGTGCAGACTCAGCTTGGTCCCATAAGTTGTTGCCTTGCTTTTAACCACACTCTCCTTTACCCTCCTGATTCATCTCAGAGGCATTTCTCGCTGTAACTTTGCTGGGTGTGAGGTGTTACTGGAGGAAACACAGCCTGGAGCAGGCAGGTAGTTCAGTGTCTGTGTTTGCAGCTTCTCCCACAGCACCCTCATCCCTGCTGTTTCCCAGGGACCTGGCTAACACCTTTGCAGGCCTCTTGATCCCCGTGTATTTGAAACACTTCTTGCTATCTAGCTTATCCCTCACCACCACCACCTGCCCTTGCTCTTCATCTGCTTTTTCCCCTTACACCAGTTCATGCTGTTTATTGCAGGTCTCATCTGCTCAGTTGATGATATCAATTCTTGCCCCTTTGTTTTTTTCATCCATACGAAAAAAAAAAAAAAGTAGAAATCATAACCCATAGAAATCACAAATTTGGTTATGGCTGGAGCGGGGTTAATTTCCTTTAAGAGTGAAGCCCCACCTTGAAATTAAGGGTGAACCAGCCATCAGATGGCTCTGAGCTTCAGCCTCATTAATTCGAAATGTCCTGGATGCTAAAACGACAAGAAACAAGCCTACCCAGGATGCTGCCAGCACTTTCTCCCTCTGCAGTTTCATCTGGAGTAAAAACTCTTTCAGCTCCTCAAAAACAACAACAGAAGTATGAGGCTAAAGATGCACAAAGGTCTGGCATTTAAATATCACAGCTGTAGCCTTCTTAGAAATACCAGAGATACATAATGAATTATAGATTGGCCTGAGCTGCAAAATTCACAGCACCACCCCCACCACACGCTTGTCCTTTAGCAAAGTCCTGCTCTGACCCAGGGGGTTGGGTCAGGTCCATCTCTGGTTCTGAGTTCGCCCCCTCTCTGATCCCTGACTTTTCCTGAACTCCCCCAGGTTTATCTCTGAATGTTAATGAACTGGGAGGCAGAGTCAGGGGGAGCGAGGTAAAGCTGTGGCTAAAACATCAGGCACTTGAGCTAAGGGTGAAGTTAGAGTTCCTGAGGTTTGGTATCAGCTTCTTCACTCTTTCTGTTTCTCTCCCACTCCAGTAATAGCATTGCCAACACTCCTTAACATGAGAAGTTAAATCTTTAAGGGCTCCCTTGCAGTGGCACTGCCCAGCATCCATCCTGATGCTAACGGTGCAGAGAGAAACAGGGAGGATGCCTGGATCCAGCACTTTCAATGCCAAGTCCTCCTTGTTGTCTGTGTCACCATGGCCCACCTCTTCTATTTATTCATTTCACAGAAGCACCATGACCTGGTGATATCTCCTCCATCTCAGTATCTCTTCCAGGTTTTCCTTCCTCAGAAGTAGCCCTGTGGGAAGAGACCCCTGGTGACTCCAGTCCAACCCAGGCCTGCTGGCTGTTTCACTCCTGTCTCACACCACCTTGAAGTGTTCCCCAACATGGGACTGTGCTGTCACCATTCCCACCCTGTACGGCCTCACTGGCATTGGGGTGAGAGCAGGAAGGTGAGTGGCAGCCACTGGGTATGGGATTTGCAGCACCGAAAGGATGCTCGTCAGCACAAGGAGAAGGTGATCAGTCCCAAGAAGTCCTGTCTAAGCGAAAATTGAAACTGTCAGACTGCCTGCACTCCCTGTTCTGTCTCTGCTTTGGGACTTTTTAATTATTGCTCACTGGATTTTTTTTCCCCTCCTGTCTTAGTTTCATTTAGAAAATATTGTCTGCAGATATAAAAGCAGAACAAATCCCTTGTGACCTTAAAACGTGACACCAACAAAGTCTTCCTCCCTCCAGTGCTCTTGGGCCAGCCCTGGGCAGAGCCATGTGCACTTCGGGATGCCTCAGGTCCCTGTGCTCACTGACTTCTGAACCTCATTTTCCTGCTGGGAAAGGGTTTGCATCCCCTTCTACTAGCACTGACTAGTAACATTTGCACTGCCCAAGAGAAAACTTAATTTGGGGTAAAAATATATTTATCTCACCTTTCCCCCTCACCTCTCTCTCTTCATGGGGCAGGGGGAGCTCAGGGCTTCCCAGAGCCTTGGCACAGCCTCTCTCTGTCCCCTCCAGCCCAAGGACATTTGCTCAGGCTGGCAGCTGACTGGATGTGGTAGGAAGTTACCGTGCAGGGGAGGAGCTGCAGCCCTACAGCATCCAGAGTATTTGCATCTGTTACTTTGAGCTGTTTCCAGCCTCGACCCACCGAGCCTTTCCATCCCTTCCTCCCCATTTTGGTGCCAGGGCTGTGTCTCTTGTTCCTGGGTCCCACACTTTAAGCATCACCGCTGTACGAGCAAGAGCCACAGGATGCAGGAGAGCTGTGCTGTGATTCAGGTCACCAGCATATCCAGCCTATACACGCTACCTACTGAGGCCCCTCTAAAACCCATTCTGCAACACATAAATCGTGGTGCTGCTCCTCAGAGCCTGGGGCTGCTCGGTGCCTGGACAGGGGAGGTGGCAGGAGAAAGCCAAGGACCCGAGCTGGGACATGGGCCAGCCAGGGTCTGCTCTGTGTTGGCAGCACCGCCTACAGAAACTGCCTCTGGGAGCCCTCATTTGTCAGGCAAATGGAAAATACGAGCAGCCTGACCCTCCAGGACCCCTGACAACAGCCCCAGTCCCAGGCCAGCAGGCAGACTTAATCTTCTTTTGATAGGGCACTGCGGGAGGACGGCGTGCTCTCCAGCACAGCAGTGCTGCTCGTATCAGACATCCACAGCCCCTCCAGGAGGACTTCCACCCTCTGGCTGATTAGCTCTGCTCAGCATTTCTCAGGATAGATGTATACATAAATACAGGGGGAAGTGTGTCATGGCTAGGAAGACGCACTGGTTTAATATTCCCTTTGTTTTAAAGATAATTCTCCAGTAGAGGCCTCCTGCAGCGCTGGCGTTTGGGGTTGTTGGGTGGTGGGGCTGTTTTTCCTTTCATAATCAGACATTTTGTGCAAGGCTTCGACAAAACATATTAAATAAATCTGGCCAAATACAAGAAAATGGAGAGTGAGATGGAAGCAAGAATATGAAGGCCAGCAAAGCTGCCTCATAAACCACTCCGGAGTTTTTGAGATAGACATCCCCAGGAGAAGATAATGGTAAAGTGAAGACAGCATGACGGGCTAACTATAGTGTCTGAAATTGCAGTACCAGAGATGGAAACCCCTACCAAGGTTTTCAAAGTGTTCAGATTTTGTAGGATGATTCCTGAGCCTGAATTAACTTGTGAGCATCTTCATGTCAAACACGAGATGCTTGTTACTTGCAGGCTAAGGTTTGTGCACTGAAGATTTAGGACACCACAGCAGGGGCTGATATGCCCATCTTTTGCATAGCATCTTTCCGTAGTCATCGAAATTGTACTCATGGAAGTGGTGCTGTGGAATAAAAGGCATGAAAACAAATGGTTAATGGTCCTTAGCAAAACCAGCGCCAATGCTGGTAATGGGAATGAGCCACTTTGTCTTCATGGCTGCCCTTTGTGGGCACTCTCATCCTGCTCAGTGTTCAGCGGGTACCAAACAATTCCAAATTCTCCCAGGACAGGCAGACAACCTGCCATAGACCCTGCCTGGGGTCTGAGCTCCTGCAATGGAAAGACAGCCACAGTGGAAGCCAATGCAGCGACATCCCATTGTGTCCCCTCATCTCTGCGGAGACTCATCCTGACGGAGATTTTTTTTTCTTCTTCTTTTTGCATTTCCACTTCCCATTAAGCCTCCTCAGCCCTTTTATTAAGGTTTATTTTTACCTCAGTGCAAGAGGTTAGGAGCACGCGGCTCCGGCTTTGACTGCTTGGCATTTTGTGCAGATTGTGTCACGTGGCGCTTCATACCCAGCCAAAAATAACTCCCTGCACACCGAGCTGCTTACCTACCTGCAGAGACCGCTTATTCCCAGCTCCTTTGGTCTTGTTTTAGGGGGATTTCTGGGGATGGCAGGGGGGTGAACAGCCACTGGGTTTGAAGCTTGAGGGACAGGAGAAGCCAGTGTGACATGTTTCTGCTTTTTTAATTAGATGAACCTTGTGCGTTCTTCCTTCCCCCTTTGTTATGGGGGAGGAGAAGCAAGGAAAAGACAACATTTCTCAGCACCAAGTGGGCCTGTGTTTGAAAAGAAAAAACAAGGGAAGTGTTGGAGGAAAGGAAAGACTTGTTTTAGTGATGCCCTAGGGAAAAGCAAACTGATTTACACCAACCTGAGGTCCTCCTGCCCTCAGCTGGAGGACTGGGACCCAGTAGTAGTGATGGGCTTTTCCACAGCCCCTCTTTCTCTAGAAACAGTGTGAGAGAAGGAACCACAGAGCCCTGTGTGATGATGGTGGCTGTGCTGCTGCCCCAGCAGGACAGCCGCAGGATGGCTCTTCCCTGCTTTCTTCCCTCCCTACTCCATGTAGACATCTGGGGAACCAAACCCAAAGCAGCGATAAAATCAATCTCTTGGAATATGTTATTTTCAAACTCTTTTCTTCTGAATCTTGAGTTCGCATTTAGTAAGAATGTACAATGTCTCAAACCAGCTTTTTCTCCTGTAAATGTCTAAATAAGTACAGAAAGCCTTATTTTCTGAAAGCCATTGGAAAAATAAATAAATAAATAAAAAATCTCCCCTTTATCTTAAAAGTTCTTTGCCTCCCAGTCAGATAAAGGAAGGAAAAATTATTGAATCAGAAAATTCCCAGTTACCCACACAGTACTAAGTAGCAGTTGGTGTCTGTGCAAATTCCACCCTTTTTATTATTCAAAATCCATGTCACAGAAGCTCAGAGGAGGGAACAAGCTCCTTGCTGAAGGTGATGCAACACCTTTCCATGCACGTCCTATGCCCGATGCTGCCAGAGCAAGGGGATCCCATCCTGCTGGGTTAACACGTGCCAGTGTCTTGGAGTGCAGTGAGCAGAATAGCAGGAGCGACAGAGCTGGAGGTAACACTGCCCTAAATAGCGAGCTGGGGGATTCGTTTTCTATATTAAAGTATTGATTTTTCATAAACTAAGAGCACAAAAGGCCATGGAAAACAATCAAGTCCCAGTGCAGGAAGCTGAAAAATTAGACAGCGCTCTAAGCCCTCGTGGCTGTGATTTGTGATGAGACTTTCAGTTAAAGAAGCCTTATTTATAGGCAGTGAACTTCAAAAATATCAAAGGTGTGGTTCCAGTACACTGAAAGTTTGTTTCCTCTCAAGTGGGATGCTGCGGAGCTCTGATGTAGGCAGGCACTGTCAGCAGAATCAGACTCATGAAATTCCTTGTAAGTTCTGCTTTTGCCTATGCTAAATAGATCCTCCAAACAGTCTTTCATTTCAGCATTTCAGCTGTTACATTATCATCCTCTGATGGGAAATGAGATATGCAAAAAGACAGAGAGACAACACACTATTTCTTTTTCTTCACTTTCTGTCTGCCTCTCTGTAGAGATCCGAACTTCAATCAAAAGTGGAGTTAGAGAAGTTCAAAGCTGAATTAAGGTGTCAACTGGTTCCCAGTGAAAGTGATGAATCACTGGAAAACCCTTTTCAGGGAATGTGGTTAGATTGCTTGTCCTGAGACCGGTGTTAAAGACTGCATGTCCCTGCTTAAACCGTAACTCAATTGAGGTTCATGCAGAAACCAGTAAGTGGAAGAAATCTATGGCCCTGGTTATACAACGAGGCAGAGCAGTAAATCATGGTTGTCTTATGTTTGAAATTTATGAATCCATTACATTCAGAATTTGCTACATTTCAGTTTGTTGGTTCTAGATCATTTTTATTTCATCAAAAGAAAAGAGGACAACAGTTAGGATTCTGGTTTTGTGCTTAAATGTAAATTAAGCCACTGTCAAAGTGGGGTGGAAATCAAATCTGGACCAAGACTTCAGCGCTCCTTGGACTTGTTGTCAGCATGGGACTGAAAACCTGGATCTATTTCTAGGAGATATTTGAGTAGGAATAATCTTCTTGCAGTTTCAGTCTAGGAGGGGATTAAATCCCCAAAATAAGGGTACAGTCTATTCTAGACTGTAGTCATGTGTACACCTCCAAACATGCCAGGAACAGCTCTGCCACACCTCTGCTGGAAGGCTCTGAAGGTGCCTGAGAAGGCAGCCACGGACAGATTTACCTGGACAACACACACAGCAAGCCTGATGCACTCCAAGAACCCTGGGCTCCCTGGGCCAGGGTAGGTCTGGCTGATCCCCTCATGTGCTTTAGCCTTTTGTCCAGGACTTTAGGATATTCATCAGCTTCATTAAAATCTGCTTATTTCTACATCTTCCTTCCCTTTGGACACAATTTCCAAGTAGGGAGGAAAAAAAAGGGGCACTTGTAGGGTAATTAAGATGCCTGTCAGCCTCTCCCATCATATTCACACATTGTTTTTACGGGGCAGGGGTCAAGCCTTGGGTGGGAGATACCTGGGCTGCAGTCCTGTGTTTTGGTCATCGGGATCCCATTTGTATGGAAATGGTTTGTTTGGCCTGTGAGGAGAGATCAGAGAAATGGTTCAGGTGCAGAACCAGTGACCCTGGTAAACTTTCACTCTCCAGCCTTATGGCTGTGCCTTTTTCTATTAGATGCGATTTTAAATAAACATGAAGGGACCAGCCAGGCCACAGATGAAGGTTTCTAAGCAACACAAATAAATCCACATCTGAGTTTATAGGTGCAGGCAGGACACCTCTGGACAGTCCTTAGTGGTTTTTTGTTTGTTTGTTTCTTTCTTTCTTTCTTTCTTTCTTCCTCCTTCTTTTCCTTCCTTTACCACCAGAATGAAAAATACTAAACAAATAGCCTTCTTTCTTGGGGAATGAATAATTGTAGGAGATTGCATGAAGAAGAGGGGCAACAGAGAATATATTTTCATTCCCAGACATGACATGCTGTGGCTGCAGGTCTGTCTGTTGTCATCACATGTGGACATTTTTTGACACATGACATTCACTGCCCAGGCCTATAAAATCACCACAAGGAAGATGATGGAAGGTAAAGATGTGCCTTTTTCATTCACGCATGTGTGCTGGACAGTTAGGGAGAAAATCCAAACTTGCAGAGCCTGGAGGCAAATGAAAAATGTTTGCACAGGACAGGATATAAGCCAGGACAGAAACACAGCCTCACGTTCTGAGAAGGCATCACTTTGTTTGTTTGCTTCTCCCGTGTTCAGAGAGAGCCTTGCTCACAAGTGTTGGGAGATTTAACTCTGTGCAGATGGGAGGAAATGATTTTCAAACTGCCTGTTTGTAAGCTAGCTCGAAAATGACAGCACTGCCACTGCTGCTTTTGTTCTAAACACCCAATTAAACTGGCTGTTTACACCTTCCTGCCAGATTCCTGTCTCCCAGCTGAAGGGAGCTGAGCAGCTAATGAGGCGCAGCGCAGGAACCAGTGGGGGAAAGGCAGGAGGTTTCCAAAGATTTGCAGACTCAGCCCACGGCGGTGGCAAGGCTGTGGGAGGTGTGGCTGGGCCAGGGTGGGATCTTTCCCTGCCCCGTGGTGATATAGAGGTGCATCTGGGTGACAGCTGTGCCACCAAGCAGGTGGTGGGCGATGGGCAGCAAGGACTGCCCTGGGAGATAGAAATAAAACAACTCTGTCTTGACCCTTCCTGGTCCATAATGTAGCCAGTTTCTCATTACTGGATTATTTCAGGATGGAGTTTATAAGATTTTTTTACACATTATAGGAACAGTGAGGTGGAAAAAAAACAAGAGAGAACAAATTGAGGGATGCAGGAAGCAAGGTGGAGGTGGTCATCAGAGTGCTGTGGGCTGGAAGAAGCAGCTTTTGGAATAAATTAAGCAAGGTTCATAGAGATCTCAGTAGACACTGTAAACCCACAACCTCTCATGGTTTTCATTTCCCCAGGAAAACTGCAAACCAGCAAGTAAGGGTAGGGGGAATCACTGACATTTCCTAAACTTGCCTCAGCATTTTCTCTGGAGAGAAACAGACTTTGCTTTAGCAGTAGGGAGCTGGTGCTCAGAGCAGCCAATCTGCCTGAGCAAAACTGTTGCTGCAATGCTAACAGGTCATTAAGAGATTGCTGTCCATGACATGTGAGTGTTCCTACGTCTAGCACTAATGCAGATGGAGGCAGGTGTGTTCACGTTCTGCAACTGCAGGAGCTGTGGAAGCTGTGCTCACTTGTGTCTGGAGTAAAACTCCTGATGGAGCTCAGAAACATGTCCCAAATCTGGGAACTTCTGAAGCAGGAAGCCCAGCATTTCTTCTTTGGTGAGGATGATGGGGTGAGGCAGTCTTGTTATTTTGAGCAGTCTTCTGTTATTTTGAGCAGAGCAATCTATGTTCTCATGCTACAGAGTTAAAAAAATATTCTTCTGAAATACACCAGAAGCCTGTGCCATGGTAGACTGACTTGTAACACAAACACTTGCTTGTTTGTTAGTCTTAGCATCCAGTAGATAAGGCAAAATCATGCTGATTTTTTATAAAATTCAGGTAAAGGCAGAGCCTTATGTAGCAACTTGCATTGCACACTGGGCTTTGTGGTTTGTGATGAACAAGTATGGATGCTGCATCCACTTTCTTAAGGAGCCCACTTAACTTAGGTGCAATGATCTAAGGAGTGTTTGCTCCCCTTTTAGAGAGAGTTGCAGATCTGCAAACAGGTTAGAAATGGCCCCAAAGGGAAAAATCTGCTCAGCAAACTTTCAGACAAGCCCTTGAAGCTACAGCCCCCCTGTGTGTGGAGAAGATCTCAGATGTTCTCTCATCCCGAGGCTATGTGAGTCTGATTATGTTTGATTGCATGTTCTGCAGGCGTTATTGATCAGTCAGATGATTGATGCCTTGGTTGCTGTCAGTGCCTCATCTTTGATGTAATTGCATGAATAATTTGCCAGGGCCAAGCACTTTGTCCTCAGAAGTGTTAATTATATAATATATGTGTGTGTGTGTATATAATTTCTTTCTCAACAGAGATTAAATTATTTCTAAAGGTTCTGTATGCCTCACCCAGAAAGTGGGGAAGTGCAGATCCATAAATCAATGGATTTACACAGATGTAAACCTGAGAGGTTTCATGGTATGTGATGAATCTTTTCCACTTGGACAAATTCCCTCTGAAGATATGAGTGGCAGAAACTCCGTTGACATTGGGTTTATCCTGTGTGGAGCTTGGTGGCTTGGATCCTGGGGTTCAGAAGAGCCCCTAGTGGTAAAGCTTGTGACCCTGAGCAACTCAGCAGAGTGTTTATCCTTGCAAGCCATGGCAATATGTATATAAATATATAGATATTATAGCTGAAGTGGCACCAGATGGATAATTGCAGCCCCTGAGTGCCTAATCTACTCTCCAGGACATGGGCAGTTTTCTGAGCCAACAAAACTTAATTGAACTTTCCGTTCCAGCTGGAAAAGGTTATGGATCTAGCAAGTGCAAACGGAAGGCAGGATGAAAAGGTCAGATGTTCTGTTCTCTTTGTAATGGATTGACCGGGGACATGTTTTTATCTTTCTCACAACCGCTGGATTGTAAAACTTAATTAGCAAGTCACTTCTCTCCCCTGTTTGAAGGCATGTGTATGATGATTACACATAGATCACATTTTATGGACATGTCATGTTTTCATTTGAGAGCAACAGCCTGCATGAGGGACGTTCTTGCCACCTATTTACATCAATAGTTCAGAAAGGAGCCAGTAGGACAAAATGAAGAGCTATCCTTGATATCAGATATGCCAGTCCAGTTACTAATCATATCAACTAATGGAGCTGCAGCTGCTTAAACTGGGTTCTCACCCACTGTGTGGTGAGGTGAGAAAAGAGGTATTGCACACGCAGGCAAAAAAGAGTGATCAGATTTAGAGATGTAGAGGGATGGATGTATGGACAAGGAAAAATATAACATGATGCAAGAGAAAATACAATAGAGGCAAAAAAAAAAAAAAAAAGAAAAAAAAGAAAAGTGATTATTGCTTGGTAATGATAAACATTCAAACATAAAATACAATAGTGCAATATCTGAATTCAAAGGACTATCCTGTTGCCCATACATCCTAATTGGAGAATGATACTTCTGTAATTGAAAAGTGCCATCTCATCATCTGAAAGTAGACCTTTTGTGTATCCTAAGCAGTGATAAAATTGGAATAATTGTTTACCTTAGATTAGACATGAAGGAAGAACATCCAGCAGTAAGAACAGTTAAAGACTCGAATAGATTGTTGTGAGATTGGAACCACTGGAGGTTTTTAAAAGTGGGTTAAACAAACATCTGTCAAGAAAGATTTAGATGTAGTTGATCGAGCCTTGGGGCAGGGATGGACTAGGTGACCTCCTGAGGTCTCTTACTTTTAAATTTATTCTCTGTGATTTTACACCTCCACTTTCTTGGTAGTGAAGCTTACCTTCAGAGCATCAAAAATGGTCTCAGTGAGTCAAAAAGTCCCTGTAGGATGAAATCTGAGTTAGTCATACACACACACAAAGTCTCACTTCAAACCTTGGAAGATCTGTTCATTGATATTTCAAATGGGAAAGGGAGGAGAAGTTTTAAAAGATGTTTTAATTTTTCAGTGGGGTCATTTTGAAACCTAGAAGTTCCCTTTCTATCTAGTAATATTTTTATTTATTGGAATTTTACCTAGGTACATAAAGCTCTTAACTTCTTGAAGTTGTAGTATGCCTTGTAAGAAATCCTGTCATTTTCCTGGAAAGTTCAAAAGATTAAATGGAAGAATAAAGAGAGCTGCACTTAACACTAGGTAAAAGAACAGAACACAATGGGACTTGAGGGAACCTCTTCCTGTCTGCCAAGGTCTGGGGATCGAGACCCCTGTGAAATGCAGTATATTTGTCTCTAGAGCCATCATATATTTAGTTTTCAAGTGTTGCTCTAATCAGATTCTTCTTTCTTTTTCTCCCTGTTTTTGAATCTTCCTAGACCTCAGCTGCTGTCCTCATCAGAAGTGCCAGAACTCCAGCACCCCAGGTTCCTACTTCCCACTTCACACCTCCAGCATCTCTCACATTCACAGGCTTGGGAAGAGAGCCCAGAACCATGCTGTAGCTTGGACTGTGCATTTTGGTAGGGCCACACAAGATAAGAAACACTGGTGGAAAGCATAGTCTCTGGCTGGCAGCCTCGAGTGAGAATTTCTTCACCGTGACTCTCAGGTGGTAGGAAGCCATCTCCACTCCTGTGGCACTTGTCAGTGTTGAAGCACACCGAGCAATCTGCATGGGAGAGATAGGGTTGGCATCAGCAGTTGGGCTGGATTCAGATTTTTTCAGAGCAGCAGTTTAGTTTTTTGCACTCCTTAAGCTTTGAGACCAGAGGTTTTGATTTGAATCTTTCTCTTCTTAAAGAGCAAATTAACCACTTTCATTGCTAAGCGGGTTATTATGTTCACAAGGTCCTGCCTTACTAAAGCAGAATGTATTGCCTTATGGATGTCAGGGAGAACTGAGGAAACAAAGGCAAAAAAATCCTACTGAGAAACATCTTGTGCTGAAAGCCAGTTCAGAAGGGAAGTTGTGAATCTGTCAACATAACTGCACAGGGAAGATAAAGGCACAGCAGACACAGACTGAGCATATCTACAACACATCAAACAACAAGTCAATCAAAGAGTCATTAGCCCGTTGGACTATGAACCTTCCACTGCAATGCTGCCAGATCAATCAGTCAAGGGCCAACTGTAGAAAAGCAGTGTATCAGGTACTGGTCACCAGGGACTAGAAAAAAACAAAACCTTTAAGTGTTCTTCTTTGCCTGAGAATCTGGACAGAGAGTTCAGTAGATTCAGGCCTTCAAAGAGAATTGCTTAAGGGGATTTTAACGACTGATGGCTTCACCACTGGGGGAATCAAGCCACAAATGGATGCTGTGTTACTGTATCAGCCTCCAGCACTCCCCTCACCAGTCCTGTCTTCCTCATCCTAGCAATTTTCCATGGTTAGGGATGTGATCCCTGGAGAAGGATAAATAAATAAATAAATAAATAAATAAATAAATACCAGCTGTATTTGAAGTTGGAGAGAAGCAGTCAAGGACATGCATCATCCTAATGAAATGAGCAAATATCACTGATATTTTTCTGAAACCTCTCCCTTTTGAGCACTTTCTTTAATAACACCAGATGACAACTCTGATCTTGTGTGTGTCAAGAGGAGGGCTGCCCATACTCCATGGAGGGCTGTATTTTCATTCCTTAGGTGTTGAAATGTTGAAGTTAAAATGTCAGTTTCCAGCAGAAGACATTGGTCATATTACATGCAGTAAAGAACAAAGTGATGATCATGGTCATTCAGTACTTACGTGGCAAGAGGTTTGTTATCAAAATGTTTTTATATTAAAACAAAAATGTTCTAAAAAACCCAATGACTGCAAACTTCAAAGGCACATTCAAACTTAGATGTAGGTGTGACTCTAAATAGCAGTGGTAATTAATCACTACAAACGCTAAATGCTGTGGATTCCCTGCCACTTAAAGCCCTTAAAAAGACACCCGTGTTTGATTTAAAGTGTGAATGGAAAGAAAAGGATTGATATAAATTAGTGGGTGAGAGACAAGGCATCAGATTAAATAAGAAGTTCCCAGGCAGCAATATGTGCGTCAGTAGTGATTTGAAATCTACTTCAAAATGGCATGTGAATGTTTCCAGGACAGCCTAATGCCACCTGCTGCTCACATTCAGATTGCAACCTAGAGCCAGAATCTACTATATCACCATGGCCAGTGATTGTGCCAAGAAAAATGGGTTTGGGAATCCACAAAGTCAATCATCATCATCCCTTCTGCCATTAAAATTTCTTAATCATCTTAACCTCTGTTGAACCAATTAATTGCTTAGAGTCTGGAATTATCCAGTCCAGTAACCTGGATCACTTAGAGACATGTCAGGTAGATAACAAAAAGAAAAATAAAGAAAAAATAAATGAACTGAACCTAAGAATGGAGATATCCTCCTTGTCAGAGGTACTTTAAGATACCTGGCGAAGGATATTCTGATGAAGACTAGAAGTGGTCAGGGAAAGGCCCAGGTCTCCTGTTCCATATTTTGATATTCTAATAGAAATTTAATTTTGAAAATAGGCAACAGTCCTACATCTCTTCATGTTTTCATATTTTTTAAATATTAAAAGTTGATGTAAATACATGTTCTGTTCAGTCTATGTTTATTTTGGCTTTGATTTTGACACTATTTTCTTCACATATTCCTTATGACTAAATTTCTATTTTCAAATTCTTTTTAAAGCAGGTGGAAATTTCATTAAAAAGCCTTGTAGAGGAGAAGTTTTGACAAGCCCTAAAACATCTTTTGGGTTGTTTTTATTGTTGCGGCTGCTGCTGCTGTTGGGAACATATTTTAAATTGACCTTATCCATAAAAGTGACATTTACATGGCATAATTCAATGCTACATAGAGATAACTAAACTAACTGAATAGGTGAGGCAACATAGCTATTTAGTACACAACACTGTCTGAGTTGATCTACCCTTCTGGGATCCTATTTAATTCATACAATATTGATGCTGACCTGTAAGAAAAACGTGCTTTCATTTGCCATAACCTACAACATGCACATAAGCAGTGAGTGTGAGGAAATGGAAGTGCTTTAAGTTTGGACCACCAGTTATTCCAGTAACTCTTGTTCCTCTAACAACATCCTTAAACTGGTGAGGTCCCTCAGCTGGAGAACAACTTCTGTAGTTACAGCTCACAGACTCTGCCACAGTTATGCCGTGTTCTCAGCCTTCATCTCTGGACAAAAATCCTTTATATTTTAGTGCAAACATTTCTCTGTTTGTAAACTGGGGGTAATAATTCACTATTTGCATCTCTAGGAGTTCTGTTCAGCCAATGTTAGTAAAGTGTTCAGAGATCTCTGGATGAAAGCTGGTGCATAAATGAATAGTGTTATTGCCGGACTAGCAAATGTTATTACTCTTAAAAAAAAAAAAAAAAAAAAAAATATGTAGGTAGAAAATAGCCAATCTCAATATTTATAAAATTTCTGCTTCCTCATAAATACTGAAGTTCCATAATCCTCACTGGAGCTGTTGGTTATTTATCTGCATTTGAATTTTAATGAATAAAAAAGCCATTTGTTACAATTCTTACAGTCCTACAGTCCTAGCTCCCTGCAAAATTTTTCTTTCCATTTCAAAGTATTTTTCTTTCCCCCCCACTGGAACAAGGCTGACAGACAACCCTAGACCTGAAAATCCTCCTACTAACCAAAAAAACTGAAAAGGCAATAAGCTGTTACTTCTAAACCAGCCACGGCTCTTGAACTGTGCCTCAGAGGAAAGGTCTGCAACTCATCCCAGCTGAACCTACAGAACTTGTGCTGTGGCTTGGAATGGGGATGGTCAGCTCTGCTAGAAGGAAGGACATAATCCATGAACTCTTGGCTGAACAACAGGAGAACTAGGGCTCAGTTCCTGGCTCTCACATGGACTTCCCATGTACCTCCATCCAGGCATTCTTTGCCCTATCCAGAGTTTCTGGGACATGTCTACCCTGTCCAACTTTCCCTCTTGCAACACTTATTTTTAAGCAGATGTTTCATACTGGGAAGCAGGTCCAAAAAGTACTTAAATACTCTAATTTCTCTGGAATAAATAACAACGCTGGAGGAAATACAACCAAAAATTAGGTCTGTCTACTCTAGACTTACATGAAAGGCGAATCATAGCAGGCTGATCTTTCTCTGGAGTGAATAAAAATAATGTCTTCAAAGTGAGAGGACACTTGCAAGGCTTAATGGCTACCACTCAAATGTGAAATTCACTCGTGCTTCCATTATATCTTCCCATAACATTCTATAGTAACAAAGAGCAACAATAATTTCAGCAGATGAAGCTTTACAGTGTCGCAGTACATATGATAAGTATTGTCCTCGCTACACAGAGGAAAGAAGCACAGAGAGATGAAATGACTTGCTCCAAAATGTGCAGGGAGTCATTGTTCAAGTCGGTTTAAAAGTCATGTCCCCTGATAGCTCATTCTATGTTTCAATAACCAAAGCACTCTCCTGGCTACAGAGCGTAACTGTGTGACCCGGGTAATATTTGCAGTGATGTCTCTGAGATGAGGAGCCGTATGTGGCATTATTCATTCCTGGCAAGATCCACTCCCTTGCTTCATGTTCTTTTTAGGCTGGCACTACAGAGTGAGCTTCGGTCAAGCATATGAGGTCTATTCCACCAGGATGCCTTTGCTGAAGATTTCTGCTTCATTTTCTCTTTCAGAATCTTTATATGCACATAACCAAGCTCGTCTTCCTTTCTCTTCTTGTTTGTGTTCAAGGTATGAGGCATTTTCCCAGGCAAAGCTATGGTTGTATTAGGAAATCAGTTCTCAAACTGAGAGTGAAGCAGAAAAAGAAAGTTTCTGCTTTTTGAGTTTTGTTGATGATCGAAAGCAGTTTTAATATGTGACAGTTCCACCTACATAGCAGTGCTGCTAGCAGCAAGGCAAAATTCTTGGCAATTGATTTCTTTTTCCTAATGGAAGATGACTATCTAAAAGGGGAAAAAAATATCATGGAGATCTGGGTTTCTGTTGTGGAAAATAGATCAAATTGAACTCTTCAAGCTGTGGCATCACTGAAAACTCTGATCTTCAAACCAGAGTGAAGGTGTGTCACGAGATTACTCACACAAACTCTGATTTAGTGGTGATTTAAATTTAAATTAAAATCTACCACGTTGGTGGTAGATTGCAAGATTGTTCCACCACAAGGTAACCACTGGGAAAACTTTCTGCCTCTTCCCTCTTGCCACTTGTATGGCAATGCTGCTGTATTTGGAAGTGCTCAGTGTGTTGTGAGCCCAAAACTAATAGTTTATGATTACTGTCCAACTGCACCAACTGTTATACAAGTCTGAGGACAATTAAGAGCCATGGAGGCACATGCCATGCAACAAGGAAGAGGCCATGGCACTCCAGGAGACTGCTGGCTTGATGCAGCTGCACAGGCCATTATTAAAAGTAGTCTTTTGAGTAACTAAAGAGAGAACTCCACTATTTCGGGTGTCAAGCAAAGATTGTGTTGGCTGGGGCCATAAAATACTGCTTGAGCTCTTTTCTCTTCACCCAGCTGCCTGTGTTCACAAAGCTGGTAGGAATCTCTGTCCCACTCTGCCAAGTGCAGTTAATACTGGCCAACAGGATCCAAAATTGGCAGGGACGGACAGTCCAGTTGCATGAATCTGTTTTCTTAGGAAACATATTTAAAACTAAGTAAGGAAAAAGTCTTATTTTCATTCAGAGACAGTCTAAAAATGAACTCTGGATTTTTTCACCCAAGAGTGTTCTTATTTTTCCAGTTATTTTGCAACTCATGACTGTCAGCCCTAAATTCTAGTTGTAAAAGTGGTTGTCCCAGGTTTAAACACTGGTCACAGGTGTTGCATGGCCCCACAGGTGAGGTATTTGAACATGAGTGGAAGTCCACCAGGTTCACTTCCTAGCAGTGCCCCCTTTGCTGCCTGACAGCAGGCATGTTATGCCATCTCTGTGCCTCTCCTGCAACTGATTATGTTTTTCTCCATCCAGAAGAGAAAACAAGGCTCAGTCAAATTTTCTGAGGGCTGCTGTATCATTATTATTGACAACGGGAAGTGACTTTGATCATGAAGGACTTTCAGAGCTTTTCAGTAGCTCCTGAATCCAGACTTGCAGAAATCTGTGATGAATAGCAGATGATTGCTCTTTTGGAAGGACTGGGCTTGCTTCAAGTTTAATCAGTAAACAGCTTCTGATTATTTTTTCTGTTCTGTAAATATCCCTCAGCGTTTTTGAGGTGACCGTGGCCTACTGCCTTTTTCACACCATGAACTCAGCCAAACGCATGACACCCTCATCCACGCCCACTGAATTACTCTGCGAAATAAATGCAGCAAACATTGCCCTGCAATTCAGAGCTGTCATCCGAGGGTGACCAATGACTCCTGGAGAGTGTTGGACAGAGAGGCGGGATTTGTCCTTCAGGGACAGTGACCTTTCTTGCCCATGTGAAGAACTGATAATACTTTCCAAACAATCTGCAATAGAAAACCATAGTGAGCAGATGGGCACATGCAGACAGATTTTACATGCCCTGAAATTCTGCCTCCCTCCCTTATGATGAAGGGGATTAAACTTAATGAATATCTGGCTATTCAGGCTATTTTAACAAACTATCATTGAGCTGCTGTTTCAGATGTAATTTCATATTGCCACAGTGTTAGGGATGCCATTTTTTCATACTTCAAAACACTGAATTTACATTTTCAAGTTTGAAAATATTTCCTGGTAACTTTTTCTTTATACCAGACAATTTATACATTCCAGCTGCTAGCACTCTGGCAGATAACGGTCATGTATGTGCCTAGCTCTAATACTAACATACAGAATATAAAATCTCAAATGAGATCAAATATAAGTGCAAGCACGAACACTCACACTGGGTAGTGGCTCGTGATAGGCATGCATCTCCCTCAACATGTGCTATTGTAAATTCAAGTATTCATGTTGGGAGAATAAATCTCTAATAACAAGCCATAAACCACCAAAATCTTAGTGTCTGAACCTCAGGGTCTTATGCTGCATAAATGATGCCAAAGATTTTACCCAAAAGGGAGACCAAGGGCAGGTTCCCTATATAGTGAGGCAGTAGAATATATGAACGCTTGAAATACTTTCAAGCCTTGTTTTCTCTGATATTTATGGTGGAAGCATTCCAGTTCAGGAGCATGGATTTCCTGGTAATTCACAGTGACTCCACCGACTTTCCAAGAGCGCCGTAAGATACATTATTTCAGCAATGCCTCTGCATGAATTTGAACCATTTCTGGCTTACTTCTGTCTGGTAGTGGCAGCAGGAGGAGGAGGCCTGTTTCTGCAGTCTGCCGTAGACAGTTTGATTTAATGTCTGATTGCATTTAATTTGTGGCAGCAGCCCAGATGCTATGGCCATAGGTGCCTAGAAAATCATTAAGCAAATGCAATAAGACACATGGAAACCTAAATCAGAGCCCAAGGACACCTGCATCCTGAGATATTGTCTCACAGCTATAGGCCATCTGACCTTAGTCTTTATTCCATGGTCATGAGATTTTAGCAAGCTGTTGGACAGGAACCAAAGATTTACAGAAAAAGAATATTTTCTGCAGAAAACAGACTGACCTATTTTTTATGCTAACAGTCCGCTTCTTCCTTGAGTTGAAACTTAAGCTGTGGGTTTTCACACAGCTGTGAGGTGACAGTCTTTACTCCTCAGGTAAGACTTAACAATGGAAGAATTGTACTTTTGGGGCCATAGAGGTAGAACTGACCTGAAGGTGAAAGGCAAGGTCTGTACACATGTTGAGCCACATTTTGCCCCATTGGATAACATTTCAGAAGGCCTGAAGGCAGAAAAGCACAGCTCAGTGTGAATAGACCAGGACCTGAAAGAAAGAGCTGCTCTTATTACTGAGATCTAGGAAACACAATTGCAAAAGGCTCCACTGAAAAGAACTCAACAAACTAAAATTAGTTTCAAGCAAGCAAATAGAAACATTAAGTTTTGAAAATGTCAAAAAAAAAAAAAAAGAAACACACACATTTCACATTTAAAGCAATTCTTTCTTCTTTATTTGTTTCAAACTGAACTATAAAGCAAAACAGAAAGAAATGTATAAAACATACTTTTATTATCCAGTCTAAATTTTTCCCCCGAAAGCATCACTGGGTTGAAGCTAGGATCTCTGGAAGAATATGATGCTAGATTTCAATGGTAACAGTCCTGTAAGGCCAACAGATATGCCTCATTTGAGCAGTCTGGACCCTGTCTGTGACATAAAAATGTGGAAAAAAAACCAAACAAAGATAGGGAGAGAGTATCCACAGGCTGTACACTTTGATTTATCAGACTGCTGGGGTCTGCCATGGGGGTTTGGAGGTGTTCCTGAGGATTGATTGTATTACCATATTGATTCATTTCTGCTTTTAATCAGTTTGCTGCAAATCAAAGACTCGAGTGCCGTTTGTTTTCATCTTTCCTCAATGCCAAACAGTTTTGTATCCAAATAAGAATGTAGATGGTGAGGGCTTCTTTGTTTCTACTAGCAATTTTCCTGTTTCTGGAAACAAAACCTCGTGCTTTTCTCAGTTGGAAGTGAGGACTCCTTGTGGGAGATGAATTTTTGGTGTGTCTACCCTGATACATTCACTCTCACTCACCATCTTGCTCAGACTTCTTGTGGCCATGAAGGGTTCATGCCCTGGCTCCATTCTGGAGTGACAATGCTAATCCCTGGGATAGAGAAATATGGTGGCTTTTTTGTCCATGGATAGGTGAATCCATTTGGATTTCTGTTTTCTTTACAGAGAGTATGAATGTTTCTGGGTACGGCCATATGGTAAAGCACACCAAAATACAGAAGGCAGGCATGACCCAGGTGCTTCCCAGAGGTTAAACTCAATGGCTTGTAAGTGTAAATGCATATCTCCAGCAATTTTTGTGAAGTGTGCAAATTCTGCTGTGTTGGAAACACAGCTGGAGCTGTATAAGAGTTTTTTCAAGTATATGGAAGAAGACAGAGCAGAGCAGGGAAGTGTCTGTTCCCATGCAGCCCGTCTTTTCCATAGGGGTTTGCACCTTGAGAGAACCCAATCAGGAGCCCACGAGCAAAGGAGACATCCTCAGCATGCAGATCGTGGCTGCAACACGTGCCTGCAGGAAACAGAGGCAGCTGCATTGCCAAGGGGTAAAGTATCCTTGAAAGGCCTCATGCCAGCTGTCAAAGCACCATCAATAGAGACTTCCCTGATTGAATATTCACTTATTTGAGGCCTCACCTGCAAAATCACATTGCTTGTAATACTTATAGTTAATAACAAGCATCCTGACCCCCTGTAAAAAGACCAAGAGCATGAACAGGTTAAAGCAGTCAGCTCTCTGCTGGTAGAACATTTTGAACAAGCCCGCTGCAGGGGTAGCAAAACTGTTCCTGTCACCTGTTCCCAATTTCTCTTTAATGTAACCAGAGACTTAAATACGACTGAGTTAATCTTTGAGCAAAACAGAAAATACTGTAACAATAAAGGTTCTAACATGGTTACAAATGAGAGCTACTGCTCCCCTCTGCATTTTGAATTCCTGGGATAATTCTGCGGAGCTTCATTACCGGAGTATAATTGTGTTATAGAACTCTAAATCACCCTGCTACACTTAACTGGCAATAACATTAAGATAGCGCAGATATTCATTTTAATTAAAACATAGCCTCAAACTATTTCCCTGCTCTAAGCGGCAAAACTTTTTCCTCCTTTTTTTTTTTTTTTTTTTTCTCTAACACCAGAAACTTTCATTTGTTCCCAGTGTGTCTCTGCTCACCAGAGGGTCCAGAACCAAAATGCAATTAAGAAACAACCTTTCTCCAAGCCTCCTCCATCCTGTGAGCATCCTTCTCTCAGTTTGAGTGACTCTGCTGCAGGGAGGGGAACAGCTTCCTCACTTCTCCTCAGCATGACCTGCATCATCTAAGTGTCTCAGAACATGGATGATCTAAAATGAGTATTTGATCTAGTTTCAGATAATTCTAGTTAGCTGTTATATTTCAGAGCAGACCATTGGGCCGACCTTGAAGCCTACAGATGTTAGAGTAAATGGAAAAGGGCAACAAAAGAGAAGATATGAAATGCCAGGAGTCTGCAATGTGACACCCTCCATGAGTAAATCTTGCTCCCTGTACCAATGCAACCTATCAACCACCCTCACAGAGATGCAGCCCAAGGCCTCTCCTAGCTCCAGATGTATCTAGAAATCATCTCTGGAGAACTATGGAGGGGTCTTTTGGAAGAAGTAGTCAGTTGGGAGATGAGCCCTTGAGATTCCAGGTGTTGAGATCCCCAAAACACAGCTGTGCTTAGAAATCCATGCATAGATCTGATGTGTGCGGGTGTATGTTTTGTCAAGCTGCTCAAATTCCCCTTAGATATATAACTATTCTGCTGCCAGTTCTCTTTACCCTGTAAATTTTCACAAAGCTTCTCTCACTCTGGTGATGGGAGAACTTGGTATTGAAGAGCTGCCATTTAGAGCCAGTTTCAACTCAAATACTTCTGGTACAATCATGAGCAATGCTGAGCTTGGCTAAGCCAGAATACAGATGTGTTCTCCAACATCAGATAAAAGCTATCTCAACCTGGATCTGTCACCAAGCTCTGCAGAAGGCAAATCCTAGCCATGATCTTGCTAAGCAGGGTATTTTTACCTTTGGGGCAACGGTGAATACAGGACGTAGAGGTTGCTTCTGGGTGTCTGTGTTGCCAGCAGTTTCCACTATGCTTATAGTGAAAGTTCTCTCTCCATCAGAGCAATGCCAGTGTTTCTACTATGCATTTAAACCTGTCTTTATGGTTAAACATCTTTCCATTATAAATGGGTCATCTGTATATCAGATTCTTAAGAAACAGAAAGGAGAAAACAGTCAGATACATTATTTCCATAAGTGCGGGGGAAAAAGAAAAATCAAGTTAGCTTCATGGAGAGACCTTTAAGTTAGCTTTGAATGATACGGAAAAATAACAGTTTACAAATCTTGGGAGAATTGAGACTACTTATGTTGTTTTCTCAGTTGCAGAATGAATGATATTAGAGATGAGAAATGACAATCGTATGATGCCTCAAGGTTTCCATGCAGGGTTTTCAAACATTTTTAATTTCTCCAATTTAACTTAATTTAAATTTTACTTAGAGGTAATTGGGATGAATTAATATAGTTACAATTATACAGAAATCAATCCATTAATGTCTGGAAAATCTTGTTAATATGGTAGCAATTTCATGGATACAAAACAAAAATCTACCCACTTAAAATAATCTACATAGTTCAATTTTAGATAATAACAATAAAAGAGTTCTGAATTTATATGAAAAAAAATCTTTTTTTCTTTTTTTTTTTTTTTTTTTTTTTTTTACCCAATAATTGTTCTGGTTGATTATTGTTCTTACTGCAGCCTTAGCACCTAACAAACACTGGTAGTTTTTTAGGTCATCCTTTTTGTGTTCTGTTTTATATCACCTCAGACAGTGGTATTCACATTTTACTCTCCAAAATGTTACTGTTATACTGATAAGTGACTAACAATTGGTGGACTTTAGTACCATTCATTTACTATTCAATGTGGTCCACTGGTATTTTATCCATTTTGAAGATGATCTGAGCCAGAGAAGGGTCTAAATTACAAGAATAAATGGAATGATCCTGCTAAAATGCTAAGAACTGTTCCTTCTTTCTGTTGGCCTGACATCATCTCTTCAACAAGTCCTCCAGCTCAAGTTGGCATCTTTTCCAGCTAGTAGGTTCTAGCAATAGTGGAAAGGTTTATGGAGAAATAATTTATAGGGTGAAATGTATTGTGCTGATAAGTAAGAAAACTGCAAAATCAAAAGAATATAGAGGATATTTACCTTATGGACTGGAAATTATTGGATTGTCTGATTATGAGGAACCCATTTTTATGAAGATGAAAACTCGATTGACTGCTTAAGGGTAAAGATGCCATAACATGTTAAAAAATATTAATGAGAATCTTAGAATATATTTTGGGTCCAATTAGGTTAATAATGCATAGAAATTTATCAGAAATGTAAGCCTTAACTAGAGGGCTTCCAAGTAAGAAAATTTTGCTCCAAAAAAACTTATAAAGAAGTGCTCAAAACTGCAGCCTGGTTTTCTTTGAAGTGCCCATCACCTGAATGTGACTGACATGCAGCAAGGGTTTGTGAAATGCCAAATATATCAATCTAAATTATGCCCGGCATGTTTCAGATTTGATGAGAAATGATAAGGAAACCTGATAAGAATCAGTTCGTGTAACTATCTAAAACTTTTCCAAACTATCTGAACACCTTGTATTAAATAAATAAATAAATAAATAAATAAATAAATAGAGCAGGAACCAGATATCTTTTAAGCAGAGCATTTCTTGATGAATTGTTGATCCTGCCAGGTATGATGCCAGGTATGATGGAAAAAGCATAAATACTAGCATTTTGTGGGTGTGGATGGGTATGTAGGTACGTGTGAGCTGTTTCAGCAATTGCCTTCCATAAAGGAGCAAGACAGGAAAAAAATCTGTAGTGCTTTCCAAAACCCAGTTTAAGCTTCCAGAAGTGTTTGGATCAGGTATGTCAACTATTTCTCTAATCAACAGAATAGACAATAGTCACACTAAAGACACTCAACAATCAGAATTTCAGTACCAGCAAAATTATTACATTTTTTCAGAACTAAACGCCATACAGATAAAACCAATCTATTTACTTTATAAGAAGTAGAATTTTTCCCACCGAAGTGAGAACACAATAAGATTTTTTTTTTCCATTTGAAAGCAATTGAGCCTAGGGACTAATCAGCTGAGGATTAAATAGAAGAAGACTAATTCTGAAGTAATTGTAATGGAGGAGCAACATTACGACTGTGTCATTTGTGGGCCAGACTCCTCTGAGAACTGAAAGTTCAAGAGAAAATGTTCTTTTTTTTTTTTTTTTTTTTCTTTCTTTCTTTTCTTTTTTTCCCTGAGATTTTATTTTGGTTTTGGTAAGTATGTAAGTGGGAAAAGCCTACTTCTGTTTGAAAACTTCCGATCAGTGCAGCCCACAAATGACCGCTGACTGGCAATTACCTCAGAGTGAAATGAAATATGAACCGTACTTGGAATTTTTTAAGATTCAGACAAGCATGACTTCTGTGCAAGAGAAAAGAATACGAAATGCATTATGGCTTTAAACATACAAAGTTATATCACTGTGGTAGGAGATCAGTCATTTCCTATTGTCAACCAGCACCATCTTAGAAAAGCAGAAGCTTTCTAGTTAGTGTGATTTCAAGTATATTTTTTTTCTCCTCCATTTTCTTTCTTCTCCATTCAGAGACTGAGAGATTATGAAGGCTGAATGGTACAAAAGTGCAAACACACATCTCTTGACTTGCCTGGGTGACCATGGAAATAGCCCTTGTGGAGGTGGAGCCATTTCTCAGAGCCTGTTCTGCACTTACGTTCACTCTAATACCACTCTTTTGGCCCTTAATAGCTCTTGAGATGACTCAGTGATTTTCTGGCTCTATTCACTGATCATGGGCCTTTCAGCTACTTTTAGGAGCCCTCTGTTCTTTTTTTAACCATGCTTCACCGCCTGGGAGATGACAAAGTCCCCATGACTCACATCAGGCTTACTTCTGCTCATTTTAGTTAGGCTTCTTCCAGAAGAAGCTGATCTCTGCACCTGGGATTTGGGAAAGAAAACTGAGATTAGTCAAGATGTTTATGGTAATCAAGTGTTTTTTCCAAGCCTAAGACCCTTGTTGTGTCTTAAATGGAAAAAGCATGTCTGAGCACAGGAATGCAGACAGATATGACCTCTGGATCTGAAATGTTTTGTGTATTGCAATAACTTACTTTCATGAAGAAATATGAACATTGGAATCCATTTTTCTCTCTCCCCCTCACCCCCCCCCCCCCCCCCCTTTTTTTTTGAATGAACAATATGGCTGTCTGGAAGCAATATTAATCAATAACTAATTTCATAGTTGGACAACTGTTTTTAATGACTTTGTACTTCTGATGCATTGTTACGAAAGGCTTCGGATCATTCCCATAAGAACTTGTCAAGGAAAGGGCAAATTCATTTACTTGTCATCATGTGAGAGCCAAAAGGCTCATTAGGCTAATTAGGAAGAGAATCATTTGCGTTTTCGCTCACTCAAACACAGCAAAAGCCTCTTGTTCCTGATTCAATGAAAGGAATTTGCCATACCTGTCAAAGAAAGGCTGCCACAAGTGGATGTAAGACAGGTTAAAGCTATCACAAGCTGGATTCTCTAGCTGGGTTGAAATAACTCCTTGCTCGTGTCTAAAGTGACATCTGCCACAGGAAGTTGTCAGGCTTTGGCAAGGATTATCTGGCTCTTGAGCTCCTATTTCCAAGAGATTGAGAAACCTTTCTCCGGTACAGCTGTGGCTCAGCTAGCTGTGTGCAAAGCACCTGCTCGACCACAGCTATCTGCGTGCAGCAGCTCCCGCAGAGCTGCACCAGAGCAGCAACAAACACAGGCTAAGAAATTCTTGTGGATGAGAAGCCACTGAACACAAAACTATTTATTTGCCAAGGTAGTCTGAGTACTAAATCACCCTGCTTTCAAATGGATACAGTCTTTGCTTACCCTCTGTTTTCCCTTTCTATCCTTAGAACATACAGTTTTCTACAGATACCTGTCACTTTAGTGCCCAGAGGTGGCTGCATTTCAGTGGTGGTGAAGTGCTACTGGGACAGCTCTTTCACTGCTTCTGCTCATGTTAGCCAAAAATGACCAACAGGTCTGTTCATCCAGCACAGACAGAGAATATTGCAGGATGTGTAATGTCAACAGCAAGTTATATCCTTCCAGTGCTATGGTTAGCTGGTGTAATTTTTTATTGTCATGGGTGTTCCTTAGGCTATTTTCTTTCTTTCTTTTTCTCATTCTTTCTTTCTTTCTTTCTTTCTTTCTTTCTTTCTTTCTTTCTTTCTTTCTTTCTTTCTTTCTTTCTTTCTTTCTTTCTTTCTTTCTTTCTTTCTTTCTTTCTTTCTTTCTTTCTTTCTTTCTTTCTTTCTTTCTTTCTTTCTTTCTTTCTTTCTTTCTTTCTTTCTTTCTTTCTTTCTTTCTTTCTTTCTTTCTTTCTTTCTTTCTTTCTTTCTTTCTTTCTTTCTTTCTTTCTTTCTTTCTTTCTTTCTTTTTCTTTCTCCATTTTAGAATGTCTTCCCTTGTAATTAATTAAAAAGTCATCTTTGTGAAGTGGGTGATTTAATCATGCAGTGACACCTGCCCAAAGATTTCAAGCAGGATCACAAGAAACAGTGACAGTATTTTCTTTTGTAACTAAGCATGGTTAATGGTGAGTAGTAGCACAGATCAGCAATGCCTTTATTTTGTGGGTAAAAGGGATTTGGTCCTGAAGGGTCCCTGTGTGGGTTCACTAGCAAGTTATCAATGCCAATATCCAGCAGCTTCTTAATAAAAGTTCTACTGGAATGAGCTAAATAGCCTGTTTTTAATTCCAAGAGGAGGGAGGCTAGTAATAATAACGGGTAATGGGGCTTTGTTTCTTGCTTTCACTGCTCTCACATCTGCTAAGCACTGTTCTCTGATTTCCATCTGGCATCCTCCTCTAGTGACCCATGGTTATACTCTTGATCCACACTCCCCAATTTTCCTGGAGCTTGAAGGACCATCCTGCCTACAAAACACAGTGCCAATTAGCAGGCCCAGACAGGCTGCCTCCAAGCTGGAGATGGAGAAGTTGCATGATGGGGGATCAAAAAAAAAAAAAAAAAAAAAATGTTTGCTCCTCTTCTAATTCCACTCTTAAAAACTGATGTTGATATTCCAGCAGACACTTCTCTGTGATTTGCTACAATGCTTTTTGTTTGCATTTCACCTTAGAAGTACCAGGATTATGGGAAAAGAGAAAGGCAACGTTCTTTGTGCAAATGTCTAATTCACTGCTCTACAGAACCCAGGGAAGGCGTCTGAACTACTTACCAGTTCAGACTCGGCCTGTGAACAATTTTAGCTAGAGTAAAAATACAAAGTTAAAATTAAAAAACAAAAAGAGATGTCAAAACATTTTCCCACGTTTCTGTTTCCTAACAGAAGGATTCCATTTTTGCTTCTGTAATGACACTTTCTTTTTGATATTGGCCTCTTTATCCACTGTTAGTTAGAAAAGAAACTAAAAGACATAGTTTTAAATGTCCTTAAAATAATGGCAATAGTAATAATAATAACAATAATAATAGAACTTTTTGTATTAGATCAAAACACCTTGTAAAATAACCTTGAAACACTTTTTTGCTCCATGATTTTGCTTCAGTTTGACCACTGAACCAAGCGAGTCATTATTTGCAAAGCTTGAGATGCTAGTGAGTGCTGACACTGCTGGCTGTATCGGGGATGAGAGTATGGCATCCTGTATCCATCAGATTAAAAGAAAATGCTTTCTGTCTATTTTTCACCCCCACCCCCTTCCCACTGGTTAAATGAATGAAATTAACTCCACGGCTTTATTGTCTGAGGCCAAGAAAAGTTAATGGAACCGCAAGAGCCGAGACTGATAAATGTCCTTGTGATGCTGTGCAAGGAAACCAAGCAACAAAGGCAGCTCGTGAGGAGGGATGGGCTCTGCAAAGAGCCAGGCTGGAGCTCGCACAGGGGTGGGTGCAAGCCCAGGCACCCACTGGACAGCATGACACTGGAGCCGTGTGATGTTGGTACTGTCCCATAACAGCCTCCTGGGGGCTTTGTTCCATCTTCCAAACCTTGTTAATCACCTGTGTCTACGTCTGTACCTGCTCACTGGGGGGGATAGTTCCAGTGTTTAGGAAGCAAATTGGGTAGATCTCAGTCAAGCTGCTAGCAGAGAGGAGCATTCACACAGGCTGGCCACATTTCATTTGTCATCCTAGTGAAGACCATTGCATGCAGGATGTTTGGCTACAGAAATGAAATTGTTTTCACCCCAGAAGATGCTTGGAAGCAGAGAGAAGTGCTGGTAGTTATTTCCCCCACATCACCTGCACTGTGTTTAGAGAAAGCCAGCCCTAAGGGCTGTCATGCCAACTCGATTGTCTTCCAGATGAAAATCCTCATTCTTGCCTTTTCCCTTCCTTTAAATGCAGCAAAATATTCAGCCATTACTTTTCATATGCAAATATAGCATCTATATATATTTTTCCCCTTTTATCTTGGTACTTTGCTTAACTAAAAAATTTACACGTGAACAAGTAGGAAAACCAAACCAAAGCAAACAAAAGAAAACAAAACCAAAAACAAAAACAACTTTCTTTTAAGGGCTTTAAAACAGGGTAATTGAAAATAAATTCCTGTAACTGAAATTTGGGCATAGGATATCTGGAAAGGAAAGCAGCATTTACCCGCTGCGTGCATTCACTCTCTCTGGCTCACTTTCTCTCACCAGCTTTCCTCAGCACTTGTTTTACATAAACTTTTTATTGGTGATGGACTGAACAATATAGCCTGTAACAAAGCAATCAATACACATTGCTCAGCATGAGTTAGACACAGTATTGGAGACTCCACAGCCTAGTACGGTAGGGAATAATCTTGCTCCTTATCCTTTTTGAGCAGGAAAGGGAAAAGCAGACCTGTTTTTTATATCTGTTCCTGCCTTTCTTTCTGCTTGTTTCAGTGGCGGTTTAAATTCTGCAACACTTTCTTGCAGGATCAGAGCATATAGGGCTGGGAGAGCTTCACATTAGAGGACTTTGCAAACCCTCTAATGGAACATGTTTCAAATCTAACATGCTTCCAGGAATGGATCAGAGCAGCTATAGGCATGTAGGTAAACCTGCTTTCTTGGCATTTATTTTTTTATGATACAACATGGGCATTGGAGGGAGTTGCATTATTTCGTTTTCTCAATAGTGATAGGTACACTAAGGTTGATATGAGCTGTCCTCCTAATTTAGGATTTATTCAGACAAGAATCAGGGCTGGACATATACTAGTCTCTCCGTCTTGATTTCAACCAGTAACTACTAAATTTCAGCTTCCATTAAAAGAAGGAACATTGTCCCTAAACTCAGTAGTTGTGAGGAATACCTTGAAAACCTGCTGGTGTCTGCTTGAGCCTGCAGAGAGCTCAGAACTATAGCTCTGAGTCAGCTGAGCTGCTCCATCCATTGCAAAAGTTCATTGCCTTTGGGACTGGCTCTTCTGAGTGTCCCAGCCAGCACAGAGAAGGGGTGGTGTCACCAGAAAACTGTGAGGTTGGCTCCTCTGCTATCAGAGTGGGATCAAGCCTGCCTCTTGAAGATTTACCTAGGCATAGGAAAGAATGATCCCATGAGATGAGAGCATCACTGGGTCCAAAAGGGCAGAAGCACAGCAGGTGCTTGTTTCCTTCTCATATTTTCCCATCCCGTTCTTTACAGCTGTCAGCCCTTTGACATAAGAGCAGTCTCTAGCTGGGTATTTGTGCAGCACTTTGCACAAAGGGGATTATAGGACAGGGATAAAATATATGGTCCTGTTTTCCCTTGCACTTCACTAACAAAGCTGTGAGTAGAGACAGTGGCATTTGGAGATCTTTGAATCCCAAGGAAAAAAAAAAAAAAAAATAAAAATAAAAAAACACAGATGCTTCCCAGAACATGGATTGCTCTGAGCAGGATTAGCAAGGGTAGTATGTGTATGTGTGGGGAGGATGTTGCTGCCAATGTAGAATAACTGTGTCAACAGCTTTTCTGAAGGATATTTTTAGCTTACAGATTCAGTATCTTTTGTGGGCTACAGTCAGACTGACACAATAGACTCTTAATGACTTCTTGGGGACTTCATTGTCTTTTTCTATACACAGCTTATTAATGTGCCCTCTATGCTACTCATGGATGCAAGAGCCAATAATGACTTCAAAGGGGTCATTGTGGTCCAGAGCATCTGTACATAGGAATAAAAAAATAAGCTGAATAAATACTCACCCTCTAATCCGTGGCACAATAGATTGTAATCAGTCTATCAGGGTAAAGATTATTTTTTTACAGCTTCTTTTTATCCAAGGCATTTTCAGAACATCTTTTCATCCTAGCACTCTGTAGACAGTATAAATTGATCATCTTAAGTCCTTTGACAGAGCAGAGAGGAGCAGAAGTGCCTTTAGTGGTTGGAAGTTGGGACTAGCTTGTGGCAAGCAGAAAAGCAGATAAAAAGCCTGATTTGTCTTTTCCCCAGGAGGTTCTGTCATAATCCCACAAAAGCAGTGCTCCCTGCGTGTTTGACAGAGTGGGCACATTTCTTAGAAAACCGTGTGTAAGAGGGACAGTGCCCTGCGCAGGAGGCAGACAGCATCTCCAGCAACTTTCAGAGCAGTCCCTTGATCAATGTGGAGCCACTGGCACAAGGATGGACCAAAATTGCATGAATAAATTATATTTCCCTGAATTTACATCTTTGCTGTAGCAGCTGATTCAGTTAGGGGTTTCCCAGAGACAGAGGAGTTTTGATCTGCTGGAATCCCCTCATCTCCTCCCCATGCTTAATTAACAAAATCAGTGGTCCCCAAAAGTGGTGGGAGAGAGTGGTTTTGACACTTCACTTCAAAACTTATTTGCTTTTACACTGTGTGGGTTATATTTAAACTGTGAATACTGCCAAAGGAATTCTATGCTGCTGCTCAGCTGTGTGCATATCTTTGGGATTTTATGTTATGGGATCAATGAAATATTAGAATGACAAATCCTCACTGAGTAAATGACCAGAAAAGGTTATAATTCAATGAGTATATAAAAGATTACGGTGGGGAGGAGTTGCCTCTCCTTTAAGTGGAGATGGAAGGGGAGCATGGAGATTTTGTCACTCCCTGTAATAGGAGAAAGGACAACTTTCAGATGCCAGTTTAGGGAATAAGTCATATATGTAAACAAAGCAGAAAGTCCAACAAAGGTCTTGCAGACACTTTGCTTGCAGAAACTTCTGTGTTGTTTTTCATACAAACAAGAAAAGGCACCAAGAGCTCTGGATGTCCTGGGGATGCCCTGGGGATGCCAAGCTTCCCAAAGGCCAGGTGGTGAGAAGCAGGGACCAGGGCTCTGTGCATCCCTTTGCCTCCGTGGGGCTTCAGCTTCCCCACAGCACCACGCTGCAGGGATTCTGCAGAATGGTACCAGCAAGTGTGGTCAGGTGGAGACCCAGCTTCTTCAAGCAGGCAGAACAAGGCACTGGCTTGTTTTCCATTTTGTAACAATCTTTGATAATATTTCCAATCTGGGTTTAACCTGTGATGTGGTGGAATAAGACAGCTTTTACTCATCTGTAGCTTGGTTTCTAAGCATGATTTCTGGGGAGAGCTGACTTCAGTTTCCTTTGGAGGCAGAGAACTTCTATAATTTACCAAATTCCCTTAGTTTTAAATTACATAGGCTAAGAAAGAAAACTCACCTTAGTTACAGTGCATAGTAGATATTCTCTTGGCAAGCCATATGAGAGAAATGAAAAAAAATTCTAACTCGTACTGTCACAATGTCCTTGTTGCACTCTGATTTTTGATGCATCAGCGCCACTTGCATCAATCCCAGAACAAGATTCCTCATAGCATGCAGCAATCTGAAGCCACAAGGTAACCCTTACTGGGGCTCTATACCGGGGAGACCTGATTAGCTGTGTAGTTGGATTTCTGGAAAGCTCATAGACATTGATTTTCAGCAGTTTGTCTCTCCCTGAAAAGATCTCCTAGCTGTTGGCAAAAGTCTTAGCATGAAATTATCAACTCGACTATTACTGCTCATTCTGAAATAGCAAATAATCTTAGGTCCTCCGTAATTTTAATCTGGAGAAACAACTGTGCTTTGAAGTTATAGGGATGGGGATACTAGCAAGCCCTGTGAGCTGAAAGAGTTTGGTTGTTCGCGTATATTACTGAGATTAGTCCTGTCTGGTTTTGTTTGTTGTTATTTATTTATTTATTTTAGCTAAAAAAAGAAACAATTTCTTTTCTGTTTCTGCTCCATAGAGGGTAGGTGAAATTAAAGCCCTACTGAAAGCAGAAGGAGATTTGCCGTTGACTTTGGGGCTTTTATGTTCTCCCGCGTCTGCAGCCAACTTCAATTTACAGAGTTCTTTTCTGACAGACCTCTTGTAGAAATGACTCAGGTGTGTTAGGAAAATCTTCCCGTCTACCTTCTCTAATCCTACCCCCTAATATTATCTTGGCATTGTCTCTATCCATAATCACCAATGTATTTATCCCTCCAATTGTGCCATTAAACACCATGTGGCTAAACACCAGCAGATTCCCCAGCCCCGCCTGACTCCTTCATAAAATTACCTTTCCTTGGAAAAAACAAGTTAAAACCTAATCCAAGGCAAAGGATAAAGGAGTGAGCAGCAATCAAAAGCATGGAGTGTCCTGCTCTCCGCTCCTGCACCCACTGCCTAATTCACAGCACAACTCGCAAGATTGTACAGTGTCCAAACTGCTTTTGTAAAAGTAGCAGACAATTCTGTAAAAATAGAGCAAACTTCACCCCTGCTGAGTGCATCAGAAGAGACCACATCACAAAAAAAAAAAAAAAAGTCAATGTTTTTGCTTTAGCAATGGTTTTCTCCAGGCAACTGTATTGCAGAAGAGCACAGCAGTATCCTCCAGCTCTTGTCTTAAATACCATTGCAAATCAATTACCTTTCAGGCCATAAACTTCACTTAAAGAGACAGAACAGAACCAGACATCTCCCTGTAACAAAAACAATTATACTGAAGCTTGAGCATCTTAAGTGAAGTCTCTTCTGTGTGTGAGTGTGTGAGAGAGAGACTTCAGACTGGGGGGGGAGCAGAAGGAAGTTTTCTTAAACTGTATGGCTTGTAAACAAATAACAAACATATCGTTAGTGAAGTTAATCTCAGAGCACAGGCAGACAGTTTCAGTGGGGAAAAGGATGTCTGAAGGACAGACAATAAGCACTTCCACAGAAAAACCAGGAGTGAAAAATCAGCTGCCCCTGAGCACCACCCTTTCAAAACCAGACAGTTCCAATTCCAAGACAATCTGCAGAAAACAAATACAAATTACCCAGTTCTTTCCCTCATCCAAATTAATATTTAATGTCCAAATAATGAATCATTCAATGAATATTTAATGCCCAGACACCAACATATATGGCAGAGCAGACCAGGGTCTCTAGCAATTCAAGGCAATTGAGCCTGTACAATAGCAGCTGGTGAGAGGAACGGATAATGCAAATTGGGATAAGGCAGGAAGAAAGGACGCTGTCACAGTGACAGTGTTTTGGGTCCTTGTAAGCTCTTTTCAGAGCATGCAGGAGAGTGGCGGCAGCGGAAATAAGCTTAGCATAGCTCCTAGCAACTTTCTGCTTTTTTGTCTTACACCAAAGAGTGGCAACCTTGGGGCCAGGTTCTTGGCAAGGAGCACATTTGTCATGTCCAAGCGGCAGGTGCAAGGCTGGTTACATCCCGGGAAGCACCTGGCCAGGCACACTCAGATTTAACATCACCCGCTCTGAACCTGCCTTTCCAACCCTGACAGGGGCTTCTTTCAATGGGTCAAGTCTCTGAATTTGCACTGCTGTAATGGTCACATTTTCTATACCACTTCTCATCTGCTTGCAGATGGAGCATCCAGCCTTCCCCGCCCTGGTTCAGGGAACTACTGCTGTGCTAAGCAGCCCCCATTTTCCCTGTCACTCCATTAACCCAGGGTGAAATCCTCCAGCACAGCAGTGCACTTGGATACCTGGACTAAGTATGGATGCTGAGATAACACAGCTACCTCAGGGTAACTGGAAAATGGGAAAATGCTGTTTTTCTTCCAGTTTGGGGTAGACAGGATCTATTTTTAAGTCAGAACAGGCTGCATTGGCACTTTTAACTGGATTCCCTAAAATCAGCATTTAAGACATTACTAAGTAGCTCAGTGCTTCTGGCTAAGGGGTTCTTGAGTGTGGAAATCACCCTTGTGTAAACCATCTTGGGAAGAAGTTGGGTTTGGAGCAGAATGAAGCAATCTACCTCAGGCTAAGGTATTACCTAATATGGTAATACCTTATAAAAAGAAATAATTCCCTCAGCCTCATTTTGCAAATAATCTATATTAGGAACAGGAAGAGCTGGGAACACAGAGAGCTGTCACTGGACTTTCTTCTCCTCCTCTTCCAAGGGAGGTCTTCTAACATATCCACAGATTCAAAAGCCACACACGTGAGTGTCATCAAACCTCAAGTCAAACCTCAAATCCCCCCGAGTCAGCCCAGCAACATGAGGACACCTGGATTTGGGTCAGGTCAGAATAAGCCCTCACATACTCAGTAGCACGTCAAGCCGGGTATGTAGCCTTACGCAACAACCTGGGGTTGCCACTTACTTAGCAGCAGTCCTGCAATTCTGCACAATCTCGTGTGCTTGATGATGCTTCAGTTCCTCGAACACGGCACCACACATCACTCACAGTGGGATGCAGCTGACATGTGCCCCCATTTCTGTGAGGATCTGCATTGTTCTGCTAATGCATCTCCACTTGCTTCTTTCGCTATATTCTCCCCCGTAGAGAATTTACTTTCTATCCATGCGAGGTGGTTTCCTCGGCATTTCATTATGTAATGCTCCGGGTGGTAAAGAAACACCTTGCCTGATTGACTCCCCAGCTGCTGAAGTGGGAATATTGAGCTCTCAGTGGATGTTGCGGGTTTTCTGTGATTTGCAGGATAGATTTTGCTAGCGGGGCAGTTTGAGTTTCCCAGAAACGTTTTGAATATCAGCTGAAAGATGAGTGAATGGCTAGGGTAGGGTTGGTTATTGAGAGCAAAAAGGACAAACATTGCATTGGGATGCTGGTTCAGACTTCCTTCCTAGCACCCAGAGTGAGCTATTAAACCTGAAAATGTGCACTTGGACACCACACATTAATAGCCACTGCTTTTCAGCTGAGGATCCACGTGTGATGCAATGCAAACTGCTTCACAATGGAGAATATAAGGAAACTCACCCTAGCTTATCCTCCAACAAAAAAGCCGTGTTGCTCTGCACTGCCAGTGGGCTCTCAAACTGCACACAGTTCCTGTAGAAGAGCTATCACAGTAACTCAGTGGCCACAGCCTGACCCCGTATCTGATCCTCACTCTCTTTCCATCTGGGGAAGAAACATAAATTGGAAAGCAAAATCCATAGCTGCCTTGGAACCCAAATATAAAAGCTTGTTAAGCAGCTGGTGCTACACTGCTGGAAGCTGGATGGGGAAGTCCAGCAATCACAGTCCTTCCCTAACCCCTAGAAATAGTGGAAGCCATTCAGAATGATCCTCTGCATGACTGATGATTTCTGACTTAAGCACGCTCTTCCACAGTGTAAAAGCTTCTAGCACTTACCCTCTGACAGTAAGAGAGTCAAATAGAAACACAGAGAAATAACAAACTTCTAGGACCATATTTGCACCTTACAACACCCCACATTGCAGTAAATTTCTGTAATCTAGGGCCACGGTGCTGAAGCTGACAGAGCTGGGATTTGGGTTATTGCTATGGACTGTCAGACACAAACAAAGCTTGCAAGAATAAGGGTTGGGTAATGAGGAAATTGATTCCTTGGGGAAAATCTAATTTTGTCCCCTATCTGAAGGGGCTGAACTGGAACCTACTGAAAAAAAAAAAATCGGAGTTGAATTTGCTGCCTGAATACCAGGAAGCTTTTTGCGGCCATTTGAAAATTAACTGAAGCAAACCAGCTCAATGTACAGCTTCAGGGAAGCAACTAAGGCATGTGCAAGGCTCCTCCTTGACTAAGGGTCCACTAGAGATCAATTAAACCAATTCCCTGCTTTCGAAGCAATGGAGGCCATTTATTCCCTGTAGCAGACAAATGCTGCCCTGGCAGCAGATAACTAAGTGGATTTAGTGCATGCTCTCCCTCCTGATCCTTTTACCAGCCCTGCACTATCCCTGCACTCTGTCCAGACAGAGAGCTTCAGTCTTCTGTACTGTCAGCTCATCTCCCCTTTTATTAGCCTGTATCAGTCTTTGCCATCTATCCTTGTCCATTAAAAGCACTGAGGACTTTGGTGTCCTGTTCTGGCACCTGCTGCATACTCCAACCCTCGCAGAGCTCCAGTGCCATCCACCCCTTCCCTTTCTGCACTAGTCCCATGCATGCTCTGTTCTTCTGCATTTTCTAGCTGACAAGTTACAGAGAGATCTCCCAGCCGTGTCTCTGTCTTCAGGATATTTTTCCATATCCAGACAAAACAGTTCAGAAGCAGGTAATTTCAGCTGCTGTAAATTGGTGCGAGAGTGGAATTTTGCAGATTTTTGTTAGTTGTAGATCTCATGATGAATCTGAATCCTGATACAACTGTTTAAACCGCCTGCCATCTGTCTATTCGTTGGTTGTTGTTGCATCCTATTATACAGGGCCCAATTTACAAATCTCAGTTTGAGATCCAGATCCAAAGTGGTGGAGAGTGAAAAGAGGTATCTCTTTGTGCCGCACTGGGCGGCTCTTCTGCATCTGGCCCACCTCCTGCAACTCAGTCTATCACAGCAACATGGGACATAAATGACTCTGTTTGCTGGCTTCCCAATCTCATGCCATACAACAGCCTCAGTGGGAATTAACTTCAGTGGTGGAAGGGGACAATTACCCGGCTAATGAAGCACATTTTCCTCTTTCTTTTCCACCATAAAGCTGCATGGAACCTGACTCTCCATCCAGGCATGCAGGGGAAGAGCTGAGCTCTTGCAGAATGGGCCCCCAGTCACCAGTGGCAAACGCACTTAACATGCCTGCTGGAAAATGAAATGACAGATACCATGTAATTAGGCCTTAATTATTTATCATTTTTGTTTAATTATTGCCACTTGGAAGTTAACAGGTTATAAAACTCTTGGGCTGTGTTTATTAAATGTTGGTAGATTATTAGCGAGTAAGTGCCATTTCTGAACGTTAATGAAATATCTGTGAAAAGCCCATGGCTGGAGGCACTCCAGCAGCACACAGCCATTGCACAGGGGAGCCACAGGTGCTCAAGGATAATTATGTCCTGCAGGCAGGGCCATGGGCAGCAGGAAAAGAACAAAAGTCAGAAGTGCCACCACAAGTTTGCACCCAGAAGGATATCTTCCTCATTTGCTTTTGTTTTGCATCATCTGCCATACAGGGTGGGAAATACTCCTGCTGCTGGGCACAACATGACTGTGGCTGGATCTACCCTGAGCTCCTTTCATGTCACTTTCGTGGTGGGATGGGGTTGTAACTCCACAGTTTTTCAAAACGCCAATGTGGGACAGGATAATCTGCATCTCTCCCCGTGTGCTGGGCAAATGAAGCTCTGACTAGCAGAAAATGACCAGAAAAAATTAACATCCTCAAAATGTAATGGTAAATTTCACACAGGAGAACTTGGGTGGAACAAAGCCTGAATGCTGCTGACAGTTACTGTTTTTAAGATTTTGAAGACTGAATTTGAAACACAGTGATAACGCTCCCGGAGCTATAGAACACCTGTTGTATTTCAAAATGTGTCTCTGAAAACAGAAGTTGTTCTTTCCCTGTTTAAAGCACTAAAATGAGGAGCAGTCATTCCTCTTCTGTGGACACAAAGGCATGAAGGTCTGTTCTGTGAAGCTGGGGAGCCTCTGAGTCGAAGCACATCCCACAAATTCCACAGGCACGTTTGCTGATCTGAGCCTATCGCACTGACCTAACCCACAAAGGAAACATGCAGTAGAGCTAGACTTTGACCTTATTTCCCTTTCCTTACACTCATGTTTTAGTCAAGGACCCAATCTGCCTCTGCTGAACGTAACCCTAAGCCTTTCTGCCTGCCTGGAGGAGTGATAACCTCTCTGAGCTGCACCAGAGCTGGTTTCCCAGATGCTCTTTACCCTTTCAGAAAACACAGGTTTGGCAGGGACTTCTCCACACTGATTCTGTCCTCGGTTCTCCCTGCGCTGCCTCCTCCTGTGGTTCAGGAACAAACCAGTGCCAGGGGATTTGCCTGCAGACGCCAGCACTACACCTGCCCTGCTACTACCAGCTGCCAGTTCCTAAATTATGCATGGAGGGATATTTCATCAGAGCATTAAAGGGTAAGAAGTGTCATTTTGTACTAACCAAAACTTTCAGGAAGAAGACAGGCTGTGAATTATTTAGGGAAGAAGTCACATTTTATTCTGCTGGAGAGGGTGATGGGGAGAAGAAGGTGTGTTTTCTTCCCTCTCTCTGTGGGGAGAAAAGCTGCAGAGGAGGACGAGCTGCTGGTTTGTCGAAATGGCTCCCAGTGACCTCCCAGTTCTCCCTAGTATTGTAAGACTTCATCAAAGCAGCATTCCTGAGTGTAAAGAGAAATAGTTGTATGTCTGGCCTTCCTTCCCCTTGGAAGGATGGGCCTAAGGAGTTGCAGAGAGGTTTTCTCCCCCTTGTTGTGAAAACAGGCTTTGTGCCCAATGAAAACATAGCTAATTGGGTGACCCGGAGCACTCCTGTCTGGGGAGGTTTCAGCCTTTCCCCTCAGGAGCATTTCGACTCCCTTCAAACTGGTTCAGTCCCTCCATGCTTGGATAGCCACAGTCTTCTTCCTTCTCAGAGATGCATCAAAATGCTCTTCAGGACACCTGCCTAAAATCCTATCCCAGTATCTCACCTGGTTCCAAACCACTGCCACTTCTGTGGAAGAAATTATGACATTTCTGTTCAAACTGATTTCACAAAGTAGGACAGGATTTGTTTTTCCTCCCCTCCTGCTCCCCGAAGTCCATGTGAGGGGCTTCTCCCTGCTCCCCAGGTCTGCAGGAGCCTCTGAGGCCCCATTTCCTCCTGCCTGGGAAACACCTGCACATCCCAGCAAGGTGTCAGCCCCATAATCACGGAAACCCTACTCTTTTTTTTCACCCCACCCCCAAAGAGACCTAAATGTTGAGATTATTTTTAAACCCAGCATATTTGCATCTAATTTCACCATTTCTGTGCTGCGGATGAAAGATGGGCCAGGGAGAAAAACACTCCATTTTTTCCCATTTCAACCCCGCACCAGGCTAATTAAGAAGCCGAGGTTAAAAAGCTCATCATAAACTGAACAAGTTCCAACCCAATTTCATTAGGATGCCAGGGCTTCATTGATTTAGGCAGGATTAGCTATTGTGAAATGGAAATGATGCCATTAGACGCGTCTCCCCCTGCCTCCTGCCCCCCCTTCCCCACGCAGCCCCACGCATCCACCTCTCGCCCAGCCCGGCTGGCACGTTCAGCCGAGGCACGGAGCTGGCTCATTTCATTACAGAGAGTTTTAGCAAAAGAGCCAATCAGCGTTTATTCGTCTGGCTGCAGCTGGAGGCAGCTCATCAAACAAATTAACAGGATTTTCATGGAGGGTTTTTTGGCCAACGTGCCGCGTTTCGCTTCGGGTTGACTAAACAAACCTGGGCTGCGTTTCACCGGAGGAGGAGGAGGGAGCGGCGCAGATGGGAAGGGATGGGGATGGGGCTGGAGGAGGGCAGCACCCATCCTGCTGCCAGGGCTGGGGCAGTGCTGCTGCCCATGGCCCTGACAGTGCCGGGGACTGGCTGGGAGGGAAGGGTTTGGGGCCAGGAGCAAGGGGAAGGGGCCAACCCGCCTCCAGAGTCACAGCAACAGCTCAAGTGTCTGCTCCAAGAGTCAGGGAGGGATTTGGCTGCTGAAGTGAGGCTCTCATGGCTGCTTTCTGAACTTCCCCTGGCTCGTCACCCTTCTCCTGCCCTTTTCCCCACTCCATCCTCTCCTTTTCCCCCACCTGCCTTTTTGTTCTGGAGGGGTGCAGTTTTCCTGCAGGGTGACCCCTCATGTCTTGCTTCCCCATCAGAGGTACAGATGGCAGCAGCAGGACTTAGGGCAGGCAGGAATGGGGCAGGGACATCTCAAGAGGCCCCAGAATGGCAGGGCCAGGATCTGCCCCACTCACCCTGTCTGCCTTAGATATGAGGCAAATGAAAGGCAATTTTCTGAGCTGGCCTAAGGGGTAAAAATGGAGGAGTAAACTTGTGTGTGAAATTTCCCAAATCTGTGAGAAAGTACTTGTAAAATATTCCTGGAAAATGCGAATGAGATCTTGGCCCAGGGGTCAGAGAAGCTCCTATGTAGAGGAGGGTTTACACAGCACAAAGCTACATAAAAAGCACAGACACATACACAGACACACTTCGGGCAGCAGTTTAGGCAGTTACTGAATAAGGCAGAGTGAAACTGGTTCATGAAGTAGAGTTCTGCCAGGTCAGCTGCAGTTCCAAAAAGGGGGTAAAATATCCCAACATCATGATCCTGTTCAACTTCATCGTTACTGCTGAGCTGCCAAGTCCTCTCTGGCACACCACAGTATTGATGTTAAGGAGTGCATTGCATCCTAGACCACAGCTGTGGCTGAGCTCTTGGGACAGTATCACTAAGATCCAGTAGAAATAGTGAGATCTATTAGATCTAGATGGCATCTAGTAGATCTATCTATTCTAAAGCTAATGTCACTCTGCTTTGGAAAGGCAGAGTTCAAGCCACGTCAAACAGGATGATTTGTTGTTCACTGATTTACCTACAGTTGCTGAGGAATTTGATCCAGATCCTCAAATATATACTAGATACCAGAGTATCTAGGTATATAACTTAACTTCAGTCTAAGGTTTGGAGTCAGTCAGTCCCCAGGAGGAAAGAATGGCCACAGTTCCTTGTGTTAATTGGTTTCTTGGACAATCATAGAAGATGATATGGGGGGGTTCCATTTTTAGCTCGATCCTGAAAAATCGATCCTTTCTGACGAAAAAGAACTCACAGAAAGGGAACGCTCCCAATGATGTCAATTATCCTCCACCAATTATCTCAGGAGACTCATTTCTCACAAGCTCTTTCTGTTTAATCTGAGCAGACCTGTTCCCTTCCCATCAGACTGTGCAGGAACATGGATGCAATTAGTGACACCAAAAAGGCAGCTCAGGGAAATGCACCCCGCGTATGGGTGGCATTCACAGTTCTGTGCCTCAGGGAGGTTACCAAGACAAGGAATCCACCAGGCTCCCTTTTGGTTAAGACAGTTAGTTATCTCCCCATGCAATAACAGCACCAATTGCCACGTAAGCCTGAGAATGAGGTCTCAACTCAAGCTGAGTAACTTGGGCAGACCTGAAAAGGTGTTTTCCTTCGGTTGTGGTTTAACTTGGCCAGCAGCTAAACACCACACAGCCATTCGCTCACCCTCCCCCCTCCCTCTCTGGGATGGGGGAGAGAAACAGGAAAGTAAAGCCTGTGAGTTGAGATAAAGACAGTTTATTAAGACAGGAAAATAATAATAACAATAATAATAATAACAGTAATGATGATAACAGTACTAAGAATAATGATGCGTACGAAACAAGTGATGCAATTGCACAACGCAATTGCTCACCACCTGCTGACTGATGCCCAGCCTAACCCCAAGCAGACAGCCCCCCCATCCTGGCTAGCCACCCCTATATATTGTTTAGCATGACGTCAGATGGGATGGAATACCCCTTTGGCCAGTTTGGGTCAGATGTCTTGGGTCTGTCCCCTCCCAGCTCCTGCTGCACCCGTAGCCTGCCCGCTGGCAGGACAGAGTGAGAAGCTGAAAAGTCCTTGGCTTGGTGTAAGCAGTGCTCTGAAACAATTAAAACATCGGCATGGTATCAACACTCTTTTCATCCTAATCCACAACATAGCACCCTACCAGCTCCTAGGAGGAAAATTAACTCTATCCTAGCTGAAACCAGGACACCTTCTCCAGTGGGAACTATGCACTTCTGGCTGCATACGTTCTGTAACACGTAGGAACCAGTTCTAGGTGAAGTTTTGAAAGACATAATTTCTCCAAAATATTGGATACTGGTGCAGGGTACCAGAATAAATGAGTCAATATAAAAGGTTGGTATAGCAGGACAGATAAACCTTTGCATAATTCACAAATTTGAAAGGACTTTGTCCAGGAAAAAAAAAAAAGAAAAAAAAGTAAATAAATAAATAAATACATACACATAAGTTTATCTGCACATCAAAGCAGTGGCTTGTCCTTCTGCAGACACAAGTGTGTCTTTTTCCCTGCCTTGCAAAGACAAGGAGCACTCTCCTTCCCCCATGTCTGAAACATGAGTTTTTAGCAGTTTTATTTCCAGAGCTCCAGGAATACATCCTCTGTTGCTGTGCAACTGTATTCTCCAAGGATATGCTTTGCAAGATATTTTCTTCTGTCCCATTTTCTATTCTGAATGTCTTCAGGTGTTAGTCAGTTTATAAAAATAAAATTATAATATTATACATGTTAGAGAATCTGAGCCATGTGCTTCCTTTCCTTGACTGGATTTCTAGAGCTCTGTGTTGTTCTCTTGACATAAACTTGTCTGAATACAGCATTTCTGTATAATAATTTGTCAGCTTTTCCAGGACTCTTCTAGCTAGAGAAGAAATGCAAACTGTAGGGGTAAGGTGTTAAATTTACTGGTTTTCTGTCGCTGACTTTCATATTGATCCGTGCTTTGCAGAAGGATCTTTTTCCTTTCTCCTCACTCTGCCTCCTGTTTAATTTATAGCTTAAACTCCGTAGGTCAGGAATTTTATCTAACTAGGTGCTTTACACACAGCCCAGCCCAACAAGGCCTCAACCTTGGTTGTGGCCTCTAGACACTATCACACTACAGATACTAAATACTAAGTGCTTCCATGCATGCTGCTGGATGTTGAATAGGACATCTGTCTTGGCTCATTAAATGCAGCACTTCTGTGTTTTTCCAGGGAAAGTTTCACCTTGAGAGAGACCTCCTAACTCCCACAGTGAGACAGAAAAAGGGAGGAAGACGTAGCCAAGGTTGAGCTACAAATGCATCCTGTCTGGAGGAAAAACCGTGATGAACGCATCTCAGTCCATTCCTTCCCTCGCCTCCTGCCCTTCCCCTTTCTCTAAACAACCGTGCTTCTGAAGGGGGAATTATCTCCTTCAAATCAAAGCAGAGGATAACCTGACTATTTCTTGTGGAGAAGTAATAATTAAGGCACTAGAAGGATGCAATCTGCATACATTATTGCAAGTTATGCCAACAGAATGTCAACATTTGTGTCATAAGTAATCTCAAGCAGCAATTACTCTGCGCATTGGCCTGGAATCCATCGGCAGCACCAGTGGTACTAATTATAGGGGAGCTTCTCCTCTGCTGGAGTATGGACAGAGGATTATGAGGAAGGACCACTGTGCAAAAGAGATCACCTAGCTAGACCACCGGGTACATGGGGCTTGCGAAAGCTTAATATCTGAAAAGGAAAACACCTGCCTCTTACTACTGGAGGGATGGACAAGAGGTAAAATAAATTGGGGAAGTGCTTGATCTCAGCTTGGTCCACTGGTGATGTTTTTTCTTTTCCACAGGGTACAAATTAGGAGAGAAGATGCTGGAAAATAAATAAATAAATAAATAAATAAAGGCACTATAGATATGACAAGGATCGTTAAGAGGTCCTGGTTCCAAATCTGTAGGAGATGACACTTTGAAAATAAGGCAAGCAATGCATTAACTGAATTTTGAAGGATTTTGAAGTCCTAGAAGAGCAAGTATTAGACTCAGGATGTTTCCACAGAACAGTCTGAGAATCCAGGGTAAACAAAGCTGTGATAAAAGACAAATTTGAGGCTTCCTTTAATTACATTTCCTATTGGAACTAAGTTTTGGTGTCGTTTGCTTAAATGGTGACACTCTAAACAGAATGTTACCACAGAAAGTAAATGCTCAGAGATTTCATAATAAACAAACAAACAAACAAACAAACAAACAAACAAATAAATAAATAAAAATTCCCTCTTTAAGTCACCCTGGCCACACTTCCTTTAGGGAAGGGAGAAGAGAGAAAAACCCTGTAAAATTTACTGGGGAATGCGTTAGTAACTTCATCTTGGAAGGAGTGTTCTTAGCCTGGTAAGTGCACAGCTCTGTAGTGAATGAGCTATACTTCTTTCCCCCCAAAAAAGGGAATCTCTTTTTCAGCTCTGTAAGGTTAACCCTGAGAAATGTGCATCCATATCATGCCTCAGTCAGCCACAACTGTATACGCCTGCAGCAGGGACCAGGCTTGCACCAAAATTCTCCATATTGCCCTTTTCCCAGCCTAGAAACTTGGAGTTTGATCAGAAATTTTGCCTTAAGAGCAGTTCCTGAAAAGTTGCCATCAGTGGAGGGAAGACCAGCTGGTGTGAAATAACGATAAGCCTTATTATCTTCGTCATTTCTAAGGGACAGTTGAAAAATTCAGCCTATGATGTTTGCTGAAAGTTATGCTCAAAGCATAACTTTTGAGACAATAACTGTCAATCTCTAGCAATTTTGAGAGTACTTTTTTTTCACTTCATCCTTTTTTTGGACCTAGAAGAAGGAAAAAGCATAAAGCAGTTCTTTTTTTCTGATCTTACTAACATCTTAAACCCTAAAAAGTTATATGAAGAATGATAAGAATTTTTATCTCTGGGAAGAGTATTCATGTACTTCAGTATTTTTCCACACTTTGCTTCTAAATGCTGCTTCTTTGGTATTTCGTTTGTTTGTTTGTTTGTTTGATCTCTATATTAGGGATATATAAGCCATGGCCAACATGTTGTTTAGAAGCAATACTTTCACTCCTCCTGACTCTTCAGTGACTATAATTGCTTTGTTAACTTGCCCTGCCTTGCCATTTGGTTAAACTGAAAGCATCATTT